>NC_064638.1:774916601-775561409 GCF_023864345.2 Schistocerca serialis cubense
TTTTCTAAACATTACGAAAATACTGCAGCCTCGATCCTAACGAAAGTCACGTAGCACAATCACTGTAGTTTAATGTTGTTTAAAATATATGCCACTTGTCATTAGACGTAAACAGGTTTTTCTCTTCATTGCTGCTGCATTACGATTTCGTTTTAATTGTACTAAGCTGACACTCTGGTTTTTGAACCATTTGAAAACTGTTTGCAGGGCTTGAAATGTTTCCGCATGAGTATCTACGTTTCCTTTTGTTTCATCTTCTCGCATTTGCTGCTGTTCGTTTTCCAGCAATATCCTCACAACAATTTCGTCATCCGATGTGATCTTAAACTCTTGAACATTACTGTCAAAACTGAGCTATTCTTTCATATCATTTTATATTTACACGATAACACCACTGCCGGCCGGTGTGGCCGTGCGGTTCTAGGCGCTTCAGTCTGGAACCGCGTGACCGCTACGGTCGCAGGTTCGAATCCTGCCTCGGGCATGGATGTGTGTGATGTTCTTACGTTAGTTAGATTTAAGTAGTTCTAAGTTCTAGGGGACTGATGACCACAGATGTTAAGTCCCATAGTGCTCAGAGCCATTTTTTTGATAACACCACTCTCTTGCGCTTTGACTTTTTAAAGTAAAGAAGCGAGACGGCATAGCAACTGACAACTGTGTAACTCAAAACATAATGAAACGCGCGCTGTCTAACTCGAACAATAATGAAACGAGGCATTGAGCACCCATAAGCTACAATGAATCACGTGGTACGAGGCCAGATAGTGCCAGCGTGTCGCGTCTGTACAAGCACGGACTAGGCTACGAAGATATTTGCTCACGGTTGTCATTCTGGATAATCCTGAATTCTTATAACTGAGGTCGACCTAATGGAGTCTGCACTGTACTATTTACTGTCGCCTTCAGATCCTCGGTGTACAGGGTTTGAACATGGCAGCATAGCTCTGCCGAAACTAGTAATCCAGTGTAACTACATGCGATCAAGGCAATAAAAACTTCATATCTGAATAACAGTCCTTTCCCCAAATTTTCACTTCCTACGACCGGAATTGAGGTCGGAACCTAGGCCGTTCTCCGTTGAGTAACTTCAGAAAAATACTCGTACTTACTTTAGTATGTTCCTGTAGGTTGGCTTCCTCATCTTTTTGCGTAAAGCAGTGACGCTTTGGTCAAGGTACCTGGTTCACATTCTGGAGGATCGGTTCAGTTCCTTCTCCAGTGATGCAGAAAACAAATGCTGGGGTAGTTTCCTTAATAAGCTCGCAGCCGAATTGCTTCTGAAGCTTTATAGAATTATAGATATACCTTTCATATAAAATAAATTAATTTCTGTTTTTCAGTTTCGTGACAGAACTACCTGTCTGACTATAGGTAGAGCCTTTCATCGTCACTGCACTAGTAGGGGGAGGGTGCGGGCTCGACGCCCCGGGCGCCCCTTGCCTCCAGATAAGGTGGCTGCTGTTCATATGACAGCAGACCGAGTTTACGTGAGGCAATCCCAGTGAGACTGAACGAGGATCAATCTCCAGCCCTGTCCGGGATTGAATTAGGAACTCCATGGACAGAGTGTAGTGTTCTTCCCGTTGGATCGCCACGACCACCCTTTCAAAAAGGGGAAATTAAACTTTAATATTCCTTCTTCAATCTTATTTTACAGTATTTGAATTACATTTCTGTCCCAAAGTGAAATGTACTTTGAGTGTAGAAAGTTATAAGTTTTCTACTTGTTTGTTCCTGATTTATTGATTGGTTTACTGTAAACTCTGAGGTACTGTTTCTCACTTATTATCATTTTACAGTGTATAAGGAAATTCTTTCAAACTATTTGTTTCCTACTGAGTTACAATTGCCATAATTTATGCGTTAAACCTTGTGCTAATCAAGAGCCTGTAATCAAAACTGCGTGACAGATTACTTGTGAGCAACTTCTGCAATCAGTTGAAGACTGGTGACACAAAAGTCCTGTTGAAATTAATTCTAGAGAAGAACAGTAGGCAGTGGTAACATTTGCCGTTTATAGGTAACTCCTACAGTTGCCACACAAATATTTATTATAGTCACTTTTACGAGTAATTATTAATGTTGTTATTTCGCTCAAAATTAAATAAAAATAGAAAACTAGACGCTTGTTCTAATGAACTTTTAAAAAAGACATGCGTTGGTATGCACTGGAAAAACATGGAAAAGCTATTTTTTTCATATTGTAGTCTCCCTGCTCTCACTCCGTGAATACACATCGTTACTTGAGAGTCCTCATCAGGTGGGTCATGGTTACAACTTGCTAATGTGTCCAGTGGAGCAGTTATAACTGTGCACCTTGACAAGGGCGATATGGCATCACAGTTAAGCCATCTGGTGATGCACGTCGACGTCCCTTCCTAATAATGCAGTAGGAGTAGACATTCGGCGAGGAATACATGTACGTTAGCTAGTCTTCCTCCTGCACTGTTCTGTAATAATTTATCGAACAGGGTATCAGCTTCTAGAAAAGTTGTAAATGGGCGTTCTAAATGGACCTGTGCCCACACGTCATCAGCGAAACGTGTAGGCCCTGGTTTGCTGAATGCCAGAAACGCGGATTATAGTTGACATCTAAAATATGCAAGTCACTTTGAAGTCACTGATATTGGATATTTTTAGTAGGTCGATATATTATGCTGTCTTTCCGTTCATTTCCTGAATGGGACGTAGAGAAAATAACTGCTTACATGCCTCTATCATAGCTGTTATTAGTCTTATTTTCTAGACACCTGCCATGAACATTGGTCAGTTCAGTTTTCGTTGCGTTTCTCTAACTACCTACCCTCGTACCCAGAAATACAGCCGTTGCTGTTTATACTATCCTTTCTTGTAAATTGCTGATGTCGACCATCTTAATGTGGATCCAACACTCACAAATTCTAAAGTAATCGTAAGAAGACTGATCCAGTTTCTCAGTATCGCAATTATGAACCAACGCCTGCTAGTTGCTGAGCCGACGACTATTCAATTTACAGTTTCCTACACTCCTGTAGATTTGTGCTGAACTGTTCTTTATGCCATGAGAGCTTCTAAATGAGATCCACTTATCCCGTTGATAAAGGCCACTGGCTTTTTATACTCCATGAAGGTCACAACTTCGTAAAGGACGATTCTTAACTTCTTTTTTAAACTTCAACGAAACGAAACATATGGCGGGAAAAGTAAACTGTCTTAGCTACGAGGGAAACAAATCTATATCAAATGTTTACGTATCTTGCCTCTGCCGCCTGAACACTCAGCGCTCAGTCGATGCTACACCTGCCCGCTGGTATTTTTGTCTCTTAGCACATCAAAGTAGAGAATCAAATTGGTCTCACAGTGGGAGTGGAGCTAAATTTTGAGAACAGTTGTACATCGCACAATATCCTTCTAATTCCGAATGTTTGGAAGAAATGACTTCATATGTTACGTAGTATTTTGGGTGGGTAGCCATAGTCTGTTCAGTCATCAAATACAGACTCTAACGGTCTCTAACGCTACCAGCTGTTATGGATTTAATCACTTGATTTAATTTCGTTTTAATCTTAGCACGGGATCAGAACGTTTGTGAATATGGATGGGTTCATACGCAAAACGTTATCTACTCAGTGCTCACTAACAACAATTGAAACCTATGACAGGAAACACGAATCGCTAAATGCCTGTGACTAAGCTTGTACGCTATCAGAAAATGTGAAATTAATTAATCTATGAGTCTGGGTGGCGATTCTGGCGTAACATATTCCATCGTTTAGGACATCAATGGAAAGTGGTCTTCATCGGGGTAATGATGTTTACCTTTCGGTATCTTTCCAGGCAATTTACAATTTTAGAATTATGTTTTACAATGTATACCCAAACAGTTCATTATGACTAAGTTATATATTGGCGATGCATGTAGAGTCACTAGAGTTCATTATCAGTCTTCAAGGTACAGTAATTACTAAAATTTGATTTCAGTTACTAACACTAATTACTAGCCGGCCGAAGTGGCCGCGCGGTTCTGGCGCTACAGTCTGGAACCGCGAGACCGCTACGGTCGCAGGTTCGAATCCTGCCTCGGGCATGGATGTGTGTGATGTCCTTAGGTTAGTTAGGTTTAGCTAGTTCTAAGTTCTAGGGGACTAATGACCTCAGCAGTTGAGTCCCATAGTGCTCAGAGCCATTTGAACCATTTGAACTAATTACTAGATGATCACTATTTTATGAGTTCGTGAGGTCCTAATTAAATCCAGAACAACTAGTGTTTATATGGCGGTCATCTTGTATTCATATCGTGATGTTTTGTGCAGATACATTGCAATAAGGAACACGTATACATAGAGTTAATACGTTTTAGTTTAGATGCAGATATATTGCAGTAATCTTCGGTAAGGACACGCGTGCATAGAGATATTATGTTTTAGACTATTTTACTGTGTAAGCATCACTTTAAAAAGAAAATGTAAAGTTAAACGTGAATTAAAACAATGTAGAAAGAGTCAGAAAAACGGAGGCAGATACTCGACTACTACAGCAGCCACCGGACGTACATGTTGTAGGCGTCCGTTCTGAACCTAATGAAGAATAAGGCGATTCAACAAAATAGCGACACTGTAGCTATGCTAGTAACGATAATAGTATTTCATAAATTTCTATGCCACGACGTCTCATGAGAAAGACTAACGGATCGAAACGCGTCTGTAAGGAAAGTACGTCAAAGTACACTTCGGCCCTCTGGGTATCACTCTCTTACGAACCGCGAAGACATGAATAGGCTAATTACAGCGCGTGCATAGACATTTAAGCACTCATTCTTTCCGTGCTCCACACGCATCTCGAAGGTGAAGAAAATCTAAAGTGTTGTTCAATGCTACGTATCCTCTGTCATGCAGTTTACTGCAGTTCGCGGAGTAAGTATGCAAATACGGATGTGATAAGATTACTTAAACATTGTGACTGGTTTTGGTACATTTATTCTTTGATTATATTCCAGTCTATTGACTCTACTTCAGCTTTTGCCATGGAGGTAAGAATAGAGGGAGACGCCGTGACGTCACAGCTGTGAAGCTATGTGAAGCCGAGGGTAGCTATCTCAATCCGACCAAAACATTGCTGATGTAAGCTTGTGTGCATAGGCTTGTCGCTCGCTTTTGGAAGGATTTTGCGATATTATGGTGACTTGTGTGGTGTTCGGATGTACGAATCGTTCTGATTGTGATGCGAAATCGAAGGGAATAACATTTCATGTGTAAGTTGTCTCATTAAGTGTGATTTTACAACTTCATTGTGAATGAACGTGTGCTACATCGGTACTTGTACTATAGCGTGTTTTTCTCTTGTATGATTTTAGATTTCCTAAAAATGAAAGTCGGAAAGCTCTGTGGAGAATGCCGTGAGGAGGAAGAATTGGCGTGCATGGAGCACTATATGTTCTCAGCATTTCCATGAAGAGGACATAGACCGAACTTCCCTTTCAACTGTAAGGCTCCGAGAAAATGCTGTACCATCAGTTTTCCCTACACACTCAAAACATTTGCAAAAGGTATGTTAATTCAAAGAATTAAATTCTTAGTTTTCACGTTTCAGTATAATACGTACGTATCGTCGATAATCGAAGTGTTGAGTAACTCACTTTGTCTTCATCATGTACCAAATTAAAAGCTAACACTACATTAACTGGCGTAAAGTATAGGCCTAAACAGGACACTGTGTAGATTTACCATTCTATGTACCGTATTTCAGTAAATATTGGTGGTAATGAACAGTGTTTCCCAGTAGTGTAACGTAACTGAAATGTCCCAGTACGTATTACAAACAAGATGTATTTATGGGGCTTTGGAGGGAGGGTATAGCTAACTTAGTTTTCAGTTTCTATTATTTAGTTTGTGATACACGTTTATTACTGAATTAACAAAATTGTATCGTTTACACTGAAGGCTAGCTATTCGTAATATTGCATTAAAAACTATTTTTAATCAGAAGAAACGCGGAATTTCGCCTTTACGAGATTTTATTTTAAACAAAATCTTTGAAACAACATTCTGATGACGTTACATGCGTATATGGTGCAATTAGCGACTGTAATAGAAGCAGCGCTATAGCACACTGGCAATGTTTCGGTCAGAGTGTCATGGCAGCGAGCCACGCCCCCATGGCTTCAAAACATAGTAGGGCTGGGATACGTAGCGCCATCTCCCCTTATTCTTACCTCCATGCCTTTTGCCCTCTTCGACTCTCCCTAGTTCCATGGAAATTATTTCCTGGTTCTTAACACATATCCTAGGGTCGCTATTACTTTACTGACAAAACAGATGCGGTTTCCGATTTGTACACACGTAATAAATGAGCAGTAGGAAAAACGACACACCACGAGCAATCTACAACAAAAAGTTCAATTTTCAGCAAGAAATGTCGACAGTGTTGAGTACTGAAATGCGTGTGAAGTAGGTGCATGTAAGAAAACGTTAATAAT
Organism: Schistocerca serialis cubense; assembly: GCF_023864345.2. Classification (NCBI taxonomy): domain Eukaryota; kingdom Metazoa; phylum Arthropoda; class Insecta; order Orthoptera; family Acrididae; genus Schistocerca; species Schistocerca serialis. The sequence continues at coordinate 774,923,059 of NC_064638.1, forward strand.
GTAATAGAAAAAGAACTTTTTCTTGCTCTGTGTTATTAAAGATATGAGAATGTGGAAACCCGTTTTTCACATTATCTGATCAGAGGTATTTGGACCGCTGCTGGTGGACTAATATGGGAATTGTCTGCCCTTCGCCCTTATGACGGCTTGAGACTTGCTGCCGATACAGTCAGTGAGATGTCTAAATGTGTGTAGAGGAATGGCAGCCCATTCTTCCTCAAGAACGTAGTGATGCTGGACGCTGTGGTATGGTGCGAAGTCATCTTTCTAACGCACTCCAAAGATGTTCCAAAGGGTTGAGGTCATAACTCTGGGAGGGGAGGCATTCCATTTAAGGAATGTTCTTGTCCACGAACAGTTTCCTTACAGATGCTATGCTATGACATGTTGCATTGTCGTGATGATGCGAACGATCACCGTTTGAGAACCGTTATTTTACTGTACACCGTAAACAATATTTTAAAACGTATTCAGATCATTTGGCATTTAGCGTTTTCTTAGGAGCAAGAAACACTCCACACCGTATCACCGCTTCTGTGCTTTCCTGTTGGCACTATACATGATGGCACGTAACGTTCTCCAGGTAATCATGAAACCCAAATCCCTTAACATCGGATTTCCGTTTAGTATAGCGTGATTGATCACTCCAAATCATTCGTTTCCAGTCAACCATTGTCCAGTGGCTTCGATATGTACACCACCTCAAGCATCAATTAACAATGTGCTCGACCACTGTAGCCCATTGTAACTCCCTACGCACCGTCATTGTGCTAACTGGACTTCTAGTAGGATTTTGGAACTAACGAGTGATTCCTTCACTGATTTCATGTGACTTTTTACAATCAATGTCCACAACGCTCGAGGGTCCGTTCCGTCAGTACATGAGGTGTACCTGTTCTTGCTTTAGCTACGGTTGTTCCTTCTCGTTTCTACTTCACAGTCCTATCTCAGTTTATTATATTTTAATTTATTTATTTATTTATTTAAGGAATTTTGTATAAGAAAATTCTCTGCTACTTATTTATTTTTGGTATTTTTAGTTATGATTTCCAGTGGTTTTATTTAAGTTTTGACTTAAGTTTTTAAAAGCTTAAGTATATAACTCTTTGATTTTAAATGCCACAGATATATGTCCCGCAGCGTCAATCTCGCTGATACTCCTCGCCAGAACTGCTCCACCTGATATCTCTAAAATGTTTATTTCGGTACGAAGATCGTTCGGCACAACTAGGTGATTTGTTGTATGATGCGTATGGATTGGTGCGTCCGAAAAGTTTATTGCTTCTAAGATATTCTCTCGAAGAATATTGATCGTGAAAAGATGCAGGCTCGCACTATCATTCCACACTGCACCTCCGATCGATCTACGTCAAGTGATCTCTAAAGAATGATTGTCAAATCTTTTATAAATTGATAAATACACACCTTGAATGCGTATTATTTTCTTGAATTTGTTTATTGTGAAATTCGACTAACTAAACATTCACAATGAAGCTTACTAGAGTCGCATAACAATAGCAAAATCTCTCCAACATAAAACACGTCCGATCTCTGTAATTGCTTCACACAGAGTCCTCCAATATACATATTTGGTTACTTACCATATTCCAGAGATGCGTCCATAGCACAGAACGTCCAACTCTCGCAGGCAGTTTATACTACTCTTGGGATTAATAATTCGATGCACTTCAATGTCTGTTTCAATGGACAGTTGACTTGGGTATCCTAGGAGGACTGAAATGAAATGGCGGAGGTGAACGTGTGTTGAGTTTTGAGGTGTTAGGTAGTCATTAATCAAAGTTGGAAGCCGCCATGCTCGCCTGCACGACCCCACTGTGTTGTTACTCTCTCTCTGCTGACGATACAACACTACCCGGGGTCCACCTGGCGTGCCATCTGAACGTCAGTTCGGCATTTCATGTGTGTCCTGATAATTCCGCTCAGTTAGTGAATTTGTAGCAACTGTATCCAGCCCATCTTCATTAGCTGTCACACGTCTGCCACGAAAATTAGAAACCCGAAAAGTCTTTCTTTCTGATAAAGTTCTTCTGGCAGTTCTGAGGAAGCGACGCTATAAATAAATTTGAAGTTTGGAAGAAAGAAGCTGACCGATGGTTAGGAGAGGAGGAAACGTGATGATTCAACAGAGATATCTTTGTAGATGGTCGACACAGGCAACACTCTGAAACCAGATCTTCAGCACGAATGGGAGAAAATGAATACGATTGTACTGGATTATACCAAGAGGCAATAATTCATTTACACGACTTGGCAACTTCAATGCCTTATGAACATGTCATCCTGAAAACTGTAGCCATAGTCATCCGACAAAAACATTTCAGAAACACCTAGAAAAATTACTGTTTTTAGGCAGTGTATCTAAAAAATAATTGGTCAAGGGACTTGTCTTTTATCTACAAAAATAGTTTCGCTTGTGGTACTGAAACATTTGAGTAGTATAGGGCTGTTGTTAATGTTTGAATATTTGCCTTTGACTACGTTGTATGTATTCGATTTTATGCTCAAGTTTGTTAATGCAAACAGAATACAGGATGACCTCCGAAATGTGTCATCATTTTGTTTTTGAATATACCCTTTATTGTCGAGACAAACTCAGAGGAACATACACTACCATGGGAAACATTCTTTCGAGAACTGTTCTAACTTAGCACATACTCAATATGTCCAGCATTCTGATTCGTAGCTTCCTTCACAGAAACAGTGATGTTAGCTATAGCTCTACGGTACATTTCTTCCGTGATTTCAGTGAAAGCTTGAATATTAAGGCGTCTGAGCTCCGTTCAATCATGTGGACGTTTCGAGAAAATCATTTCCTTCGGACACCCCCAAAGAAAAAAAGTCACATGAGTTGAGGTCTTGACTACTGGGGGACCAAACTTGTCCGTCATTGAAACGACCTAGAAATCTGACTGGAGTGACCTACATGAGGAAACGCTCGTGTAAGAAACCCAATAGTGTGTGACCCACACTGTAATCCTCGGATCACGATGATGTCGTTCATGAAGCACTTGTGGATCTTCAGTAGCCCAAAACCGTACAACTTTTCTGTTAACCACACCGGCCAAATGAAGATTAAACGTTCGTAGCGGGCAAATAATAACCTCCGCCGTGTGCCGCTAGTACGGGCACATCCGGAGGTCACTTTTAAGAATCCGTTAAACGGAGCGTCTGGATACGCACAGTGCGCTACTGCTTTTCTGCTCAAGCAGATCATAGCGCTTCAGTATTCTCCGGCGGACAAACAGGCTTCGGCCAAGGTAACATCGTTTCCAGTATTGATCATTCCAACACAAATTGATCATAAAACCCGTGAATGGTTCTCTTGCAAGGGGTCCACCGTGTATTAAGCTGTTGCCGAAATCGCCTCTGAGTCACAAAAGGACTTTTAGTTTCCTGGTAAAGTAACATAACTCCTCGTCGTTGCTGTGTTATTAGTCGTCCATTGTCGGCCATGTTGTAAACACTACTCTCCTAGTGACACGTTGTGTCGTTAGTGTCAAAGGCCTACCTTCCGAACGTATGCTTCCTAATAAAATGGAGCAATATTTAGATTTAAATCATGGTAGATTGGTAAACAAACCACGAGAGTAAAGTTACAAGAAATGACTGAAAACAAAAAGAGATCACTAAACAAGACACGATTCCTACATAGAATAAGTAAGGTAGTATGAAAGTATCCATAGAAAACTATATTTCAAAAGTCGAACAGCAAAAATTTAATAATGTGTTTGTATAACTTTGCTACTTTCTGCATACATATTTACATTTAAAGAATCCACTGATGATGGTGATATTTGTCGCCGAAACTAGTTTGGGGAATAAATAAGTAAGCAAATAAGAAAGTGTTTTGCATCAGAGCGGACTCACAATTACGATATCGTTGTTTTTCTATGCAAACAGTGACGAAACGGAAGAGTTCCGAGGTAAAGTTATTCAAGAGAATCATTTGAGTTCCGAGAATTTCGTAGATAGTGACTTTGTTTAGAAGCTGGCGTACCTTCGAGACAAATTTCAAAAACTCATTTTGCTGAATGTATCCCTCCAGGATCATAAGACAAAAATTCTCCAAGTATGGAACGAAATTTTAGCTTTCAGATAGGAAATACTGACGTGGAAGAAAAAGCTGGAGGCAAAAGATATACATTACGGTTTCCCTAGTCTTCGAATGGTTTTAGACCACACTGAACTCAAGCTGAGCGAATAATTGAAGACTATGTTTGTGGGACATTTAACTAAAATCGGTGATTACTATCTGAAGTACTTGCCAGCAGAAGTTAATCAACGCATCTCGCGCATAGGTCCATTCAGTACACAACTTCCATCGACACTTACTACTCAAGAATAAAAGTAGTTTATTGATATTTCTTCAGAATCGATAGTAAAATCAAAGTTTGTTTCCTCATCACTCTTTAAGAATTTAGGAGATCGATGAATCAGGTGTACCCGCACGAAGGTAACAAGGCCCTAAGACGTTTTATATATTTCGCAACATTCTACTTAAGTGAATAGGATTTTCACCCTTGGCAGTGATCAGCACGAAATATAAAACGGGAACGTATACGGAGAAAGAAAAGCGAATCGCAATTTCCAATTTTTGTACTGAGATCTTAAGAAATGTTGAAGAAGAAACAAGCTCATCCTTGCCCTTGACTTCACTGCAAGAATAATATGCAATAATAATAAAAGTTGATTAAAATGTGTTATGTCAACACTAGCATAGAAATAATTACTGTTATTCATTCTTTTCGGAACTCAAGCTTATTTGCCCCGTATTTCGAATCGAATATAGTGTGCGAAGGGAGCGCGGATGTTTATGCTCAGGTAAACAGAACTGTGTGTCTAAGAAGTCTGAAAACCACTGGTATTGGGCAAACTCAGGATCAGCGTAGAAAACGTTTTCACCAGTGCTCTAGAAGTTTTGTTGAGATGAAATTTCTGTTCCCAGTTTGTGGCGTACAACTGAGCTGTTCGCGCAGGCAACACGAACGGAGACTACCAAAGATTTCATTGATAACTGTGATCTATAGCCAGTATTTCTGAAAACCCGTTTCATATTTGATTAGATCTGGTACGACTATTTGATTAGAACGCAAAAAGAACGAAATAGGTACTATCTTCCCAATGACAACGAAGAAGTTACACATGGAGCACAAGCTCGTATTGGGGGAAATGGAGAAGGAAATCGGTCGAGTCCTTTCGAAGGAACCTTCTTGGTGAGTGACTTCACCGATTAAGGGAAATTACAGAAGACTTAGATAGTCTTTTAGTTGTGTATTCCATAGGTCATTTGAACGATTCCTTTACCGAAATGATGTGCAACGAGTCAGTTTACGGCATACGTATACATGATTAATGTTAACGCTATTTTATTTAGTTCTGCTCATGCAACTACGTTTAAAGACAAGAGTTTTTTTCCGAGTATTTAAATAGAAATTCGTCAACGGAATAAAATTAGTTATCCAGAAGAAAATATTCTGTGTTAGATTTGAAAACTGCTTTGCTACCTACCAGACATTTTATGATACTAGACAAATGACCAAATATTTTTGTTTGCTGCATACTGAACTCCTTTCTGGACCACTGACAGCTTAAAGAATGTGATGAAATGCATTAGCGAATTGCAGTTACAATTGTACAACTGCTATACTACTTACTATATGTTACTGTATATTACTAGTAGCACATGGAAAATTGTGTCGGACCACATTCGCCTAGCTGTTGCCTTAACAGCCTCGGCCATCCGAGTACACGTCTAGGTCAGACCCCAACTTTCATGTTCCAGTGTCTACGTCCCACAGTACTAGCATACAAGTCGCAAGCACGCATGTTCAAAATGGTTCAAATGCCTCTAAGCACTATGGGACTTGACATCTGAGGTCATCAGTCCTCTAGAACTTAGAACTACTTAAACCTAACTAACCTAAGGACATCACACACATCCATGCCCGAGGCAGGGTTCGAACCTGTGACTGTAGCAGCAGCGCGGTTCCGGACTGAAGCGTCTAGAACCGCTAGGCCACAGCGGCCGGCCAGCACGCATGTCTGCAGGAACAGACGCTGCTGACAACTGACAGCCGGATTAAATTATGAAATGAATTCACAAATTGCGTTGCGATTGTACAACGGCAACGGTATGTCCGAAGGAACATTGCATCGAACTATACAGACACTGTAAAATGTAGACAGTGCCCTACTGTAGCTTTAATAATGCGTAATAAAGGTCATTTTTCCCATATAGTGTTGCACGTATGAACGTCACTGTTCTTCTCAAATTTCATTAGTGGATACATGTATTGTGACGGCGCAGCTGAAATGTCTATCTCTTTGAAGAGGTACTTACAAGCCCTCCGTGGACGTTATCATTACTGCTCGCTTATGTGCAGTCATACGTTCTTTCTAAGTGGTGAGTTGCCGCAGAAAATTATTCCATAATTCCTGAATCACAATGGGCGGGAATTAGAAGTGCGATACTTCCGAATACTGATCCACTTTCCGAATACCGATCCAATGCCTCATCACCGTGACACATCTTCCCCTAATTCGATTGGAGCAGGGAAGCCAATTTTCGCTGACAACAGTCTCTGGTAACAGAGCTCCGATTGGTGCCAAAATATACTGTAGTCTGCGGAGAAGACGGTGACTGGATGTTCTTTTTTTTTTTGTCTATGCCTTACGATTGCATTCACTTAGTTTCTCCGACTAAGTTTGGATCTTTTGGATATGTGACTGGATTCTGTTACAGACACCGTCACGTTGTTGGTGTGATGGAAGGGTAGTGCGCAGCGATAGGCTCGCCCGCTCGTAATGAACGTGGTGGTCGGCAGATGAAAGGACTTTACTGGCCGAGTATCGCGAGCGTGATAGCGGAGAGCGGCGAGTAGCGAGTAGCGAGTGGCGAGTAGCGGGGAGCACCAGGGCGTAGCCGGGCCGCCCTGCCCCGGTAGGAGGAGCGAACGGCGGGCGTGGCGCGGCCATCCAGCATCCTGGAGCCTGCAGCCTGCTCCGCGCCTTGCGTCTGCCTCTCCTCTCTCCTCTCCCACCAGACCTGTCCCCGCTCCTCGCTCCTGCCTACTGGACTCTCTCTCTCTCTCTCTCTCTCTCTCTCTCTCTCTCTCACTCTACCCCTCCCTCTCTCTCTCTCTCTCTCTGTCTCTACCTCTCCTCTCCGTACACCCACTGACATTGCAGGCACTTCAAAAGAAACAAATAAGAGTAAAGTCATTCCCTGGCTATCTCTCAAACACCTGCCTCACTAGCGGAGCGCCACCATGTTTCTGGGTCAGTATACTCTGCATGAGTTTTCCTCACGTTCAACTACCGCAGATTTCCGTGGCTACTACTTGTGTATAATACCTTCTGGTTCATTCTTAGGTCATATTACACAATAATTTATTTAAGGTTGAATAAGAAGTACACCGTTTTTGTTCTACTGATTTTTGATTATTTCAGACTACCTCGCGGGTTGCTGGGCCATCTTCAGCCGACAACTGAGTAGCATCCGAAAGGGACATTAGTTCTTAGGTAATCATACATTATAACTAAGGTAGAATCTACTGTCATAGAGTATTGTGCATCAAATTTGTTTCCCATCGCTGAGATTACAATTTACACAGTGGATAATGTTAAGCACGATAAATAATTAATCTACACACTATTACCGGTTAATTAATTATAGTGCCATATTTTGTGATATGTTGACATTGGCTGGGAAACTGTTAAACTGAGCACTCTTCGTTTGTTATGCAACAAACATGATTTTTAACTAGAATGAGATTTTCACTCAACAGCGGAGTGTGCGCAGATATGAAACTTCCTGGCAGATTAAAACTGTGTGCCGGACCGAGACTCGAACTCGGGACCTTCGCCTTTCGCGGGCAAGTGCTCTACCAACTGAGCTACCTAAGCACGACTCACGCCCCGTGCTCACAATTTTGGAAGGTGGGCGACGAGGTACTGGCAGAAGTAAAATTGTGAGGACCGGGCGTGAGTCGTGCTTGGGTAGCTCAGTTGGTAGAGCACTTGCCCACGAACGGCAAAGGTCCCAAGTTCGAGTCTCGGTCCGGCACACAGTTTTAATCTGCCAGGAAGTTTAATTACTTTTAACATTGTAAATTACACTTTAGGCAATGGGCAGCATTATACACAGTAACCATAATACACAATCTTTAGACTATTTGGGTTATACGATTATGGTGCCACAGTTTGTGAGATCTTGACGTTTCTTGAGAACTGTGTTAACGCACAACTAGTAACTTACGTTAGGCAGTAAATAAGTTTTGTATTAACTTACCTTTTTATACAATGGGACATGTTAAACACAGTACATGCTTAAAATACACAGAATTAATGTATTACTAGCTACGTTGCTGAAGTCCGTGGGGTATGCGAGGTAAGGTATCGGAAATTAAATTGTTTTAATTTTGTGTAGTTCTATGTGGCGGTTTGTGGGTATGGTGCTGGCTGACTGTGTCAAGTGAAGTTTAAAAGTGGGGATGTGCTAAGCTGTAATTGATGATATAGAACCATCTGAGGATTTTGAGCTAAATGTCTGTTCACCTCAAGTGCTTCCATAAGGCTTAGTTTTCTTCCTTTGTTGGCTATATGTAGTACTTTTGGTGTACTTTGTACCTGTGTCCTTCCATCAGCACATGTTCGGCAAAGGTGGAATTTGTTTCCTGTAATCTCCAGCTGCGTTCGTGTTGAGTTAGCCTACTTATTGCCTTGCCTGCCTGACCAATATGCAGTTCGTTGCAGTCATTACAAGTGACCTTGTAAACACCACTGTTACTTAACTAATCTGTTTTGTCTTTGCCGTTGTATAGGATATCAGATGTACTTTCTCTTCCTTTGTCATGGAATTATGGTTCTGCCTTGAGCAAACTCAGATTATTCTTGTTTAACGCCCAAACACGTTTCGGTGAAGTTTCACCATCCTCGGTGGCCTCATTAATTTTCCTAAAATCACATACTGGTGTTTATGTCACTGTCTGACATTTGCAGTACAGCTATTTCGTTCCTGTATGTCATTTTTGGTTGATTTCACTTTTCGTGCTTCTACAGGGTATCCCAATTGGGCTTTGTAGCATGCACAGTCACTGTTTATCGGATGAAGAGGAATGTATCTGATACTTCAGCTACAGACCGGTGTATGTATCTTCTTCCGTGATTTCATTCTTACGAAACACGTTTCGCACGAAGGCGTCAAGAAGAAACTAATGAAGATAGAAGTAAAGAAAGGCCGAAAGTTTCGGACTCTCATGGAGGTGAGTAAGCTATATTTGAGTCTTTCTAATAAGCCGAACCAGGGAAAATACAGTCTTTGACTATTTAGTATGACGTCTTTGTTTCTTTTTTACATTTTTAAATTTTTATTTTTAAAATTTTATTTACTAGTTGGTGCCTTGCATGAGATTTTCTGTCTGGAGGTTGTTGCAAGTCCTATATTACATCTTTTACAACAGCGGGCAGCAAAAATCTGTTTCTTAGCAAACTATACATTGCACAGCCTTCAAGCGCAAAAGTAGAGAAAAAAGTGAGAATAATTACTATTCCAATACTTGTAGATTTCGTTCAAAACTGGAGAGAATACAGAGAGACAGATAGGATCGAAAGAAAATAACAGTAAAAGCGACTGTCAGATAGAGAAAATGCAAAGTATCTTCCAACTATTAAACACAAAAGTATAGGAAATGCTTCAATAACTTTGAAGATAACAACAATCCAGAGAGGAACTGTCGATTTGTCTACAATGTTCTTGAGAAGACTGCAGAAGTACAATCAAAACACAAAATAGGACTAATCATGAATCACACATAAGAGTAGCGCACCAACAACTTCAGTAGAACACTATTCGATTCCTGGTGACAGACAACCATATATAAAACATAGTACATCAGATAATATTTAATGAAAAAAGTGTTATCAGATACACGTAGATGAAGCATTTAGCCGACAAACTTACACGACCTATTTGGAAGTTCTTAAATGATCTCGAAGTAATTGGTCATTGGTACTTTTGTTGCCTCTACTTTACGTAATTTGTAGACAGCTGCAGCAATACTGATGGTGTTAACTACAACGAACATGCGAAATGATAGCGACAGAAACCCGTATTCATTGCCCAATGTCATTAATAGAACAGACTACACTTCAAAGATATACAGGTAGCAGAAGTCATGTGTATAGCAATAACTACCATAAAGGCTGAGAGAATTTTTCTGCCAGAAATCAACATCGCTGAATTGCGGTACGTAGTGCGTCAAGTAGGCAGTTCAACAGAACTACATCTCAATGAGGAAGGAATACACTGTATCCGCATGATAGCCATAAATTTAGTTCGTCTACGGTAAAAGTCTTCCATGGCTGACATCCTAATGAAGTCCAGTAAAGAAAGTGTCGACATACGAGCACCACGCTACTGACTGACGTACGGACAGTGTTTTCCATTCTGACTATAAAAGACCTAGTGATGGTTACAAAAAAAACTATCTGCAGTATGTTGCAACAATATCTTCTGTCACCAAGATTGTAGAGTTCTAGGGGCGATACAGTGCGTAACAGCTAGCACTAAAAGAACTACATGAATAGAATAAAGGATCTCGAGTGACAAAGGCACGTGCATAACACAGTGCTAGAGAAAGATCAGTGAAGTATGCACTGGTAGCGAACGACATACGTCATTCAACCTTTCTGACGTGGTGTTCCTATGTAAATCGAGGCGTGATTCGTGGTCTATCGACATTCCAGTTCCAAACAACAAGCTACAAATAATGAACACGGAAAAAATTAATAAACATGAAGACAAATGTAGAGGGTTATGCATAAATCTGTAATAGTTCAAACGATAAGGACAGGCAGGAAACCGTCTAAGACCAGAAATAACTGTTCCCCAGGTTCTGACGCGTGGTACAACTTACTCCATTGCAAAGCTTATCACTGTATGTTTATTTTATGATAAAGTCGCTTTTGTCTGCAAGACATGTTGGCCAATCATAATCCATGATTCCCTGACTGGTGCGCTGCAACAACCGTAACGCTCGAAATCGGAATCTGAACTTGTGACCTCCTTCATAATCTGCTTGGCTTTTACTTGCAACATATAGTTCCACCTATGGTGTGGTTAAGGTCCGCTGCGTTTTCTGGAACCTGCCACCGAGGCCGTTCTCTTTACTCGGTAGTGCCACATACTTTACACGCTCTACTCATGGAAAGCGTATCCGGTCCGAACGGGGATTATTTTTGATGGATCGAATAATGGTGAGAGACAGTCGGGTACATTCATCTACTCTTCTAAGGCGAGAAAAAAATAATATGGAAACCCAGCACTACGTTAACGAGTGTCAACCATATCCAATGGAAAGTACTGTAGTTTCGGTACAACAGTAATCAAATTACGTATAAAGTGCGATTGTTTTACTGCTTCATGATTTCGCGAAAAAGGTTTTCTCGTTCTACATTAGATGCAGACACATGGACTTTTGTGCAAAAAATTGTGCGGGTTTGATGATAATATCAAAGTTACCCTCTGCCATAGACCGTAAGGTGACATGCGGAGAATAGATGTAAGTGTAAACCTACGGAATGTGTTACTAAAACTTCGTTTTAGGCAACAAGATTACGTGTGATCAGAGTATGTATATTTAGAGATGTAGAAAGTAAGCGAATTGCGTTATAACTATTGAGAGAGGTAGCTATTATTTACGCCAGTGCTACATGCATCATCAAAAAGCCGAAATAATTCACACATGCAATCTATTGGTATAGAGAAGCAGATGAGACAAACGTTATCGTTTTATGATTATGTTTTAATTTTATTCTTACTAGTGAAGCAGTGTCCGTGCACACAGAGAAAGTGAAACATCAAATTTTATCTCTGTTTTATCACCGATACAGACTCACTTCATAATTTGTTTTCTTAAAGACGGAAAAAAAGTTACCGAAAAATATTTGTCGCTGGAGTAATTACACAATGCAAACACAGAGATTAGCTGTTATTCGTATCTTTTGCATACGGCTTTACCGTTTATGATACAGACTGCTCTCTTCTGCTGTAACGGTAATGTACATGTCCTGCATGAAAACAGAGACATAAAATTGGATTTATACGCTGTAGACGGAAAAATGCTTCTACTGAAGTAAAAGATTTTGATTGAAGTATTTCAGAAATGAAACTTGCTTCCAAAGTTTAAAAATATGTACCAGCCGAAGTACCTGACTGCAGTGAGAACCTATTTTAAAACTTTCATGAAGTAGCGAGTTCTTCAGAAGACGAAACAGATAGCTGTCGCTGACAATGAAAGATTAATCTGTGTTTCCAAAGAAGCACATATAAATAACATACGTAAATCCTGTACTCCGCGTCTTACGACAGGATGTTACTAAATGCGCGTTGATTCCAGATAGTAAGCGGGAAGTCCTAAATGTACAAAAAGTCATTTTAAATATGTATCAACACTTTGAAGGCGTGAGGAAACAGTTGTTACTTCCTCCCTTCCACTAAAGCAACTGGCGTATTTTTTAAGCTGACAGACAGAGCTCCTAAACGTTAGAGCAAATTTTATACAAAGTGGGAAGTCCCGAAAATGTTCCGCTAGAAAACGGTAACATTTTGGATCATTGTGAACTATGGCTTCGAGCATCCTGTAAGACTGTGATGGTATGTAAAGACGTGAGAACACTGTTCGTAAAATGAGCGCCATGTTTACTAACCACTGAGAAGCATTATACCCGAATAAATTAGTTTGATGACTAATTTGGCAACACTCGCCTGGTTATATCATTCTGTATGTTACCACAAATGGGATTTCTCTCTGTTTTCACGATATTTTTACAAATTACATGACAACTATCTGACGGCAGTATGATGAGGACATTTGTTATTCAATGTTTTCATAAACGATAAAAACAATTTCATGCATTTCAAAAGTCTGAGCGGCATTGGATGATTACCATCGTTCGTAGAGATGAGATAAACTGCTGAAGGTTTATTTTCTGACAAAGATGGCTGATGATGCTATAGAAGAATAATGTGTTTGTTTGCATAGAAGTATAGTTGCCAGACTTCGAGGTAAGATTATTTTCTCTCAACAGAAGCTCGGAAATATAAATAAAAAATGTATTAATCTTTATTCTTGTTTAATCTGTAGCAAAAGCGCTTCTTTTGTGGAACGATGTTTAAAAAACCTGATAGGATGGTTTTACTTTTAGTTGTTTATCTTTACTTCACAGAATTTTAAAGAGTTATCCCTTTTTCCGCTACAGCTATTACGCTACGTCCTTTATCGCCAGATGGCGTAAAAGTTTTAAATATCCCCTAATTTTCCGGGGCATAACCCTATAAACATTTGCTACTCACATGTCGGTCAATGGTTCGTGAACCGGTTTCTTTAAATAGCAATGGGGGCTGATGGGTAATCACAATTTCATGCGGAATTCACTTAACGGAACAAGAAATTTACAGTAAGCCATATCTTAGTCACAATGAATTTAAATACTATAAAGGGTCTACTTTCATTCTTTCAAAGGAGAAGCGTATGGGCTTTAAAATAACAAATGGAAGACAATACGCTGCATTTCTGTATCCACGAAACTCACTGAAATATCTGTTAGGAATAGAAAATTAAATGACTGTAATGTAAACGAAATAATTATCATCGTAGCATGTAATTTTACATCACTTTACTTTTAGATTACTCTTCATAAATGGGGTGTTAAATTGTTGCACCGAGTGATCCTGAATGGGCTATAAAGTTATCTGCTGCTGACATTTTCCTGCCATGTAAGCTCAGTGAAGAATGTGGAATTATTCTAATATATTTAACTGGTTAGAAAGTGACTTACGAAAGACCTGTTGTACTCCTCTTGGGTGTCATTTATCAAGAGCAACTGTAATCAAAAATCTCCTTTCGTATTTGTGATGCTGCTTCTGCCGAAATGAATCTCCTTGGAAAGTTCCATAAATGAAGTTATTTCCTGCTTTGAATACTAAAAAAGATAAAATTGTGTGACATTACTTGTGGGGAGCAACCGAAATGTGAGTTCAGCACCGGCATTTTCATTTTATTTTAATTTCACACGCAAAGGCCCTTTTTCTTCAAGAAGCATATTTATCATGTTTTAAGTGTATGAGAGTAAGCGACTGTGCGATAATCGGATATAGAGTTTTTGTTCCATTGTCATATTTGTCTTGTTGATGACGACAATTTCTTTTTCTGAATGAAAACCGCTGGTTTCAGATTAGACGCGCTGTCCCATTTTAAAAACTCATTTACAGTACAGAATATGATTTAGCTTAGCTAGTATTAGCTACTTGTTACAGTCATTTCTACTCAATAATCACGTGTAAGTTCTTGAATTTCCTCTCCCCACGTTCTCTGACTAGCTTAATATCTTTATCAAGGAAGGAATTTACATGTTTTTCGAAGGTAAATTATATTAACTGACATATATACTCCCTGCATTTGCTCCATATTCGAAGGTTCTAGTGTACCTACGAACAGATGCGGAAAAACAGTGATACAACAACGGCCAGGCGTTTTAATATTTTTGTGACGCATCGTCAACCTCAAGAAAATTTTCGAAGGAAAAGTTTTTAATAAAACAGCTCTAAGTCTTACTTCTAAGATATTACAAATAAAAATACATTATACTAAGAAAATCACAAAGATACAAGTATTACAGTTTCCGTGAAGCAGTTGACGTTGCTGTTGGGGAATGGCGTTCTGTAAGGAATAAATTCTGAATCGTTCACTTGCTACTTTTCATTAATAGATTGATGAGCACTGTAACACTCGAAATTTTATAATATATGAGTGCTCTTTAGTCACTCTTTCCATGCGCAACTATATGTCATAAAAAACGCTATACACGTTAAATATTATCAAGGTCTGTAACAAAGCTTAAATCTAAATGGGAGACAGTTTACTAAATGAAGAGATGAACTCAAAATATATTACAGGGAGACGTATGTAGAGGCTACATAAAATATAAAAGTCACAATAAATGCTTCTGCTAATGAAGAAGTTAATTGATTTTTCGCAAGTATCTAATACAACAATATCATGCTGAAGTTACGTATTCAACGAACTACCAGAATGACGAATAGAGAAACAGTTAAACAATGAGAACGCCAGCGTTAGGCCTAAAACGCGACATGAAGTTCCGTAGTGGCACTGCATTATTACAAATCAGTATGCGTCACGATAAAGATTAAATACATCGTTCTTACCTTTATAAGACAGTGTAATAAAAGATATTCCTTGTACCACGGTACTATCACTTCCTTCACTATTTTTAGACGATATGGAAGCTACTTCAGCTTACAAAATGAGGACAGAGTACAACTAAAAGAAGTGTAAATGTTGTTTACAATTTTTCTTTTTCTAATCGAAATGTTCCTGTTCGTGTTTAATCTTCTTGCTGATGTATTTACACCAAGAGATCTCATGTTCCAGTCACTACACAAAAATGAAGTTGAAATCTGGGGATAACTTCTTGAGAAATAAGGGTGTTTTTAGAATTACGTGTTAGATGATGTTATGTTGACTTAGTAATTGTCTGCAAATAACTAATAATGACAAGCTGTTCACATCTGGAATTAGATTTTATTTTTTGTGATTGTCGATAGTCTTAAGTCATTTGTTTTGTACCTACGTGAAACTGTTTATTTAGTTTACTTTCAGCAGAGACGGTATGTGCTGAGTGACATAAATATTGTTGCTTTGAGTTTGCGCGTATGCACAAACAAAATGTCAAGAGCATTGCTTTAACTTGGTATAGCACTTTTACAGACTTAACTCGATTCCAGCTAATATGCCCTCCTATTTTTATTCACCAAGGTTTACTAATTTATCTGCATCTTAAGATTAGAGTAATTACTAATTTGAAAATTAATTTGTAAACTTAAGCGCTTATATCCACGACAGGTTTATTGGCTAGAATTAAGTTCTGACCTCTTACAGACAGTGAAACAGAGTAATTTCTCATTCATACAAAATCTTTTTGGATATCAGTTGAAGACAGTAGACTATCTAAAAACAAAACGTAACACCAATGGGCGCAGTTCGAGAACATCAACAAAACTGACCGACGGACAACTTCAGTGTTAGATGACAGAATTTGCCGAAAATCTGCTGGAAGGATACATCCTGAGTTGGTGCAGTACCAGAGACGTACAGTTTTGTGTCAGGAGCTAGTGTAGTGTATTACGTTGCCTACATTCATAAACAAACTGTAGCGAAGTTGTGTTACACATACATTGGATCGCAGTAAGCCACTATTTTATTTTTCATTGTTTCTCAGTCTATACTCCATTTTAATGTGAGATGATAATGTACTTCAATGTTCTTTCCCATTTCACAGCAGACGCTTTAGTTTTGGGCTTCGAAAGGCATTGCCGATTTTGTGTAGATAATTACTGCACCATGTTGTTTGAAGGTTAGGTCCATGTGTGAAGTTAATACACGCTTTTAAGGAATTACCTGCGCAAAGAAACTGATACCTTTAAAGAATTTATGAACTATCAGCTACAGCCCTTCTTAAGATATAAAGTGATTCCAATGCAAAGGCTGCTCAGAACTTTAGAGTGTCTTATAAACAAGCGATCTACAGCACTTAGCCTTCCTCGAACCTGCGAACATGTACACCCGTCCCCTTACGAGATGAACCCTTTCTTTCCTTTATACATTCTGTTCGGTATAAGACGAACCGCCCAAATTTCACACGATGGACCGTTTTTGGCCTTTCAGCCGCCATGTCTATCCGCCGAGCTTGGAGGAGCCAAAGATGACCAGAACCACCTTGACTGCGATGTGGAGGCGGGCCATTTCTTTTACTCTTTAATTTGTTGACGCAGCTTTCTACTTACATAAAATAACTGTTTTGTTAAATGGAAATATAAATAAATTGTTTGATGATTTAGAAACTAAAAATCTGAAAGATAGTATAGTTGATAGACGATAGAGCCGCCGCCTTGATGTCTGCAGGTGATTACCTCGGTATTTGTCACGCACAGTTGACTGCAATTTGACACCAGAACTCGAATTTTTTTATGTACACGTTTTGGGAGACGAAAGAGACAGTAACAGACATAAAGAAATCTGCAGTGGATCAGAGATCGATTCCAAACTCTTACGTGATGTAGTACGGTAGAGCAGCAGATAGCACTCCACAGTAGTCAAGTGTATTTCTGAATGAACGGAGAGAACTGGCCAGATAACACCAACTGCCGGAGACGAAGAGTCCTCTGAGCTTCAGTTGACGCAAGCAGTGAATGATGGTCCCGAGCTGGCCGTATTTCCGAGCTGCCCGCTGACTTTATCGCCACAGCTGTGGGCCGCGATGTCCTTGGTTCTCCATTGAGGAGGCTGGTGTCGCGTGGTGCTCTGTCCCCGATCCCCGATCCCCGATCCCGGCTCAGACGGGGCGCGGGTGCCGGCGGCGCTCGTAAAAAGCGGCCGGCGCCATCCCGTCCCATCCCAGCCCTGATTGCGTCACCTTCATTACGGACCGGCCGCCAGGTACCGCGGCCGATCCCAACCGCCCCCACCCCTAATTGATGTGTCGTCTTTGTTTTGGTTAATTCTAACATGGTTCCCCCATTAAAGTGTCCCCGGGCCGTATCGCCGGCCCGATCTCGGATAAATGATGACACGCCGCCTGCCAAGACAAATGACGGGCCGCGGGTTGACAGGGTACAAGGTATTGTCCGGGCCGCCGCGGGCGGTCGGCGGGCACAGGCCAACTCTTCCTGCTGCGGCGGCGGGGGCGGCGGGGGTGGAGGCGGAGGACCGCATGCCTGGACGGCGGTCAGCGGCGCCGCCCGGCCCCGGCGCCCGCTCTGTGGATGCCATGCCGCGTCCGCCACGGCCTAACACAACGTGCCAGATTCCTCCAGAGAGCCGAAAATACTTCTCTGTATACCCGCTGTCCTAGACCATTGGGGTCAACATCACAGTGGTGGCATTAATTCCGGACACTTTGTGTGTTACATTCAGGAGTTTATTTCAGTTGTAATATACAATGAAATTCACTATAGTTTTTCAGAAAAGATAATTTCCACTATTTGAAAATTGAAGTTGAAATAAAAAATTTAAATAAAATTTTACGAAATCGAACAAAATAGTCGCAAGCCACCAGTTTCACAATGTTACAAATTATTTGGCACGAAAGTGATTGCAACATTTCTTAGTATGTTGTGAGATATCCTTTTGATTTAATCGGTGTCTAGACTTTGCAAGGCATCGAGTCGGCCAAATGTCGAAGATCTACTGGTTTGATCATTCTGAACCCTGTGAACCACTAAATGACGATTGCCTCTAAAAGCTCCGTCTTGCTTCTGGGATTCCGTCGTGAAACTATGATTTTAAGCCTTTACCACTAGTTTTCAACTGGGTTGGGATCGAGATTGTTCCCAGGCCAAGACAGCACGCCAACTTGATGGCAGTCGAACCATTTCTTATTGATTTTCGGGTATGATAAGACGCACTGTCTCGCTGAAAGATGCACTGATGGTTGTTACCTCCAAACAAATCGCGGATGGAGGGCAGCCATTTCAGCACTAAGACTTCGTCTTGGTACTTTCATGCGGTAATGTTACCCTGTAACAGTGCGAGACGTCCAATGCCATGACTTGCCATACAGCCCCACACCATGACACTGATGGGATACTTCATAGTGGTGATGGTGCACTAGGGCAATAAGTCTTCGTCTGTTGACGACGAACAAACTTACGTCCATCACTTCCACAGATGCTGACAGTCTTGTGACTCCAAATGTCTTTAGCCCAGTCTGCTCGCGTCCATTCCAAGTTTGCTAATGTCCACTGCTCACGTTTCTGCCTCTGCATTTTGTTCAGATAAACCGTCCTCCTTGCAGTCCTCACCGGTAAACCTTTTTCATAAAGTTTCTGTCTGACGGTTCGATCAGAAACTTCAAACCCTTATGTCTTCAGATAGCATTTTTGTCTTTTGTGGTACGCCGACGATGTTGCAGAGAAAGGCGACAGCTGGTACGACTGTCCTCATTAGTCAGTATTGGTTTTCTGTTGGTTCTCGGAATAGTTTTCATTGTCCCAGTTTCTTCACACCGCAGGCAAACATTCCTCACATCCGAATTTGCGGCGTCTCCGCCGAAACTTTTTGCTGTTTCTGCGTACGTATATTTCTCTTCACTGAATATTACTGCCGTTTACTTGATGACAAATAAGCACGGTTCAGTGCAGGAGACATTGTTTTTAACCCGTCATCCATCTCAACTCAGCTAACACTAAAGAAACCTTACATTTCAACAACTACGAGTTACAATAATGATCGGAGCGCCTTTTCTCACTGGATAAAGCAACTAATTACAAGCTTCTATTGACTGATTTGTCGGAAAAGAACAAATTACAAACAGCTACAAAAGTAGGTAAAACAGTAACTTTTTAAGCACTGTCAGTTAAGTGTATTTATTCATTTTTGATATAAAATATAACATCACATACTCTAAAAATGAGAAATATTCAGTAGCACATATCATAAACAAAAACCAAAACTTACATCTTCTTATATTGAAACGAATGAACATTTCAACAATGTGTCCAGACTTAATGCCGCTGGTGTGTGTGGAATGTAGGAACTAACCATTTGAAGTGAAAATCTAATTTCTTATCGACACATACAATATAAATCTTATGGCTATCGCTTAAACTCATAGCAATATGCGGTACCATCGAAAAGTTCCCTAAATAGAGGGTGTTTCAAAATGGAAATACTGGTTTTAGGGCTTTGTAGCATTTATAACATTCAACTTAAAATTACAAATGACGCATAAAATGAAAGAGTAACTCAAGTAGTTTTTCTTACGAGTGCTCAACGTAAGCACCATTTGTCACATATTGGAGTCGATAGGTGAGTCTTTCCCAGATATTGATCAATGTATCTGGAGTAATTGTTACAATAACGCTGTTTCTGAAGTCGGATAGATCAGCAATGGTAACGGAGGCATATGCACATAATCCCGTAGTAAAATCGCATGGTGGCAGGTTGTGTGTGAAAGTAAAGGTCAATGAAAAGAAGCTGCGCCACCGACTCTGCGACCAACCCAAGATATGAAGCACCACTTACAGATGCTTCACCGAAAAAAAAGGCCCATAAACTTTCCGCCGGGATATGGCACGAAAAGTATTCAGTTTAGGCGATTCTCGTTGTAATTATACCATCTCATGGGGATATGCTGACCCCAAGATGCGCGCATTAAGTGTATTCCCATTTCCACGTAGGCGAAATGTCAATTCATCACTGAAGACGACACGATCCAGAGAACGTTCAACGTCATGTAACAGTATTTCATTTCCAAAGTTCGTACGTAAACCGTAGTCTGTAGGCTTCAGAGCCTGTAACAACTATAAACTTCTTTACGTAGTTGTGAGCCTTTCGTTAATAGTCTCCAAAAAGACGTCACTGGAACTGTTAATTAACGACTAACGTCCCAAACAGATTTCTTGGGGCTATGCGTGAAAGACTTTCACTCGTTCAAGACGTTCCCCAGTCACTCATGATCGTTCCGTAGTCTTCACTTTCGCACAGATATGCAAACAAAACTGTTTGAGTTGATCTTTCATTTAATGTGTTATTAATAATTACAACTGAATGTCCTTCAAACCGTGTATATCAACTGAAATTTTTACGCTTTACCAACATCTCTTTAATGCTTTTCCATGGGTTAGGAAAACTTGTCACCATACGAGGTGCACCTCTTTATATACTTTCAATACTCCAAGAGAATCCTATATGGAAAGGGTCCTACACATTTGAACAATATTCTAAGATGGATTGCACGAGTATTTCGTAAGTAATTACCGTAGTAGACTCATTCCATTCGCCCAGGATTCTACTATATGCCTCAATGTAGTCCCCTCAGGAGTAACGAGGCTGTTCCTAACTTTTCTGCCACTTTCGAAATGTGACCTGTTGTTGAGGTATTTAGTTCCCTTCGCGATACCGATTGAATCTCCGTCACTGTATCAAATCTTTGCTCTTTTAGCTGTATGTTCGTCTTGAAGAAGAGAAATAAGTCATACGGAGCTACGTGTGGTGAGTGAGGCAGATGGAGAACAATGTGCTTCTTGCTTTTAGTCAAAAATGCCGGAGTAATGTAGACCATAGGCAGTTGTGTATTGTCTAGGTGAAGCACTCAGGCATTCGTACGTCGCTTCTGTGGACGTTTTCTGCTCCTATCCTCCCTCGAACGTCGTCGAACACAGCGAAAAAACACATTTTCAATCGTCTCACCAGGAGGAACGAAGTTTCCAGTATATTTCCACGGGATGATGCTTTTGTCCTTTAGTGGTTAGTCGTGCTCCAAACTTCACCTTCACGTGTTCAGTTCTGACAGAAGGCGTTCACATGCGCCATAACTTACTTCCAAGTTGTTTAGAGATCTTGATTGAATACGAATCTGCAGAATCAGATCACACACTTTCTGAACATTTTCTCACGTGATACAGGCGCATTTTTGAAACGCTTCTACCAGTTGTAATTCTGTGTCTGACCTAAAGCGTTGTCTCCAAAAGCCTGCTTTTAGTGCACTTCTGCAACAATTTTCCCAAGTTTGAAAAATGATCCTATATAAATACCCTGTTCTTTCTCGTCAGGCACCGCAAAACCCCAAACTCACGGAAACACAACAATGGATACATACTCACCAACAACTAACAAACTCAGCTAGAGCCACCTGGTACTGTAATTCATGGAAGCATTCCAGTAGAACGCTCAACGACTCACGCAAATTTCAAATTTCGGGAACATTTATTTGCTATTTCGTGTACGGAAATGATAGACATGTTCCTCAGTGCATGAACTACAACGATAATGCAGTCTCTCAGATATCCCTGTTGTCTGTTACACAATGGCAAAGGCAACTAAAATCCTGACGAAAAGTTACCTTTTACTTCTTGCCGGGAATATGTAAAGCAATTGCTTCCTTCAACCCCATAGGCAAAATACACCATGGTTTGAGATATGGCTGTAGTGCTGTTCATCCAGTGCAAATGGTATCTGTATTTAAGATGCTCACATACTTCAGTACTGAAGTAGGATGGTAAACGGTCATGCAGAATCCACATCCACTGACGGACGATTAAAGATGCTGTCTTCAACACCTGTCACAGCCCGTCTCAAAGTGTGTCGGGACCGGTACTGTTCATATCGTATGTCAATGATCGGGCACACAATACTGATACTTCCGTTTTTTATAGTAAATATTCGCTGTCAAAATCTATACAAGCATTCAGTCAACTCTTCCTAACTACTAAAACGGTTGGAAAGATTAGAAACTTGTTGAGGAATCTAAGGCTATTCACAATGCAGTGTCACACGCTTCCCAAAGACAAAGAAATTACGGCATAAATGAGTCACAAAAGAATTCGGCCACTTTTTGCGAACACCTGGATGTAATAAATGGGAGATATACGAAATGCAACCATTGCGAAGTCTCAGTCCTAGGTAACGAAGGTGGCAGATGTCGTCCACCGCTAGGATATTGAGAAAATGGAAAGAGTCTACAGCCGACCGGAGTGGCCGAGCGGTTCTAGGCGCTACAGTATGTAGCCGTGCGACCGCTACGGTCGCAGGTTCGAATCCTGCCTCGGGCATGGATGTGTGTGATGTCCTTAGGTTAGTTAGGTTTAAGTAGTTGTAAGTTCTAGGGGACTGATGACCTCGGAAGTTAAGTCCCATAGTGCTCAGAGCCATTTATTTGAAAGAGTCTACTTTGCTAATTTCCTACAGAATACTCGCGCTACCCACCTTAGAATACTGTGCAGGTGTGTAGAACGCTTCCCACATAAGACTGTCGGAGAATACTGAAAGTATACAAAGGAGTGCTGTTCGTATGACCAAAGGTTTGTCTGATCCCTGGAAGAGCGTCACAGAGATCCTGAAGAACCTCTACTGGCAAACACTTGAAGACAGACGCAAACCATCATCACAAAGCCTACTTAAAAAGTTCCAAGAACAAGCTTTAAGTAAAGAATCTGAGAATATACTACATACCGGGATAAATTCCCCTTGTAAGTACCGCAAACACAAGGTCATGACAGCTCGTACAGAGGCACTGAGGCGATCATTCTTCACTTGCTTCGTATGAGAATGGTATGGGGAGAAGCTCTAATAAATGACACAGTGGAAAGTACCGCCTACCGTGGTGTGCACCGTATAGATATAAATGTAAAGACGCAAATGTCACGAATGAGTAACAAACGTTGTGACAGCAAGTAAGTTCCTATTAGTTGACCTTGTCCAATACCTGACTATATGTCAATGGAGAATCGTTGTATATGATCTGAGACAAACGTTGCGTGTGAATCTTCATCTGTCCAGATACGTTACTGCGGCAGGTGCAAACGCCACCGCGGGACTGGACAACACCAACTGTGGTACGTTCGCCAGTGCAGTGCTGCGCTGAATAATCCATACACACAGCTGAGTTTTGGTAAGCAGACTGCCGACCGTTTGGCAACATAAACATAGTATTTTGAGATAAGAATTTTTCGAACTGTAACAGCAACAAGCAATTTGTTTGTAGACTAGTGTTCCGCAACAAATAACTGACTGCCATATCGATGGTGGCGTTGCTTCCTTAAACGCAATACACAATGATCTCTGATGAATCGACAGCAGAATCAACTATTGTTTACAATTAATGACCTCTTGACCAGGGCAGAACTTTACTCTTTATGCTAATTAACGGTCATGCGTTTCAGGCATGATACGTCAAGTTATAGTTACGGAAAATCACACGAATATTCTTTTCGTGAACTACACTCTTGTTAGAGTGTAGCTTGTTAGAGTGTAGCTCACGAAATGAGTATTCGTGCGATTTTCCGTAACTATAACCTGATGCACCATGCCTGAAACGCATGACCGTTAATTAGCATAAAGATTAAAGTTCTCTCCTGGTCAAGAAATCATTAATTGTAAACAACAGTTGATTCTGCTGTCGATTCATCATAGATCATTGTGTATTTCGTTTAAGGCAGCAACACCGCCATCGATATGGCAGTCAGTTAGTTGTTGTGGAACATTAGTTTACATGTGCATTGCTCGCTGCTGTTTCAGTTCGAAAAATTCTTATCTCAAAATACTATGTTTATATTGCTCCACAGTCTGCAGCGTAATTATAACTTAATGTCTGGGTCGCCCTTATTGTAGCTATGTTTGTCTATATACCAGTAAGTACAAATTCATGTGAAAATGAGGCATAATAGGACTGACTGGTAGAATTGTGAGAAACAACGGTTTATATACGAAAGAGATTTCTTACAAAACGGTAGTGTCAGTGTAATTTAGTACTAAGTGATATACAGCTAAAGGAAGATACAGTTTCCTGTGACTGGCAGGAGACTACTACAGAAACGATGCAATATCTAAACAGAAAGGACATTAAATAAAGCTGCCTAATACGTCGCACAAACAAAGTTAAACGTTGAATCACCGATTTTCAGCGTGAAATTTCGGTCTGTTACACACTGATTTTGTAGAAAACTTGAAGATAACGCAGATAGACGCTGCCGTGGAAGCATGTAAGTAGTCGTTTCTTCTATGTTCGCTCCATGGACTAAGTGGGAAGAAATTTCATTATGTTGAAAAATGAAAGGCACGATCTCTCACGCGTTTTATGGTGACTGCCGTAGTATAGATTTATCTATACATGTGGATGTCAGAGCCATTTTTTTTTCGTGATTTATCTATCGATGAGTCAGTGTCTTCAGTCGATTCCTACCTACTTCGTATGAAAACAGAAATTATTTTTATATAATGCACTAAACAGTAATATACTAAAGAGAACCCAAAAGGTTCTCGAACATGTATGGGCCACGTAAATTAAGCCATAAGCACAAATTTTTATACCAGATATGGAGTGAAAGAAACATCGTTAAAGGCTACTATTAATTTAAAAATCTCGGAACTACGTGAAATAAAAAGCTAGCGTTTGAAAGTGGTATGAATTACTGGATTAACTGGAAATGTTGGAAATGAAAGTTCGTACAACACATAAATTGTATTTGATAGAAAGTATCAAGAAGAAAATTCGTCGTGAAAATATTTACAAGCTTTGTCAGCTAGCATGATATCCTCAGATATATCCGGAAATATTTGAAGATATCGAAACAAGAAATTCGAAAAACACCGATATTCAGTGAGACGAGTATTTTTATGTATGGTTTCTACCTACATTGTTACTGAGGAACTTACATCTTACTAAATAATATTATATTCGTTTCTGTAAGTCCTTTAAAATAGGAAAGTAAACGTTTCTTTTGGGTCACAATGAATCATTACAAACAGTTGAATCAGCGCAGAGCATGTTCATACTGTCACCCAATACTTGTGTGTTAAAGCAGATGAAACTGAAGGAAGCCTGCGACTGTGGCCGAGTGGTTCTAGGCGCTTCAGTCTGGAACAGACTGAGATTCATTGGAAGAATCCTAAGGAAATGTAATCCGAAAACAAAGGAAGTAGGTTACAGTATGCTTGTTCGCCCACTGCTTGAATGCTGCTCAGCAGTGTGGGATCCGTACCAGATAGGGTTGATAGAAGAGATAGAGAAGATCCAACGGAGAGCAGCGCGCTTCATTACAGGATCATTTAGTAATCGCGAAAGCGTTACGGAGATGATAGATAAACTCCAGTGGAAGACTCTGCAGGAGAGACGCTCAGTAGCTCGTTACGGGCTTTTGTTAAAGTTTCGAGAACATACCTTCACCGAAGAGTCAAGCAGTATATTGCTCCATCCTACGTATATCTCGCGAAGAGACCATGAAGATAAAATCAGAGAGATTAGAGCCCACTCAGAAGCATACCGACAATCCTTCTTTCCACGAACAATACGAGACTGGAATAGAAGGGAGAACCGATAGAGGTACTCAAGGTACCCTCCGCCACACACCGTCAGGTGGTTTGCGGAGTATGGATGTAGATGTATATGTAGATGTAGAGCGCTACGATCGCGGGTTCTAATCCAGCCTATGGCATGGATGTGTGTTATGTCCTTAGGTTAGTTAGGTTTAAGTAGTTCTAAGTTCTAGGGGACTGATGACCTCAGATGTTAAGTCTCATAGTGCTCAGAGCCATTTTTCGAAACTGAAGGAAAGTTTGGGCTCCACATTCGCACTTGTCAGTTTTCTCTGCATAACAATGCTCACATCTGTGTACTACTCTTTTCAGTTACTTTCAGTTTCAATTAAAGTAGTACACATTTGTATCAGTGCCTAGGTGGACAAAAATATTACGCAGATTTGCCACAAAGCTAAATACTCGCCTCATTACACATCATCACTTTCCTTTCTGTGTACTACTCTTTTCAGTTACTCTCAGTTTCAATTAAAGTAGTACACATTTGTATCAGTGCCTAGGTGGACAAAAATATTACGCAGATTTGCCACAAAGCTAAATACTCACCTCATTACACATCGTCACTTTCCTTTCTTTGTTGCCTATTGTTTTCAACAGAATGAGGTTAGCATTTTATGGTCTTGTATTATTATTGAAGTAATGTAATTTATAAAGTGTGGACAATTAGTAACAAAAGGAGAAGGAACTAGAGTGCTTGAGGTGGTTGTGATGAGAGGTTTCACTTTTCAAATTTGAAACACATTAGCAGATGTGGTCTTAAATACAACAGTCACTGCGATACGCAGTGTCACAGACAGACAGCAAGAAACTGATAGCAGATACGTGAGAAAGATTTGTAAGAGAGAGAATGGGATTAAAACACGAAGTTGGATGCCCCTGGTATAAAATAAAAAGAATATTGTGAGTACGAGCAGCACAAGAAATCATGAACAACAGGCTGTTGACGAAGAACAATAAACATCCAGTACTTTCCGAGTTTTAGTCAGAAATTGAATAACAACGTACGTTAACAATCGGAATTTTAGGCGCGGACTTATCTCAAAGGACTTCATTCTAGGGTAAGACCTTCTTCTCCCAATAACTGACCAAGTGTAGAAATACTGCCTTCAAAGAAGGTTCATGCTTTGAACTGAAGATTTCCCTGTCAGAAAGCAACGACGACGACTAAAATGGTTGAAGTGAGAGAGATCTGAAGCACGCCCTGCCATCGACACGAAAGTAATGATGATATTGATACTGCAGTGCCGGAGTGTGTAAGCGGCCATGGTTTTGACTTAATTGAAGTGTTAGGTTTAGTAACAGGAACCATTTGCATCATCCGCTACCATGAATGCTACAGCTTCCACATTGACTCGGTTGTGGCGTACCACGTACATTTCTGTAAATACATCAGTATGACGTGGAGACTGCTTGTTGACGAACGCAAGTTTCAAGAGAGCAAATCGTAACTACAGGCTTTCTGTTTTCACTGCTGTAGTATCCAGATGGGTTTCTCAATGTCGAGACCGGTACATCTTGATTGAAAATGATAAATATGCGCACCTCAATTCATGCGGTGCAAGAGTATGAGGTTGTCGTGATTAACATAGGTGCGCGTGACGTGTATCATTAATTGTTCCAATACCGAAACACGACTTTCTTTACCTATTTTTTCATTCCGAGAAACGTGTAGGGACATTTAATCTCTATTTTTCATTATGGCAAAATCTTGTAGCAACATTTTTGTACATCGAAATCGTGATGACGCAATTTTTTATGTAGAACGATGCAATGTTTTAAGTTGTCTGGAATACTTGTTTCAAGAAATTATTGACATCTTCATTGGTTCCATTTTGGTAATGATTCCGTACAGCTTTTTCGCTGTTTTTTTTAATCAAACAGTGAAAAACTGATAACAAAAAGTAATTGCTAAGAGCAACATTCGTTCTCCTCCTGACATCACTACCGTGCGAGAATTGTACTGTTTTGAAATAAGAGCGGAGAAAGACAATGTTGCAGATACTGTTCGTTGAGGTCATGGAAAATAAATTTTCCATTGTTATTGTAATTATCAGAAAAGTAATGAATAAGGTTGTTCCGATATTAATCTTACAGTTATTACTGTGACACGTCTTCTTATTGTCCACTGTCTGTCGTCATACCGTTTTTCCTCCCTCCATCCCTTTACTTGTGCATTGAGACAACCCTTTTTCTGCTCCCCTCCCATTTGTTCCCCCAGATCCATTGCTAATACGGCCCAGAGACTAGCTGTCTGTCAGTAATTCACGTTATTCTTGTACTTTTCACAAATCAGTGCGACCAGCGCACCTTTTTCTGTGCTGTAGCTTCTGTTGTTTTCACTAGTTACGTCACACTACATGTAAGACACAAAATGAATGTAATATAGAATATGAACACCTGGTTGCATGTAAGAGAGGGCCTTATGGCTCCAATAAAGCCACGATAAATAAATACATAAATATAAATGAAAACTAAATAATGTTGATTTTAGCACTTCACACCTGACATTAAGTTTGGTAGATCAAAATCTTTTCGTCACAGTAGTTTGACCCTTTCCTTTAAGATGTCGCGTCCGAATAATATGATGATGAGATGCTCTGCTACTGTGACGCTTTCAAATTTAAACATGTTTCGGTTGGTAAACACATTTGACTTGGTCCACGTTAAGCGTTTGCAATCACACGATACACTGAACTTCAGGTGATTACTTGTTCAAATGCAGTTCTATGTACTCGCAGTCTCCAGACGTACAGGCTTCACTTGACGCTTACGACAGTCTCTAAATTACGTCATGTCGACATTAGAAGAACTTGAAATACTTTTTCAGGAGTGAAAGTTTTACGAAAGCATTATAAATGAACCAATCAATTTAAACAGCCAGAGCTTTTTCAGTACTTTTACGTACGTATTTTGTGAAAGAAGGAACAGGTATGTGTAACAATTATAGCCATTTGCGGCATACATCTCAGCTCTGAACTCTGCACAAGCAAACATGTTTACTGTAGTCACGTGTGTGAACAAAAAAGTGAAATATCTTTAGATATACATTTATTCTTTGTCATTTTTATGTTGCTGCAACGTTCGAAGAAACTGAAAATAGCTGCTAAAGGCAAACCGAAGGTATTATACATATTTACTTTTGTACAATTTGAGCTATGTATGTTGTAAGTTCGGAAAATTACGAAGAGAAGACATCAGCTATTTTTAATAAATGTTTTATTTTAGTAGCATTTGTTTCGTTATGTATTAATTTAAAACGACGAGTGGGAATTGTATATTAGAATAACGATAGAATAATGCAAATGAAACAGTTTCTGCGTCACTCACTTGTTTTATATTGTTACGACGCATTTCGATGGTTCACACCATCGTCTTCAGGTGGAGAATTATTTATTTACATGGTTGGTGTTAGTGAAGACTACAGACATCTTTCCACAGTCGTATACCAAGGACGGTGTAGGTTACTTTGCGTCTTTTTCTATCGATAAAAATTTTTTTGTTAGAAAAGACGTTTTAGAGGTTAAAAAAACACGAATTTCTGATGCGAATTGTACTCATAGGGACGGTAGAGTTGTGATAGGTCTGCACACTGTTGCCTGATGTATGTACTCTCCACTACACATTACATTTACACTGTCACTTCAGAGATGTTGTACATGTTACAGATATGTTTGTCTAGATTGAAAAAAGAGATGAAATATGAAATGGTTTCTACGTAAATTGTGTTTCATTTTTAAAAACATAAATCGGGCGCACCCGAATATAGACAAGTGCACAACTCAGTTATTTTATTAGTTACTTATTTATACATTTTTCTTTTACTTTTTGTAAATATGAACGTGCTGCAACATTGGATGCAAAAATAATGATTAAATGATTATGTATATAAATATGTTTTCCTTTTTCTGAATGAAATGTGAATCGGCTGCACTTGAATAGATATCTTCTCACTTCCATAATTATATTAATTGCTTATATGTAATAAAATTACAACAGACCACGCACATGTATTGTAGGTTGAACTTATTGAGGAATGAATGGGACTGGTTACATTAATTTCTGTCCATTGAAACTGTAAATTATGAGAATGCTTTAAGTACTTTGTCCAAGCTTTTGGAAAAGTTGGTTGAGCCTGTTTCACTACTGTCGTTGAGTAGATTTTCCCCAGATTTCTTTCTATGAGTACAGATTTTTAGTTCTTCATATAGAGACATTCTGTGTACTTTGTTCAGTTTATGTAGGATTCCACAGATGCTTTCTGCACTGTCAAATAGATGTCGTCTATCTTATGTATGGGAAGCTATTGCAGATTTGTGTGGTGTGTTGTATCGGAAGCCGCTGATGTGTCCCTTGAATCTGGTGTAGAAGTTCCGGCCTGTTTGACCTATCTACTGCGCTGGGCATTGATAACAAATGATTTTGTATATGCCAGAGGATGAAAATTTATCTTGACTGCTTGCTGAGTTATGGAGAAGCCTTTGGCTAATTTTATTTTTTGTTTGGAATGCAATTCTTATTTTGTGTTGCTTGCACCTGAAGGATGGCCTTTTGTCGTCGAAATGCATCGTGATTTAAATGAAAATCACGATTGTGACTCAATACTGATGTTCTTTCCCTCAAATCTTTCTTTTTTGTTCAGGAAGATTAATTTTGTTTTATATTCTTCAAGTACTCGTTGTCATTGCATTTCGTAATATTTAAAACACAAAAAAACGAGGCAAAATGGTGGCTGTGTTCAGCTAACCAATAACGGAAGTCAGTTTGGTACTTCGTACGCAGAAAGCACCACTCACGCACCATCACCATCTCTACTTCTGATGAGCTCTACGCACTCACTGATTGACGATCCTCACCGCGCTTTGGAGCGTTGTCCTACGCAAGACAGCCGATAGCCCGAGAAGGCAGACTTAGAGCCAAAACAACAATAGCCTCCTTTACTGAGAAACTTGAATTTACAGGGTTCATCTGTGATGAGACGCCAATGGCAAAGGGAGCCTTTACGGTACTTAATGCTTTTGTTATTACTCTAAACATGCTGAGAAATGTGCCCTTTTTACGCAGTGAGTTAGGCAACTTCTGTTAATTCACTGCTTTAGTATCTTTAGAATTATGCAGATTTTCGGATTCTGAACTAAGAAACTTAACACATTCATGCCATACATTGTACCAGGATTGCAAAGTGATATCTTTGGTATAGAAAATCTGGGGTGAAGTTGTTACTGCATACGGCTTAGATACAGAGGTTTCGTTACCAAATTTTTCTGCAATCCTGGATATGACGTAAGACTTTTTTGTCATCCCTTCGAAGCGAATAAGATTTAATTTTCTTTCCATTTCATAAAATAACTTCAATTTAAAAAAGTAACTTCAATCCAAAACTGTAGCGTTGTCTAGTCTTTGTGCTATTAACTCTAGAGCACCTCACCGCTTTATGTCCGTCGTTTCTGATGTGAGACTAAGGTAACGGCTTATTATTATTACACTGAAGTAAATAAGTTTTTCGGGCGTTATGTCAATGTCAGAGCACAAACGCAAGATAATTTTCGTAACATCGTTGCCAGCAATGATATACTAGTAAGATCAAATACTACAGCTCTCGTCGTTATGTATGCAGTTTGTGTCTCCACAGAGCACAATTCCAAATGACTGGAGGAGCAACGGCGGAACATAAAACAAGAAAATCGTTGAGAGATCTAAAATGTATTTACCTAATACCATTCTATTGCAGACTTGCTGAAACCAGTATAAAAGTTAGATGCAAATATAAACAGTGATCAACAGGGGAGTTCTGATTTTTCGTTCCTTTACGTTTAACGGAAGGACTCAGCAGGAAATTCATGTCAGGAATTGGTAATTCTCGACATGATAATAAATTTCAGTTTAACCGCCGAAAGGTAGAGCGGAACGCGTATATCTTACAGATATTTGAAAGGTATCTGTACAGAGCCTACTCATCGACCAGAAGTATCACAGTAAGTGGAAAGAGTGTAATGGCCAACAGTGAACTCCACTTTACTTCTGAGACTTGATTTTCCAGTCGAGTCAGAATGTCATCGAGCTACTCCACCTGTGAGCGTACTCGCATTAGCACTTGCCAAGCGTCGCATACGAGGTCAGTTTACGTCAGAGAAAATGCACATTCGATAAGACAAGTCTCATTTTTCTTGGGTCTACTGTGCAGACAGTTTCTTTGTGTTCGAAATACGTATTTCCCAGTAACTGAGACTAATCCGCTTTTATGGTTTTCCTGGAGTTCTTGTAGAACTGTATTTCTTCTAGACGCTAAACGAAGCGTGTTACACTTCAGGAAAGAGATGGCAGGCCTGGTGGCAGTAACATACTGTTTTTATAAGACCTCTTGTGAAGATAAGTGATTGATCTTCTAATACCACTTTATTAAATGAATATTGGTTGGGAGGTGGGTATATTAATGCGTATTCTAATGCAGTTGTAGAAGGTGCAGCTCGTTTATAAATATTACGAAAAAATACCTACCGAGATAGGGGGCAAGTGGTTAGCATACTGGACTAGCATTCAAGAGGTAAACAGTTCAATCCCGCGTCCGGCCATCCTGATTTAGGCTTTCCGTGATTTCCCTAAATCAGTTCACTTCGCCGGCCGAAGTGGCCGTGCGGTTAAAGGCGCTGCAGTCTGGAACCGCAAGACCGCTACGGTCGCAGGTTCGAATCCTGCCTCGGGCATGGATGTTTGTGATGTCCTTAGGTTAGTTAGGTTTAACTAGTTCTAAGTTCTAGAGGACTAATGACCTCAGCAGTTGAGTCCCATAGTGCTCAGAGCCATTTGAACCATCAGTTCACTTCAGGCAAACGCCGGGATGGTTCCTTTGAAAGGGCATGCCCGACTTCCTTCCCTAATACGATGAGACCGATGACCTCGCTGTCTGGTCCATTCCCCCGAATCAACCAACCAACTAAAATATCTAAAGGTTCGTAAAGGCGAGAATTCGAGTACTTTTGACGTCTATTTGTTTTTGTTTCGCTATTCAAAAATGGCTCTGAGCACTATCGGGCTTAACAGTTGAGGTCATCAGTCCCCTAGAACTTAGAACTACTTAAACCTAACTAACCTAAGGACATCACACACATCCATGCCCGAGGCAGGATTCGAACCTGCGACCGTAGCGTGTTTCGTTGTAGTTGCAGGGACAGGATCAGTGTTTTTTGATTATTTTCGTTTAAAATAAGTACATAATGTTAATGACTTCATTATCCAACATAAATTAATGGGAAAAAGTGCAAATTGAAATTTCTTGATTCGGCTAAGTTTCATAGTAATTCGTGCTTTTAAACCTAATTTTGTGAAGAGCATTTTCCGGTTCATTTATGCTGCGTTAATGTATTCTAGTTCCGTTTGTGTAGTTTACCGTGAGTGAGAAGGTCTTGACTTGTCATGCGAATGCTAGCTCCTGGTTGTGGTATGATGGTTGCTGTAACTTCTTCCGTTGACGCGACTATTGCGTAGCGCGAAATGAGGACTGAACCTCGCCCTACAATAGTACTGCAGGATATGCAGTAGATATCAAGACAGCACAGGAAATGACCTGGTTAGGAAAAAAGAGAGAAAAATAAAAAGAAGTGGATACAAGAAATAGCGGAAACAGACGTAGGACTTTCTCAGATAGTAGAAAATGGATTTGACAATTTGCCCCAGTTATTTTTTGCCTCGTGAATTTTGATTCCGACTATATTAGGCATGACCTTCATCTCATCACGGAAGAGAGGAAAAAAACTGTCAATATCTACATCTACATTCATAAACCGCTAACAACGATGAAATGCGGGTTCAGCGTACGTCTCATTGTACCAGTTATTAGGGCTCCCTCCCGTTCCATTCGCGTGTGAGCTTGGATGAAATGTTTAAAATCCTATGCGCTCACCGAAGTTAACCTGATCTTATCGTCACGATCTCCATTGGAGCGGTATGTAGATGTTTCTGGTATACTTCTAGAGTTATCATTTAAAGCAGGTTTTTAGAACATTTTAAGTCGGCTTTCTCGTGATATTAGTTCTCCTTGGCTGGATGATTCCGCAACTTATGTTCAATTAATGAAACG
This sequence comes from Schistocerca serialis cubense, assembly GCF_023864345.2. Classification (NCBI taxonomy): domain Eukaryota; kingdom Metazoa; phylum Arthropoda; class Insecta; order Orthoptera; family Acrididae; genus Schistocerca; species Schistocerca serialis. The sequence goes on from NC_064638.1 coordinate 774,957,046, forward strand.
TCGCTACAGCTGCTTTCTTTTAGATCTTTATGAAGTTCACACGACCGGTTTCAGCTTTTATATTAGGCCAGTATCAAGTGCACCTGACAAGTTATGTTATAGTGAAGCAACGTCAGATTCCTTTCGACTTTGCTTCTCTACTGCATAAATTTCAGATGCACCTCATAATGGCCTAATATAAACGCCGAACCAGTTTTGTGAACCTAACAAAATTCTGACAAAGGGGCAACTGGAGCGGCTTTGGATTAATTACTCGAGATTGTTTCCGCCTGTCTTACTGCGTCTGCCAGGTCGGTTCTTTGAACATCTCTGTGGCACTCTAAAGCGGGTCAAGCCAGCCTGTGATGATTCGTGCTGCCCTTGTCTGTAAGCGTTCAGTATTCCCTGTTAGTCTTATCTGGTACGGGCCACACACACACTTGAACTTTACTCTAAGATGAGTCGAACGAGTGATTCGTAAGCAACCCCCTTTGTAGAGTGATTGCATCCCCCAGTTTTCTACCAATAAACCGAAGTATGCTACCTGCTTTACGTACGACTGAGCCACGTGATCACTCCATTTCATGTCCTTGCCGCCTTGTGAGTTGAGCAGCTTACATTTCTGATCATTAAAAGCAAGCTGCCAACCTTAGAACCGCTTTGAATTCCTGCAGACCGAGCGAGGTGCCGCAGTGGTTAACACACTGAACTCGCATTCGGGGGGACGACGGTTCAATCCCGCGTCCGGCCATTCTGATTTAGGTTTTCCGTGATTTCCCTAAATCGCTCCAGGAAAATGCTGGGATGATTCCTTCGAAAGGGCACGGCCGACTTCCTTCCCCATCCTTACCGAGACCGATGACCTCGCTGTTTGGTCTCCTCCCACAAACAACCCAACCACCCCCCTCCCCAAAAATATATATATATTCCTGCAAAATATTGTGAAATATCTCCGAAGAATCGACTGAACATTTATGCAGCTTCTTTCAGACTGTCCCACTTTATAGATAACTGCATCATCTGCAAAAATTCAAGGTTACCATCAATGCTGTTCGCAAGGTCATTACCACACAACATAAACAGTAAGGGACCCGGCACCCTTTCCTGGGGCACATACGAAGTTACTTCTGCATATATCGACAAATCTCCATCCAAGGTAATCTGCTGAGTCCTCCCTATCACAAAATTTTGAAACCAATAAATATTTTCAGCTAATACCTCATACAATCATACTTTTAATAATGATAATAGGTTTGATATTACGTCAAATACACTCCTGGAAATGGAAAAAAGAACACATTGACACCGGTGTGTCAGACCCACCATACTTGCTCCGGACACTGCGAGAGGGCTGTACAAGCAATGATCACACGCACGGCACAGCGGACACACCAGGAACCGCGGTGTTGGCCGTCGAATGGCGCTAGCTGCGCAGCATTTGTGCACCGCCGCCGTCAGTGTCAGCCAGTTTGCCGTGGCATACGGAGCTCCATCGCAGTCTTTAACACTGGTAGCATGCCGCGACAGCGTGGACGTGAACCGTATGTGCAGTTGACGGACTTTGAGCGAGGGCGTCTAGTGGGCATGCGGGAGGCCGGGTGGACGTACCGCCGAATTGCTCAACACGTGGGGCGTGAGGTCTCCACAGTACATCGATGTTGTCGCCAGTGGTCGGCGGAAGGTGCACGTGCCCGTCGACCTGGGACCGGACCGCAGCGACGCACGGATGCACGCCAAGACCGTAGGATCCTACGCAGTGCCGTAGGGGACCGCACCGCCACTTCCCAGCAAATTAGGGACACTGTTGCTCCTGGGGTATCGGCGAGGACCATTCGCAACCGTCTCCATGAAGCTGGGCTACGGTCCCGCACACCGTTAGGCCGTCTTCCGCTCACGCCCCAACATCGTGCAGCCCGCCTCCAGTGGTGTCGCGACAGGCGTGAATGGAGGGACGGATGGAGACGTGTCGTCTTCAGCGATGAGAGTCGCTTCTGCCTTGGTGCCAATGATGGTCGTATGCGTGTTTGGCGCCGTGCAGGTGAGCGCCACAATCAGGACTGCATACGACCGAGGCACACAGGGCCAACACCCGGCATCATGGTGTAGGGAGCGATCTCCTACACTGGCCGTACGCCACTGGTGATCGTCGAGGGGACACTGAATAGTGCACGGTACATCCAAACCGTCATCGAACCCATCGTTCTACCATTCCTAGACCGGCAAGGGAACTTGCTGTTCCAACAGGACAATGCACGTCCGCATGTATCCCGTGCCACCCAACGTGCTCTAGAAGGTGTAAGTCAACTATCCTGGCCAGCAAGATCTCCGGATCTGTCCCCCATTGAGCATGTTTGGGACTGGATGAAGCGTAGTCTCACGCGGTCTGCACGTCCAGCACGAACGCTGGTCCAACTGAGGCGCCAGGTGGAAATGGCATGGCAAGCCGTTCCACAGGACTACATCCAGCATCTCTACGATCGTCTCCATGGGAGAATAGCAACCTGCATTGCTGCGAAAGGTGGATATACACTGTACTAGTGCCGACATTGTGCATGCTCTGTTGCCTGTGTCTATGTGCCTGTGTTTCGGTCAGTGTGATCATGTGATGTATCTGACCCCAGGAATGTGTCAATAAAGTTTCCCCTTCCTGGGACAATGAATTCACGGTGTTCTTATTCCAATTTCCAGGAGTGTATTTTTAGAAAGTCGAGTCATACTGAACCTGCCTAACTATCTATGTCTACGGTTTTTAATATGCTATGTCACGTGAGAAAAGTGCGAGCTGGGTTTCACATGATCAATGTTTTCGGAATGGAAGAGGTTATTCTGCTCGAGTTACGTCATTACTTTTGAGCTCACAGAAGGGTGTGTGATTCTACAATAAATGGCTGTCAGTTATATTCGATGGTAGTTCCATGGATCACTTCTGCTACCATTCTTGTAGACGGTTGTGCTTTCTTCGAACTACTGGTTATTGTTCCAGGGATCTACGACAGATTATAGTGAAGAGAGGCGGTAGCTCAGCCCCAAATTCAGTATAGAAACTAATAGGTATTCTATAAGACCGAGGGGGTTTCTTCACTTTTAACGCTTTCAGCTATTTCTCCACGCCACTCGCATTATTGTCTACTTCACTCATCTTCTCAGTTGTATGAGAATTTAATTGGAGTAATACTCCTGGGTTTTTCTTTATAAAGCTACATATGAAAACAGAGGTAAGCATTTCTGCTTCGCTGTTCTCAATTTCAGTTTCTTTCTGGTCCGTGAGACACTGGACATTAACTTTGGTGCCACCAACAGCATTTACATACGACCAGAATTTCTTTGGGTTATGTGAAAGATCATTTGACAACATTCTCCTACGGTAGTGACTCAAGGTTTCGCACATTGTTCTCTTGACAGCCACACGCATTTCCTTCAATATATCTGTACCTATAGCGCTAAGCTTTGTTTTACACCAGTTAAACAGTAACCTCTGTTTCCTTAGAAGTTTCTTTGTAGGTACTGTGTACCATGGAGTGTTCCTCCTATCATGAACTACTCTACTGGGTACATATTTATGTAGTGAATGATCAACTGCTCTTTTAAACTTGGGCCATAGTTCCTCTACACCCCGTATCCTGAGCTAAAAGTCTCAAGTTCCTCGTTGAGATATGACACTACTGATTCTTTGTCTAGTTTAATGAATATGCATATCTCTCTACTTGTTTGAGTTGCCCTCTTTATAATTTAGTATTCGTTATTGTTATAACTGCATCATGTTGACTTATGCCAGTTTCGATGTGAACCTACTAGCAGAGGTCTATTTGATGCCGTTAGATGTAATGTATTTCTTTCATCAGTGGACTGTCTGTACTAATAGCATATGACTAATATGGTTACGTGCAACTAAAATGAAATCTGTATGGTAGATAAGATATATAATAAACATAAAATGGTTAGAACTATAGAGGTGTGCAAAATATCTTACGCTGAGAATCGCGTGTGGTGTGAATTCTCAGCGCGCTACAATGTGAACCACTACCCGTCACGGAATGGTACAGAAAAGAGTCTGCGTGTGTCTCTGAGGAGGTTCTCTTCACGCAATTTAGATGTGAATTCACAAAGGTTCAACTAAGATTGTTAGAAGACCGTATCGCAAGAGCTGGCAACCAACCATATACAAAATGCGTTCAATGAGCAACGTGTCAGGTGCTAAGGCACGCCAGCGAAACAGTTGTACCCGTCCTTTCTCAAAGTAAGCCAGTGTATTCCCAGCACTCGTGACGAGTCGTAGAATATGGCAACCAATCGATGTCCATGCCAGTGGCCACGGGTATCCCAGAGCCAGAATGTGGTCCACAAACTGCTGCTCAAGGACATTAAACACTCTCCTGCTTCGATGGGATCGAGCTCCGTCTTGCATGAACCACACCTTGTCGACATTAGGTTTACTTTGGATAATGGGAATGAAACCATCTTCCAAAACCTTCACGTACCGATCGGTAGTCACCGTGCCATCAAGGAATATCGCGCCGATTATTCCGTGGCTGGACACTGCACACCACACAGTCACACGCTGAGAGTGAAGAGACTTCGTGGAATGCGGAGTTTCAGTCTACCAAATGCGCCAATTTTGCTATTTGACGAATCCATCCAAATGAACGTGGGCTTCGTCGCTAAGCCAAACCCTATTCAGATACCGACTTCCGTCATGCCCAGCAGCCAACCGTGCAGTTTAAACGTCCTAATGCAAATTGTTCAAAAGTTAGGACGATTTTATTTCATGTAGTCACCCTGTACATATAACGCAGCTTTACCTGTATTACCTGAGATGTTGGGGAATCACGAAACAGTGTATAGAAAAAAAAATCAGCCTGCGCCGTTCGCTGTAACCCAGATGCTGACATTGTGCTCTGAGATCATGTCAGGGCATTAAGTATTTGTTTTTACTTTCCCACTTCTTTGTACGGCTCCTGATGTACCAAGTCTGTCGCATTGTCCTTTCCTATCATGCAGCAGATTGCGTCGTTTGACGATACACGTGTCAGATCCCTGGAACCTTATGTTTCTACACCGGTAGTCTGTCAACAACTATGAAGCACATGGCAGAGAATTTCTCCCATTTCACCACACATTATCCACATTTGAATATAAAACGCAGTTCAGTATTTCGCATATTTTCCGTGTTTGGATAGTGCAAATCTTGTCTGCGTGTTGCAATGTAAAATTAAAATCGACTTCTTCGGTGACAAATACTACTGTGTAAATAGTAGCTTTCGTATTATATTAGATATGAAGGAATGATCTTCAACAACTACCTACCAATAAAATATGCAATTTCCATGTTTAACACTTCAACTTCGTCACATCAAACAGTAAATTTTCCGTTATCATATTTACCAGTGGTTAGATGTCTTCATGAGGGCCGAAATTGGACGCGTTACCCAGAAATGAGAGAGCAATTCCTGAAAAAATCGGGATACAAAATTGATCAAATCACTTCGTCTATATAACCGTGCCCAACCACGTATTTAGTAAAGTTGTAATACCTAAGATGCACATCTCTTAGAAATTTAACAAAATCACAAAATTGTATTCCACGATGATGAATCAGTTGATACTGGATATGGTTGTCTCTAACTGCCAGAAAGTGCGTAAAGGGCTCTAGCGGCAGCTGGTTCCACTTCCAGCAATGTCCTGGGCGGAAGCCTAGAAATGATCCTTGCTGACTTCGTCCTCAAGTGCATCCGAAACATATCTGTGGAGGCTAATCCTATGCTCTCTTAAGGCACGCCTATATATCATATCACTGTAGCAGTTTAGTAATTTAAAATTTGTTTCACTTCAAAAGTAAACTGCAATAACAATAGTAGTTCGCGCTGCAAGTCACCAGTCTGCGGAAACATAACGTGTAACAGTCTTTGCTTGAATGGGAAAAAGAAGGGAAGTGTATCGTATCCAAACAAATTATTTAAAAGTAACTTAATTTCGCTGTGCATCAATCTACACTTATATGTATTAGAATGAAAGACTTCCGATTATAGCACTATTATCGCTGAAAGACATAACAAAGTGTTTGCATCTAAGCGGACTCACAACCCTCATGTTGTTCTTCTGCAGAGGCGGACCATCTAGGAAAATATCTAACGTGTATGTTTGTTAACAATAATTCAGATTAATGCAAAACACACTCCTCTTTCTTGTCCAATAACATTCTTTTTGCAAACAGTAAAAATAATAAATTGTACGTCAAAAAAAGTCTAAAGTGAATTACAGATAATTTTAATGTAAAACACTTGACAATTCGTGACACCTTCCCCATCCGGATCTACCAGATGTCTAAATATCTGGACAGACCTGGTGGCTTCTCATCTATTAGAAGTGGCGAAGTTCTTCTCGACCCTCTCCGTTCCACATTTCCAGAGCTGGGCAGAATTTGTAACTCATTTCGTCATTGACGGGCTGGTTTGCTTCAGAAGGGACTTGAGCTCATAATAAGTAACAATAACGGTATTATGGTCTTCATCCCCAGCAGCAAAGTCATTAATGTGTGTACTTAAATCTATAATACCAGCACTTTTCCGGACCTGCGAGCAATAAATGTCTCCCCGCACCTTCAGCGTGTCAGAAAGTCCAAAAGAAAGTCACTGAAATTGATAACTGTCATTTATCAGAGGTATCGGGTGTTCAAAAAGTCTTTCCACAGTGCCGTATGATTTTTAGCCGCGCGTGCCGTATGCCGCAGTGAATATACCGAAATGAAACTCAGTGAAATACAATTTATTAATTTATTGAATATTCATTTTTACTTACAAATTCTCACATTAAATGTTGAAAGTGTACCCCCTATTGTCGAATACACAATTCAATTCGTCTAATCATGTTTCCAAACACAAGGTGTAACATTCCTTCTGTAACAGAAGCAGTGAAAGTGGATATTGCAGTTTTCAATTCATCGATGGATCTTGGACGGTTTTTGTAGACAGTTACTTTCGCTGCACCGCAGAAGAAAAAGTTAGATTGTGTTAGGTCAGGCGACCGTGGAGGCCAAAGTCCCTGTGGAATTATGCGATCACCGAAAACATCAGCAAGCAGTGACACTGAAACGCGAGCTGTATGCGCGGTTGTACCATCTTGTTGAAAATAACCCTTCAGTATTTCACTTAACACAAGTTTTCCTATGAATGAGTACAGAATATCACTGCAGTATAGTTGTGCGTTTATTGTTTCGTTGAAAAATATGGGAACCACAGACCGACGTCTAGAAATTGCAATCCAAACTCCTATGTTCACAGAATGAAGTGGTTCCTCATGATTACACAATGCATTTGCAGTACTCCATATACGAGAATTTTGCGAGTTCATGTACCCGGATAAAGGAAACCATGCCTCATCAGGGAAACACGTTTCATTAAGAATATCCCTTCCATTTTGTTGAACGAAATTTTTGAACCATTGACCCATTGACAATACTGTGGTCTGTTGACATGGTCAGTATTTTTCAGTTCTTGCACGACTGTCACTTTGTATGGGAAAAGTTCTAATCTTTTCCTTACAGCTGTGTGGGCTGTTTCGACACTAACATCAATTTTCTGGTCGAGTTTCTTACTGACTTGTTCGAACTCATGGACATTTTATCGGAGATATCGAGTAGTTTAGCCTCAGACAAAATGCTAGGACGACCACTTCTCGATGCATCTGTCACTCAACCCGTACTTCAAAATTTCTCAATCAAAACTCGCACAGTATCGCGATGTGGGAGTATTGTCTCCGGGAGAACTGAATTAAATGTTTGAGGAACTGAAACTGTGTGTTTACCACCAGCTTTGAACACTTGCTCGACTAAAAACACCCGTTCTTCAATGGTTACCATTTTAACGGTGACAAAAACGAAACAAACGAACAAAGGAACTAAACTAAAACGTTCACGTCAACACATAACGACACGCACCAACGATACTATTGACATTGGCTGAGATAAAGGAAACAGTGGAATGTTGGGAGAGTCCACTTGAAGCGAAGTGACCCAGGCAGGCGAACAATCATACAGCACGCCCGGCTAACAATCATACGGCACTGCGGAGAGACTTTTTGTACACCCCGTAGGTTCTTCCGTTGCATTACGTATGATGCTATAACAGAAAAATTTTGTCAAGTCTCTGTTACCTGACGCCGCAAGGACGTACACGAGGTCTCAAAAGTACTCTGGAAACTTCAGGTAAGTGCTTGGGGCCAATCTAAATTTGCTGACTCAATGAAAGATCGATATTTTCGTCCGAAGATCTGTCGAACATGAATCGCCATTTAATAGTTCACCATATGTCCTTTCTTACACAGTAATGTGACAAGTAAGACATACATTTCGCTTCCCTAGCTCGGAATATTTCTTCATGAATTGTCGTGGCTCTCCCAATAATACGAACAAAAGATGTTTATATTCTTTCCACTGTTCATACGCGCCTTGTTGGCGGTTTGAGACACTGGAAACAGCGATTACTCGATTTAAGTACTGCGATACGGTCATTGGTACTTGTCTGTCTCACAGCCTTCTGTTCAGTCATTGGCTGCTCGCAAAACCCGAACAGGCTATTACTCTTCTGGATTTGCGCTGTGCGAGTGCTGATTTGGGAATGTGAAACGTAGCAGCAGAAGGGACGAAACCGATGGAACTACATTTATCTTTGATCACCTGCGCTGTGCACAGATGTTCTGAAGCAAGGATGCTGGTGGCGTTGTGGGCACGTGATTCGGTAACGAGAGTATATAAGCAGAACTGGGAAGACTGGATATTCACTGTAGCAACGATACGGGCCAAAAGTCGGGAATCCCTTGACATAAGAGACTTTGACAAGGGGTAGATTATTTTACCCAACACGTGGGAGAGAGCATCTGGGAAAAGGCTGGGCCTTTACACTGTTATCGTACTACTGTCGTAAGGATCAATGTCAAGTGAGTGAAGGACAGTGAAATCACGAATAGATGACAGGGTTGGACATCAAAGCCTCATCACAGAACGTGGAGCCGGCCGTGGTGGCCGAGCGGCTCTAGGCGCTTCAGTCTCAAACCGTGCTGCTGCTATGGCCGCAGGTTCGAATCCTGCCTCGGGCATGCATGTGTGTGATGTCCTTAAGTTAGTTAGGTTTAAGTAATTCTAAGTCTAAGGGGCTGATGACCTCAGTGCTTAGAGACCCCATAGTGCTTAGAGCTATTTGAAACATTTGCGCCGTGTGATTGGTGAAACTGAACGTCGGCAGCTCGCTGTTGTGCGGCGTCTCCTGTTTACCGCATGGCGCAGTTTAGCTGCAGTTGATCCTCGAGCAGTTCTGCTTGCTCGACGAGCTGTGTTGCCGATTCTTCGGAGAGCTGCAGGTCGTTCTCTCTGCTTTGGCTGTAAATGCTGCCCTCTTTTCTTCTGCCTTGGCGCTAGTCACACTTGTGGCCATTGGCGTCGCTGCCGTTGCCGCTGGGGCGATGGGTGTCTTCCAGTCGCCCTTCTCACGCAGCAGTGCTGGGCCTTTGCAGGGGTAGGCGCATATGCTTATCGGCAATGCTCTTTTGCCTGGGTGCAGGAGTGATAGCCTGTGTTTGCACCCCCTGCCGCTGGTCGTAAGCCTTGCACGCAGTTGACTCAAGGCCTCTTCCTTCTCCACAGCCAGGACGCCCGCGAAGGCGGCCCTTTCTGCCGCTATCAGTGCATTAAGAGCCGCTGTTTCTTCCTCCACGACCCACGACGACGAGAAGATCGCCGCCGCTACTCTCCTCGGGGGAGCTGCGACCCGACAGTCCGCCTTTGAACGGTTGTCCCCGCCGTTGGCGGAGAGAGCTACCTCCGTGCTGTCCCACTGCTGCACTTGGCTGATCTTAGCTTGCCGTCATCGTCGTCGCCGTCGTCGTCTTCTCCTCCGCCGCTTCGGTGGGGCCGCGATCACCGGTCCGACTTTGGCTTGAGAAAGCCGGACAGCCACGCCAGCTGGGAACGTGTGGAACGCCGCGCCGGGAACAGACTGGCAGAACTTCTCTGCCGTGGTCGCAGGTACAGCTGTCGTGTTCGCCTGAGCATTTAACGCACCGCGCTGCATAGCGGCAGTGCTTCGCTACATGGCCCAAGCCCTGGTACTTGAAGCACTAGGGCTGAGGGTCCATGCCGGGCAGGAGAGCTTCTGCCATTACAGGGAAGCCAAGCGATTTCCTCGCTGAGAAGACGTTGCTAGCGCCGTCGGTCGTTTCGCCTACGATGGCAAACACCGACGGTTTCCACTTATTGGTTCGGTTAAGCAACCGTTTAGCCAAATTACCGCACACTGCGCGCAGTAGCCCTTCTCCGACTGCTGTCTCATCACAGCACCAATGCAACTCTCTCAGGAGCACTTTGGACGTCTTCACACTTCTTGCAGCAGTGGTCTTCTCTCGTGACAGTAGCGCATCGGCAATATGGGCGGCCACATCGCTCTTCATCGCCCTGTGGTCGGTCATGTTCGCTGCCTGCACGCAGATCATCGTCTGAATCCACAGATTCGTAGACACCCGCGTGACTTGTTCAGCTCTTCATCAAGTCGAACAGAGCTGTCCACCCGCCTCTACCCTTCACGTACAAAGGGGGGAGGGGGGGGGGGACGGGCTGTGACTCCTCTTCCTCGATTCTTGGCCTGGTCGGCGGCAGACTCAGCGAGCAGCACGACCAATAGCTCCTTCGAGGTGGCAGGTTCTTCTGCGCGGCTTTCTTCTCCACGCTGTGGCGCGGAAAGCACGACAATTTGCTTTCGTTGCTAAACAACGTCCGACAAATTGCTCTTTGCATCAGCCACAGCACAGAACTTATTCACGAGCTCTCTGCGTCCAATTTGGCGCAGCGCACGAGGTCCACGCCACATCCAGGCGAACGTTAGCTCGAAACTTACACCACGCCGTAAATGAACGACCGTGGATACAGTATTACATTATGGGGAATTTTCAACTAGGATTCCACAGGACCCGTAGTTGCAATCTAAGGCACCATGAAAGAAGAGTGCTACTTGAACATTACTGTAGACCACTTGCATCCCCTAATTCTTGATGTCTTCCCCGGCAACGATGACATCTTCCTGCAAGGAAACTGCAAGTGTCGTAAGGCCAGAATCTTCCTACAGTAGTTTGAGGAGCAAGGTAGAGGATTCACGTAGATGGTTCAAATGGCTCTGAGCACTATGGGACTCAACTGCTGAGGTCATTAGTCCCCTAGAACTTAGAACTAGTTAAACCTAACTAACCTAAGGACATCACAAACATCCATGCCCGAGGCAGGATTCGAACCTGCGACCGTAGCGGTCTTGCGGTTTCAGACTGCAGCGCCTTTAACCGCACGGCCACTTCGGCCGGCGATTCACGTAGATGTCTTGGCCATCGCCAACAGCTTTGCCAAATTGGTAACACCGGTTCCCGTCAGATCATCGAAGTTAAGCACTGTTGGGTTTGGCTAGCACTTGTATGGGTCACCATCCAGGTCTGCCGAGTGTTGTTGGCAAGCGGGGTGCACTCAGCCCTAGTGACACCAGTTGAGGAACTACTCGACTGACAAGTAATGACGCTGGTCACGAAAACCGACAACGGGTGGGAGAGCAGTGTGCTGACGAGGTGCCCCTCCATATCGGCATCCAGTGATCCCTACGGGCTGAGGATGACACGGAAGCCGGTCGATACCGTTGGTCCTTCATGGCCTATTCGGACAGTGTTTCTTATTTATTTATTTATTTTTATCTATCAGTTTCACATTATCAGACACCAATGCAGCAAATCTTCGACACTGTCGTGCAACATTCCATGCCCACAAATCACCAACCCGTGATTTGCGGGAATATTGTGACCTGTGTGTAGACATCTGATGCCAATACCACCGGAAATCTGCTAGGACATTTCAAATCCAGGTGCGCAAAATCGCTTCTTTATTGCGTTCTGATGACTGACCAGTGTGCTCTTAAGTAGGTGGTTATAATATTTCAAATGTGTTGTACACACTTCTATTATCTTCATAATTTAGTCTTCTGACAATTGTTCCCAGTTTCCGTCATTTTCATTTACACACGTCATCAGAAGATATGCTTAGTTTCTTGAGAATACGTGCATAAGTCCAAAGAGCAAGGGTACAGTGGGTGTTGTCACTGAAGATGGCTTATAGTATTTCCGGCGAGACGATTCGAATAAACCTATATCAGCAAGAAAGTCGAGGCAAGCTATGAGTATCCGATGTCATTGCACGCTGAGCGTTTACTTACATGATATGAATTCGCAGTTGCGAATATGGACAACCATTATCTGTATAATGGAATGACAACAATGAAAATTTTTGACGTACCGGCACTTGACCTTGGATTCTAGATTATCGAGAACGGTCGCCTTACCATTTTTTTATCGGTACTTCTTCGTACTATCATGACACTTCATTAGACCATAGCCAAATCACGTAATCTAAGCTCCAAACAGGAGAAAAAATTAATTATAGCAAGAGAATAATAAATAAAAGGAGAAAGGAAAAAAAAAAACGAGAACGTAGCCGAGAAACCACCACCAAGCTCACATAATATGGATCAACAATTATTGTTATACGGTTTTTAGTAATTTTTTAATTTTTTTAATTTTGTGTTTTTTAATATATTTTTATAGTTTGTAATAGAATCTAAAAGCAGAAGGAAACGAAAACCATGTTACATTCGAAATAGCGAACTAACAAAAATTCCAATGTGATTGCAAGAATTGTATCTGTACTTTATCTATACACATTTTACAATAGAACTGGTGCGATGCTGTGTCAAAAGGAAACGGGGAAACCAGGAGAGGACAAGCCGAAGCAAATTAGATGGATACATACATAACAAAGAAAAACACTTATCATCAGGAAAATTAAATTAACCAACACCTTGCCGACGGAAAACAAGATTCAACATGGCGAAAAGGTCTCGATATCAAGGCATTCGCAAGCATGTCCAATAGGCAGTGATCATATACTGCCTGAAGTTCATGCGATCTTTCCCCTCGCCTTCTACAACATGATGAACGAAGTGTTCCAGCAACCACATAATGTTATGGGTTACCATCGAAAGAAGGAAGAATCTGGGCGCAATATGATGTCCATAGTGCATGCAGTCTCAGAAGATCGAGTAAGGAAGGTCAATTGTGTCCTGATCCAAGACCAGTTTGCCATACGATCTCCACAAGCAAAGCGATGTCGTATCGTATAGGGAGACGTACAACGACCACTTAAATCAGTGTCACTAAGCCCAATACGAAAAGTCGCTCGTTCGTGGGAATCATGTTATTGACTATCTTATACCACGAGTACGCTACGCGCATCGGCAAAATCGGAAGACTGATATTGAACCAAACTGTCATCCAGGTTGTTTGCGGCGATTCGCTTTCAACGAGGTTCGGGCAAGGGACTGCCTCCCAACGAGTCTTTAGCAATTTCATGGTGAGGACAGGTCTCCATAAGATGTCAGCTCCTAAATAGCTCATCGCAAGATAGAAGTCACGAATGTGTTTTAACTTATAAATTATGCGATCAACATCAATAGCGCATCAAGACTAGCATGACGGACACAGAGAAATAAATGAGCGTGAATGTGTTTCTTCAGTCATCGTCAAAACAGTACGACGCACACATAACATTTGCGTCTTCCTTCGTATATCTGTCAGGTCCAGCCCCTCCAAAGGAACGAGGCTTCGTGATCACCTCATACCGTAATCGAAATATACGTATATCTTGTCCATAAGAATCGACCAGACAACTGTTGTAGTTTCTTCGCCATCATCGAGGGAAGCGGATGAACTTGGGCCACGTAATTAGCTTTCCGTAAGACGTAAGTATCAAGTATTCGGACTTTCTGCAGCAGAGTAAGAGAGCGCCTTTCATGTTCCGGTATCACTCGCTGAATTTTTTCCGCAACAGACTTCCAGTTGAGCGCCGCCATTTTGAGTGGACAACGATCAATGATGATACCGAGAGACGTATGCCGATCCACCGCCGTAGCCCATGGAAAAACCACTTCATCAAAACCTCGCAAGGGTAGAAGCTTGCATTTACCTTCATCAAGTTTTCCACCTGATCGCCAAAAAAAATCATCGATTACAGTCTTCAGTCGAGGTCTCTGAGCAGAATTGCTAAGTAGAAGCATCACGTCATTCGTGTATGTATGAACAGCTATAGTCTCGCCGGGAAGCGTCCAACACTGTGTGTCAACAGTGAAACCAACTGCCTCCAGAATCCGAAGCAGAAAGTCGTGATTAACACGATCAAACGCCTTATCGAAGTCTAGAAAAGCAAGGGCACAAGGGACGGACGTTACAGCAGCAACCGAAACAACGTCACGACATTGGACTGCAGGGGTAAGAATGGTAATTGGTTCGGCCAGGTACGCAGATTTGATGTTTTGCAACAATCGTATCCATTAGAGCCGACATCCTATTATTATCTGCCCTCGCCACAGTCTTGTAATCAAAGTTTAACAAAGTAAGTGGGTGAAAGCTGTCAGGGGCAGCCGGTCCAGTGCGTTTCTGGATTAAAACAATTTTTCCCACTTGGAACAAGGGCGGCACTACTTTACCCTGTAACACTTCATTCAAGAGTGATGTAAAGGTAGCACCCAACAACGGCCAAAAGCGCACGTAAAATTCCTTTAGAAGTCCATCTAGACCCGGGGACTTTTGAGAAGGTGATTCAACAATAATTTTGTAAACTTCCTCATGCTGAAAGGCAGCTAAGAGCGTTGCATTATGTTCAGGTGCAATTGTTGTATCCAAGATGCCGACAAGTGGGTCGTAATTGGTTTCACTGGACTCATCGATATCGTAGATGTCTACATAGTACTGGTGTAATCAGTTCTTCCGTCACCAATGAACGCGGCTTCGATCGGTCTTTCAAACTTTCCATTTGTATTTTCTGCAAGGTCAATAATTTTGCCTTTACACGCTTAACATCCGCAATTCGCAGAGGGGAGTAATTCGAAACAGCATAAAGTTCACGCAGGAAGGAATAGTAATATTCAAAAAGTTCTCTGAAAGTCTCGCGCTTTGGCAGCACAGAAAAGTATGAAAATTTCCAGAGCCTCGGTTTTGCTAGCTGTGTCCACCAGCCAATGTGGAAGAGTATTTTCCAGTGGACCGTAGAGTACGCTCCCACACTACTCTCATCACGTCATTGAGAGAGTGTTCAGCAAGGTGAGTGACGTTTACCATCCACGGAGGAAGAAATAATTTGACTGGTTGCCGTCCAAGATTGAGAGTTGTGACCACAGCACAGTGATCCGTAACGGAAGGTGGGATGACTTCAACATTAAGAATACTATCGCTCAGGCAGTCTGAGAAGTAAAATCTATCTAACCTGCTACTAGAAGTCGCAGTAAAGTGGGTAAATTTAACTAACGTCGGGTGTTTACATATCCAGACGTCTTTTAGGCATTAGGAGCGGACCAATTCATGTAATTCACGATATTAATTAAAATTTGGAGATTGATCTCCACAATGCAATAAACAGATAAAATCTCCACCCAACAGAATATCCGGAGGACTCTTAGATAATAGATAAACAATATCCTCTACATAAAAACGCGAACGATCCACCGCGCAACCAGTACCAGAAGGGGCACAAAAAGAACCAAGGTAAGATTAAAAAGCTGACTACCTATGCCCCTGCCAGAATCCAACATTTCCACCTCAGCAACAGGAATGCCTTCGCGAAAGAATAAGGCGGTCCCCGTAGAATATTCGGATGCTACATTAAAGATGACACGAAAACCATGTAAGGAGAAATTAATAAATAACAGCTCCTGTAAGAAGGCTATGTGCGCAAATACACTCCTGGAAATGGAAAAAAGAACACATTGACACCGGTCTGTCAGACCCACCATACTTGCTCCGGACACTGCGAGAGGGCTGTACAAGCAATGATCACACGCACGGCACAGCGGACACACCAGGAACCGCGGTGTTGGCCGTCGAATGGCGCTAGCTGCGCAGCATTTGTGCACCGCCGCCGTCAGTGTCAGCCAGTTTGCCGTGGAATACGGAGGTCCATCGCAGTCTTTAACACTGGTAGCATGCCGCGACAGCGTGGACGTGAACCGTATGTGCAGTTGACGGACTTTGAGCGAGGGCGTATAGTGGGCATACGGGAGGCCGGGTGGACGTACCGCCGAATTGCTCAACACGTGGGGCGTGAGGTCTCCAAAGTACATCGATGTTGTCGCCAGTGGTCGGCGGAAGGTGCACGTGCCCGTCGACCTGGGACCGGACCGCAGCGACGCACGGATGCACGCCAAGACCGTAGGATCCTACGCAGTGCCTTAGGGGACCGCACCGCCACTTCCCAGCACATTAGGGACACTGTTGCTCCTGGGGTATCGGCGAGGACCATTCGCAACCGTCTCCATGAAGCTGGGCTACGGTCCCGCACACCATTAGGCCGTCTCCCGCTCACGCTCCAACATCGTGCAGTCCGCCTCCAGTGGTGTCGCGACAGGCGTGAATGGAGGGACGAATGGAGACGTGTCGTCTTCAGCGATGAGAGTCGCTTCTGCCTTGGTGCCAATGATGGCCGTATGCGTGTTTGGCGCCGTGCAGGTGAGCGCCACAATCAGGACTGCATACGACCGAGGCACACAGGGCCAACACCCGGCATCATGGTGTGGGGAGCGATCTCCTACACTGGCCGTACAACACTGGTGATCGTCGAGGGGACACTGAATAGTGCACGGTACATCCAAACCGTCATCGAACCCATCGTTCTACCATTCCTAGACCGGCAAGGGAACTTGCTGTTCCAACAGGACAATGCACGTCCGCATGTATCCCGTGCCACCCAACGTGCTCTAGAAGGTGTAAGTCAACTACCCTGGCCAGCAAGATCTCCGGATCTGTCCCCCATTGAGGATGTTTGGGACTGGATGAAGCGTCGTCTCACGCGGTCTGCACGTCCAGCACGAACGCTGGTCCAACTGAGGCGCCAGGTGGAAATGGCATGGCAAGCCGTTCCACAGGACTACATCCAGCATCTCTACGATCGTCTCCATGGGAGAATAGCAGCCTGCATTGCTGCGAAAGGTGGATATACACTGTACTAGTGCCGACATTGTGCATGCTCTGTTGCCTGTGTCTATGTGCCTGTGGTTCTGTCAGTGTGATCATGTGATGTATCTGACCCCAGGAATGTGTCAATAAAGTTTCCCCTTCCTGGGACAATGAATTCACGGTGTTCTTATTTCAATTTCCAGGAGTGTAAATCACAAACGAATTGACAGCGAAGCCAACGACAATTATGATTCCACACGATTAACATTTAATTTTAGGCTTGGGTCATTGATCACAGCTATACAGGGACGTACGGAACGTATTGAGCAGAATTAGGTAGACAGCTGAGCGTCAATATCAACTGCGGAGTCCACAGATGAATAAGACATCAGAGTACCAGAACCCCCATCATCGCAACCTTTTTTCTCAGATTTCTTACATGACACAGCACGGTCAGGTTGTATACGCTGTTTCTGTCGGCTATGTGGTATGGCGGTCTCTGCAGACGGAGGTGCGGGAAGGGTCATAGGCACAGTCTCCTGCCCCTCGGAACAAGGGTCATGTACTGGAGGTCCAGTCACTAAGGTGTAAGCATATATGGAATTACCAATACAACAGATGATACTTGCTTGTTAATTTTATTGTCCTCGGGAGTTGCTGTATGCGGCAAATTCGGCAAATTCGTCGGCGTCTGAAGAAGAAGGAGCGGGAGTCTCATACTGCAACAGAGGCCACAAAGGCGAAGGGCAAATGGGGGGGGGGGGGGGGGGACTCCACTCCCTCTCCACACACAGGCAGCTGAAGAGGAGTCACTTCGCGAACAGGTGGGACGCTGGAGATAACTGCCTCGCCACTCACCGTACCACGGATGGGAGGTATCGTAGCATCGAGAGGAACAGGGGACACAATCGATGCGGAGGAGGTTGGGGCAGAAGGCACAGCCAAATCCTCACCCTCACCATCTCGAGTAAGACGTCGCTTGTTTGTCACTGCTACGGGTTCTATCCTGGGGCCAATAGAATTCTGAACCTGTCGCGGAGGTAAAGGCGCAAATTCAGTTACACGATTATCAGGGCTGACTTTTAGTTGATTATGATCTGAAGCAGAGGTAGGTCTGACGTCGGGAGTGGAAGGAACAAGATCAGCAACCGTCAATTTGCGACGCTGCGTTAATGATGACTTTAATACAAAAACCCTCCCCGGGCAATTAGACCGGACGTGTCCACTTTCGTTGGATAGGAAGCAGTTTCCCTCTTGACCAATATATATGACACGAACGCGATAAGCATACACTAGTAAATGTTATGGAATATTGCGATTGACATGCAGTTCCACGGAACGAATTCCACTATAACACTGTAATCTGTATTGAGTACACCAGCGTTCACTACGAACTTTTTTCACATTACCATAAGGAGACAATATGTCCTTCGGAAAGTTGTAATCAACCTCCGGAGGGAGGTAGAACACTCGAACATTGGTATAGTCAATTTCAGCTTCTGCGAGTGACACCATACTAACGGGATCGCGATCCTTGAACGGAACTTGAGAACCTTGTCGCGACAGTAATCTTTCAACGCGAAAGGGATCCATAAATTTCACGTAAAACACACGTCAAAATAAGTGGTGTGCACCTGATCAGAGTTCATATGAATTGTATCGACAAGTCAGTCGTGGATTTCTAGAGACCCGGGCTGCACATGACGCGTTGTTTTACCGAAAGTGAAGCTCACAGTACCTTTTCGTGGAATACACGTGGAAACCATGGTAGCCATAGCGGAGCGGCCGACGCCGCTGCAAGTTGACGACCACAAACAGACAGTAAGGCTGAGCGGAGGCGCTACGACTCACTCCCCAGACAGAACAACGCTAACGAGGAAAACTTCACACAAGCGACGCTGCGGCAAATGAAATAAACAAGAACCTTCCCACTCGAAGCGGAACTGTACATTTGGCTATCCGAGCACGACTCACTGCGAGCGCCAAATTTCCATATACCGTCAGCCATATGTCTACAACCTGCACTCGTACATCCATTATCTTTAATCCCTTAGAGAGGAGACATTTTACTAGAAAGTCGCTTGCGCGATGTCGGAAGACAAATACGATATTGGAGTGCCTGCGTTATTCCGAACTACGATGCAACGTTCCTTCGGACATGCCTGCATATCCGAAGGAATCTAGCCCCATAATTCGGAATAACATAGGCGCTGCAATATCGTATCATGGCTATACGGTTGGCACCCCTGCTTCAGGCAATACTAACATGTTTTGTGATCTCGTAAAGATAAGTTAAGTAGCTTGTAGTAATCGTTAGTTTAGCGTAAATTATATACTGAATGTCAGTGAGTTTCTTAGTATATGCCACCTATTAAAGGTTTCACTTTTCCTTACATATTATTTCGAAAAAAAACTTTAAAATTTTCTATGGTAAGATTGTAATCGTATTTTTCTTTACGATTTGACGCAGTGAATAGAGACCGTCACGTCTGATTGTTTTTTTTTTATTATTTTCAGCGTAAAAGAGCTTCTTCTTTCATTATTTATTTGAAATTACCGGAAGGTGGCGTAAATATTCCTTTGTTCGGTTCAGTGAATTTGGACAAATGCATCTAGTATCTGCAGGAAATTGTAATCTGGTCAGAAATCACCTTATAGCTCCACTGGCTTATTTAACTCTGAAAAACGCATAAATAGTTTTTTTGTGATTCAAATTTAGTGTTTCTCATAACCTCGTCCAGCGAGAAATTATTGCAGTCAACAAAATTCTCATTCAATTTAATTCCTTCCATTAAGTTCGCAACTACGGTAACTAATTACTAAAAAACAGCCGTTGATATAATCTTCGTAGAAATGGTGTAATGAACAAAATTATATTACAAAACCAATAGCCAATGGCCTCTCAAATCATGACGCAGTTCATTACGTAAATTGTTAATATTGTTCAGTACTACAAAATTTATTGAATCTGAGTTCAAAAGGGGACGCAGCAATCCAAAAATTGATTACCTGAGGAAACATCTCAATGGCATGAACTCATGGGATGTATACAGTTCTAATGTTGACTGAATAGATCATCACAAGGTATACTGCAAGGTACTGTAAATAACACATACACCCAAGCAAATTAATTAAGGCCGCGCGAAGTGGCCGCGCGGTTTAGGGCGTCACGTCACAGACTCTGCGGCCCCTCCCGCCGGACGTTCGTGTCCTACAGCGGACATGGCTGTGTGTGTTGTTCTTAGCATAAGTTAATTTAAGTAGTGTGTAAGTCTAGGGACTCATGACCTAAGCAGACCGGCCGTGGTGGCCGAGCGGTTCTAGGCGCTTCAGTCTGGAACCGCGCGACCACTACGGTCACAGATTCGAATCCTACCTCGGGCGTGGATGTGTGTGATGTCCTTAGGTTAGTTAGGTGTAAGTAGTTATAGGGGACTGATGACCTCAGCTGTTAAGTCCCATAGTGCTCAGAGCCATTTGAGGGATATAGTGAACGAAAATGCTGTTATAACCAGAAATGAGAAGAAGCAGATAGCCTTAGGAGTAAACACTGGTAACAGATGTTTGTAGTATTGCAAAACTTTTTAACATGCACTTTGTAACTGTAACAAACGATAGCATTGTCACATTCAATAGAAATTGCCACAGAAATCTCAGACTAGCCAGTACAGGTAATATGAATATAACTACCCTCCGCATAGTAAAGGAATTAAAGAAAATAAATTCCACCAAACTTCCTTCGAATTTGACATTTGCTAATTTTTCTCAAGCATTTCGAAAATATAATACCTGAGATGGGAAGTAAAAAGGAACCAGTTGTCGAAAATTTTGGATTTTGAGTTATTATAATTCTTACGTTCACCATTAAATTCTGAACAATTTGTAAAAGAAAACACATATGTATCTTTGAATCTGAGTAAGTTGTTACACTTTGAATATTTGTTGTGGAAAAGAAGTGCTTTCGAGTTAATGCATTTCAAAGTAATTACTATCGTTGTTTCAGTGGACATATCTAAGAAACCAATTCTGTATATATCTTTACTTTACAGAGTTTTTTAACTTGAGATTATTTATCGGGTGGTGAACCCCTTTCAGACCTGCAGCACACGCAATGTGCACATATTAAAAACCAAGTACTTGCTTGTTCGGCATTATTGTAATCACAAAATGTTCTTCTTTTGTACAAAACTACACTGAGCTCCTTAAAATTCCTCTAAAATTTAGGAGACGCTGTTGTGTGAAGCACTGCATACACAGCTGCGAGATTTCTAAAAGGGGATTTTTGTCAGACCAATGTTACTTCTTCATGACGACGAAGGTCCGTTTTCAAAAAAATTACATCGAGTGCCTTTAATAATATTATTCACCCTTGTTGGGTTCAAACTACTTTCAAATCGATATGGGCATGTACAGAATAAAGTAAACAATTGTAATACAAAAGAAAAAGGCAAATGGAACTTTTACACAATAGAAATTTTTTGCTTGTACTGAAAATTTTACTTCTATGGCAAGAAGTCCCCATTCTATTTCCGTCTCACATATATAACTTACATCTTCATCGTCTGACTTCAAATAATATATTCATTATGTTAGAGTTTGGATTCTTAAAGGGATATGATACTGAGAAGACTATATACATACACAGCTAGTAGGATGTACTTAATTACTTAGACTACTGGTATATTTCGAAATCTTTCACAAACATTTTATTGTTCATATCAAGATATTCTTTAAAGTAAACTGGAATACTGTGATGTAAGCGGAAATGCCGCAAAATGATTCACATCATCGTTCTCTGACGTGAAACAAAGTCTGTCTTTAAGTAGAACCGAGTCCTGAGTTAAGGTGTCACTCATGATCCCAGTGAGAATAAATAACATTTGATCTGACAAGGTTTCATCTTACCGCCCTTACTATTTCTTGTGTGTATTCATTAGCGACATTATCATATGTCAGTTCTTTCAGGTCATACAAACATTTCAATAATATCATGTCAAGTAGTTTAAGAAAGAACATTTACTGAAATTTTCACTGTTCCTAGGCAAATTTTTGCCACTGAACTTCGAAATGACTCGATATATGTAGCGCAGGACTTGTTAGGGATTTCCCCCTACTACAGTGGTTCCCAAGCTGGTGGTAAGTACACCTTGAGAGGTTAATTAAAAGTTTCTGAGGGCTAAACACGAAACTAAATTATTGTTAAAAGTTTATTACTAGTATCACTGTTTGGTAAGACTGATTGCATAAGTTACCAATAATTTTTTTCGGTTATAATAATAAACGAGTGATAGAATATGGTGGAGGCTAAAGCTTGCGAAATAAGTGTATGAACTTCTCCCTCGCATAATCCATCCACTACACACATACTTTGTACTTTGGTACATGCATTTATGACAATGTAACTGAGACGTATATGTCACATATGCTAAAGTATCTTATGAAAATGCCTTCTTTGAGCTGTAGGCAGTTCCTCCAGTGTACCAAAAACTGCTTCCTTGTTCGCTTCGCAACAATAAACTAAGTGACAACATAGTTGTAGCTATGTAATGGCTACTACACTGTTGTAGGACCTATCCAGTGTTATTATTATTAATGACAGTGGTCAGATTCAAAGTACTGGCAGCCTAAACATCTTCCAATCGCTGCGACTTCAGTTGTAAGGAGTTTAGCAGTCAAGTGATTACAGACAGCAAGCATAGTGCACATATTTTAACTTGACTGATTTTAAATGGCGGTGCAGCTTCCTTTTCTGAGAAGGGGCTGCAGGTAGCACTCATGGTATGATGAACCTATTGCTTCGTCTCTGGAAAAAAAAGCTGCTAG
The DNA here is from genome assembly GCF_023864345.2 of Schistocerca serialis cubense. Lineage (NCBI taxonomy): Eukaryota > Metazoa > Arthropoda > Insecta > Orthoptera > Acrididae > Schistocerca > Schistocerca serialis. The sequence goes on from NC_064638.1 coordinate 774,979,864, forward strand.
AAATAAGCAATACCATTTGTCTTATTGAGTCATTAGTCCATGGCTTAATAAAACACCTAAAACAACTAAATATCATTCATCTTTCGTAGTTTTAAAACCAAAAGTGTTTAAGGAATTTTTTCTTTCTGAATTATTGTTAGGGATTAATGTTAATGATGGTGGGTGCACTGAGGGCTAATTGTCTCAGAAAGGTCGGGAACTACTGCTCCAGTATATGGTTGAAATATGACGACAGTCAAATAGCAGAGTTTGACAGTGCTACATTCTTGGGATCGCAAGTAATAACAAATTCAATTTTGAGGAGCACACTACGGAACTTCTGAGTGTCTATACCGATATTTATTCACAACGCGAATGTTATCAGACATAGGAGACATAAGGAAAGTAGACTAGCATGTTTTGCTTTTTTTTTAGCTTAGCAAGTCAAGCTAAAATCTTACGAGCTTAAAAACGTGTAATGCCAATTATTTATGGTGTCAACTCAAGAACATGATGCAGAGGCTGTTCAAGGAATAGCGAATATTAATAGTTATTTCCCAATATATTTATTACTAAATGAAGTTTGTCATTAAAACTATATTACTTTTTCAAATGTCCGCGGCTCGTGGTCTTGCGGTAGAGTTCTCGCTTGTCGCGCACGGGGTCCCGGGTTCGATTCCCGGCGGGATTTTCTCTGCCTCGAGATGACTGGTGTTGTGTGTCTTTCATCATCATTTCATCCTCATTCACTCGCAAGTCGCCGTAGTGGCGTTAAGGACACCAATGCCATACGCTTATCATCATCATCATCATCATCACTTTTCCAAATCACCACCTCAATGCGTGGTATCAGTACAGGAAACAAGAATAATCTACATCGAGATTTAATGTCACTTTCTTTGGTCCAGGAAAGCCGGAAAAGGAATTTATCTTTAGCAGACTCCTTCTTCATGACGAATTTCTTAGTAAATCTTAAACTGCTATTTGGTATTATCATGCTTTTGAAGAGAATTCCAGTTTAAGAACTAACTGTTTTACGGAATTAGTGCATTGTGCCACAAAACGATGCGTGTTCTGCAAGCTTTATTGTGGAACGGACGCAGTGAGATAGCCTCAGTTCCTTCCACCACCTTCATAATAGCAAACTTCACACTGCCTGTGCACACTTTGCGCTTGACGAAAGTTCGTAAGTAGTGTTATCTTCACACAAAAAAACGCTTGTTAACGCATTCTCCGCCATCCTTCATTATTAAACTCATTAATCATGATTCATAGTTGTAAATGGCTTGATATTCGGTTGCTCCAGTACTTTCTTTCTTTTAAGGTTGTGCAGCGTCCTATCGACTGCCTTTTTTTTGGGGGAGGGGGGATATTTTACACTTCGTAAACACCAGTGGCGATAGAGTTATAAACAGTCAACACTGCAGCACATCTTTGAAATCACTACAAACGATGCGATCGCAATAAATTTGTCAACAAACTTTAAAACCTTACTCGCAGCCAGTTCGGAAATGTACTGATAAGCGTGGGTCAACGCGCGTAGTTCCGTAACTGACTTGATGTACTCGTACTTCCCGTATCCGGCTTGAGTCTGTTGCTATATCTCTCTCCATCACTTCTAAGGGCATAAACCGTTACTCCTCTCATACCGGGAACACGTACGTCCTTCAAAACATGAGATTTCCGTATATCACCTGCAGACTGTCGTAAATACCACTAATTAATGAGCAATACGTGACACTTTCTTACTGACCACAATTTTATTTCCAAACCGTAAACAAAATTAATTGTATTATGAAGAATACAACTTGAATCACATAAAACGTTAAAGTGAAACACACAAAAATCCACGACAGAAAAGATGTGTTATAGAATTGGATCCGGACAAATTATTGGCCAGTCGATGCGGTGCATGTTCGTTTCCGCGAGTACCCGCTCACCAGAGCAAGTCTATTCTTTCGGACATTATCGTTCAAAAAGTTTAAATCTTCACTTTTCTGCGTTTTCGAACATTTGTATTTAGTGTGAAGATAACCTCCGTATAGAATCAACTCCCGTTTAGCATACATTGCAATAGAAGCATGTATGCAAACAAATGAAGAATCTGAAACTATTACATTTGTACATAAGCGGTTTTAGTTAACAGGCATCTGAGTACACTTTTAAATTTGACGTTGTCACATAGTTGCTTTCGTTTTGTTAGGGTTTGTCAACGTTATTCACGCTCTGAGGTAGCTATAAGATATTTTCATTGCTGATCAAATGTCGACATAGTCAAGCTAGCTGGCAATACGTCAAATTCCTATATAAGACAATGCTATTTTGGTTTAAAAAAGCTGTGCCTTGCTAGCAGTGAACAAATTTGAAATGTTACGTATTTGCCTTTCTACAACATTTTCTCTGGTTTATCTGTCCAGTTAGCTATATCGGACGCTACTAGACTTCGGTGTAACTTTGTGTTTTCCATTTATAAGGTGTAAAAAAACTACATAATCAACATTTTGGAGTGTTCAGAGGGGATAAAAAGATATACTTTTTTATGAGATAAAAATGTCATTGGTGCAGCGTTTCCCCGTCAGGGTGCATGAAGGTTTTCAGGCTAGTGACGTTCACAGACGGTGTTCAATCTGTCATGTGATGAATATTGTTGCCGAAAACGTTGTCAATTTACTTTAATGCACAACTAGCATCTGATGCTGATGATTGCCTGATACGCTGAGAACAACTAGGTTTTTCACGAATAATGGCTGCAGCTACAGGCCAACGATCAGAACTGTACGCAAGCCACGACCTCTTCCTGTTTCCTGTCGGTCTGGTCTGTTACCCAGTTTCATGAAGACGACCATCGAGTCTTGTCTTTGAAATGCGACGTGATTTGGTAACCTCCTCCCTGGAAACCGTTCTACATACAGACGTCATGCTGCTCGATGTTGCTTGGTGGCCATAGATGAGATGCATGTCAACTTAACATGATTAGAGTGTAATAAACCATCAAGATCTTGTAAACATTAGAAGAAACTTTCTTGTGACCTCAACACAACACAAACAGTAATAATTTAATTGTTAATCCAGGGACGTGGACACAATTACCAGTAATGGAAACTCACCCTTTGTAGCAGGAAGATATGATTGTGATGCAAATCAGATTCCAGTGTCAACGTGCTGCATACGAAACAATCAGAACAACATTCCAGCGTCAAACCAGTGTCAACGCCTTCAAGGACCCCTAGCACCGTGACGATGCACCTGTACCAACTGTGTAACATAATAGAAGTACTTCTCTTAATTTCCTCTAATAACACTACAGATTTACACTGAAGCGCCAAGGCAACTGGTTCATGCATGCGTATTGAAATACAGAGATACGTAAACAGGCAGAATACAGCGCTGCGGTCGGAACGCCTGTATGGAACAAGTGTCTGGCGCACTTGTTAGATCGGTTTCTGCTGCTACAATGGCAGATTATCAAGATCTTAGTAAGTTTTAAAGTTGTGTTATAGTCGGCGCATGAGGGATGGGATGCAGCATCTCCGAGGTAGCGATGAAATGGGGATTTTTCCGTATGACCATTTCACGAGTATACCGTGAATACCACGAATCTGGTAAATCACTAAATGTCCGAAATCTCTGCAGCTGGAAAATTATCCTGAAAGAAAGAGACCAACGACGACTGAATAGAATAGTGCAAAGAGACAGTAGTGCAACCCTTCCGCAAATTGCTGCATATTTCAATGCTAGGCTATCAACAAGTGTGAGCGTACGAACCATTCAACGAAACATCATCGATATGGGCTTTCAGAGTCGAGGACCCACTCGTGTACCCTTGATGACTGCACTATACAAGCTCACCTGGATCCGTCAACACCGACATTGGACTGTTGATGACTGTAAACTTGTTGCCTGGTCGGACGACTCTCGCTTCAAATTATATCGAGCGGATGGATGTGTACATATATGGAGACAATTTCATGAATCCTTGGGTCCTGCATGTCAGCAAGGGACTGTTCAAACTGATAGAGGCTCTGTAATGGTGTGGATTTGGAGTGATATGTGACCCCTGATACGTCTAGATATGACTCTGACAGGTGACACGTATGTAAGCATCCTGTCTGATCACCTGCATCCATTCATGTCTATTGCGCATTCCGACGGACTTGGGCAATTCCAACAGGACACTGAGACTCCCCACGTCCAGAATTGCTAAAGAGTGGCTCCAGAAACACTCTTCTGAGTTTAAACACTTCCGCTGGCCACCAAACTCCCCAGACATGAACCTTATTGAGCCTATTTGGGATGTCTTGCAACGTGCTGTTAAGAAGAGATCTTCACCCCCTCTCTCTGTTACGGATTTACGGACAGCCCTGCAGGATTCACGGTGTCAGTTCCATCCACCACTACTTCAGACATTAATCAAGTCCTCTCCACGTCGTGTTGCGGCAAGTCTGCGTGCTCGCGGGGGCTACACGCGGTATTAGTTAGCGGTACCAGTTTCTTTGGCTCTTCAGTGTATGTAGGCATACTCAGTTTTGGACACGATGCATATAAATACTTCACCGAAAAATATCGTAAAATAAATTGAGTGTGACTCCTAGTCCTTTGGAAAGAAGTCCCATCGACATCAAGATCATGAGAGATGGCCTAGTTCTTTGAGTTAAAAGGTTGACACTTACCCATACCGACCGCATCTTTCTTAACGGCTGCTACAGTGCTCACTTTCTTCAAGCTGTGTGCCTTCGCTAAACTCCTGAAAGATTAAAACTATGTGCTCCACTGAGACTTGAACAAATTGCCTTTTACAGGCAATGATCTGCTGACTTTTCTTCCATTTTGTGATACAGCATAACATGTAATACTCTTCATTGTAATATAACAGCAGTGATTCCTCCACAATATGTCAAACAAGACTACTTTTCAAACCTCTAATTAAATACTCTCCTAAAACAAACGAGACATCTCTTGCAAAGCAAATACAACTTCTCTTCTAAAGCAAACAAGACAGCTCCACTAAAATAAACAAGATGCTTCTTCCAAAACAAACAACACACTTTTAAAACAAATACGATTCCTCTTAGAAAATAAAACAAGCTTCTCATCAAAAACAAAGAATTCTCTCTATCTGAAGCAAAGAAATCATTTGTCTTACATAAGACAAAGCCTCTTTTCAAATCAGAACCACTCTTCACAAGGTAAACAAGGGTTCTCTTCCAAAATCACCGAGACCACTCTTTTGAAAAAATTATGATCCTCTTTCAGAAACGAAAGCAAAACAAGTGTATTCGAGTCAGGTGTGCGGGCACCGATTAATTTCCAGAATCATTGTCTTTAACCTAGGATGGTGAGTATAGGATGATGTGTTGCGTAGCACTAGCTATTCGGGAATCAAGGAAACGGTAGTGGTCAAGTGACAAATACATTCTTTATTCAGTAAGATTCTCATGTAGTGGTAGATGGTGTCGACACTGTGGTGTGCCTTTACCCTGCCTCAGCATTGCACAAGGCATCGTGTCTGTCCACGGCGGCGCCATCTCGCGAGACAAGAGAAGTGCCTCAGCAAAGTGCCTCCTGTAGTGAGTAGCCATGTAGACGTAGTCTTGACGTCAGGCACCAGCAGGCAGCAGGCGAGTGTGTGCTGGTTTAGTGGCTGCTCCAGCAGGTGGTCAGGTGCGTGGAATGCTGAACCCAATATCTCTTGGAGACGCCACGATACTAGATGGAGAAGTTACCCTGGAAGCAGTCCTTCTGGCCCGAGCTCTAGAATCATCAAGACTGGCAGCGGCTGGTAGATCATCAGGTATCTGATGAAGTGGCTAAACGTAGATGAATCTGCTTGGCCTTCATGTGACTGTCAGGTGAAGTGGAGTACGTCTCAGCGTCAACAGTAGTCGGTGAAAAGATATCGTACTTCTAAGGTATAAGCGGTGATCACTTTTAATTGCTCTGTCTGGCTTCGTTATGACTGGGCTCCAACTTTGATCACGTAGACGATTAAAGCAGGGCAATGTCACGCCTTGGTATGAGGTAATCTAACTCACTACTGCAGTGGACTGGGATCTTGCACCATGCTGCTTCAGTAAGATTCCATCCGTGAGAGCCGGATTCCACAGGCAGGTAGCTTGTTCCCTTGCAATGGGCTGTGAAGATTGTCTGGGAGCTAGGGAGGGCAGACGATTCTCTACTGTAGACAGGCTACAAAAATGACGACCATGATTAAGTTTCTACCTTAAGATGGAATTCTGGTTACTATGACCTTATGCTGGAATTTGCTGCGATGCTGCTGAATATGTTGGAACAACTGTCCCATGCTAAAATGCACATTTGTTGCGGTTATAAGCTCGTCCAGAGACTTGAATTGGATGGGATCCAACATATTGTTCATGAATGTCGTTCCCCAATGGGTAAAACTCCTGATAAATTATCGAGCACATATAGAAATGGATACTCTAGGCTTAGAACCAAAGGTCCTGTTACTGTTGCTGGAAGCCAAAAAGTCCATCCTGATACGTCACACGATGAACCGTTCAGTAGCATTCCACTGTCTCATACTTCTAAACACTCGGTTCCCTTTGAATGCCCCTGCTCAATGCAAGTGCGATATCTACATTGGACCATATACTGAGTACATACAATTAGGACCCGATACGGAAACAAAATTATGTTGCGAAGATGTTCCGTGGGCATAGACCTCCAGCCTGCACGTTCATATGACAGCGTGGAATAGCATGGAATGGCAAACTTTAATTTTCTATCTTTGACATTGCTGCAGCTCGGCTACTGACATTAGTGCATAGTTTCTCCTACATGGTGAAACTAGCAAAATTTCATTTGTCCTATCATGAACAATGTTGTAAAAGCTCCCTCATTTTAGAGGAGAAGGGTGCATCGCATAACAGTCCTACCTGGCGTTTGTGTCGGCCAAGAAGGGTGAATCACGTAGCAGCCGCACCTTGTATTAGTGTCATACACAAAATAACAACCGCCATCTCCTGTCATCTACCGTTAAATGCAAAGTAAAACGACCCTCCCCCCCCCCCCCCCCCACAATTTATTACACTAACATAGATCAAGTTTAAATCAACAAGACACTTATTATACCTTCCATCCCCCCCCCCCCTCTCCCTGTTCTTGTTCTGGTCTTCAGTTTGAAGACTAGTTTGATGAAGCTCTCCATGCTACTCTATCCTGTGCAAGCCTCTTCGTCTCCCAATAACTACTTTACGTCATTCTGAATCTGCTTGCTGTATTCATCCCTTGGTCTCCCTCTACCATAGTCCCCTCCAGTACTAAACAGAATATGTCCTATCAACTGATCCCTCCTTTTGGTTAAACTGCGCCACAAATTTCTTGTCTCCTCAATTATGTACAGTACCACCTCATTAGTTATGTGATCAACCAATCTAATCTTCAGCATTGTTATTAGCGCCACATTACGAAAGCTTCTATTCTCTTTTTCTCTAAACGGTTTACCATCCATTTTTCACATTCACACGTGGCTACACTCCAGACAAATACCTTCAGAAAAGACTTCCTAACACATAAAACTATACTCGATATTAACAAATTTCTCTTCTTAAGAAACACATTTTTGCCATTGCCAGTCTACATTTTATAGTCTCTCTATTTTGGTCATCATCAGTTGTTTTGCTGCCAAATAGCAAAACGCATCTACTACTTTAAGCGTCTCGCTTTCCTAAACTAATTCCCTTAGCGTCACCTGATGTGATCCGACTACACTCCATTATCCTTGTTTTGCTTTTTTTTATTTTTATCTTATTTCTTTCAAGACAATATCCTTTCCGTTCAACTGCTCTTCCAAGTCTTTTGCTGTCTCTGACCGAATTACAGCGACATCGGCAAATCTCAAAATTTTTATTTCTTTCCTCTGCATATTAATCCCTACTCTAAATTTTTCTTTAGTTTTATTTACTGCTTGTTCAACGTACAGATCGAATAACATAAGGGATAGGCTGCAATCTTGTCTCGCTCGCTTCTCAACCACTGCTTCCCTTTCGTATCCGTCGACTCTTATAACTGCCGTCTGGTTTCTACATAAACTGTAAATAGCCTTTTGCTCCCTGTGTTTTACCCCTGTTAACTTCAGAATTTCAGTGAGAGGATTCCAGTCAATATTGTCAAAAGCTTTCTCTAAGTCTACAAATACTATAGACTAAGTCTTGCTTTTGCTTAACCTATCTTCTGAGATAAGTCGTAGAGTTAGCATTGCCTCGCGTGTTCCTACATTTCTCCGCTATCTTAACTGACCTTCCACGAGGTCGGCTCCTAACAGTTATTCTTCTGTAAAGAATTTATTTTAATATTTTGAAACCATGACTTATTAAACTGAAACTTCGGTAATTTTCACGCCTGTCAGCAACTGCTTTACTTGTAATTGGAGTTACTACATTCTTTTCGAAATCTGAGGGTACTTCGCCTGTCTCATATATCTTGCTCAAAGATGAAAGAGTTTTATCACGGCTGGCTCTCCCAAGACTATCAGTAGTTCTTTCGGAACAACGTCTACTCTTGGGGGTCTGGTTTCGACTTAGATCTTTCAGATCTCTGCCAAATTCTTCTGCCAGTATCATATTTCCCATCTCATCTTCATGTACGTTTACTTCCCCTTCTAAAATATTGCCTTCAAGTTTATGTCCCTTGTGTAGAGACCCTATATACTCCTTCCACCTTTCAATTTTCACTTCTTTGCTTAGGACTGGTTTTCCATTTGAGCTCTTGTCATTCGTACAGCTGCTTCTCTTTTCTCCAAAGGCCTCTTTAATTTTCCTGTAGGCGGTATTTTTCCTTCACTTAGTGAAATAAGCTTCTAAATCCCCTCCTCCCCTCACAAGACTGAAATCCATACATTATAATCTCAAAATTACAATTTCAAGTATAAATCTCCAAATTAATATATCCGTAAAATAAGCACAAACAAAAAGTCCTCCGTCGTGTCTACATCATTCCCTCCACATATTTTCATTACCGTTGTACATGAAACTAGATATAAAAAAGGACCTAAGAACACTCGAAAGTTTCTAGTGCACTATCTCTACCCATCTACACAAAATAAACCCTAGTTCTTAACACATAAGGAAATGCTCATGGAGACTGCATGGGTGTTTTCAGCTTCACCTCCACCATTGCTTTCCCCTTCCTGCCTCCGCAACCCCTTCCTCCTGTTTCTTTAATGGTGCTGGGAATGGTGGCAAAGAGTAGGATGTGCCATGAAAGGGACCCATGTATCAAATACGGATGACCATAGAATGTGTAGCAGTTTGTAGCTTTTTGTGCACTGGTATCGTCATTTTAAACACTTGATTTGGATAGTGACGATGAGTATAGAATTTCTTTGTCTTTCTCTTCAGGGTGTAAGGACTCATTAACACTACATCTTTATCTGCGTCAATACACACCAAGCCACCTGGCAGTGTGAGGCGATGCGTACGTCTGGTAAACTAACTGATCCACCCTTCACTGTTTCACTCACCAATAGTATACGGGAAGAATGGCTGTCGGAAAAATTCTGAATTAGCTCCGATATCTTGAATTTTCTCATTTTGTTCATTTTTCAAGATGTACGTGAAAAGAATTGACATGTTGTCCAACTCTTCCTGGAAAGTACCCTCTTGAAGTTTCAATCTTTCCGTGATGAGCGATGCCTCTCTTGTAGCTTCTGCTACTGGAATTTGTTGAACACCTGTGTGACGTTCGCAAGCCAACTAAATGATCCCGTGACGAAACATGCCGCTCTTCATTAGCTCTCCTCTATCTCTTCGATGAGTTCTACCTTGTAAGTGTCCTAGAACAAAACGCAGGGATCGGTCGAACAAGAACCAAGTAACCACTTACTTCTACATCTACATCTACATTTATACTCCGCAAGCCACCCAACGGTGTGTGGCGGAGGGCACTTTACGTGCCAATGTCATTACCTCCCTTTCCTGTTCCAGTCGTGTATGGTTCGCGGGAAGAACGATTGTCTGAAAGCCTCCGTACGCGCTCTAATCTCTCTAATTTTACATTCGTGATCTCCTCGGGAGGTATAAGTAGCAATATATTCGATACCTCATCCAGAAACGCACCCTCTCGAAACCTGGCGAGCAAGCTACACCGCGATGCAGAGCGCCTCTCTTTCAGAGTCTGCCACTTGAGTTTGTTAAACATCTCCGTAACGCTATCACGGTTACCAAATAACTTTCGTGGATAAGTTTCATTTGCGTAAGATATTTCCTATGAATCTCAGTATGGCATCTGCTTTTACTACTATTTGTTTTATGGTGTCATTCCCCTTAAGGTTGCTCTGGATAGTTACTCCTAGATAATTTATGGTGGATACTGTTCACAGAAGTGAAACATGGACGATAACTAGTTTAGACACGAAGAGAATAGAAGCTTTCGAAATGTGGTGCTACAGAGGTATGCTGAAGATTAGATGGGTAGATCATATACCTAATGAGGAGGTATTGAATAGGATTGGGGAGAAGAGAAGTTTGTGGCACAACTTGACTAGAAGAAGGGATCGGTTGGTAGGAGGCATCAAGGGATCATCAATTTGGTACTGGAGGGCAACGTGGAGGGTAAAAATCGTAGACGGAGACCAAGAGATGAATACACTAAGCAGATTCAGAAAGATTTAGGCTGCAGTAGGTACTGGGAGATGAAGAAGCTTGCACAGGATAGAGTAGCATGGAGAGCTGCATCAAACCAGTCTCAGGACTGAAGACCACAACAACAACTGTTTACAGCACTTTGTTGTCAATAGTGTAGTTGTACAGCACTAGATATCTTTTCCTATGTATGTGCAGTACGTTACATTCATATACGTTTAGTGTCAACTTCCTAAGCTTGCACCATTCATCAATCCTCTGTAGGCCATTCTGCAAATCGATACTGTCTTCTGACATTACCATTTCTTTATAGGCAACTACATCAACTGTGAACAGTCATAAAGAGCTTCCAACTCTTTCTACTAGATCGTTTCTATACATTGCAAACAGTAACTGTCTTATCAAACTCCCTTGGGGTACTCCTTTACATCTGTAGACTTTGTTCCGTTAAGAGTAACAACAGAGTTCTGTCGGCAAGGAAGTCTTTAATCTTGCCATAAATCTGGTCCCACACTAAATAATCTCGTGTTTTGTCCCTAAACAACAGTGCAGGATAGTGTCAAATACCTTCCTAAAGACAAGCGACAAGGCATCGACCTGAGCACCATTGTCTATAGTGCTTTGAATATCATGGTGGGACAGAAAAAGCTAAGTTTCGCAATTGTCCTATACTCTCTGTAGATAACTTCGTATTTTGTAGTCCCATCCATTCCTGACATTCGAGGGCTTTTGAAGTGGCGTTTATTACTAGCTTCCATACCTCCTGTAAAGTACTTGCAGAGTCACATATTGATTTTCTACTCTTCCCTGTCTTACGTTTGATTATCTTACATGGTAATATGTAGAATTATATGCTGTGACAACATCTAATAACAGCGAATCCCAACAGCTATAACGACTGTTTACATAGTGGCTTAATATCATCTCTGTTGTCTGATGAACTTATCCTGTTCTCTCATTCGCTTATGGATGTAACGTGCTTGTCCTTCGCTTACAAATATACAATAAATGACAAAGCCGTTTCATTAACTCTGACATGAAATTAGTGCCCGGTAAAAAAAGTAACACACACAGAACACCACTTCAACAACTAATTATTTACCATTGTTTTAACTACAATGATGGCTTGCTAATTGGGGGTGGTTGCTATTCCCACATAACGCAAAAAAATTATTTGTTAGTGTCAATATGTAGCGATATTCTGTTGGAATTTTGCAGTAGGACCTGGGATCTCCATAACCTATCATTTCAAATGGTTTATTAGCCTCTGGTAATCTCTACAGTGGAATATGCCGGTGCCTCAATGTAGTCTGCTGTGCACATCCAGTATCCATTTCTTCATAAATTGCTCCACATCTGTTTACAAGTACACTACCAGTACTGTTTGGTTACATGACATTCTGTGGTTCTCCAATCTCTATGGCCTTACAACAAGTGATCATATGCCTGTCTCAATATTTCCTCCTGCATCATGGCATGAGGTGTAGCTTCTTGTATAACGCCCGATTTTACACAATGAACTGCAGCTGTGTTGCAAGTGGTTTACAGTCCTTGTCTGCTACTTGCACTTTCTGCCGCCTCACAGCAGTGTGACTCACTCCATGTAACACACAGACCTTTCCACCAAGACCATCTGCATTCCTGTGAGTTTTATCAGGTCGATTCACTACCTCAAAATCGAATTCCCTAAGCTTCATTACCTAATGCATTAACCTACTTGGTGGCTCTTTCAACTCCAGTAACCATTTTAAGGTAGTGTCATCTGTTATTATGCATTATTACCTGAAATTATGTACCATATAGGTAACACCAGAAGCATTTTATGCCATGTGTGAGTCTTAGCATTTGCTTTGTTGTAGCACAGTAAATCATTTCAATTTTATTCAACTGAAGTGAAGTAATGGTCACAGGATGCTCCACTCTGTTTACTAACTGACTTAACACAGGTGCATGATTACTAGCATTACAAGACAACAGAAATTCCTCAAAATTGGTTAAAACCAACACTGAACCAAGTATAAACAATCTTTTATTTTCTCCTATAGTTTAGTCTCTGATCTACACTGGCATCCCAAGTTAGTGAGATGTCATGCTATTTCTGCATGTTTTGGGAGAGGTAACTTATACTAATTCACTAAACCCAAGAAACCATAAATCTTTCTCCATGTGAGGTGTTGGAAAATTCTACCTGGCCTCTACTTATTTAGGACGTCTGAACTCCATCACAACTCACCACATGTTCTAAATATCATACTTGCTGCTGCATGAATTTACACTTCTCTACACTTAATGTCACATGTGCTGCTCATAACCTTTTAAACATCTCCTTTAATCGTTGCACATATTCTTTTATACCCACTGCGAAGACATCTTTGACATTCGAAAATATTCTACAAAAATATTCTACAACACTCCTGCATATCAACCACTATGCCTTATCGAGTTCATCATTCACTTTCAGGACTCATTACACTTTTACTGGCCAACCGGTTGCTACAGTCACCAATAATAACTTCCCTGTAACCTTGCAGTACTTGACCACTTGGAGTAACCCTCAGTGGCCTTGGATGCAGTATAACTGGTTTACCTTTCATAGTGGCACTAACAACAGTTTTCCCTAGATTAAATGACATCCCATTAAGGTCTAATGCACTCTAACCAAGGCCATATTCAGCATTATGGTCATATAGAAAATCTTACTCTACGATTTCTAAGTAACCATAGCCTATTTAAGGCCAATATTCCATACATTCCACGAAACATGTACATCGCCGATCCCACAGAATGCACTTCACATTACTGCCTACCCCACATAGCTTATACATAGTTAGTGAGCTTAACCACATCTTTCCCATAAGGTCCAAACTTGCCACACAAGTGTACATCATTGAACAGTAAACATTGTGTATTTTCTCATCCACTAAGCAAAATTACACAAAATTCCGGTTCTGCACACGTTTCAGATGCCCAAAAGTATACTGGGAACACTGTTCGACGGTCCTGAAACCCTGATGTCCATTAATTTCAAATTACCATTCCCGTTCCATGCCTTTCTATCATGTCTTCTATTGTGTCCACAATACTGTTCCCAGTTCTCTATTTTCCACATTTTCTACAATGTGGCTGACAGCAATCTCACTACATATGGTCCCGTCGGCTGTGGCAGTAATAGTTGAGGTCAGCGAAAACAATCCTCTTTTTGTTGTGAACTCAGGTTACTGCTGTTTCCATTCCTATAGCTCCTGCAAAGTCTTTTGGAAACATTGCCTACACTTTTCATCATACATCAGGTGGTAATCCCCACAAAAATTCGTCTCACACTCTCTGTTCTGCTTTCAGCTGAGGAACCATATTAGTGTCATCACTTTCCATCAGCTCATACGTATTCACATTAAACTTCCTAATTCTGCCCACGAAACTTTGCCTCTGTGCTACACTGTTTAACAGTTCCCTGCAATAACTACAACTAATCTCGATCTTATAAGGCTGTAAGAAGTCTGTCTCCAATACCTGAAATGTCTCAGCATTAATCAACTCTTCATGATGGCGTTAACACTCATACAAAAAATAAATTTCGAATTAAAATAATTGACAACTATGAAAAAAGGGTGAAGGGTGAGAAAGTCTAAACATAAAAAACTACATACTATGAAACTTAGCATTTCATCGCCAGAAGAACAACAAAGAAATATTGCTAGATAGGCACATGATTCTCGTTCCCCTCCCCCCCCCCATTTTTGATAAAAATGGAACCATGTACCTACCTAGCATTATTTCTTTGTTGTCATTTATGGATGACATGCTAAGGTTAGTGTGTATCACTATTTGTGTTTGGACTATGTCCCCCTCTTACTATCTTATTTTTTCATTTAATGCCAGGGCTATCATACTCATGTTCGACACTGCAACCATTTCATTTATTTCTTTCCTGACAGTGGGCTCATGTTCTTGCCTATGGCCTTCAGCATACACTGTTTTGTACATGTCTTAGTGTAGCTGCCCTGTACCCATAACACAATCTCTTTTCGTTTCATAAGTATTGCGTCAATGTACATTTAAGTTCATCAGTTTCAGTTTCGCATAGTATGTGTGTTATTTTGTCAGTATTACTTTTGTTTGTGTTTCGAAATAGTGGAGTTTTCTTTGTGCTTTTGTCACAGCTGCATTGTAAATGCCAAAAATTTATGTTTGCCATTTTCATATTGATGGTGCACTGTTCCGTTCCTGTGCCGGTTGTATAATGTGTCCGGAATTATTTCTCTATGTCTGCTAAAAATGGTTCAAATGGCTCTGAGCACTATGCGACTTAACTTCTGAGGTCATCAGTCGCCTAGAACTTAGAACTACTTAAACCTAACCAACCTAAGGACATCAAACACATCCATGCCCGAGGCAGGATTCGAACCTGCGACCGTAGCAGTCCCGCGGTTCCGGACTGAGCGCCTAGAACCGCTAGACCACCGCGGCCGGCCCTATGTCTGCATTTGTGCTGTACACTGATCAGTCAAAACATTGTGACACTGCCTACCGCGACGTTGGACGTCACCTGGTGACGTTGTGGGACGTGACACGTTCACAAAAAGTATGTAAGTGGAGCAGACACAGACAGGGTGTCACTCTGGCAACGATATGGGCTGCCAATGGGGAAATTCATTTGGATAAGCGACACAGCCTGTGAACGAGTACCTCGAAAATGGCGAAGCTGGACGAATGTTCACATGCTACTGTCCTGAGCGTCTATGGGAAGAGAGAGGATAGAAACTACCACTAGGTGCTTGATGGTTGGATGTCCAAAACTCTTCACAGATTCGGAAGCCTGTCTGATTTGTAAAATATGATAGATGGCGATCCGTGACATCTGTGCCGAAAGAGCACGTTGCTGGTACATGCACAAGTGTTTCAGAGCACGCCGTTCATTGTACATTGTTGAATATGAAGCTCTGCACCAGATCACCCTGAAACGTCCCCTTAGAAAAATTATGCATGACTGTGCTTAAACTGACACAATATTTTTAGCGCAACGCAATCTGACTTTCAATAATCCCTACAAAAGAGTGGCCCTGACTAACATTAACCTATACGTTTCATAAGTCGCTTACCTCACAAAAATCTTGGTTACTCGAACTACTGCAATACAGCGAGCGCCACTACTGCCAGCTAAATAAAAGATTCAAACTACGGAAGGCACTAACTACTGATAAGCGTAGTTAGCAAATGAAAGATTTTAATAGAGAACAAACAATGTATTTACCTCAATAGTGTTCAAAAGTCATAATGTATATAGCAGTTCATGACATCCAGTCTTACAAATTTCAAAACTCCGCCATCTCTCTCCCCACATCCACCACTGCTGGCGGCTCACCTCGAACTGCGCAACGCTACGCGCTGTTCACAGCCAACTGCCCAACACTACAATGGCGGACAACAATGCAAACTAGCCACAGACTGCACACAGCACAGCCAGTGATTTTCATACAGAGCGTTACCAATATAAAAAAACCAATACAGTCTACTTACAACCCCTATGTGTTCACATGCTGCTCCAGTGACATGGTCAATTACGATTGTAATTGGCACAGGACAGTCGGGATTCGACTGTAAATCAATGTAAATATGTCAGCTCTTCAGGTGAATCACATTTTTCTCTACACTGGGTCAATGGGTATCCACAATCGCCGTCCTCTAGGTGAACGGCGGATGGAAACAATCAGCACACTATGGATGCAGGATGGTGGAGCTGTATCATAATGAGAGACATCCTTCTACGCTTGATTGGGACCTGTGGTAGCAATCGAAGGCACGCTGACAGCTGCAAACCACCTGAATCCCTTCGTGATTGATACTTTCCCCGACGGCACAGCATAACTGTCTGCCTCTCAAGAGTCAAAACTGTGCTACAGTGGATTGAGGTGCATTATAGAGAACTCACGTTGATGTCTCGGTGACCAAATTCGTGATATATATATATATATATATATATATATATATATATATATATATATATATATATATATATATCCCATTGAACGCATCTGGATCGTTACTGAGCGCCATCACCACATACGCATATCAGCAACTCGTTATTTACGTGAATTACATGACCTGTGCATAGACATCGAATGCCACATATCTGCAAAAAGCTACCAACTAACTATCAGATCCCTGATTATCTTGTAGTGTAGCAGTTCTTCTTATGTCCGTGCTTGCTATGAAAATAGGACGACGAATTCCGCCTTATGCAAGACAACTTTTCCGTTTCGTTTTACTCAGACATGTTTCAGCACTTTTTGTGCTATCTTCAGTGGGTTATTTTATTTTCTTACTGTAAAATTGTTGTTACATATTAACATTTAGAGAAACTTTTGGCGCAAAATATTTACAATTGTGAATGAATAATTGTTGTAAAATATTATACATCACTTGTTTACAGTTCACAGTTGAGGTATGTGTTAGCGACCTGGTGCACTGTATGTTGTTTATTACATTATGTCTAAAGTTCTACTTACAGCTTAACTGGCAAAAGAGTGGATTTATGCGTTAGTTTACATACTTTACACATATACGTTACCTGCAAGTCAGATACACATACTGTGCATGTATTATTAGTGTAGTCTGTGTGTAGAATGGGAAACGCAGGCAAACTATCAGAGTTTGCTGAAGAGAAAATTGTGATGGCCCAGAGGTTCAACATGAGCGCTTCGGAAATTGTATGATTTGTCGGGTGTTCAAGAAGTGCAGTGGTGTTTTCAACAGGTAGCGAAACCAACATGAAACGACGTTCAGAAGTCATGGGGTTGGGTGGCCACCCCTATTACATATGTCAGGAGTTGTAGGCTGGGTACACTGGAAATACGGGACAGGCAGCAAACTATGGTGAAACTAACATAAAACTTTAATGCTGGACAGAGTATAAACCTGGAAACACACAATGCACCGAACACTCCTAATGGTGGGCCTCTGCAGCATGTACCTATGTTAACACCACAACTTCAGCAACATGGAGCAGGCACATGACCATCAGCACCGGACATTGGCGCCGTAGCAGCGCGTTGCATGGTCTGATGAATCTCGACGCCTTCTTCATCATGCCAATAGGAGGGCGCGAATCCACCGTCTTCCAAGGGACCAGCTCCTCGGTACCTGTACTGAGGGATGGACACAAGCTGGTGGCGGCTCCATTACGCTCTGGGGAACATACACTTGGGCATCCATTGGTTCAGTGGAGCTCATGAAAGGCACCATGACGGCCAAGGAGAATGGTACACTGGTTGAAGACCATGTACGCCGTCTCATCATGGTCATGATTCGCGACAACAGTGGTAGTTTTCACCACTTGCGTAAACAGTATGTCACTCTATCACACAGATATGAGACTCTTTATTTTCAACACAGTGTATTTTATTGTAAGTATGAATAGAAAATGCAGTATTATAATAAATGAACCTTTTTTCATCAGTATTTCCTAAATTCTACTTCTTGTTCTTTCCACATCTACGCCCTGATAATGACGTATCGTAACTCATAATGGTGAATGAATTAATTTTTGACCAAGACATTTCCCAAAATTGTATCATGTCTGCTAGATTGGTTGAGACCAGGTCCCATATTTGCCAGGTAGGGGACGAAGGCAGCCCAACACTGGGCCACGACATGAGGTAATTTAGCTCACTGCTGTGGTGGACTGAGATCTGCTTCTGCGATACACTAGTTCGGCAGCATGATTTCACAGGCAGCAGGCTTTTCTGTCTTTCCACAGGCTGGATAAAAACATTCCCACAACAGACTGGAAGTACTGACTATTTGCATTAAAAATTTTGTGGAACATAATGTGTCAAGAATGGAATGTTACAAGCACTCTATTGGGTAATATAATGAATTCCCTCGCCAGAGACCACTAATTTTATCAGAAGCCATGTCAACATTATTCTTGTTATTACCATAATATTTAAGTAATTTTACCTCAGTTGTGAGGTCGGAAATCAATAACACACCCCTTTCAGATACATGTATAAATGGTTTTATTCTGTCATATGAAGAGGCCAGTTGGATTTCGCCTTATTCACAGAGAGTAACCAGATTTTCAAAAAGAAAATATTTTGAGTAGATATATCGACTGTTGTAGGAGCAAACATTCTTTTGGTTCTCTTTTGAATGGATTAAGAGCAATGTAAGGAAACTTATTCAGCATTAAAAAGCTAAAACAAATTGTTGTACCACTCTCTTGCTTTTGTTTGGAAATATTTGTTGAAAGCGAATAAACAAACGTATTCAGTTGATATTATATTATATGCGTTTATCATCTGCAACTCATTCCTCACATGCTATACAGCACTTCGCTCAAGAGGATTGTCAACTTTACTGCACATAAAGTTTACTCAGCAACTTTCACCTTCAATGAAGATATGTCCTGCCAATAAAACAAAATAACCTTTTTTCTCAAATCGTCATGAATAAATTGGATGAGAGAGAAAAATTTGTAGTCCTGTAAAGTGGATGAAAACCATGTTAAGCCTTCTATACAGGTTAACGGGGAAGCATCATGGATATGCAGAAAATAATGCCCCAATCAGATCCAAAACAGATTAACACTTAATATGTTGCATTGTCTTTGTTCTTGTGGTGTGACTATTGTTGTTATTGTATCTGATGACAACAGAATTAGTAGGAATATGTTTTCACCCTTGGTAAAAAATTCCAGCAGTCTATATTCTTTCCTGTCATGTGGTTCCCCTATTTTTAATGTTTGATGCTATTAATCAATTATTAAGAAATATTAGGAACGAATGATTTAACCAGAGGGACAGTGACAGAACATTCGAATTTCCCCATTTAGATTCAACATCCAGTGATTTAGCTAATGGCAAAATTCCTCTTACTTCAGAAACTGTTGAATATTCTTTCAATAGTGTAGGTGTGCAGCATGTTCTGACAGGAAAACTACAGCTCACAATTTGGGATCATAATTTAGTAGGTATCTTCAAGTATCTCATGGAAACTACACTGTCTTCTTTAACCCAGGTATTTCGATCTGAAAATATGATTCTTGTTATGAGTGTTTTGGGAGTAAAGTCTGATAAATATGACCCTGTAAAGTCTTGTCCATGCATAATGAAAGATGTGAGCATCTGTGATAACTCTTTTCCAGATGTTTGCATGCTTCATAAGCAAAGAAATTGTTGACATTGACCAATCTGTACTTCTGTGTGTATGTGGCTAAATAGCACATGTAAAGATACAACTGCTCAATTGTAAAGCAAACATCGATTTTAGTTGGGGCACAAATGCTACAGATAAATATTTTGAAAATATTGTCTGAAGTGGATTGACTGTACTATCAGATATTGATGTGAAACTTCGCAGTTTTGTTTATCCAGTTATGCCGATCTTAAGATCTGAAGAGCTCGAAACAAAATTTCTCACTTGCAAGAATCAAAGCTGCTGCTACCAGATCTAGTTGACAAAGAAGTTGATTCACACATTTCTCTTGGAATATTTGTAACAGATTCATATCCCTGAGCTTACTGCTTACTACAAGAAGTTGGATTCCATTATGTGTAACATATTGCTAAGCAAATACAGAAAACTTTAAATGATCACATACCATGCTCCAAGGAAGAGGGAATTGATAGGTAATTAAAAAAAATTCATGTACAATTATAAAATTACCTGTACATTGTGACTGAAAGAGCAAACACTTTCTGTGATGTGAATCTGGAACGGCAGTCTTGCGGCTCACTCTGAAGATGGCTGAACGTTATACAGCCGAAATATTAGAAGAAGAAGAAGATTTCTTGCGGCTGCACACCCGAAACTTAATGGAACACTTTCTGTGATGTTTTATGAAGTTTCTGCTGTCATTGCCTGTTGTACATATTTCATATTTTCTATTTGGTGTTATCACATTGCCAATTTAAAGTTTCCTGTTGTTTGGTTTTGCTTGCCAGATGGAATGCAATTTTAAAAATTTTAATTGGGTAGATAATTGTTACGAAATAAATGTTTATTTCAGTATTAATCTGTTACTGCAAATATGAGTTCGTATTTTTCACACATCCCTCCTTTTAACTTCGTTCAGTTAATGAGTCAAGAAAATTGTGGATGCGCCACTTTCGTTGCTGTGACTTTATATGTATGTCTTAGATGTCAGCAGCGAAGAGCAGCAGGTATATCCTGATACAACACACAGTTTAGAGCTGGAATATCTATCTTATTGCGCTGGAACAGAATGCCCACCAGACAGAAAAGCTGGTATACATTTACCATGCACTGTTTGAGCCTTCATGTGGTCATGATGCACACATAAAACATAATGAAATATTTTTTTTAGTTTACTGCTGTTCCACATTGTATATCTATACAACTTTTTTTAAAGCAAGAACGACATCTTATACAGCTGATAAACCGTTTACATTGTAGCAATATTCAAATTGGGCAATAGGTGGTGAGCACAGTTAGTTCCCCAATATTCCACAGACAGAACTTTGATGTGCTTGCAATGCATTTGCACTGTGACACTGTGTATCATAGTTCGTAGATTAAATTAGTGGTGTTAGATCGGTGATCTTAAAAAAACATATTTCTGTCATATTCGTGTCTTGTTTTGTTTCATTCCAAAAGGAGATTATTTCCTTTCATGTTGTCATTAATTAGCGTTGGTGGTGACCACTAAAATCCATAGAAGAAGGATAAATTTAAATACCAAAATATAATAAATCAGGCATGCTTCATATATAAATCCGAGACGAAAGTCCAAGTCACCCCGCCCCAGAGAGATTTGTAATATAATTTTAAAAAGTTCTGTATGGTCTATGAGTGGATAAATTCTAAATGCTAATGAACAATGCACAAAATTTTGTTAAAAAAGTAGTTATTATGTCATAGCTGTATATACAGTTGTAAAAGATATTATGTTGCAGTTCCTAGAAATTATTATGCTAATCAAATACTATTTTACAGGAACGAAATTCATCTAACAGGAGACTGAAATAACTGCACGTTTCGGAAATATTCCACGTAGGCATCTCACAAGGCAGCGAGGTTGGTCAACATGACTCTTATGAATCTTCAGATTTCGAATTAACTACTTCATAAGAAGTGTCAGTTACCGAAAAGTTCATCGTTGCTAAGAAATGGGAATGAAATATGTGAGGCCAGTATAAAGTCGGTACATTATTGTGAGATAATTAGCTTTCAAAATTACTATGTTACTTTTCGGAATCATATCTACAGAAGGAAACTGATTAAAAATTTAGAACAGCTGTAACGTCTTCTGCACTCGGGGAAATTTAAAATGTAATTTCAGCCTCGCCGGTCCACTGACGAACAAACTACGAAGTTTTCCGTTTACTACACATTCCACTCAACTGCTCTACCAAATCGGCTGTCGTCTCTGACAGAATTACAGCATCATCCGCAAATCGCAGGGCTTTTCTTTCTTCCTCCTGGACTTTAATTCCCTTTTCAAGTTTCTCCTTGGGTTCCTTTACTGCTTACTCAGTGTTCAGAGTAACATTTCTGGGTTTTGTGGCCATGGTTGCTTCACTGTAATCTAAAACATTTTTCATGTTGCAGCAGGCAACCAACGTTACACAAAAGTATTCATCTTTGTTTGCTACCAAAGAAAGTTAGGATGTGTAGGTCTGAACGTGACACTACATTTCGATTACCTATCGTTTCTGGTTGACGTGGAACCGTTGGAAAAGCTACCCCCCCCCCCCCCCCGATTGTCTAATGGAGTACCGTTTTTACGCGAAAACCTATAACTTTAATTCTGTTTATTAATTAAATTAGATGTGGTATAATAATCTAAGAAGGGAAAAACGTCTCTTTTCAATGAGCTCATTATAACACATTTATTAAAATAAAGTAACTATAACATTCGTAAAAGCTATGTTAATAATAAAAGGGTAAAACCATTGGTCAGTCTGTCTGTTTGAACTCGCTTACCTCCAATACTACTACACGAATTTTCATGGGGCTTACACTGGTAACTTGAGCTCAGCCAGGGTGAACGTATGGGCCTTTTTTTCATGAAAATCAGACCATGGAAGAAGGTATGGTGATTTAAAGTTTACCTAAAACTGTCGGCTTGGGATGTTTAATCACCACGCCATAGTCACCCAAAAACCAATAGATGGCGCTGTTAGTTTCGTAGTACACAAAAGAACCGATGGGTAGCCCTATTAGCTATTTATTTTTTAACACAGTCAGAGATGTATTTTCGGAAGTTAGTTCAGTGATAGGATTAAGCGCCACAATCTTATCTTTACACAAACAGACAGCGAATATACTTGGCTAGGATATACAGATTTACTGATTTCGCTTTGACTATCAAAAACATAATAACATTACTTTGTTTCTTTCGATAAGTTTACAGATATTCTTTGCTAGCAAAAACAAATTTATTAAGTTTTCTTTGGATTTCGGTTCCTACTCATTACATTTTGATTTAGTTTTACTTGCGAATAAAAATGCCTAGAAAATAGTTGAGTCTTTCTCAAACAGCTAAGAGATTGAGGGGTAAGTGATCTCATGAAACCAATGAAGATTGTAAGGCGAGACGTACTGTCGCTCAAGACTTTGATTGAGAGCGTCACGCATTATCTCGCTCAGAACATTTCACTCAGCGAGGCTTAAGCATACTTCTCTCCAGCGTAACATCACAGAAGCGGAAATTTTGACAGGAAGTGGCGCAGGCAACAAAGTTTTTATGCATCGAATCCCACTTATTCCTATCAGTTTACCGTTTCGCTTTAGACGTGAACAAAGCCCAGTAAGCTTGTGTGCCACGACCATAAACAAAGCACAAGGCCAGATACTGCTTATTGTGGACATGGACTTTAGTGTCAGTTGCTTTTCACATGGCCAGCTCAACTTGGCTCTCTCCTTAGTGAAGCAAACAAGTTCTTCATTTATGTCTCTAGTGATGCTACGTTGATGTTGAATACACAGAAGTTTTTAAGTAAAAAATAAGTTGTACACATACAGAGTCTTAGGCACACGTATAAATAAATACCCAAGCAACGCCGGATTTCTCGGCTAGTTAGAAAACATATTAGCAGCTGAATTACTGCAGGCGTAGTCGGTTGTAGCGTACAAAGAAAGCTCCAAAATGCTGTCTCTGTTTGCAGTGTGATCTGAGGTGCATGCCTTGTAGGCACCAGTGTGGTTGCATGAGTAATTAATTACTGGGAAAGTTATTTATTGGTCATTGTGTACGAAACGTATTCTTGCAACAACTGTGGATTATCTTCCGTGTATTTTAGACCGTTGATCAATGCAAGCACACGACCTACTGATTTTGGTATTGTTATTTTCACAGGTCACATTTTCAATAAAATAACTAGTATCCGTTTTAAAACTTCAACTTCGTCAGTAAATAACCTTTCTAATCCTGAATGCTCCCGCTCTGAGGCTGAGTGGTCAGTGCGACTGACTGCCATGTGGGAAGTTCGATCCCCGGCTGGAGTTGAGATTTCATCCTTCCCGGTACTGGGTGTTGTGTTGTCCTCATCATCATTGAAGCACAAGTCACCAAAGTGGCGTCTAACAGAAATATTTGCACAAGACAACTAAATAACGTGAGATGGGGTTGAAAATTTGAGTTAGGTAGAGTAGCATCCATTTCAGACAATAGTACTTGGTTAAAAACAAACTGCTTGAAGCCAAGACAACAGGACAATACAGCTGTGATCTTTTCCGGTGCATTAAGATCCAACTACTATCTCCAGACAGACTTCAGTCTCAGTACAAATGAAATCAGTATTGTGGACACAATAGTAACAATATAGAAGGAGGTTAATCTTTTTTTCTAAAAAAAAAAAGAAAGAAAACGACGTACTAACATGTCTTAATAACTTTGGGAAGAGTCCACAACACCGTCTGAGTCTCTCCCAAACAATTGCTTTCCTTTCATGCCACTGAAATCTTATAACTGTAGTCTGGTTTTCGTACCAGTTGAAGGTAACTATTCTCTCATTGTATTTTACCGTGGTTGCTTTCATAATTGCGAAGCGTATATTCCATTCAGCATCATCAGTAGCATTCTCAAAATCTGCAGCTGCTATAAATGTAAATTTGGCTTCCTTCAGACTGTCTTCTAAGGCAATCCATATAGAAAGTATGGCCATGCGTGCTCCGACATTTCTCTGGAACCGAAATTGGTCAACACTGCATTTGGCTTCTATCATTTTTCCATTATTTTGTAAATGAACCATGTCACCATTAATCAACCATGACTCATGAAATCGATGGTTTGCTCGTATTGACACACGTCAGCATCTGCCGTCTTTGAAACAAGAATTGTTACAATTTTCCTTGAAGTCTGACGGTTTCTCGCTTGTTTTATGTATTTTAGTTTATAGGTAGAACTGTTCAGTCATGGTTGGCTCTCCGAAGGGTTTCAATAATTGTGAGGGAATGACGTCTGCTCCAGAGGACTTGCTTTGACAAGTGATCTGTCAGAAATCTATCATATTCTTCTTAAAGTATATCTCCCATTTCATATTCACTTACTTTCTCTTTTCTCCCTATAATATCGTGTTCGAGATTGTTTCTATTATGCAGACCCTCTACATATTCCTTCCCCCTTCCACCCATCTCTTCTTTGTTTAGAATAAGTTTTCCCTCTTATTAATCATACAGACGCTTCTCCTAACTCCAACGGTCTCTCTAATAGTTCTATACGCTGCATATATCTCTCTTGTAGTCAGGAACGGTTCTACAGCCTTGCATTTTTCATCTAACTTTTCCTGATTAAATAGTCTGGACTTTTGAAGCTCATATTGTCTTCTGCCTGTTTCATTTGCTGAATTTTTATATACTGTCCTTTCGTCTGTAAGATACAGTATCTCATACATGTCCATGGATCTGTACTGAACTGCGTCTATTTGATCATTTGCTGTGTTCACTATTTCAGATCTTAAAGCTAAGAATTCGTCTCCTCTTGTGTTCTGATTTATGTTCTGATTTATGTTTCAATGATTTATCTAAGTCGCTGATAGCAAATGCCGGGATGATTCATTTGAAAGAACACGGCTATATTCTGTTGTGAGGTTCCGATACAGGCGCACCGGGTTGCTGACGCAACTGCATAGATCAGAAGACGATCCATGCAGATCGAAACTAGTAACACCGTAAAAACAATGTGCAAATTGGACTGAAAAATAAACGATATATTAAAATTGTTTTAAATACCAATATGCTGTTCTTTCGAAAGGAATATTTCGCCTATAGTTAGATGGTATTGTTTATTGTTTATACTAGTTATTTTCATGTCTCCTTCCCATTACGTTGGTTTGTGATTGTGTTCTCTGAGATGCTCTGCAAATGTGCAGTGATTTTTTACTTCATTTCCAGGTGCTGTCAGCCGGCCGCTGTGGCCGAGCAGTTCTAGGCGCTTCAGTCCGAAACCGCGCTGCTGCTACGGTCGCAGGTTTGAATCCTGCCTCGGGCATGGATGTGTGTGATGTCCTTAGGTTAGGTAGGTTTAAGTAGTTCTAATTCTAGGGGACTGGTGACCTCAGATGTTAAGTCCCATAGTGCTTTGATATTCTCAAAGACGAGAATAACAAGCTGTCCCTCCAAGTAGAGGAGTTCAGGCTAGAAAATTTTACTCTAAAAAGAGACAACCAAGAATTACAGAAAGAACTGGATGAGGCAAAAACAATTAAACCAGAGACTCCAGCAATACCAACTTTCGCCAGTATCGCCAAATCCCAACCGAAATCCAAAGAAACACTAAAAATAGAACACACCAAAGCAAAACAAGCGACAACACTCTTCATCACCTCGACAGAAAATAAGGACCCAAAAACTGTGCGACAAACCCTTACACAGAAACTTGACCCAAAAAAGGACAAGATAAAAATTAAGGCAGTCAAAACTATAGCAACAGCTGTCATAGTTGAGACTGCAACACAGGACGACTGTAAAAAACTGCTCGAGTCAGCAAAGAACATTAACACAATCAAGTGCGAGCCACCACGGAAGAGACGATCGCTAGTGATCATACACCACGTGCCAGACACAATCAGCGACAAAGACTTTCTTGAAAGCCTCTATGAACTGAACCTTAGTGAGGAAGTTGAGAAAGAGGCTTTCCTGAAAGAGACAAAAATCAAATTCCGAACAGGAACAAGAGGGCGGGGATACAATCATCAAGTTATTGAAGTCACGCCGAATCTGCACAAAATTTTGACAAAACGGGATAGAGTCTATATAGATTTCCAGTCTCTAACTGTCAAAAATTTTGCCCAAGTCCCCACCTGCTACAAGTGCTGTGATATTGGACACACCACAAAGCAGTGTAAAGACACCGAAATCACGTGCTCCAATTGCAAAGGGAAGGGCCACATAAGAAATCAGTGCAAACTAGCAGAACAAGACATCCGCATCCCCTGCAGAATCCGAGGCAAATTGTGTGCCAGACGAAGAGGTCTTGATTGTCAAACACATAAATTCCTCCAAGATCGACTGCTACAGAGCTTCGATTATGGAGAATGAAAGCAGCCCAACACTGCCCCAATCAAGAATGCAAAAAACGAACTATAAATCACCATCGACCATTAATCGAAACCACCAAAGAGCTATAAGCTGGCGCAGGCAGATGGGACTGCTTCCCACTCACCCCACACACACAGACGATATCCCATCTCTTCAAGGCATGCACGCATTACATGACAGTTATATAAATACCGTGGACTTCATCGACGACATGGTACTTAATGGAGCTATACATTATAACATAGCCAAACAACTTAAAAAACAGATGCAATACTGGGTCAGCTACCAGCAATCACTGCAGGCGAGAATTGACGAGCTGGAATTTGAAGTGCTATACAATGCACACAGCAACACCGATCAAATACAAAACAATAGCACACAAACAAACACGAACACAGACAAGTCTGTAAACCTAAACAAACACACGGAAAACGAACAAATGGACAATACACAGAAATCTCACGCAACACCTGACTATGCCAAAGCTAGCAGCGAAGAAAGAATAAACGACAACACACCAAAAAGGTATAATACAAAAAGATGTATAGGATATATAAAACCAGTGAATTTTGTATCTGGAGGGATAATTAACCCTGCAGATCATACACAACAACGCATAACACCTCAACAACATAATGAAACACAACAGATGACCGGATGTAACGAGACATATAAGAAAAAGGTAGTAGTCCTTGACACAAACCTACTTACGGGTGATCACGATAGTGACGATGAGTGTACAGATAGTGATAGCAAAAAGAAAGGTGACGACAGTGCAATAGGTAGTGTAAACATAAGAAAAAGTAAAGGTGAAAGAAGAAGAGCCGCAGGTAGCAGCTCATCAGCCTCACCACCATTGAAGACGGAACAAGACACCACACCGGTGACATCTGCACTTCGAGATAAATATAGCGGAATCATCCCATATGTAGAAAAAGAGCAGAAGGGAAAAGTCGGCCAAACACCATGGCATGCTGACTACAACAATGTAGAACTAAACTTAAGACTAAGTAGGCTAGAATATAAGGATACTTTCATTACAGCGCAATGACTGCTAACCAGACTACTTCACCCACTAGGCAGCTATGTATGCTTCCCGACCACTGAACAATCTGACAGAATGACTTAAAAGACCGCAAACATACCTACAGACCCAGCAGAGCTAGAAAAATTAGTCATACTAGCGTGTAGTCGGAGGGGGGAAAGATATAACCCACACCAAGTGTACAAGGACCAAGTGAGGGCACATGGCAGAACTGACTTTGACTACTCGCAAACAGGACACAAATTCTACCTTCATGTGAAAAACCCATGAAAATAATACAACTTAATGCTAATAGAAGCACACTCGTTAGTGCAGAACTGCCGCGAGTAGCTCTGGACTTGCAGGCGGATATTCTCTGCCTGCAAGAACCTTATGTGACAACCCAGGGAAACTTAACTAACCTACCCTGGGACGCTGTCACAATCTCAGACAGACGAAACTACAAGGCTGCCATAGTTGTCCTCAACAAAACTTTAAATATCACTAAGATTACGCAGCAATGTAACAGTCATCTGGCCACGGCAGAAATAACTAAGGGTCGAGACACATGGGTGGTCTCATCACTATACGCACAGTACAGTGACGACATAGAGCCATACCTACATATGATACAAGACATTGCTGAGTACTCTAGAAATAAGAACCTAATTATATGTGCAGATATCAACGCTAAATCCACACTATGGCACTCGGACAGAACGGACGACAGAGGACGGAAAGTCAACGACGTCATACAGGAGACACAACTACATATTATAAATGAAGACGGACCTACACCTACATACAGAGGTGCAGGCGGATCTGCCACCAAAATCGATATTACTCTGGCGAATGACAGAACATTAGGACGACTGCAAAGATGGACCATACACGACTCTCTGACCACAAGTGATCACAACATAATAGAAATAAGTCTCACAACAAACAATTATCGCACCACACACAATACAACACACTTCAACTTTAAAAGAGCGAATTGGGACAGACTACAACAAATCGTTCAAAATGAGAATATATACAACATACAGGGAAGCGTGGGCTACAGAGCACACAAACTGACACAAATCATCCAAACAGCACAAGAAACAGCAATACCTACGCACACACACAGCAAACAACGGGAAACACCATGGTCAGACGAATTAACCAGACTCAAACGTGACATGACAAGGAAACGAAAACTATACCAGAGGACATGGATACAAAGAGACAAACTACTAAGACTAGCTGCATATAGGGAAGCCAAAGAACTCTTCAAAAAGACATTATTTCAGACCAGGAAACAACATTGGGAGAGCTACTTGACCACACACACACAACAGAATATCTGGGGGGAACAATACAAGATCCTGACAGAAAAAATAAAGACCCCATTGGCATTAAGCACGCTACGGCATGATGACGGCACAATGACAGTGGGATGCAGAAACACAGCACAATATCTGCTGAACAAACTCCTCCCGGAAGATGCCACAGACTCAGACACACAGGAACAGATCACACTCAGACAAGAACTTCATGAACAGTATAACACCGACGCCGTCACCTGTCCCTTTGCGCACGAGGAAGTTGCGGTAGCGATAAGAGAGCTAAAGAATAAAAAAGCACCTGGACCCGACAGGATCCATGCAGAAGTGCTTAAGAGGCTAGCACCACAGATCACCCCATACTTAACAGAACTACTAAACGACGCCTTAAGGCTAGGCCGTGTACCGACAGTCTGGAAAACCTCAAATGCAGTCATCATAGGAAAATCATCAGACAGAGACCAATCAGATCCGAAATCCTACAGACCAATATGCCTCATAAACACCATGGCAAAAATCCAAGAGAGGCTACTGTGTGACCGCTTGCAGGCTCACAGAACCCTACTTGGAATGAATCCCCACCAGTTTGGATTTCGGAAAGGGAAAAGCATCGATGATGCAATAAACAGAGCTTTAGAAATTACACAAAACACAGATAAAACATACTCTTTGGCAATCATGATAGACATCGCAGGAGCATTTGACAACCTGTGGTGGCCAGCACTGTTTCTGAGGTTACGCCAGATGGAAGTACCCGCAGCCCTATACAGCAGTCTTTTAGACTACTGCAGAGACAGAATAGTGGAATGGCGCGTGGGCAACCGGAAGGTAATAAGGAAAATTACCAAGGGATGTCCGCAGGGATCGATCTGTGGACCCATCTTCTGGGACATAATTTTTGAACCTCTCCTGCAACTGCTGGAGGAGGATATGAGGACAGACGGTGCTGTCGCCTATGCAGATGACCTACTGGTGGTTATCTCAGCAAATACAAGAGCCCAGCTAGAGGAGAAGGCGAGTGGCACACTGCAAACAATAAACACAATGGTGCAACACAAACAAGCTCAAGATAGCGGGCAACAAAACAACATACACACTGCTCAAAGGGCAACTCAGACGCAATCCATCTATTAAAATACAGAACAACAACATAAAGACAATGACGGTAACCCGCTACTTGGGCGTATACATAGATGAGAAGCTGAACTTCCATGAACATATCAGAATAACAACAAACAAGGCAGAAAAATTACTACATAAACTGGTAAGGATTAATTCAGGACAATACAGACATCCTCTGTCAGTCACACGAACCTACCACTGCGCACTCTTCGAATCAGTGCTAAGCTTTGCGGCCAGTACATGGGCGCACAGACTCAACCTCGCCACAAACAGAACAGCGGTTAGGCGAGGGCAGAGAAGCGTCCTTCTGCGACTATCGGGAGCCTTCGGCACTACATCAGTTGAAGCACTGTGTGTCGTGCTAGGAATCTTCCCGATAGATATCACAATCAAATATCGGGCCGCTCTGTACTGGTTAAAGATGGGTAGACTAGACCAGGTCAACATATTGACTGGTTCCCCGCTGAACAATAAGCGGGACCTCAAAAAATGGAAAATCGACACATGGCAACAGGAATGGGGCACAAGTGATAAGGGACGGAGAGTCTATACATTTTTTCCGAACATAACGGAAAGATTAAGAATGAAACATGCAGATCCTAGCCGCGGCATGGCGCATTTCTTGACTGGCCACGGACCTTATCCCACGCACTTAAATCGCGTGAGTCTTAGAGACACATCAACGGGTACATGTGGAGGTATGGGAACCCCCGAACACACAATCCTATTCTGCGGGAAATACAGAGAGCACAGGAACACACCTGGGATACAACACCTACAGACAGAGGAAAACATATACGATGCGATCAGAACACCTGAACTTTGGGACATACTGAACGCACTAACAGACAAAATTTCTGACGAATGCCACAAAGAGTACAGGAACAGAAGACCACACAGACAATAAACCTATATGCAGCACCCCGACAGACACCATAGTGTGGAAGAACTAAACTAAGTCTCAATATAAAACAACTGACATGCAATAGACTTACATAAGTAGACCTAAAACTGACAATAGATTAATGTATAAAATTAGACATAAACAGTGTTGGCGCACCGTCGCAATTGCCATCAGCTACCACGGCACTCTAAACCTGTATACAAGTAATCAGATAGAACATAAATAGAGATATCAAACGCCATAAATAGAATAGAATAGAGGCTAAGGTTAGGGGACTGAGGATCAGAGGCTTGAAGATAAATCCCAAGGCGCTCATCCTCAGTCCCCTACGGTGATGGGACTATCATCTCTTCCTTTCCTATCGTCTTTTCTCCTCTTCAGACTAAACTATTCCTTGTATTTCCTTCTTCCAATTCAAAATTAATTTTTGTAAAAATTTTGTTAAATCGGTTTTGGGAAAGCTGCCAAGGTAAAAAAAAAAAAAAAAGTGCTTAGAGCCATTTGAACCAGGTGCCGTCTAATGGTCTTTGCATCAGACGTAAAATGATTTGTTTGCCCCACACACCTCCCTTCGCATGTATTGTATTTATATTTGCAGATTGAAGCGACGCATAAATATATGTATCAAGTCCCGGATTGGAACCTGGGTCACCAGCTCACTAGCTGCATGCGCCAACCACGCACAGTATCTTTGCACAAATGCACGGACTACACAAGCATGCCACTCCACTCAATCCAAATTCCCTTTCATGTCCCTGCCCAATAACTGGTATCCCCCCCCCCCCCCAGTCTCAAAAAGCGTCGCATCATGGATGTTTGAGACTGAAAGGGTCTCTGGAACCGTATAGTTTCATTTGGTTAAAGCATTTATACCTAGGTTTCAGGCAGGATCTCCCGTTCCGATTGATGACATGCTGTTTCGGTACAGTTGGAGGATCTCTACAACGCTGTTCAAATTTAGGGGGAATAGCAAATGGGCTAAGGGGTGAATGGGAATTTGGCTCGAAGAGGGAGGCGTAGTAAGGTACTCCGTGCAATTGCGCAAAACCACTGTGCCATGATGGCGTATTGGTTATCGCATGTGCCTAGTGAGCTCTTTACGTATTGCTTGGTTTCATTATGTCTGTATCTTTTGTTAGTTTTGGAAAGTATTTTAGAACAAACCTGTTTTTTCGCTATTTTTATACCTTACCTTTTACAGATGTGATGTTTGATGGGCAAGTTTTCATTTGTATGTCATTGTCTGCCATATTATGTCTCGTAATCGTTCAACTTATTCTTTCTTTGTTAACGAATATTATTTTGCGATGGTTAATGATGTGTTTTGGTTCGTGGCTTAGTGTACACCTTAATCATTTGTATTTTATTTCGTTGTTTTCTTTTGTCCCTGTTATTTACCACGTCCAATAACACCGCAACACAATGTAATCGTAACAGCTATTGGTTAATGGTCGAGCGTATGGGCTCATAGAACCAGGAAGGTAAAGACAGTAATGGCTCCTCAATGAGCACAGAGAAGTGTGCTCCTGCGCCAGCTAGGCACGTATAGAACAACACGACTGGGCGCTGCAGGTCATACTAGGCTTTCTACCACGGGACCTAGGATTAAGGAAGAGAGGTGCACAGGATTGACTCGAAACGGGCGAACACGATAATGTAAAGCGGATATTAGGTACAACGATGATAACAAATAAGGAAATAAAGGCATGTATTGACGCAGAACTGCAAGAAATGAGGAACGTGGCAGAGACAGGGAGGGGGAACTACTAGTGACTTCCTAGCATAAAAGAGAAATCAAGAATGTTACACTTCCTTCCGAGCAAGGAAGCTATACGTTACTTGTGGAGACGTGGCCCAGATTCCAGCTACTTACTGAAAATACGATGTATCAGAGACATACGCGCATGTGCATCAATCGGCACTCTGGACTACATCGTCTAGGAGTGTGCCATTAGTCAAAATGTTACAGAGGAGGATAGAAACATCTTTCATAATACAATTAGGAATGAGGAACTATGGCACAAGCTGAACTTGCTGACAGCCTGAATATCGGATTACGAAATGCAGACTTACGTGACTGAGAGACAACCAAGAAGAGACCGTACGTGATGACAATGAGACGCACCACGGCAAGACATTCACTTACAGCAACCTTCCGGAAGCAGTTACGAGATGAGCCACGAGGTGGACCAAGAAGGTTTTCCTTAGACCCTGACAGCCATCTGCCAACACCTTTACCTTGGATGGTGTGGCATCACAACCACTGTGAATTCTGAGTCGCGTCTCAGCGCGCCAGGGCTAACTATCCGGACAAAATGAACAAACCTGTCTTTGTTCTGATACCAAGTGCAGCATGTCTGAAGGAACATAGAACGCGACTTGTCACCACAGATACTTTAGAATTACCGAATAAGCATTTGTTTTTATTTTTGATGTGTCTACGTCTGTCTGTCGGCACTTGAGCATAGGCGCTACACGTTGTGCTAATACAGTGCAGAACTGTTGTAGACAAGGATGTATATTCGAGTACAAGAGGTAGTCATAAAATTTTAATCATCCCATCGAGAAAATGAAATTACGCAACTAATTTTTTATTTCCTTGCAAATACATGTCTGTAACCCTAATTCACCTAGAAATCCACCCACAGAACAATGAAGTATGTCACAAGAGGAGCAAAAATAAAATGGCGCATCCCGTTGATAAAATGGGCACGTTTGTGTTGTGGGTCGTCTAGCGCCGTGGTTCGGTACTGTGCCGTGGAACTTCCTTGTGCACCGAAACTGGCAGTATAATACTACGAGAAGAATGTCACAGGGCACTGAAGGACCTAGGTCGCGCAACAAGGCTTCTGGAGTAGAAGATATCCCTTCAGAACTGTTATTATTATTGGTAGAGCCCACCATAATAAAAGTATTCCACCCAGTGTGCAACATGTGTGACAGGCGAAATACCTTTTGACTTCAGGAACAATGCAATAATTCCAATTATTCCCCTCCTCCCCCCCCCCCCCAAAAAAAAAAGAAAGAAAGAAAAGATACTGCCCGGTGTGAATATTACCGAACTATCAGTTTGACAAGTCATTGTCGCAAAATACTGGCATCAGTTGTTTACAAAATAATGAAAATTCCGGTAGAAACCGACGTCGGAGAAGATGAATGTGGGTTCCGGAGAGATGTAGGAAAGAACGAAGCAATACTGGCTATACTACAGTACTTCCCTAAGAAGATAAGGTTGCACTGAGGTGACAAAAGTCATAGGATAGCCATATGCACGTATACATATGGCAGAAGTATCGCGCACACAAGGTGTAATAGGACAGTACATTTGGCGGAGCTACTATTTGCACTCAGGTGATTCATATGAAAAGATTTCCGACGTGATTACGTCCGCATGACGTGAGTTAACAGACCTTGAAATGGATTGGCAATTGCTACTAGACACGTGGGACATTCCAATTTGGAATTCGTTAGGGAATTCAGAATTCCGCTATCTACAGTGTCACGAGTGTGCCGAGAATACCACATTTCAGGCACGATCTCTCACCACGGGAAAGGTAGTGGCCGACGCTCTTCGCTTAACGACCGAAAGCAGCGGCGTTTGTGTAGACCTGTCAGTGCCGACAGACAAGCAGCTCTGCGTGAAATAATCCCAGAAATCAATGTGGAAGTACGAAGAACGTCTCTGTTAAGACAGTGAGGCGAAACTTGGCGTTAATGTGCTGTGGCAGCAGACGACCGACACGAGTGCCTTTGTTAACAGCGCGACATTGCCCGCAGCGCCTCTCCTGGGCTTGTGACCATAACGGTTGGACATTAGACTACTGGAGATCCGTATTCTGATAACACGAGTCCCGATTTTAGGTGGTAGGAGTTCATGGTAGGTTTCGAATGTGCCGTAGACCCCATAAAGCCGTGCACCCAAATTGTCAACAAACTACTGTGCAAGCTGGTGGTGTCTCCATAATGGTGTGGGCCGTGTTAACATGGAATGGACTAGGTCCCATGGTCAAGGTGAATCGATCATTGACTAAATTCGGCTAATTGGAGACCATTTTCAGCCATTCATGGACTTCATCTTTCCAAATAACGATGGGGTTTTTATGGATGACAGTGGGCGATGTCACCGGGCCACAGTTGTTCGCGACTGGTTTGAAGAGCATTCTGGGCAATTCGATAGATTGATTAGGCCACACAGATCGCCCTATATGAGTCCCATCGAACATTTGTGGGACGTAGTCGAGAGGCGAGTTCGCCCACGAAATCCTGAACTGGTAACATTTTTGCTATTATGGACTGCTATAGAGGCAGGATGGCTCAACGTTTCTACAGGTGACTTCCAATGACTTGTTGAGTCCATGCCACGTCGAGTTGCTGCACCACGCCGCGCGAAAGGATATCCGACACGATATAAAGAGTTATCACATGACTTTTACCACCTCAGTATGTAGTATTTATGGACCTAAGGAAAGCTTTTGAGTATGTTAACTGGAATAGACTCTTTGAACTACTGTAGGTGGCACGGATAAACTACAGGGAGCGAAAGGTTATTAGCAAACTATGCAGGAACCAGAGTCGAGGGGCTTGAAACGGAAGGAGTGCTTGTAAATGGAGTGAAACAGGATTGTAGCCTATCCCCTACGTTACTCAATCTGCAGTAGAGAAAACAAAATATAAACTTAAAGAAGGAAGTATTGAAGTTCAGAGAAAATAAAGAAGAAATCTATTGTTTCCTGATTATATTTTAATTGTATCTGAGACAGAAAAAGGTTTGAAATAGACGTTGAACGGAATGGATAACTCCTTGGAAGGAGGATATAAGGTGTAAGTCAACAAGAGCAAAACAAGGATAATGGAATCTAGCTGAATTGCATCAGGAGGAGTTAAGGAAATTAGATTAGGAAATGAAACACGAAAGGCAGTAAGCCTCTTTGGGCAACATAATAATATTGATGACTGCAGTAGAGACATACAAAATGTAGACTAGCAATAGCACCAAAAGCGTTTAGAAGAAGGGAAATTTTTTAACATCGAATATAAATTTAAGTGTTAGGAAGTCTTTTCTGAAGCTATTTGTCTGGAGAGTAGCGTGGTATGGAAGCGAAACATGACCATAAACAGTTCACACAAGAGAGGAATAGAAGCTTTTGAAATGGGGTGTTGCAGAAGAATGCAAAAGGTTAGCTGGGTAGACAGCGTAACTAATGGGGAAGTAGCGAATAGAATAGTAGACAATAGGAATTTGTGCCTCAAATCGGTTGATAGGACACACTGTGAGACATCAAGGAAACATCAATTTAATACTGGAGGGAAATGTGGAAGCTAATACTCGTAATTTACAGGAAGACCGAGAGATGAATACAGTGAGCAGATTCAAATGAATGTGCTGTATTGAATTGTATGCGTCCGGGGACCTAGAAACGAAAGAGAGGCTTCGTGCCACCGTAGCCCTCAGTGGTTCACAACCCCACAACAGGACACAGCAGTCCACCCGCCCCACCCCCGCCGCACATCGAACCCAGGGTTATCGTGCGGTTCGGCCCCCAGTGGACCCCCACGGTAACGTCTCATACCAGAGGAGTGTAACCCCAAACGTTTACGTGGTAGAGTAATTATGGTGTACTCGTACGTGGAGTTTGCGCAGCCATCACCGACATTGTGTAACTGGGGCGGAATAAGGGAAACCAACCCGCATTCCCCGAGGCAGATGGAAAACTGCCTTAAAAACCATCCGCAGGCTGGCCGGCACACAGGACCTCGACACTAATCCGCCGGGCGGATTCGAGCCGGGACCAGCACGCCTTCCCGTTCGGGAAGCAGCGCGTTACACTGCACGGCTAGCCGGGTGAGCTGTATGGATGTCGGTTACATTAGTTATTAGTAGATAAAGAGGCTTGCACTGGGTAGAGTAGCATGGAGAGCTGCATCAAACCAGTCTTCGGGTCAAAGGCAATATCAAGTAGACAACCAGTACTGCAGATATATACGTGGAAGAACAAAATGTAATTATTTAACTTTCTGTTTTAAAAGTGACGATTAAAACATTTTGATCACTTCCCGAATGTTTTATTGGCACTGCCTGAGATTTGTTTTATTCCCAAATATTTTTCTCACTTTGACTTCGTGTGTTTTAATGTGCACATGTTGTTTTACACCTGAAAGCATTTGCTGTATACTTGTCATTTTTGGGGACCACTCGATACTGAATTGAAGGCTGTGGCAGTCCTGTGCTGGACGTTACTAAATTGCTAATTTCGACTATAAATTTGTACCCTCATGGAATCACGGTATTAACGTTCAATAGATTCTTAGTGGATGAGGAATCAATTACAAAGAAAATAATTTGTTGATTTGATGTTTCTTTTCTATTGATGTACGGAATCTTGTGTAGTACAAGGCTTAATCTAAACTGTCAAATGAACATTGATCTTGGGTGTTGAAGAAGGAGGCAGCAGTATTACAAAATCTGATTCGCAGAATGCGAATCTAAATTGACTGTTTATCGGTGCCATATGAAAATTTATGCCGGATATGAAATGGAATTCTATTTTCCCACTTAACGCAAGCGGTCGCTCTTAACCACGAGTTTTTCTTAATTTTTTAATGTGTGCCGTCTAGGCCCGGCTTCATCACCTTTAAATAAGCCTTTTTTAACATAAAATAAGAAATTATGTCTTCTGCTTCAAATGAAAAATATGCCTCTTACCCTGCTATTTAGTCTTTTTTGTGTCTGTTTGTTTTATCAGAAAATACTGCAACTGAACAAAGCGCTTGTTGCGTCAAACTGGGGTTACTCGTATGGAGGGGACTGGGGACTGACAGGAATTATTATACAGCTGTTTTCACAGCAAAATAAAACGGAGGGGAGTGTGTGAGTAAGGAAGCCAGGAAATAAAATCGAATGTTGGAATCAAATGTGTGTGTGAATTCCTAAGGGAGCAAATTGCTGAGGTTATCGGTCCCTAGACTTACACACTA
Source organism: Schistocerca serialis cubense (assembly GCF_023864345.2). Lineage (NCBI taxonomy): Eukaryota > Metazoa > Arthropoda > Insecta > Orthoptera > Acrididae > Schistocerca > Schistocerca serialis. The sequence continues at coordinate 775,018,300 of NC_064638.1, forward strand.
CTTAAACTAAACTAACTTATGCTAAGAACAATACATTCATGCCCGAGGGAGGACTCAAACCTCCGGTGGGAGGGGCCGCGCAGTCCGTGACATGGCGTCTTAAACCACGCGCCCATTCTGCGCGGTGAATGGTGGAATCCATACCACCTGTAACCGGTACTGCATTGTGCTCTGGATTGGAAAGAAAAACAGCAGAGGATCTCAGAGCCTTTCTGCCTTGATATTTATCTTATACGTGACATGCCAATTTGAATATTTAATTTGTGATGAAGGCACTCTTAGAAGTGTTGAAACGTGGTCAAAAGAATAAAAACTTGTGACCGAGGGCTTATTTATATGGATATGGTGTATGTTCTTTCGGACATGTCCGAAAGAACAGACACCATTGATGACCTGCAGCCGTCTAGAACGAAATTAGAATTATATTAATACCTTCAGTTGCTGACGAGCGTGTCAGATAGAACAGACACAATATCCATACAAGTATATCGTTCTGGCAATACCGGCCATGACCTTCTTCTTCTGTGCGGATGTACACATATTCCCCGAACTCTTACGGGACTTGGTAAGAATGTCTTCCACGAGTAATGAGTGTGTTGGGGTGGGACACTTCGAATGTAGGTGCGGACTTACAAGGTGAGAATGTGGGTCTCGCGGGAGGCGTGCGTGAGATACTCCCTGCAGTCACATTACACTCTGTGCCCTGGTGGCTCAGATGGATAGAGCGTCTGCCATGTAAGCATGAGATCCTGGGTTCGAGTCCCGGTCTGGGCACACATTTTCACCTGTCACCGTTGATATATAACAACGTCCGTCAGCAGCTAAAAGAATTAATGTAATTCTAATTTCAAGGGCCTATTTAGTTTAACTTTACAGCAGAGGATACTTTCTCAGTTAAGACGAAAAATAAAAAGAGGGTTCATACCGCAGCACAGTGCAAAGCATGATGACAAAACTCTCCCACAGTTTAACCATCCAGGTATGACTTCTCTTATTGACTAAGGTGTATCCCACATTCAATCGTGGATTGTTCTGTCATCGTCTTTTAATTCTAGCTGCTGCTATACGTGATGCTCCAGCTGTGGTGAGGCTCCTTAAGCGCACTAGATAAATAATTGGAGATATTGTCTGTATTTGGGGTTACGGATGGTCTCGTTATGTCGTTCCTGTAAATAGTTCCAGATGTCCGAAGTGTCCTTAGAATTCTCTTCGGCTTTTGAACACGCCTCCAAGACCAACCCAAATCTTCATACGTCACATTTGTCTCATCTCCTAATGCTCGCGCACACACACACACACACGGGATGTGATTCCGACTAGAGAGCGACATTCGGTTTGTTCGTCGTTTTAACCCGTCGAGGCATGTAACATGTATCGCAGCACATGCATGCATGTCTGCAGGAACACTGTATGACGAGAACTGTCAGCACAGACACTGTACGACCACATAAGAAGCCTGCGGTGTTCCCGCGCAGTGCTGTGTCGTGTGGGCGCAGACTGCGGTTTCCGCAGCGGCACCGGAGTCGCCGTCGCCAGGGGCGGCCATAAAGGCCCACAGCTTGGCGCCGACAGGGGCCCGTGGGCCTGCGCCGGGCTTTTAGTGCGCGCCGCGTCCGTGGCGGGGCGGGCGTGTAGCTTTTCATTGCGGCCCGCTGTAAATGTGTTATGAACGCGTTTAGGCCCCGAGCCGGGCGCCAGCGCCGACTGTAAACCGCGGCCCGGCCTAACAAGGAACTTTATCGGCCAGTAAAAACAAAGGACCCCGTCTGCGGAGGGGAGAGGGGGAGCGCCACCCACCCCGACGGTTGTAAATCGCTTGCATTTTTGGCTGGACCGACCGGCTTGGCGGCGCCTCATTAATCTACGGGACGCTGGTTGCGGGAACGCCTGACCCCGCGCCAGGGGGACGCCGGCAGCCAGGGGACAAAACGGAGAGTCGGAACTGTCGTTACTCGTTTCGATTGTCCTCGCCGCGTACACTGTAACAGCCGCCACGGCGCCTTGTATTCATTCGGAGGAAGACTAAGCGTGGGTGTTGTCCGCCCAGTATAAATTGTCTGACGAATCGTTGCCGCGTTGCCGGCGGTAGCTACCAGAACTAAATCGTGCGACTTGTAAAGGGGAAAGGGAGAGGTAGTTATGTGTCCAATACCGTGGGTATAGTCGGTATACAGGGTCTTTCAGCTGCCCCTACCTATGTGATTTATGCAACGCGCAACGCCTTCCAAAACCACATTCTTGATTTTCATAGTATCTAACCTGTTACGCGTGAACTATTAGTCCTACAGAAAAAAATGACAATTGCCTTTCTGTGGGAAATTCAATGTAGTTAAATTTTGCACTGTGATACGTTTTCCGCGGAGGCCACGGTTTTCTAATTATTCAAGAAGAACTAGTTTTAAGGTCAGTTTTGTACGTTTTTCTTGAGTAATTCGGAAACTAAGGCCTCTAATGACAATGTAGCCTGATACAAAATTTAGCTACATTAAATTTCCTACAGAGAGGTCCTGTTTATTTCTCCTGTAGCACTAACAGGTTGCACGTGATATCTTGAGGTGTTGCAGCTTGCATAAAACCTGTAGGTAGGGGCCGCTGTATCACTTTGTATATAATGAAACGTCTCCTTTGAAAATTAAGAGTGACTGTGCTGGTTAACTTCTACGTTATTTGATACAGAGACAGCTGAGTAAAACTGAAAGTACTCAGACAGTTCTCTCTTTGATTATTCTGATCATCAATAAACTGACACATAATATTTTTTTTAGCGCAACGCAATCTGACTTTTAATAATCCCTGCAAAAGAATGGCCCTGACTAACAATAACATTACCTTTCATGAATCACTTATCTCACAAAAATCTTCGTTACTCGAACTACTGCAGTACAGCGAGCGCCAATACTGCCAGCTAAATAAAAGATTCTAACTACTGATAGACATAGTTAGCAAATGAAAGATTCTGATGGAGAACAAACAATGTATTTACCTTAATAGTGTTCAAAAGTCATAATATATATATCATTTTGTGACATCCAATTAAACAAAGTTCCTTTTTCTGACGGACACACGTCCAGATCGTCCGCTCAAAACTCTGGCATCTCTCTCCCCACATCCACCACTGCTGGCGTCTCACCTCCATCTGCGCAACACTACACTAGCGAATATTCCAACAATGAGTCCAACCAGCCACAGACTGCACACAGCGCGGTCAGCGATTTTCATACACAGCGCTACATGTCATTACCAACGTAAAAACCTAAGCAGCCTAATTACAATTATACAGCTCAGTGCAACTATTATTTACAACATAGCTCCTGTTTGTGGTTCAACTGAGGCCTGTGTACGGTGTCCATTTACAGAACTGATCTTTCAGATGGTGTCAATTAAACCAGCCGACCCCACTTATCAACGATCGCACTGCACTGTTTCGATGTCCTCAAACACCATCCAGCTCACTGTTGAGAGGTAATAAATCGCCAAACGAATCATGCCCTATTTTCTCTGTGTTCCTCTCAAGCCACTGACACTTTGTTTTTTCCTAAGTAGATTAAGATGGAAGCAAAGACCGTTCATTCAAACAGAAAAACGTTAAAATTTTTGTGTGGTGTCACAGGTCCTCCGCAACTTGACTGCGTGGGCCCACCTCATAACCGGCTGCCTCTACGTTCCTTACTTCTGCATTCACTGTTCACCACTTCGTACTGGTCTGTGAAACCTGTCCCTCCATCCTGTTAACTCTCTGTCTTCATCACAAACTCCCATCCTTACGTCCACTCCATCACCCCGCACGATATTCGCATAATGAAACAAATGAAATGAAAGAGTACTCAAACAGCAAACAGAGGTCAAAATAAAATCTGAATTTATCAATTACGAGTTGCCAGTAAAATGATGAACACTAAAGCAACTAATTGCTGCTAAATTCATTGGAATTTGGCGACTCTACACGTAAAATACAGTGACATACCTTTAGTCAGAGGAGCTTAACCAAACATCACAGATGCAATTTGAAATCAATGTGACACTTGCGAAAAAGCACAAGTGCCAGATGCAGGAGTGCCTGGAAATGTGCCTGTAAACGGCACTTCCGTATGTAGTCAAAATTAGGTGAAAACTGCAGTAAGTAAAAATCACACTAAAATATCTTATGAAACGAACTTTTTTACCTAACCAAAACTAAAATTTAAGTGTGTTTAATTTCAGACCAGTGCCGATGTTTTAAGTAAATAAAACGGGTCACGTATGGTAAAATAAATACGCACTTTGCAAAGACCGATTTGATATACGTTAAGTAATTATACAGTAACTAAGCACACCACGAGAACAGAGATGAAGATTTTAATTTGTTTTGATGTGGCCTGCGCATTCAACGAGTTTTTTCATTTAATTTTTACAATTTTAACTAATCATATATTGTAACGGAAAATGCCAATGATGACCTCTCTGTGTAGTGTCTAGAATCAAATCCATCCACTTACCGAAAAGCGCTACCGTCTTTTATCTGCCACATCCTAGTTCATTCCGAGCCTGTGCTTCTTCTCAAATGTGATCGTTGTCTATGGGACGTCAAACAGTGTTCTTTCTTCCTTTGTTACTATAACAGTGCCAGTTACGTTCATAGAACTACAGCATATCTGTTATATACGACAGCGCTATATCTAGTTGTCACTCACTCCTCTTCAGGTCAATGCAGCAAGCATCCCTAACCAAGGTTGTAATGTCACTGCAGAGCGCTGTGCGTGAGCAGGAGGAAGGCAACAAGGAAGTAGAATTTGTCACCTTTATCTCAAGTGAAGAAAAAGCTTTGGCATAAAGCCTCTGTTCTGCAAATTGCACCGTGATTGGATCATTTCTCTGCGAAGTCTCGTGAGAGGAGGTCATGTGTCAACGTTGATCGTAACCAGCCCGCTTGTTAGGATATTACTATGTGAGATCGGTGTTCACCTTCTCCCTTCGTTTCATTCAACATTTCTTACAGTACACTTCAGCCTCCTTCCCTCAATCAGCGACTGAAGACACGTTAGACCAGCTGAGGGCTTTGGAGTCTTTCGGAACAGTACGAGGCTCACGAGGAAAAAAAAAAAAAAAAAAAAAAAAAAAAAAAAAAAAAAAAAAAAAAAAAAAAAAAAATCCGGGTAGTTAGCCTACGATTTGTAATAAATCATACTCGATTTCAAAGTAAAGTTGCTCATTCATCCTTGTGTCCAACAAAATGGGTCTGTGTGGCGGATTTGGTTCGCTTCAGAAGGTAGCGCTTATGGCTATCCACACTGTCGCTTCTTCAGGTAGTCGTTAATTTGGCACGTTGCAGTTAGTTGGTGTACCTTTAGCGAATATCATACCTATAAAATTATATTTGCTGGTTACTTATAGGCCTCTGTTACTACCCAAACTGATAGCCACGCCCTTTAACATGCCGCTTCCTAGATTCGGGGAGTCGCGACGGCACCAGAGCGATTCCGCCCATTGGATTAACGACCAAGACCGGAATGCTGGCCAGCTTGGATGTGGTTTTTAGGCTGTTTCCAATGGCTGATTTGGTGAATACCGGACTGGTACCCATGTGCAGCCTCAGCTAAATTTTGAAAATAACCACACGCTTTCACTTTGGATATCACTTGACGCACACAGTTGGTGTAAACAAATTCCGTCCAGGGGTAAGGGGGCAGCAACAGAAAGGGATCCACCCACCTTCTACCACTAACATTGCCAAATTTGTAAATTAGCATATAGATCTAGTGTAGATACGTGATAATGACCAACAAAAATAAGAAGACTTGTAGAATTCTATTCCATATCTCCGAGTTAACTACGGGCCACACAGTGCGAGGCGCAAATTCTCGTCCAGTCATCCTGAGCTAAGGTTCCGTAATTTCCCTAAATGAACTGAGACTAATGCTGTGATTATATTGCACTGAACACCCGTGAGTCTGTTAAGCAGATTATCTTAAAGACTGGAACTGAATCGCACCGAAAACATTTGGCTTGAACTAGAGTGTTAATTGCATGTCGGATCTATCTGCCCAAGAGTACGCCTTCTATGCTTGGGAATCTTGTATAAATCACCCGGAAAATTAAATGTTTTAAAATTAGCAAAAAAAGTACAGGCGGAAATTTGGAGATTCAACACAAACTGATGCATTTCCATGCGTACAAAGACAACTCTCCCAAGCTTTGTAGCCAGATGACAGACCGAGGCAAGCTGAGTTTGCTACGAACATACTGGAACGAATCCATGCAGACAGTGACTACATTAATAGCGTTTATTTTCCCGATAAAGCGACTGTTTGCATCTCCGGGAAAATAAACGGGCATAATGTCCGGATTTAGGCTTTGGAGAGCCCACCTATCGTGGTACAGTAGGTAAGAGACAATCCGAAAGTGAATGTGTGGTGTGGCGTAATGCAAAATACAATTATTAGATGTTCCTTTATCAGAAACCGTGTCATTTCGGCAACAGTTTACCCGGACATACTGGAACCTTACGTTGCACTTCAGTAACAGTGATTACAAGGATGGGTATGGCCTCAGCGAGTTGGAAGCTGCAACACTGAGGGTTATTTGCTCGCCTGTTCTTGGTTGAAACCTTTCCAGTGAAATGGATCGTTAGAGATGGTCTAGCATCATGGCCAGCACGGTCAGCACATATAACCTTCCGACTTTTTTCTTAGGTTACGTTAAATATACTCAGTTCACCATTTTCTGTTGTGCAAACTTCTACGGTTCGAATGCGATATACTGTAGAGAAGGTGACAAAAGAAATGTTGGTGAGAACATGGAAAGAAACTAAGTATCGCCTAGGCGTTCCATGGGCAACAAACGGAGGATTTTATGAAGTATGTCTACAAAAACCTTATAAGTTAAGCTACAATTCGCAGCAAACTGCATAGCTTTATCTAGCATAGTTCCTAAGAAATAAATTCTTGTAGTCAGCCAATGACTTTATGCTCGCTCTGTATTTCAAGACTGCGCCATGTTGTTTTTGCCTAGAGCAAATGTGGCAGCGCTGCTGTAGTGAATAATTCAGTGAATCCTATTTGTTCTTTTGCATATGCCTAAAACCTAAATAAACAAATATTCTGCAAAGTTAATATTTGTTATTTGTAAGTTTAAAAAAACATTGCACACACAAAAGTGTCCGTCGAGCTGCAACATTGAACAACCAGCGACCTCAAGATAAGCATATCCGCGGGAGTTGTGGGTTTGGGATTCTACATATTAGAACTGCGTGGATGGAGCTGTTATGATGATAAGCTATATGTGTCCATAAACTTTTTATCACGCCATTATTGTTTATTTCGTCATGAGGCACGTTATAGCAGTGCACAGCTTTGGACCGTAATTTGCATTCTTTGTAGTTTTCGTGATTATGACCTGAATAAACGATCGTGACTATATCTATACATGTCTTTCTAAATCTCTTGCGGAAGTGTTATGATTATGCGAATTAAAAGGAGGAGTATTTGTTTATGGAGGTACAAATGCGTCCATATTCTCTGAAATGAGCTCGAACAGTTGAAGTTTTAGAGGGTAGCAGGTCCACGTTCTGCATCTACAGCTACGTCTGCATCTACATGGATACTCAGCAAATCACACTTAAGTGCCTGGTAGGAGTTCATCGAACCACTATCACAACAATTCTCTATTATTCCATTCTCGAACAGTTCACAGAAAAACCTGTATCTTTCCGAACGATCTCTTATTTCTCTCATTTTATTATTATGATCGGTTCTCCCTCCGTAGATCGGCGTCAATAAAATATTTTCACATTCGGAGGAGAAAGTTGATGATTCAAATTTCGTGAGAAGATCCCGACGCAACGAGGGACTTCCTTATTTTAATTACGTCCACCCCAAATCCTGTATCATGTCCGTGACACTCTCTCTCCTATTTCTTGATAATACAAAATGTGCTGCCCTTCCTTGAACTTTTTCGATGTAGTCCAAGCCACACAGCCATTGCTACCCATGTATCTGCCTGCTACGTGTAATGATCTCTTGACCTACTTAGAGGAACCCGAAACCTCACCATTATATGGCGTAAGCCGAGGAATCTGTAGCCTACACGGTCGCAGAACCGTCTAAGCCTCTGATTCAGATCCTCCACTCGGCTCTGTACCAGAGGTTTGCAATAGGTCCTGTCGACTATGCTTCAAATGGTGATCTCTGCTTTCATCTCTCAAGCATAACCGACAGCCTGTACCACTCCTGATTGCGGCTCGAAACCAGAGAGAATCTTTTACGATCCAAAACGATACACGTCGTTGGTACCGACGTGACCACCACCTGCAGTTAACTACACCCTGTTCTCTTCATGTCATCCGAAAGGACCCGTATCATGTCTGGAATGACTCCACTCAGTATGCACACTGACTTTCTTCCCCTTCTTGGCAGCCATGTTCGCTCCTGATTAGGAACTCGTAAAATGTCACAAAATCTGTTTACTTTCCGACACAAACGAAAGCGCGAGAACTGTGTCTATTAAATATTAAATTAACACACAGAAATTCAAAAACTGTGCTACGAAAGCATAAAGATGAAACTATGTAATTCACTCATGGTTAGAAACTCGTAAAATTTCACAAAATCGGGTACTTCCTTTTGCTGCTGTTTATCAGCAGTCGGCTGCTGCCTGACACGGCATGAGATCCGGAAAGTGGTTTCAATCTGCTATAAAGCATGAGGCAACATGAGGTATAATATAGGGCACCTTGGTTTTAGTTAGTCGCAAGGAACAGCTCTTTGTTTCTTCCGTTATCTTACGCCTTAAACTCAACTGTTTTCCAGTTGTCCCAAGAATCCAGAATAGAGGCTTGTAAATGGAGCTACTGTCTGAGCAAGAGGATTCGCATTTTACTGCTATCTGAATCATTAAAAGGTAATTCATCGGAGTTTCTTTGCATAAATTCCGCTCTCTTCTGAATCAAACACTTTCTATTCAGCTAGTGATACAGTACAGTAGCTTCATGTCAAACAGTTCTCCAAACACCAAAAAGCAAAGGAGATGGTTTCCTCAAGAGGATACAGCAACGAATTCCGTTCATTCAAAAACAAAAGTTACATTTCACTGCCGGTATTATTTCTGGAGTTTCGAAACAGTTACCAAAAACCGGTTATGACAGACGAGAACACAAAGGTGGAACTACTAGCACGTTCTTGTGTTGCGTCTGAATAACAACTGCAGAATAGGCTGGTTGCAGCTTAGAAGGCTTTTATATGACTGTCATTATAGCCACAGTCGGCCCTTTAAACGATGCTGCATATCAGGAGCTGTTCTTTCATCTTGCGAGTAAGGCTAGTCGCTACAACCATTTGGCCTGCCCCAGATAGCAAGCAAGCATTTCCTGTGAACCCAAGTGACAGGTTTCGTTAAATTCGACATGAGCCACGACTTACAGCTGGCTGTCCACCGTGGGTTCAACATCTGGCACGTTTCTGACAAGACCCTCTAGTAAACATAGTTACTCTACAATGGACTTCCTCACCCAATCAAACTGTGTTTTCCAGAGGGTCTCCATCACCCACCTCAAATTTGAATTGCCAGTAACGAGAAATTCTTCCCTCTGTGAAAGTCTGAACCTTGTCGAACCTTATATGGCGGTCAGCTTCGGTCCCAACAGATGAACGGACCTCTGGTTCAGTCACAACTTGAGCAACGTACAAATGTCTTATCTGCTGTTATTGCTAATGGGTACAGCCGGCTGGCCAACAGCCGCGTAAATCTTCCGTCTTCAAATCCACATCTCCACCACCAATGACCTCATGAAGCACACTCAAAGGTGTAGTGGCAACGCCGATGAAACAAGAGTAGCCGCAGCTGATGTCCCGCAGCCACATCAGAGCCGGAATCCTGAACAGTAACCTGGAGCTTGTTGACCAAGCCCAACACTGCCTCTAGCTGTTCACGGAGAGTGACCAAGTCTCTATGTATCCGCACACAAAAAGGCGCAGTCCCTAGACATATTTCGCTTTAATGAAATAGAATGAAGTACATGAGTGCATTGAGATATTATAAGACTGGTGTGGTAGTCCGAAGAACTAAGACCCCAATCATTGGTAAAATGAATGAACGACTGATATTGAACCGCACAGCAAGCAAAGTGGGCTCAAAGCTAATCCGCCAACAGGGTGGTTTCAGACCAGGAAAATCTTGCACCATCCATACACATGGTGACATCCTGCCCCCCCCCCCCTCCCCCTGCTATTCATCCTCTGCCCAATTAACACATGATTACATGACCTACTTACCGTACGACGTCGATCTGGCTATCACGGCTCAACGAGAGAGCTTGGAGAAGGTAAAACAAAATTCTCTTGAACAAAATCTCTCAAAGACAAAAGTAAGCGCCGTCCACCTTCTCTCGAAACAATCAAATCGAAAGCTCATTGTAGCCTGAAACGGCATTACCCTCGAATACTTCGATATACCGAGATCCTAGGATGTCGTACTGGTCCAGTCATCGACGTACAAATATCGTTGTAAGAAGACATGTCATAAATCAACTGCGAGAAAATTATTGTTGTAGTAGTGGTCTTCAATACTAAGACTTATTTGATGCAGCTCTCCATGTTACTCAATCGTGGTTAACCGTCTTCGTCTCCGAATAACTACTGCAAGCTACATTCTTGTGAAACTGCTTACCGTATTGATCTCTTGGTCTCCCTCTACAATTTTTGCCCGCTACACTTCCCTCCGCTATTAAGTCGGTGATCCCTTGAGGTCTCAGAACATGTTCCATCAAGCAATCCCATCTTTTAGCCAAGTTGTGCCATAAATTTCTTGTCTCCTCAGTTCTGTTCAGTTCTTCTCATTAGTTATATGATCTACCCATCAATCTTCAGCATTCTTTTACAGTACCGCATTTGAAAAGCTTCTATTCTCTTCTTGTCCGAACTGCAATCGTCAAATTTTCACTCCCTTACAAGGCTACACTGCAGACATATACCTCCAGGAAAGTCTTCGTAACATTTAAATCCGTATTGTATTAGAAATAGAAATGGTTTTCTTGCTATCACCAGTCTACATTTTATATCCTCTCTGCTTCGGCATTCATCAGTCATTTGACTGTCCAAGGAGAAAAACTCGTCTACTGCTTTTAGTGTGTCATTTCCGTATCTAATTCCCTCAGGGTCGCCTAGTTTAATTTGACTACTTTCCATTACCGCTGTTTTGCTTACGTTGCTGTTCATGTTATGTACTTACCTTTCAAGAGACTGTCCATTACGTTAACCATCTGTTCCAAAGGCCTTTGCTGCCTCACACACAGTTACAATGCCATCGTCATATCTCAATTTTTTTATTTCTTCTCCCCGAACCTTAATTTCTCCACCAAGATTTTCTTTGGTTTCCTGTACTGCTTGATCATTGTACAGATTGAATAACATCTGGAATTGGCTACAGCCATTTTTCACTTCCTTCTTAATCACTGTATCCTTTCATGTCCATCGACTTTCGTAACTGCCGTCTGGTTTCTGCAGAAGTTGTATGCAGACCTTCACTATCCGTATTATACTCCTGCTACCTTCAGAATTTCAAAGAGCGTATTTCAGTCAACATTTTCAAAAGCTTTCTCTAAATCTAGAAAACTATAAACGTAGGTTTGCCTTTATTTAACCCATCTTCAGCATTAAGTCTTAGGGTCAGTATTGCCCGGTGTTCCTAGTACAGCGTGCTGAAAAGTAACGTCTCCGAAATTTTTTAAATGAAAATTCTTAAAGGATGTTAAATAAAACAAACGTTATTAACATTCTCCATATTTATTCTTCGTATCTACATAGTTATTTCTCAACGTTATCATCCTGATGACGAACACATTTCTCCCAATGAGAGACCATGTTGTTGATACCGTCACTCTAGAGTGACCGATTTTTAACGGAGCCACGACCTCACTTCTGGTTGCACCACTTCATCACTGCCCAAGTGAAGTCGTCAAATGTGACCTTTCAGTTGTGGGAATAGATGAAGATCGGGACTGTATGGAGGATTAACGGTTACAGTGAAACCAAGATGTCGGATTCTTGCAGATGTCGCAGCACTCGTGTGCGGTCTGGCATTGTCATGCTAAAGGAGAGGGTTCTGTATGTGTTATCAAACTTTTTGTGTTCAAAACTCTATCACGACACGCTGTTTCTCACGCACCGATTTAGTTTCGTTACACATCGCCATGTTACACGATACAGTTCTCAGCCCTCTAGCGGTGGAGGTCATAAAGAATAAAGCTGTAGAATGTTAGTAACGTTTGCTTTATTTTAAAAAATTTAATAGTTCTAAAATAAAAAATTCGAAGGCATTACTTTTCGGCACGCCCTCGTACAGTTCTTCGAAACCTAAAGATAGCTTCCCAGGGGTCGACTTCTACTATTTTCTCCATTATTCCTTAAATAATTCGTATCAGTATTTTGCAACCGTGACTTATTAAACTGAGGGTTCGTTAATATCCACACCTGTCAAATGGTTCAAATGGCTCTGAGCACTATGAGACGTAACATCTGAGGTCATCAGTCACCTAGAACCTAGAATTACGTAAACCTAACTAACCTAAGGACATCACACACATCCATGCCCGAGGCAGGATTCGAACCTGTGACTGTAGTGGTCGCGCGGTTCCACACTGAAGCTCGGCCACACCGGTCACCACACCTTTCACCACCTGCTCTCTTTGGGGCTGGAATTACTACATTTTTCTTGAAGTCTGAGGGCATTTCACGTGTCTCGTACATCATGTGCATCGAGTGGAATAGTTACGTCATGTCTGGGTCATCCAAGGATATCAGTAGTTCTCACGAAAAGTTGTTTACTCCAGGCGGCTTATTTCGACTTACTTCTTTCAGTACACTTTCAGATTCTTCTCGCTTTATCGTATCTCCCGTCTAATCTCCATCTACGTCCTCTTGTCTTTGTATAATAATTGTCGTCATGTTCATTTCTCTTATGTGTCCCATCTATATACTTCTTCCACCTTGAAGCTTTCCCTTCTTTCCTTTGTACTGGTTTCCCATCTGAGCAGTCGATATTCATACAGCTGCTTCTCTTTTCTCACCGGCCTGTTTAATTTTCTTTTGAGCGGTATTTATCTCTCCCCTAATTATATATGCTTCTATAGTCCTCCATCTGTCCTCTAACGATTCCTGTTCAGCCATGTTATGTTTCCCGTAAATTTCATTCTTAGAAGGATTTGTGGATCCCAGCTACGAACTCACAGAGGAGCCATGAACGCCACCCCTAATGTAGATCTTCCCGTGGACCTGGAAGACTTCAATCTCGCAAGAGATTTCTGAAGAAAGAACTCATCGAGCCGCCAAAGATTACCCTCCATTACAACAGATACCCAGCGGCTATGACTTCAGATGGAAGATTTGGAGCAGTCTGAACCGTAGCAGGACGGCCTAGCACCAGTGAAGGCAAACGTGATGACGTGGTGCCTTACAGATGAATATCAGGACTTACGTGATTTTTGTGAATATGATAACGTGGAACATCTCGTGACCTGTCCTAGCTCACGGATTAAATGTACCCTTGATGAATTATGGCAGTGAAGCAAGTAAGCAACGGACGTATCCTCATTTAGCGCTTTAAACCTTTGACCCTCTTACAAAAAAATCTTAGTAAAATTGGCTCGCTATTGGAATCATCCGACACTACTGCTAATGAAATTCGCAACAATTACAAAACTTAGGAAATACTACGCACCTCAGCTAAGTGAAGAGTTATTGATCACCTGTACATCGGAAGCACCTAATAAAATGACACAACGCAGCACACAAAGTAGGCACTACTGTTGCTGCTATTTACTGCTCGTTGGTCTATGATGGAACCATTAAGGAAATACCGCACAACCCGCAAATCATTTACAGTTTCATATGACACTAAACTTGTGCTGGACCGCTGTTCAGGTATAACATTTTGTACAGAGGAGCTAAATATACTCGGATAAATAAAACACCAGTTGCAAAGAACGAGGTGTAGTCAAAAAGTTTTAATCACCACTTCGAACAAATCAAGTTGCGGCCATTAAACCTGTCGTTCGTAACACATTCACCATGCAGTACAACCCATTTTTCCCAATGACGGATGACTCGGATGGGAGCCTGGTTGTAGGATTCTGTGATTTGAATGTTTAGGAAACATTTCATCTCAAACACCACCTGGTCGTCGTCCTGGAAATGCCGACACAATGCTTTATCCACTTTTGTCGGTGGTTGTCATCACCCTTTTTCGGCTGTGGTGAATCACATATTTCCACTGTTTGCTTTTGACCTTTTGTCTCGGGGTGATAGTGACACAAGCCAGTTCTACTCGTCTGTGGTGAATAGGAAGCAGCAGAAGTCATCTGGATTGGCTTGAGACAGCAGCAACATTTCGCTAAATCTCCGGTTCGGAGGACATTTTGAATGGCTGTACACAGTCGCGGAACTCAGCGGTCGGTGACCTTTACCACGTTCAAAATGTAGTACAAATTTTTGAAAACTGATCCACGACTGATTTTCATTTTTTGCACCATCGAATAGTTTTTTATGCATCGGTCTTGGAGTACAATGCCTCCACTTTTCTTGCCATTGCTTGTTTTCGCTGAGATATGTTCTGACACTTCGTTCTTTGTCGTTCAGTCGTGTTTGACCACACTGGAAACGTCAGCGCATGCTAACCGCTGGGCCATAAGTTGCTATCTTATTGCGGTATACTCCCACCAGCTCAGGATGGATTGATGCATCGTTGCTCACCTCTAAATACAGAAAACGAATTAGCGCACGATACGCCAATTTATCAATGGCAGCATCATTTCGTTTTTGGCCTTTTAACAGCACATAAAGGTAGTGTGATACGAGGATTTCAATATGCACTAGGCCTGCGGACATATACCTGCAAACGAGAGTAAAATTGATTACGTAATCTTCTCTTTTTTCGAAATGACAATTAAAACTTTGTGACTAACCCCATAATGCACAGGAAAGAATTTAATGGATTATTTATAACTTTGCGAAAACACCAAGATACCCATTCATGTAGTTAATTAAGAACATTTCTCTCGTTAAAATCAAGACACGACAAAATAAAGAAGCATCCATTAAAAGTTCGAGATCACTTGGCAGCATTTTCATTAAAATACCAAATCGAATATTTTGCAAGTTGAAACACGAAAGGGGGAAAGTGATGAAAATGCCGAAGTGCCCTCTTCCAATCACCATAAGGTGGTAGTCAGGGTGCAAATGTGAAAATACATTATAATAATAATGTTGTAGAAGGAGATACTACATCCTAAATTTGTCGGCAGGTTTACCATGAAAAATGTATACATAACTCCAGGTATCGCCCACCTACGTTCAGGCTAAAAGTACGTAACACATTAGTTGTGAGCACAGTTTTCCAACGTAATGCAAATTAGGTCCTGACCCAGCTATAAATTAGAATTTTTGTAGTTAGTCAGATCGTTGATGGCACTTGAAACTAATTTATGCAGATGGAATTTGGCTTAACATTCGTTGTGCATATTCAAGAGTAACATAATTTTGTAAGCCTGCATTCCAGGTTCCAGTAAGAATATGCTTCCGTGGAAACAAGGAAATAACTACATCTGTTAGTGTCTTGGAACATTGTCTATCCCGGAGAGAAAATTAATCTCTTGCTGCTTATATTCTATGATAGATTTTCTACGTCACAAAATACACATACAAGGTCTGTTGGATTAGATCACTGTTAGATAAATATCGGGAACGAATTGTTGGATTATTAAGTACACAGACTGACAGATACTGACTCTAATCGCAGCTTAGCGCATGAAAAGCTCCTTCAAAATCAAAACTATCAAGAAAACACTTACCGAAACAAGAATATTTCCGCTGACAGATTCAGAGGAAAGGTCATAGGTTCAAAAATAAAAATAAAATCTAAAGAGGCAGCCTACATAACAGAATGACTCAGATGTAAATTAAATTCTGGTCAAAGTGAATGTATTTGAAGAAAATGATTCATTGATAAACTCCTACATCCTATTGTTGAAACAACGTTTCTCAATAAAGCTTAGTTACCATAATGTAAAATCAGCAGCTTATGCTTCAATGACTGCTGCAAATCGATAGGCAATGTCCGCATTAGTTCACAGATCCAACCCTTGGCCAGAAATTAGCGCGTCAGAGATATTGCCCCTACAGTGGATACACGTTCACCAAAGGCTTTAACTGGTATGCAGACGCAAAGTTCTGTTAAGCGGCGTGAGAAGTAAGTCCTTCACGGAGAACTCGAACACTGGCGCCAATTGACACCAGTAATAACGGACGTGTCTCCTACGAACTGTGAGTATTCACCATACTGTAGTAACTAAAAGGCATGCTCATCACAGTTACCACTGTTTCCCAGAGGGAGCGCATGAGAAAGTAACATCGCTTAACTTGAAGTGTACACACTGCCACCAGCACGATTAGCGCGGCAGGACTACCTAATGAAACTGTTCCATTGTCTCCAAAGACAAGTGGATGGGGCAAGAACTATCTTAAGACATGTACACATGTCCCTGCCAGTGTTAACCAGCGTGTGGGGCCAAAGATCGCGACCATGAAATGTGATGCAGGGATGGAATATGAGGAAACTTTTACACCTTCAGCTAAGGGTAGAACTAGAACATTTCTAAAGAAAAATATGACAACAATCAGAACTGATTTCAGAGTGAGAGCTGGGAAGAGGGAGGTTTGTTCTGCGTTATGAGTGTATTCCACAAATTGCCGGCCGGAGTGGCCGAGTGGTTCTAGGCGCTACACTCTCGAACCGCGCGACCGCTACGGTCGCAGGTTCGAATCCTGCCTCGGGCATGGATGTGTGTGATGTCCTTAGGTCAGTTAGGTTTAAGTAGTTCTAAGTTCTAGGGGACTGATCACCTCAGAAGTTAAGTCCCATAGTGCTCACAGCCATTTGAACCATTTTTTTATTCCGCTAATTGGTCTTATTCCATATACAGAGTTACTTTACCTGAAAAAAGGTAACTCACTTGATTATCTCATACTGCTGACGAGACTGTTTTGCTTGTTTCGCCTTGGGCTGCGGATTACTCCGGTTTTGTGATGAAACCTGTTACCTGACTCACGTCATGCGATGACCACCGCTACTTCGCATTACTGGTTACGTACGGCTCGTGGAGATCCCAAATTCACAGCACCTCTGCGTGTCTTCCGTGAAACTCAGACACATGCCACGCTGCTGGAGGCCAGTCTGCCCAGGGACAATTTGGAAAACTTCTGAGAGTTGCTGCCCAGCAACGACGCGCACCCATTTTACATTGTCACCTGAAATAGCAACTTTTGTAGATTTCCACGTTTTCTTTCATTGCGAATTTCAGAGTTCTTGAATGTAAATTAATAAAAAAAATTGCAGCCATTTTAGAGTCTTTAGACTCTAGTATTGCAAACACCACAGCAGATATTTACATATTGACTAATTACAGCACACGAAGAGACTTTTAAGTAATCATTTCGGATAAATTCTAGTGTCCGATACCACCCGTCGACTTTGACCAATGACGTCATACGTAAGGCAAAGATGCTGCAATCGACAATCTGTGAATGGAACGGATCATACTCTTAAACAAACGAATGTAGCATGCCGTAAAAAAAATGGTTCAAATGGCTCTGAGCACTATGGGACTTAACATCGGAGGTCATCAGTCCCCTAGAACTTAGAACTACTGAAACCTGACTAACCTAAGGACATCACACACATCCATGCCCGAGGCAGGATTCGAACCTGCGACCGTAGCAGGCGCGCGGTTCCGGACTGAAGCGACTAGAACCGCTCGGCCACCGTGGCCGGCTGCCGTAAAATAATACATTTAATGCGTCTATTATTTACCCGCGAATTTCATTAAAACGAGTTGAAGATGACTAAAATAAATAAGAACACGAGAGCAACTACGAGAGCACATGTCATATTTTACACACGTACTGCAAAAAATATCTAAATAATGAACCGTCGAATAGTTGTAATCGGTAACTAGATGCAACCTATGTAGGAGGTCGTTTCTAGTTACCGATTCCAATATTACTGTTTGTTGCGCAAAAATCTTATAACATATCAGAAACGTGCTTAAAAAATGATCTTGTTAGTGAACTACAGAATACGACTAGAATTTCAAAAAATGAAAATCTTTACATACATGTCTGCACACTCAAAGAAATAAAACGCAAAAATGATCAAACCTTGCAACCGATAACTATACTACACGAAAGTCACACCAGCTACAGTAGCTCCAAATAACACTCAGTATAATCGATACACCAGAAGCGACAGCAAAAATAAGAGAAGTGTAGCAGAAACATCGAAAAGGAAAACGTAAAAGTTGATACATAAAAAGAAACTTACCTCATATGAACTTCCAAAGGAGTCAAAGATCGAGGCTGACAAGAACGAAAGGAGGACATAACAAGAAATAATAATGTTAGGTCAAACTGTAACGAAAGAAGCAAAATCCAGAATAAATAATGAAAAAAATAATAAGAAACACAAACTGCCAGGAACGAATGAGGTACCACCCTAATCAGTTCTTCCCTACCACCCGCCCTCAGTCAGACGCAAAACTGTAAAATAGTACAAAAAATGACGCCACGAGTCAATAACAAAAACCCTACGGCAAGGACACAGAAATACCCCTCGGCCCACCATTGTAATCAGAAAATATTAAAACGACAGAAAAACCTCCCCCCAGAGAAACAAAAAAAGGAGCACTGGCACAAAACAGTAACATAAAAAAACGCAACGTAAAACAATAAAAAGTATCAGATCCACCAACACCTAACTAACAAACCGAGACTTGTACATTTTGCTGACTACATTCATACGTACAAGAAATAAACAATACCTTTTAGGAATACTCTTCCTCCAACAGTATTCGTCTAAATGGCCTTGCAACACATAAATCCTTTTCTTTCCCCGCCTGACAACAGATTTTACGGCCCCCAAATACCCCTCGATAGTACTGGTACATGCTCCCGTCTTATAATCTTTAAACCGAATATAGTGATTCACGACCAAATGATGATAACCCCTTTCAGCCAACCCCTTGTACGAAGCAAACCTATCCGACATGACTGCAGAACCTTCTTATACATATTCTTCTATTAAAGGTGTCAAGACTTCCTTTGTCCGATTTGGTACAACCCTAAATACATCATCAGCACAATCTCGTCCAGAAACTACTACTCCAAAAACCCAAAGCCCAACAACCTCGTGCCTCTTTCGTACTTTCTCTTTTCGAAATGTGACTCATCTGCCTCAACTATAACCCCTGCCCCCCCCCCCCCCCAATGACCCCCTATACTTTATAAATTCCCTGCAGACTCTTCTACAAAACGATAACCAGTCGACTATAGCGCCACACGAAACCCCTGCTTCGTGCATGACAGATTTACGAGAATATTCATAGCAAAAATAGTAGGTTAGCATGACAATTACTTCTAAATTCAGTCTCGATCTTTCGAACCACGTCCCCCTGCGTATGGATCTCCATATGTTATTTTTTCTGCACCTTCACATGAATTCGTCGGAAGTTCGTGATGACACAACCTTCGTCAAAACAGTATAATTTCCACAGACACTGCACTTGCAAAATTCAGCAATGACGCCCAATGATTGCAAAAATTTTATAGTTGATTTACGGTCACTTATTTTCTGAAACAGAATTTTCGCAGTAAAAACAACTGACTCATCCATAACGAACAGCCTCAGAAATAAAGACCTTATAAATCACGACTACTTAGAAATCACTATTTTCATTAACAAAAGATGTCGAAAACAAATTATGAGATGAAAACAAAACAATCTACAGCGAATTTTTAATAAACGCGCGTAACGAGGAAGTCCAGAGGAATAATTTAACGTTCATCTGCGGCACAAACAAAATAACATCACACATTACGTCATTGGTCAAAGCCGACGGGTGGTATCGGACACTAGAATTGACCCATCATTTCTCCCGCACTGCACACATTGATGGATTGCTTCCAGCAACATAACACAGCCTACTTCAACGCAATGCTATGGAGCTTATTGAAGCTACCGTTACAGGAGGGAGAACTTCAGTCTGAGATAAATATTAAAGTAGCTCGCGGTATCCAATAGATTTAAAAGCATCATAGTCAATCACGTGTTAAAGAAGCATAAACGCGATAAGTCACGGAGGGATAAGATATTTATCATTATACAGTATCATGGCCCGTATCTCAAAAACTGGGGATTGGCTACCCTAAGAGATACAGAATAGCATTCCGCACCTCAAGACCGCCACACATAGGGCAAGACACAAAGTTGTAGATAAAGACTTGAATAGTAAATCAAAATGTGAAGAGTCAGGTGTATATAAATTGAAATGTGGAGCATGTGATACACGACTGAACGACAAAGAACGAAGTGGCAGTAGTGGCAGAACATATCTCAGCGAAAACAAATAACTGCAAGAAAAGTGGAGGCACTGTACTCCAAGGACGGTGCATAAAAAACTTTTCGATGGTGTAAAAAAATGAAAAATCAACCGTGGATCAGTTATTAAAAATTTTTACTACATCTACATGTACATCCATACTACGCAAGCCACCTAAGGGTGTGTGGCGGAGGGTACTTGAGTACCTCTATCGGTTCTCCCTTCTATTCCAGTCTCGTATTGTTCGTGGAAAGAAGGATTGTCGGTATGCCTCTGTGTGGGCTCTATTCTCTCTGATTTTATCCTCATGGCCTCTTCGCGAGATATAGTAGGGGTGAGCAATATACTGCTTGACTCCTCAATGAAAGTATGTTCTCGAAACATCAACAAAAGCCTGTACCGAGCTACTGAACGTCTCTCCTGCAGAGTCTTCCACTGGAGTTTATCTATCATCTTCGTAACGCTTTCGCGATTACTAAATGATCCTGTAACGAAGCGCGCTGCTCTCCGTTAGATCTTCTCTATCTCTTCTATCAACCCTATCTGGTACGGATCCCACACCGCTGAGCAGTATTCAAGCAGTGGGCGAACAAGCGTACTGTAACCTATTTCCTTTGTTTTCGGATTGCATTTCCTTAGAATTCTTCCAATGAATCTCAGTCTGGCTTCTGCTTTACCGACGATCAACTTAATATGATCATTCCATTAGAAATCACTCCTAATGCGTACTCCCGGATAATTTATGGAATTAACTGCTTCCAGTTGCTGACCTGCTATATTGTAGCTAAATGATAAGGGAACTATCTTTCTATGTATTCGCAGCACATTACACTTGTAACATCGACATTCAATTGCCATTCCCTGCACCATGCGTCAATTCGCTGCAGAGCCTCCTGCATTTCAGTACAATCTTCCATTGTTACAACCTCTCGATACACCACAGCATCATCCGCAAAAAGCCTCAGTGAACTTCAGACATCATCCACAAGCTCATTTATGTATATTATGAATAGCAACGGTCCTATGACACTCCCCCGCGGCAAACCTGAAATCACTCTTACTTCGGAAGACTTCTCTCCATTGAGAATGACATGCTGAGTTCTGTTATCTAGGAACTCTTCAATCCAATCACACAATTGGTCTGATAGTCCATATACTCTTCCTTTGTTCATTAAACGACTGTGGGGTACTGTATCGAACGCCTTGCGGAAGTCAAGAAACACGGCATCTACCTGGGAACCCGTGTCTATGGCTCTCTGAGTCTCGTGGACGAATAGCGCGATCTGGGTTTCACACGACCGTCTTTTTCGAAACCCATGCTGATTCCTACAGAGTAGATTTCTAGTCTCCAGAAAAGTCATTATACTCGAACATAATACGTGTTCCAAAATTCTACAACTGATCGACATTAGAGATATAGGTCTACAGTTCTGCACATCTGTTCGACATCCCTTCTTGAAAACGGGGATGACCTGTGCCCTTTTCCAATCCTTAGGAACGCTACGCTCTTCTAGAGACCTACGGTACACCGCTGCAAGAAGGGGGGAAGTTCCTTCGCGTACTCTGTGTAAAATCGAACTGGTATCCCATCAGGTCCAGCAGCCTTTCCTCTTTTGAGCGATTTTAATTGTTTCTCTATCCCTCTGTCGTCTATTTCGATATTTACCATTTTGTCATCTGTGCGACAATCTAGAGAAGGAACTACACAGTGCAGTCTTCCTCTGTGAAATAGCTTAGGAAAAAGACATTTAGTATTTTGGCCTTTAGTCTGTCATCCTCTGTTCCAGTACCATTTTGGTCACAGAGTGTCTGGACATTTTGTTGTGATTCACCTACCTCTTTGACATAAGACCAAAATTTCTTAGGATTTTCTGGCAAGTCAGTACATAGAACTCTACTTTCGAATTCATTGAACGCCTTTCGCATAGCCCTCCTCACACTACGTTTCGCTTCGCGTAATTTTTGTTTGTCTGCAAGGCTTTGGCTATGTTTATGTTTGCTGTGAAGTTCCCTTTGCTTCCGCAGCAGTTTTCTAACTCGGTTGTCGTACCACGGTGGCTCTTTTCCATCTCTCACGATCTTGCTTGGCACATACTCATCTAACGCATATTGTACGATGGTCCACTGATCCTCAACACTATCTGTATTTGAGACAAAACTTTTGTGTTGAGCCGTTAGGTACTCTGTAATCTGCTTTTTGTCACTTTTGCTAAATAGAAAAATCTTCCTACCTTTTTTAACATTTCTATTTACGGCTGAAATCATCGATGCAGTAACCGCTTTATGATCGCTGATTCCCTGTTCTGCGTTAACTGTTTCAAATAGTTCGGGTCTGTTTGTCACCAGAAGGTCTAATACGTTATCGCCACGAGTCGGTTCTCTGTTTAACTGCTCAAGGTAGTTTTCAGCACTTAGAAAAATTTCACTGGATTCTTTGTCCCTGCCACCCGTTATGAACGTTTGAGTTCTCCAAGTCTATATCCGGCAAATTAAAACCTCCACCCAAGACTATAACATGGTGGGGAAATCTACTCGAAATATTTTCCAAATTATCCTTCAGGTGCTCAGCCACAACAGCTGCTGAGCCAGGGGGCCTATAGAGACATCCAATTACCATGTCTGAGCTTGATTTAACCGTGACCTTCGCCCAAATTATTTCACATTTCGGATCTCCATCAATTACCTTCGATACTATTGCACTTCTTATCGCTATAAACACGCCTCCCCCTTCATTGCCCAGCCTGTATCTGCGGTATACATTGCAATCTACATTTTGAACGTGGTAAAGGTCACCGACTGCTGAGTTCAGCCACTGTTTACAGCCATTCAAAACGTCCTCCGAACCGGAGGTTTAGCAAAATGTTGCTGCTGTCTCAAGTCAATCCAGATGACTTCATCCGCTACGTATTCAACACAGACAAGTAGAACTAGTTTGTGTCACTATGACGCAGAGACAAAAGGTCAAAGCAAGCAGTGGAAATATGAGATTCACTACAGCCGAAAAAGGTGATGACAACCACCGGCGAAAGCGGATAAAGCATTTCCAGAACGAAGAGGGAAAGAAAGTCGTACACCTGTCCAATATACTGTAGGGCCCCCACGAGCTTGCGGAACTGCTGCAACACGACGTGGCATGGACTCGCCTAACGTCTGAAGTAGTCCTGCAGAGAACTGACACCATGAATCCTGCAGGGCTGACCATAAATCCGTAACAGTACGAGAGGGTGAAGATCTCTTCTGAACATCACGTTGCAAGGCATCCCGGATGCTCAATAATGTTCATGTCTGCTGAGTTTGGTGGCCAGCGGAAGTATTTAAGCTCAGAAGAGTGTTCCTGGAACCACTCGGTAGCAATTCTGGACGTGTGAGATGTTGCATTGTTCTGCTGGAATTGCCCAAGTCCGTCGGAGAGCACAATGGACATGAATTGTTGCAGGTGATCAGACAGGATGCTTACGTACGTGTCACCTGTAAAAGTCGTATCTAGACATATCAGGGGTCCCATATCACTCCAGCTGCACGCACCCCACACCATTACAGAGTCTCCACAAGCTTGAACAGTCCCCTGTTGACATGCAGGTACATGGATTCATGAGGATTTTCCATAATTGTACACGTCCATCCGTTCGATACAATTTGAAATAAGACTCGTCTGACCAGGCACAAGTTTCCAGTCATCAGCAGTCTAATGTCGGTGTTGACGGACCCAGGCGAGGCGTAAAGCTATGTATCGTGCAGTCATCAAGGGTACACGAGTAGGCCTTCGGCTCCGAAAGCTCATATAGATGATGCTTCGTTCAATGGTTCGCACGTTGACACTTGCTGATAACCCAGCATTGAAATATGCAGCAATTTGCGGAAGGGCTGCACCTCTGTCACGTTGAACGATTCTCTTCAGTCGTCGTTGGTCCCTTTCTTGCAGGATATTTTTCTGGCCGCAGCTATGTCGGGGAGTAATGTTTTGCCGGATTCCTGATATTCAAGGTACACTCGTCGAATCGTCGTACAGCAAAATCCCCACTTCATTGCTACCTCGGAGTTGCTGTGTCCCATCGCTCGTGCGCCGACTGTAACGCCACGTTCAAATTCACTTAAATCTTGATAACCGGCCATTGTAGCAGCAGTAACCAACCTAACAACTGCACCAGACACTTATTGACTGATACCTACGTTGCCGATCGCAGCTCCTTATTCTGCATGTTTACTTATCTCTGTATTTGTAAAATGGTTCAAATGGCTCTGAGCACTATGGGACTTAACATCTGAGGTCATCAGTCCCCTAGAACTTAGAACTAATTAAACCTGACTAACCTAAGGACATTACACACATCCATGCCCGAGGCAGGATTCGAACCTGCGACCGTAGCGGTCGCGCGGTTCCAGACTGAAGCGCCTATAACCGCTCGGCCACACCGGCCGGCTCTGTATTTGTACACGCATGCCTATACCAGTTTCTTTCGCGCTTGAGTGTAGTTGTTAAATAGGCCATACTGGTCGATGCTTTCTAACCCTATATGGGGAGCACATTGGTTCCAATAATAAGGCTGCGTTTGAAGAGCATTTAATTACCACAAAACACAAAGCAGACAGAATAGAAGCACTTAGGGATATGGCACAAGGTACCAAAAGGAATTAAGCTACATATTTTGGAGAAATGGGGTATTCACAAACACGAAGTAAAGGAGCCAGGCAAACTCCTCAGTGGTCTATCCTAACAACTTTGGCATTTTAGAGGGGAAATTTATGGCAATAAAGTGTGCGCCCGCTTACGCAGCTTCATATTAAGCGGCGCGTTGAGCAACGGAGAAAAGGACTATTTTTGAATTTAGCACGCAAAGCATTCATCTAGCGTACATTTTCATTTCAGTTATAGTTCTATCAATGCATGAGACGTAGTTAGTTGTTCTACCACGTGAGACCATAATGCAGCTTAGCACGATTTCCACATATATAAGTAATGGATAGCGCTGTTACGAAGAACGACATATATAGTTAGGGATGGAGTAAACGGGTCCCGATGAGGCACATATGCACGTACTGCAGTGACAATGCGAAATCTACGCGTGGAGCCACAACTGAGGTGACAAAATGCATGAGATAGCGGTATGGACATATACAGATGGCGGTAGTATCGCGTACACGAAGTATAAAACGCCAGTGCATTGGCGGGGCTGTCATTTGTACTCAGACGATACATGCAAATAGGTTTCCGACGAAATTGTGGTTGCACCACGGGAATTAACAGACACTGTACGAGGAATTTTAATTGGAGCGAGACATATGGGACATTCCATTTCCGAAATCGTGAGGAAATCCAGTATTCCCAGATCCACAGTGTCAAGAGTGTGCCGAGAATACCAAATTTCAGGCAATACCTCTCACAAAGGACAACGCAGTGGCCGACGGCCTTCACATAACGATAGAGTGCAGTGTCGTTTGCGTAGTGTTCTCAGAGCTAACAAACAAGAAACAGTGCGTGAAATAAACGCAGAAGTTAATGTGGTGCGTACGACGAATGTATCCGTTAGAACAGTGCGGGAAATTCGGCATTAAGGGTCTAAGATAGGAGAGGAGAGACGCGAATGCCTTTGCTAACAGCACGGTATCGCTTGCAGCGCTTCTGCTGGCCTCTGGACCCTAGACGACTGTAAAACTGTAGCCTGGTCCGATGAGTCCCGATTTTAAGCGGTAAGAGCTGATGGTAGGGTTCGAGTGTGGCTCAGGACCAACAAGACACCCTGCAAGCTTGTGATGGCTGTATAATGATGTGGGCTGTGTTTACATTACCTGTAACCGATCATTGACCAGAAATACGCCGGAAATTGTCACAATTGTTCGTGACTGGTTTGAAGAACATTCTGGGCAATTCCAGTGAATGACTTGGCCACCTAGATCGTTCGACGTGAATTCCATCGAACATTAATGGGTCATAACCGAGAGGTCAGTTCTTATACAAAATCCTGCAGCGGCAACATATCGTAATTATGGATGGCTGCAGAGGCAGCATGACCCAATATTTCTACAGGGGCTTCCAACGAGTCGGTGAGTCCACGCCACGTCGAGTACCCGTGCTACGCCGGGCAAAAGAATTTCCGGCACCATATTAGGTATCCTAAGACTTTTGTCGCCCCATTGTATATGCATCGCTTAAGACTACCGGGTTAATAGGCCTTGGTCGATGTATATAACTTTCTCTTAATGTTTCCTCTCCGACTGCAAGTGATAGCTTCAGAGGTAAAGTGGCGAACTGCAACCAGAACTCGAGGGAGCACCGAATATATGGGCAGTGTAGAGGGCACCACAGTACATCACGTGACATCGGCTGGTAATGATAACAGCCTCGATTCAGAGTAATGGATCGTCATTCTTATGATGCAATGTTGGCATCGAAATTTTATTTAGTTTAATACCTTCCCCTTTTCTGGCAAAATTATTAAGGTGTTTATAAATCTCAATAGCCTTTCTGTATATATGCGCATGATAATGCAATGTTTTCGGTACGACAGTCGTCTCAGTGGATTTTATTTCATGATCACTCTCTTGGTAAAGACGTTCCTCTTATGCCGATTTATTTATACGTCCCAGGCGACGATTCCTGTTGCGTTCAACAAGACGTGTGTTAACACTTCTTTTTGTGGTACCAATACAAACCGGTCCATAACTACAAGGAATTTTTATATACACTCGTTGTAGCCAAGCATGTTGTATATCTTTTGCCGATCTTAAACGTTATTTTATCTTCCTGGGGGTCTTCCCCAATGCGATTTGTAATCGTACTACCGGCCGGTGTGGCCGTGCGGTTCTAGGCGCTTCAGTCTGGAACCGCGTGACCGCTACTATCGCAGGTTCGAATCCTGCCTCGGGCATGGATGAGTGTGATGTCCTTAGGTTGGTTAGGTTTAAGTAGTTCTAAGTTCTAGGGGACTGATGACCACCGATGTTAGGTCCAATAGTGCCCATAGCCATTTTTGTAATCGTACTTATGAACGGAAGGAAAACTTTCCCTTTAGTGACCGTCGTTCGTCGTCGATCCCGATTCTCTCTCTAGGGCGAAGTGCTCAACCTTATTAGATTAACCATTCTGAATGTCGACCGCAGATGTTCTAGCTCATCTTTTAAATAAGGCGCTTCACAAATTTTGAGCGCCCAGCCCACCAAAGTCTTAAACATAGTCTTTTTTGTCTAGTATGGAGTTTATAACCTTATGCATGTAGCGGTCAGTATGTGTGACTTTTCTGTATACCCTACGACCCAACGTCCCGTTGAATCGCTTTATAACAGACACATCCAAGAAATTTAGTTAGACGATATTCTCTGTGTCCATAGCAAACTGTACTTTCGGATTCATACCATTTAGATATATCGGGAAGGCATCGATGTCCTCTGCACCGTGTGTCCGTATTACGAAAGTATCATCGATACAGCGGTACGACATGGCTGGTCCTTTACTAGCAATCTTCAACGCACTGTTTAGTTTCAGCAATACGGTATTCTATCCAAGTGATTGGCAATTCATTGGAATTAATTGTAAAATGATATTATTTCATTTTTACCTTGATACAAGTCGTTTTAATTCTGCCTGCGCCGAAGTTTAGCCATAGTTGCTTCTTTTCCTTTTATCAATGAGAAAAGTTCCTTTGACACGAAAGGCGTGCATTTACGCATCATTTACCTTCATTTCGCAACGTATTATGGCCCATCTGTTGGAAAAAGTCCTTTTGTATTAGTGAGGAGTGTCAGTTCGCAAAAGAAAAGAAAACTCGCTGTAGGGATAGGCATGTGCCGCTGTCAGGAGCAATTGCGTTAAAAGAGACGTCCGAGCTCACCGCTCGCTCCAACTGCTAAAGCCCCGCTAACCACGTGAAACGTCTCCCTACTGGCGCTGTCAGACCACATCATTTCTAAAATGTGGCAACATCTCGGCTATTATAATCGCCTTTAAAGCAGATGTAGGGATTTAAAATTAACGCGATGACAAGTTTCCTAGATATTTTTATATTGACAGTTCACTTAGCAATCAGTTCAGGTCTGTGTAAAGTTTCCGCACGATTCCAACACGTACTAGAGAGCTCCTACAATTTGAATGCACCTCTTTTCGCAACGTATCTCGTATCGAATTGAAGCTCGCTTAATCAGGTACGCCCACTAGCTTCGATGCGTGCGTACGTGCTGACACGCGCGCGCGTCCGTGCGTGTTCGTGTCTGTGCGTTTCTTTGTGTGCATGTATGCGTTTGTGTGTGTGGGAGGGGGGATGAGTTTATTTTGCTTTCCAAATCTGGGACATCCAAATGGCGGAGTGTTTCCCCATCAACGCTTTATATCTGTTATAAATCGAAAAAAAAGTTCAAATGTGTGCGAAATCTTATGGGACTTAACTGCTAAGTCATCAGTTCCTAAGCCTACACACTACCTAACCTAAATTATCCTAAGGATAAGCACACACACACACCCATGCCCGAGGAAGGACTCGAACCTCTGCCGGGACCAGTCGCACAGTCCATGACTGCAACGCCCAAGACCGCTAAGCTAATCCTCCACGGCGTCATAAATCCGAGAACTGTCTTGACCACTAGAGTACGTTAGTAGTTACTGTCTCACAGGACACTGTATTGTTCTGCCGTCCTTCTGGTTTAAGAACATGGACAGTTATTAATCTACTCATCCTAACGTGCCTTCTGAGCCTTTTCTGTCGTGTTGTTTCATTTCATACGTAAAACGTTTCCAAGGATGAAAGGCATATTAAAGTACCAGAAACAGATTTTATAGAAAGCGGTAAACAATAAAAAAAGAAGAGACTTAACAAAACTTATTAACTATAACTTACAGCGCTGCAAAGTATAAAAGGCGATATGTCGTAGTAAGGACTCATGCCAGTGTAGCTTCGTCGTGTTGTTGTTGTTGCTGTTTTAGTTGTTGTAGTCTTCAGTCCGAACGCTGGTTGATGCTCCTCTAAAAGCTACTCCATCCTGCGCAAGCCGACTCATCTCCGATTAACTACCTGAACCTACAGCGTTCTGAATCTGATTACTGTACGCGTCTCTTGACTCCCTCTCCAACTTTTCCACCCACACATTCCCCAGTACTAAACTGACGATTCCTTGAAGTGTCACAATATGCCCTATCAACCGACTCCTTCTTTTAATCAAGTTACGACACAATCTTTTCCTCAGCAGTTCTATCCATTACCTTGTCGTTTGTTACGCACACCCATCTGATTTTCAGCATTCTTCTGTAGCCCCAGATTTCAAAAGCTGTTCTTGTCTGGACTTTTTTCTGTCCATTACACACTTCTGTTCAAGGCTATACTACAGACAAATGCCTTCAGAAAATACTTCCTCACACTTATATTTATATTCGACGTTAACAAATTTCTCTTCTTTAGAAACGCTTTCTTTGCCATTGCCAGTCTACATTTCATATCCTCTCTACTTCGCCCATTATAAGCTGTTTTACTGCCCAAGTAGCATCTGCCTCATTTCTTAATGTAATTCCCCTCAGCATCTCTTGTGTTAGTCCTATTACATACCACTACCTTTGTTTTATTTTTTTTTAATGTTCGTCTTATATCCGTCTTTCATTAGTGTCTATTCCGTAAAACTATGCCACCAAGTCTTTTGCTGTCTCTTTCGGAATTATAATGTCATGCCAACATCAAAGTTTTTATTTCGTCTCACTGAATTTTAATTCCGTCTCCAAATTTCTCCTTGCTTTTCTTCAAAACTTGCTGAAAGTGCATATTGAATAACATAATACAGGCAAAATAAGTCTGGTGAGGATTTTGATGCCTCTGTAGACAATTTAAAAGACTTTTTCTTGACACCAGACTGCTCTGAGGTTGCATTAAATTAACATTTGACGATTATTCTAGATATTACTTCTGTGGTGACATCTTTCCTTTTGTCAGTTTCGACAAACATGAAACAGAAAGCAGTAGTGAGAATCTCTTCTGAGGTGACAATGATGATGACGTGAGCATAGATATCATTATAAACGTTCACGATCTTACTAATTCGGTTCTTACAGACGTATTCAGTCTCTCTCCCGCTACCGGGGGACACACTATTAATTGAAAACAAAATTTAATCCACCTTCTCTCAAGAATAATTACCTAAAATCACCAAAAGAGTAATACATATTACTCCAGTATCAAAAGTTATTCATTAATTTGTTGATGAAAGGCTGAAGGAGTAGAATAACTCTTGTACCATATATGATAGATAACAATCAGGCTCCGGCAGCCGTGACAGAGCGGTTCTAGGCACTCCATACCGGAACCGCGTGACTGCTACGGTCGCAGGTTCGAATCCTGCCTCGGGCATGGATGTGTGTGATGTCCTTAGGTTAGTTAGGTTTACGTAGTTCTAAGTTCTAGGGGACTGATGACACCAGATGTTAAGTCCCATAGTGCTCAGAGCCATTTGAACCATTTTGAACAACAAGGCTTCCGAAATCGCCATACAATAGATTCTACATTAATCAAAGTAGCTTCCGTCTCCAACAAGCAAACGACAGTCAAGACGCAACGACCTGCATCTACATCTCTATCAGCACTCTGCAAACCACAGTGAAGGACGTGGCAGAGGATACTTCTCATCCCACCATTTATCAGAGCTTCTTCCGGCTCCATTCACGTATACTGGGGCTGAAAACCGATTGCTTGCATGTCTTTGAGGACGTTGTAATTAGTTTAGCCTTGACTTCGTTTTTCATCACCCCGGTTCCCAGAACTCTTGAAGATAGACGTCGTCCGTG
Source organism: Schistocerca serialis cubense (assembly GCF_023864345.2). Classification (NCBI taxonomy): domain Eukaryota; kingdom Metazoa; phylum Arthropoda; class Insecta; order Orthoptera; family Acrididae; genus Schistocerca; species Schistocerca serialis. The sequence goes on from NC_064638.1 coordinate 775,049,448, forward strand.
GATATTTTATCACAGACACAGTCCCTTTGACTGTTCATAAATGTCACTAAAACTGCCCGCAGATATAAACAACCATGCATGAGCAGCGCCTATTAGACGAAGGGGATCTGACAGCCGATCAGTTTCAGTCATTCCACCAGGAAGGAGGTACACGGATCGTGTTGTCTGTAGTTCAACAAAGACTAGACGGTCAATACCGCGGTTCGATCACGTCCACGTAGTTACTTTATGCCAGGAAGGTCTCTCAACAAGGGAAGTGTCAAGGCGTCTCGGAGTGAACCAAAGCGAAGTTGTTCGCACATGGAGGAGATACAGAGTTTGGAGGAACTGTCAATGATATGCCTCGCTCAGGCCGCCCAAGGGCTACTACCTCAGTGGATAACCGCTACCTACGGATTATGGCTCGGAGGAACCATGACGGCAACACCACCATGTTGAATAACGCTTTTCGTGGAGCCACGGGACGTCGTGTTACGGCTTAAAATGTGCGCAATAGGCCACATGATGCGCAGTTTCACTCCTGACGTCCATGGCGAGGTCCATCTTTGCAAACCCGACACCATGGAGCGCGGTACAGTTGGGGCCAACAACATGCCAAATGGACTGCTCAGAATTGGCATCACGTACTCTTCAACGATGAGTTTCGCATATGCCGTCAACCAGACAATCGTCGGAAACTTGTCTGGAGGCAGCCCGGTCAGCCTGAACGCCTTAGACACACCGTCCAGCGACTGCAGCAAGGTGGAGGTTCCCTGTTGTTTTGGGATGGTATTATGTGGGCCCGACGTACGCCGCTGGTGGTCGTGGAAGGTATCGTAACGGCTGTACGATACGTGAATGCCATCATCGGACCGATAGTGCAACCAATCGGCAGCATATTGAAGAGGCATTCGTCTTCATGGACGACAAATCGTGCCCCCAGCGTGCACGTCTTGTGAATGACTTCCTTCAGAATAACGACATCGCTCGACTACAGTGGCCAGCATGTTCTTCATACACGAACCCTATCGAAATTGCCTGGGATAGATTGAAAAGGGCTGTTTATGGACGACGTGACCCACCAATCACTCTGAGGAATCTACGCCGAATCGCCGTTGAGGAGTGGAACAATCTTGGCCAACAGTGCCTTGATGAACTTGTGAACAGTATACCCCGACGAATACAGGCATGCATCAATGCAAAGAGGACGTGCTACTGGGTATTAGAAGTACCGGTGCGTACAGCAATCTGGACCACCACTTCTGAAGGTCTCGCTGTATGGTGGAACAACATGCAATGTATGGTTTTCATAAGCAATGAAAAGGGCGGAAGTGATGTTTATATTGATCAATATTCCAATTTTATGTACAGGTTCGGGAACTCTCGGAATCGAGGTGATGCAAAACTGTTTTTGATGTGTGTATATCCCCAGATTCCTTTCTTACAGCTGGTTCTAGAAACTTTTTAAGTAGACTAGTGTGAGATAGTTTGCGTCATCCTCAAGTATATGTCAGTCTTTTTTTTTCAGCATCATCGTGACAGGCTGCCATGGACCAAGAAAACCTGTGAACATTCGTGCCACCGTTGACTGTATACACTGAGTATCCTCTGCCAGCCCTCAGCAATATTTTTGGATGGCTCACACGTGTGTTTTGTTAGCAGTCTCCTTTATACGGTCATTTCGTTTCCCTAGTATCCTATCAATGAACCCAAGTTTGCCTCCTGATTTACGTGCGGCAGAGCCTATGAGATTGGTTGACTTTCACATACATCTACATCTGCAATTCACATTTAAGTGTTTGGCAGAGGGTTCATCGAATCACAATCATACTATCTCTCTACCATTCCACTCCCGAACAGCGCGCGGGAAAAACGAACACCTAAACCTTTCTGTTCGACCTCTGATTTCTCTTATTTTATTTTGATGATCATTCCTACCTATGTAGGCTGGGCTCAACAAAATATTTTCGCATTCGGAAGAGAAAGTTGGTGACTGAAATTTCGTAAATAGATCTCGCCACGACGAAAAACGTCTTACTTTAATGACTTCCATCCCAAATCGCGTATCATATCTGCCACACTCTCTCCCCTATTACGTGGTAATACAAAACGAGCTGCCTTTTTTTGCACCCTTTCGATGTCCTCCATCAACCCCACCTGGTAAGAATCCCACACCGCGCAGCAATATTCTAACAGAGAACGAACGAGTGTAGTGTAAGCTGTCTCTTTAGTGGACTTGTTGCATCTTCTAAGTGTCCTGCCAATGAAACGCAACCTTTGGTTCGCCTTCTCCACAATATCTATGTGGTCTTTCCAACTGAAGTTGTTCTTAATTTTAACACCCAGGTACTTAGTTGAATTGACAGCCTTGAGAATTTTACTATTTATCGAGTAATCGAATTCCAACGGATTTCTTTTGGAACTCATATGGATCACCTCACACTTTTCGTTATTTAGCGTCAACTGCCACCTGCCACACCATACAGCAATCTTTCTAAATCGCTTTGCAACTGATACTGCTCTTCGTATGACCTTACTAGACGGTAAATTACAGCATCATCTGCGAACAATCTAAGAGAACTGCTCAGATCGTCAGCCAGGTCATTTATATAGATCAGGAACAGCAGAGGTCCCACGACGCTTCCCTGGGGAACACCTGATATCACTTCAGTTTTACTCGATGATTTGCCGTCTATTACTACGAACTGCGACCTTCCTGACAGGAAATCACGAATCCAGTCGCACAACTGAGACGATACCCCATAGGCCCGCAGCTTGATTAGAAATCGCTTATGAGGAACGGTGTCAAAAGCTTTCCCGAAATCTAGAAAAACGGAATCAACTTGAGATCCCCCGTCGATAGCGGGCATTACTTCGTGCGAATAAAGGGCTAGCTGCGTTGCACAAGAACCATGTTTTCTGAAACCATGCTGATTACGTATCAATAGATCGTTCCCTTCGAGGTGATTCATAATGTTTGAATACAGTATATGCTCCAAAACCCTACTGCAAACCGATGTCAATGATATAGGTCTGTAATATATCTACAAATTATTTCACCTATGTTTTTGTATGAATCGGTCGGTTTCAGCTGTCATTGATATTTTAGTTGTATCATACTATATATATATATATATATATATATATATATATATATATATATATTAGTGTAAATGATTTTGAGAAACACCTGGTATTACTAAAGCGAAGCTAGCCTCTATAGCCCAATGGAACCTCTATGAGATTCAATAATGCTCGAGCAGAAAACTGTCGCTAATAGACGGAAGGAAACACAGGCCACACCGTCTAAGAGGAGCGTAGCGAAAGTGATTCACCGAACTACCGTCCAACATCCCTGCCAACTTTCTGTTGCAGAATCTTAAAACATGTACTTAGCTTAAAAATAATGAAGTATGTTGAAGAGAATGACATCTCTGCTACCCAGCCTGGATTCGGAAAACATCGGTCATGCAAAATCCAACCCGCATTTTCCTCAAAGGACAATCTAAAAACCATCCATGAAGTTAGTCAGATGGACACAGTGTTTCTTGACTTCTGGAATGCCTTTGACTTGCTGCACCATCTTTTATTAACAAAAGAGCGATCACATGTGGAATCAAACCAAATGTGTAATTTTATTGAGGATATCTTGGTAAGGTGGTTCCAGCGTATCATTTTTGATGGAGAGTTACCTCATGTGAGCGCTATAGAAGTGTACGGGGATCGTTCCTCACCGTACTGTATATTGATGAATTGGTTACATATATATATATATATATATATATATATATATATATATATATATATATATATATATTGATGAATTGGTTACACACACACACACACACACATATATATATATATATATATATATATATATATATATATATATATATATATATAGAGGTTCCATCGGGCTATAGAGGCTAGCTTCGCTTTAGTAATACCAGGTATTTCTCAACATCACTTACACTAATACTTATTTAACTCATGTTTGCAGTGGTGAGATAACTAAATTAGTGGAATATTACTCTGCCTTTGAAATGGGGAATTTCAACCCTTCTTTCACTTTTCTCTGATCAGTTTCCGTTTCTTGGTCGTTCGTGAGTTTTTGAACGCTAACTTCTGGGCCACCGACTACTTTCATGCAGGGTATAACTAAATTCCCTTTACATTCTTGTAGGACAGGTTCCTGATAACGAAACAAGAAGAAAATGTGTAGTAAACATGGGCTTTAAAATGTATACCTTAAAAGCCACCAGCATCTTCGACTCTGGAAAACATATCTCTTCTGTTGTAAGCTCTTTCCTTTCCGTATTTTGAGATGACGTAGCATGGACCAAAACAAGAAAAGATTTGCAGTAAACATGGGCTCTAAAGTACATCTCTTAAGAGCTTGTTTAATGGAGGAGATGCCGGCCGGGGTGGCCGAGCGGTTCTAAGCTCTACAGTCTGGAACCGCGCGACCGCTACGGTCGCAGGTTCGAATCCTGCCTCGGGCATGGATGTGTGTGATGTCCTTAGGTTAGTTATGTTTAAGTAGTTCTAAGTTCTAGGGGACTGGTGACCTTAGAAGTAAAGTCCCATAGCGCTCAGAGCCATTGGAACCAATAGAAGAGATGTGTTTCACAGTAGCGAAGATGAGCAACTGCCCATAGGACCTGACATGAATTTTAGAGCCCATGGTCACTAGACTTTTTGTTATAGTTTTGGTCCTCACTAGGCCCTGCGAAAATATAGAAAGCAAAGAGTTTGCTATAAAACAGACGTGTTTCGTAGTGTCGAAGGTGAAGAAGTGCTCATAGCTCTTAAAGTATGAATTTTAGAGCCTATATTTCTTCTTGTTTTCGTGTAAGGAGTCTGTCTACACAGTTTGTGGAGGGAATTTAGTTAAATGCTGTATATGCCAGAATATCTTTGGTTTATGTGAGAGATCTTTCTGCTACGGAACTCACTGAAGGCATAATGCTTGGCCTATTGACAGCCAAACATGCTTCACACAACATGTCTCTATTTATAGCCCATTGTTTTGTTTTCCACCTACTACTCAGCAGTTTGTGCTTTAGAAGTTTCTTTTCAGTGACTGTATACTATAGTGTGCCCCTCTCATAACGAACTGTTCTATGAGGTACATACCTATCCAGTGCATGAAAAACTATTCTTTTCAATCTCTACCACAGGTTTTCTAGGTGGACCTGTCGGGAGGTATACGTCTCAAGTTTCTCATTGAGATATGATACTACTGCCACTTTATCCAGTTTGAAGAACTTTCAAATCTTTCTACATGTCTCAGTTTCATTATGAGCAGTGGTAATCATTGTTGTTACAACTTCTTCATAGTTACTGTTACTAGTTCAACTTCAACATCCTCAAAGAGGTCAGATCTGTTTGTTGTCACTGGATCCAAAATATTTCCATAATGAAGAACTTTCGAACTATCGTTGTCGTTGGTGTTAAACAAAAAAAGAACAAAAAAGAAAAACACTTATTATTGTACCCAAGAATGTTTTGTCCCGCCCGCGACTTACAAAGCGGTAATTATCTCAAGTGATTCTTGGATGACTAAAGTGTCCTTCGATGATTATAATACGTACTAGCAGACTGCGGTTACCTCTAAAGCTGTCAGTTACTTCTGGTAGTAACTCTTGTGGTCAGTAGAAAGATCCAGAGCTTAAGTTTATATACACCTGTTGCACTAACAGTCACGCATGCAGCTTCAATTTGTTCTCGGTGGGTCTGTGTTTCTTGTCTCGTGCGACAAATACATGATGTCAGTTTTCAAACAAAAAAAATATGTAGAAATGTGTGTGAAACCTTATGGGACTTAACGGCTGAGGTCACCAGTCCCTAAGCTTACACACTACTTAACCTAAATTATCGTAAGGACAAACACACACACCCATTCCCGAGGGAGGACTCGAACCTCCGCCGGGACCAGCCGCACAGTCCATTCAGTTTTCAATTAGCCTATCCTTTCGATTTACATTACATTCGACCCCATAACCTCACCACTAGCAGTTTCGTTTCCCAGATCTCTGCACGTAGTATTATGTGACCTACACTCCTTTATTAGAAGGACGTCAGACTCTGGAACTTTTTTAACGAGTGCTTCAGCAGTTGATCATTATCATTTTAACGCTCTTGCTTTTACGTACGTGTGAACGGGTGTGTGGGGAAGGGGGGAAGGGGAGGGGGCTGTATTTCTCTGGATTTTATTCTGACGTTTCGGAGTCTCCTAGAGCTTTTGTTATCTGAACTAAATGAAGAGTCACGTAATCGAAAGAACGCTTCTGTGCACCCCACATACAGCAGAGTGATATGCAGTACACAACTGACCCATTTAGGGAGACTCCAACAGTTCTCAAGCCTGTGGCAAAAATCTATGATGTCGCAGCCTTCTTCGTCAAACAACCTCCTGTAGTATACAGAAGTAAGCTATTGTAAGATACTAGTAAATGGCTGGAAGTAAAGTACGTCGTCGAGTTATTACCGTATACCCACGAGGTGGATAATGAGAGGGTGCCAGGCGCAGTATTGCAGCTTAACCACGAAGTCAACAAACACCCAGGAGCCAGGCGCCAGTCCATCGAGCGATTGTTCAGTAAACAAGAGCATTAGAGTACACCATTAACGGACGTAGCTCCAAACGAACTTGACACACGAAGCATATAACTAGACAGAGAGCGTGGGAAGATAGGGCCACCTATACTTCGTGAGGACCCAATGACGGACCTACACTGAGATGATATCTCCTAATATTGTGCTGGCCCTCCTTTTGACCGGCGTAGTGCAGCAACTCGAAGTGGCATGGACTCAACAAGTCGATGGAAGTTGTCTGCAGAAATATTGATCCACGCTGCCTCTATAGCCGTAAATAATTGCCCAAAGAGATGACGGTGCAGCACTTTTTGCATGAACTGACCTCTCAATTATGTCCCATAAATGTTCCATGGGGCTCATGTTGTGCGATATGAGTGGCCAAATCATTTGGCCCAATTGTCCAGAATGTTCTTGAAACCAATCACGAACAATTGTGGCTCCTGAGACGGCGCCCTGTCATCCATAAAAATTCCATAGATGTTTGGGAATATGAAGTCCAAGTATAGGGTGCAACTGGTCTCCAAGTAGTCGAACGTAACCGAGGACCCAGTCCATTCCATGTAAACACAGCCAACACCGTTATGGAAATACCACCAGCTTGCACAGTGCCTTGTTGACAACCTGTGTCCCTTGCTTCGTGCCGTCTGCGCCACACTCGAACCCTACTATCAGCTCTTACCAACTGAAATCGGAACTCATCTGACCAGTCCACTTCTACCAATCATCTAGAATTCAGCCGTTGTGATCACGAGCCCAGGAGAGGCGCTGCATGCGATGTCGTGTTAACAAAGGCACTTGTGTCGGTCGTCTGCTGCCATATCCCATTCACGCCAGATTCCGCCGCACTGTACTAACGGACACGTCCGTCGTACGCCGACATTGATTTCTTCGGCTACTTCACGCAGACTTGCTTGTCTGTCAGCACTGATAACTCTACGCAAACGCCGCTGTTCTCGGTCGTCAAGTGAAGGCCGTCGGCCACTGCGTTGTCTGTGGTGACAGGTAATGACTGGAATCTGGTATTCACGACACACTTTTGATTCTAGGGATCTCGGAATACTGAATTCCCTAACGATTTCTGAAATGAATGTCCCATGCGGCTAGCTCCAACTAGCAAACCGCGTTCAAAATCTGTTAATTCCCGTCTTGCGGACATAATCACGTCAGAAACCTTTTCACGTTAATCACCTGGGTACAAATGACTGCTCTGCCAGTGCACTGACCCTTTATAACTATTCTACGTGATACTGCCATCAACTGTATATGTGCATATCGCTATCCGATGACGCTCTGGGGTAGAGTAGCAGGGCAGATTAGATAGCAGAATAATGGAGAAAGTGTATGAAAGCGAAGTATGAGAGCAGTGTATGAGGAGAGAGCGCACGAGCTGGACTCTCCGAACGAGATGTATAGGTAGCAAGAGTCAGGCCTAGCTAAAGCATGAGTATCAGTAGCCATATAGGGCTATGCAGAAGTACACTGAACAGCCAGAACGTTATAACCACCTACCTAACAGCCGGTATGTCTACCTTCGGCGTGGATAACGGCGGCAACGTGTCATAGCATGGCAATGAGGCCTTGATACGACGCTGGAGGGAGTTGACACCACATCTGCACACACAGATCACGATGAGCTCTGACGTCACGTTCGATCACATCCCAGATGTGTTCGATTGGGATCAGATCTGGCAATTATGGGGGCCAGTACATCAATTGGAACTTGCCACTGTTTCCCTCGAACCATTCCATCACATTCTTGGCGTTGAGATATGGCGCATTATCTTGTTGTAAAATACCACTGCCGTCGGGAAACATCATGGTCATGAAGAGGTGTAAGTGGTCTGCAACCAGTCTACGATACTCCTTAACCACCGTGGTGCCTTGCATGAGCTCCACTGGAATCATGTATGCCCATGTGAATGTTCCTCAGAACATAATGGAGCTGCTGCCAGCTTGTGCCCGTCCCACACTACAGGTGTCGAGGAGCCGTTCCCCTGGCATATAACGGATTTGCTCCTTCCCATCGGCGCGATGGAGAAGATATCGGGATTCATCAGACTATGCAATGGGCTACCACTGATCCAATGTCCAGTGGTGATAGTCATTTGCCGGCCGGAGTGGCCGTACGGTTCTAGGCGATACAGTCTGGAGCCGAGCAACCGCTACGGTCGCAGGTTAGAATCATGCCTCGGGCATGGATGTGTGTGCTGTCCTTAGGTTAGTTAGGTCTAGGCGACTGATGACCTCAGAAGTTAAGTCGCATAGTGCTCAGAGCCATGTCAACCATTGATAGTCATTTGACATTTCAGTTGTAGTTGCTAACTTCGTAATTTTAGCATTATCACATGCATAGGTCGTCGGTCGTGGAGGCCCATCGTTAGGAGTGTTGGTACATTTTGTTTTCACACTTTTAGTCCACTCAGCATTAAAGTCTGATGTTAGTTCCCCCATAGTTCCCCACCTGTCCTGTTACCAGTCTGCACAGCCTACGACATCCAAAACCTGTAATGAGGGATGGCCACCCAATCCTACGACATCTGGACATGATTTCACCTTGGTTTCGTCACGTGTTGAAGACACTAACCACAGTACTCCTCCAGCACCCGACAGGTCGGGCAGTTTCCGAAATGCTCGTGCTGAGCCTCAGGGCCAACACAAGCTGTCCTCGGCCAAACTCACACAGATCGCGCGCCTTCGCCATTCTACACACATACCACTCTCACTGATACTACACGCATCGTGGGTATGTCTGACTAGTAGTCATTCCTCCCATGTGATGCTGCTATCTCCTAGACGGGTTTCTTTTAACGAAAATTCTGTGGTCATATTGTTCTGGCCGTTCAGAGTAGCTGCATTAATATCAGTATAGCTGATGAGACTATAGGTGAGAAGCTGAGGAAATATATGTGTTAATCATAGTAACAGTGTCATTTCATAGCAGATGACATAGTGCAAAGCAGTCGTCATGTAAGATGGCATAACTATGCCCCTTACATGAAGTCATTAAAGATCACCTAACTCACGTTGAGCGAACAGTAGGGCTGAACAAAATGACTGACAAGGCACAATGCATCTTGTAGAGGGTATAGTTTGGCCGTAGTGGAATAATTAATGTCGGGTGATGGTTTTAAGGTAATTCACATGACATGAAAACTTTGTGGAAACGAGTCGATTTACTGGACACTAGTTTACCCCAGGGAAGTATTTAGAGTTGACCGTGGCTGGCTGGGAAACGGCAAAGGGAAGCGACAATAGGCAGCTTAGGGCGGCTCAAGCTCTGAGAAAGCGGTAATGCAGCATGGCCTCCAGCCGCCTTAAGATGAGTGGCAGCATGGGTGGTTGACCCCGACCCCATGCTGATGTACTGGGAAGCAGACGGATAACCTGTATGCCTGTTGATAAATGTCCATCGTCTCGTTTTCAGGGAAACATGCGAGAAAGCCGCGAAAAACTATGGTGGAGCGGTCAACAGAGGTCAAAATATGCGTGTTCGTGACTATAGCAACTTCACGCTGAATTCACGGTGTGCAGGGTTTGAAGTAAATCAGGTGAAGAGCGACAGAATGAAATACGCCGGCCTCTGATGGGAACATAGGACCAAGGAATTTGAAGTACTCTCCTGGGAGTCAGAATTCCGGAAAACTTGGTGTTTGTGCAGACGCTAACCTTGATGGGTCGCCTGGGAGGAGCTAAATAGGAGAAGTTGAGAGGAAGGGAAATTTTGTGGGAATTTGTTCACTTCCCAGAGCAGGCATTGGTCGGCGCTGGGAAGCGACGCATAATTAACGCGACTTGCGCTGCAATTGGCGTAAGTGATTTTGCTGGAGGGGGAACCGAGACGAAGAGCGGACTGGCAGGAGTCTCAGTAGAGGTCTTCCATTCCCAGCTTGCCTAGAGTGCGGACGTGGCATTCTTTACTCAGCTTGCCTGAGAAAGAGTGAGCATCTCTGCAGTTTAAGACTTAGCTAACGGAACGATTGAGCTTGGAGATAGGAAGTTTTGGTTCAGCTATGTACTGAGCAAGATGGCTAGGAGTGAATAGACGAGCGCAGCCTTGCAGCACCAAGAGGTTGGCCGACGTCCACACAACGACACCGCTCCGCCACGCTGTATTCGGTGATATTGCGCCCGCTCCGGCCATTGTTTAAGTTGCTGGATCACGTCGGCAAAGTTTCCACGAGGGTTTCATGGGCCATGTACTGTAGAATTCTTCTCGCACTTCGCATTACGCCTGGGTCAGTCGATAGGAATTACTTATTATTTATCGCGCTTTACTCCACGCAAACGCAATTTATTACCGCTGCCTGTTAGGAGAGTCATGTAACGTGATGATTGAAGGCCGTGAGTCAAAATAAATCTGAGCTAATCGACTGCATCTGTTTTCAATCATGTAGTTGAAATCCCAAGTCACTTTCTTAATTAATTTTATGTTCAACACTTGCATCTGTGTTCAATAGCTGATTATAACAACAATGTGCACCCCCTTTTAACTAAAAGGGATCAATTCTGAACCAATTAATGTCAACACCGCCACCGCAGTTCAATCAGGAGTCACAGGACCTTATTACTTTCTTTGTGTTATCCGACATTGCGGCAGTTTTGCACTCTCTGTTGATCTGTTAGTCAATTACCTGGTGTGAACACACACCAAAACCAGATAAGTGACGGGCGGGGTGTTACAATCGGCTCTGTCCTAAGACACGATATTTTCGTGGGCACGATTCCTTCAGTACGAATAAAGCAAGAGCTGACACTGTTGAAATTGCAAACCACGCCTAGTTGACAATCTTTCAAGTCAGCTTCCAATCTCGTTTCCTATATCCTCATTTCTTTTCTCTATCTCTTCATATTCTGCTTGTAACGCAGCTTGTATTACTGAAGTATGGTGTAGGCTTGCCGTTGATTCTGACGAGAACAACGCTATTACCGAAACTTTCACAGAAAGTCAGTCTCTGACTATTCATAAAAAATTCTACTCCCTTTATAACATTTTCTGCTGCTGCTGATATTGCCGTTTTCTCCTATGACCAGAAATCCTTGCCTTCTTCCCATTTCACTTCAGTGCCATGCACTATATCTAGACTGAGCCTTAGCATTTCTCTTTTAAAATTTTCTTGCTTCCCTGCCACATTTAGACTTTTGACATTCCACGCCTCAATTCTTGGAATATTGTCTTTTCGTTGGTTATGTAATCTGTTTGTGACGGTCACCACCCACTAAGCAGTCCCCTCTCGGAGATCCGAATTAAGATACTTTTTCAATTGCAGGCCACATGCCCTTGTTGATACAATTCATGTGTCTTTAACGCAATGGTTTCCATTGCTGTTGCATCTTCGTTCCGTTATTATCGCTGATTCTTCGGACTTCGGGGGGGGGGGGGGGGGGGGGGAGGGGGGGAGTAATTCCCACCTGAAGTATAAGAGATTGCCCTAAACTTCTGTCAGTTCCTTCGCCTTCTTTGACAAGGTCGTTAGCAGAACGAGGGTGACATCTTTTGCCGGAATTCTTCCGCCGCCATTATTGATGATTTTTAGTCAAAATTCAAGCAGTGGCAAGGTTCGGACAGCGCATACGGGAAGTTTCGATTACTAGTCAAAGAGGATAGCGTTTTTTTTGTTATCAGATGGACTTGGCACTTCCATGAACATTCAGACGACCATAGTTAAAATCACCATGCAATATGAGCTGCAAACTGAGAAAGCAAATAATTATTAGTAAAAAAACACGAGAATAAGATTCTGAGTAATTAGGAAGTTAACTGATAACCTATCCACCACTTTTTTAATTTTATTTATTTTATTTTTATTTTCTTATTTTTTGTGTACAAGGAAGAAAAGTGACCAAAACTAGTCTTCACATGACTGGACGCCAGAAACAGGGAGGAATCAAAGACCACAGAGGAACCTAACCGGCACCCTGTCGATCAAAAACAAGATAAAGAGCATATTTCTAAAAAGCGCTCGATAACGTGGAAACCGCACCTATTTCTAATAGCAGGTCTTCAGATACGGGTGAAAGACTCAGGCAACGGGGCCGTTCCCTCCTTCAGCGATATTGTGACCCTGGAGCCCGACGATCGTGTTCGTTTTCCTCTGAGGAGAAAAGGATACGTCAGGACGAATAAGAAATTCATCAGGAAAAGCGGGATTAGGCCCTCGGGAAAGAAAAGCCAACAGTCGACAAATCCAGAGCCAATGACGCCGTCCACAAGAGATCAACCTGTGAAGTAAGTGTGATGACAATCGTTACTTGGATCAGTCGGGTGAAGGTCTACGCGAAAAAGACGGTCGCCAGTCGATATCAAATGACCATATTCCACTTCAAAGTAATCTCCATCGGTGATATAGGAAGACTAAGATGAGAGCAGACAGTTTTCCAGGACGTTGGCGGGGAAACTATTTCGATAGAGGAGAGGCAAAATGGTTTACCCCAACTATATAATAAGAATCCGGTAGTGAGATAAATATTCTACATCTGCAAATGGTTACTATGCAAATCACATTTAAGTGCCTGGCAGAGGGTTCAACGAACCATCTTCACAAGTCTCTATTATTCCAATCTTTCCGTGCGAGCTCTGATTTCCCTTATTTTATGGTGGTGATTGTTTCTCCCTATGTAGGTCGGTGTCAGCAATTTTCGCATTCGGGGGAGAATACTGGTGATTGGAATTTCGTGAGAAGATTCCATCGCAACGATAAACGCCTTTAATACAAAACGTGCTGCCGTTCTTTGAACATTTTCGATGTACTCCGTAAGTCTTATGTGGTAAGGATCCCACACCTCGCAGTAGTATTCTAAAACAGGACGGACAAGAGCAGTGTAGGTAGTCTCGTTAGTAGATCTGTTACATTTCCAAGTGTCCTGCCAATAAAACGCAGTCTTTGGTTAGCCTTCCCCACAAAATTTTCTACGTGTTAATTCCAATTTAAGTTGTTCGTGATTGTAATTCCTAAGTATTTAGTTGAATTTACGGCCTTCAGATTTGACTGATTTATCGTGTAACCGAAGTTTAACGAATTCCTTTTAGCACTCTTGTGGATGACTTCACACTTTTCGTTACTTAGGGTCAACTGCTACTTTTCGCACCATTCAGATATCTTTTCTAAATAGTTTTGGAATTTGTTTTGATCTTCTGATGACTTTATTAGTCGAAAAACGCTAGCGTCATCTGCAAGCAACAGAAGACGGCTGCTCAGATTGTCTGCCTTATCGTTTATACAGATAAGGAACAGCAAAGGGCCTATAACACTACCTTGGGGAACGCCAGAAATCACTTCAGTTTTCCTCAATGACTTTTCGTCAATGACTACGAGCTTTGACCTCTTTGGCAGGAAGTCACAAATCCAATCACATAACTTAGACAATATTCCATAAGCACGCAGTTTCACTACAAGCCGCTTGTGTGGAACAGTGTCAAAAACCTTCCGAAAACCCAGAAATACGGAATCGAACTGAAATACCTTGTAAATAGCACTCAACATTTCATGTAAATAAAGAGCTAGTTGTGTTTCACAAGAACGATGTTTTATAAACCCATGTTGACTGTGTGTTAATAGACCGTTTTCTTCGAGGTAATTCATAATGTTCGAACAGAATATATGTTCCAGAATCCTGCTGCATATCGATGTTAATGATATGGGCCTGTAATTAAGTGGATTACTCCTACTACCTTTCTTGAATATTGGTGTGAACTGTCCAACCTTCCAGTCTTTGCGTACGGATCTTTCGTCGAGCGAACGGTTGTATATGATTGGCAAGTATGGAGCTAATGCATCAACGTACTCTGATAGGAACGTAATTGGTATACAGTCTGGACCAGGAGACTTGCTTTTATTAAGCGATTTAAGTTGCTTCACTACTCCGAGGATATTTACTTCTACGTTACTCATGTTGGCAGCTGTTCTCGATTCGAAGTCTGGAATATATACTTAGTCTTCTTTTGTAAAGGAATTTTGGAACGCTGTGTTTCGTAACTCTGCTTTGGCAGCACTGCCTTCGGCAGTATCTCCATTGCTGTCGCGCGGAGAAGGCATTGATTGTTTCTTGCTGCTAACATACTTATACGACGAGAATCTCTTTGGTTTTTCTGCCAGGTTTCAAGACAAAGTTTCGTTGTGGAAACTGTTATAAGCATCTCGTACTAAAGTCCGCACCAAATGTCGAGCTTCTGTAAAAGATCGCCAATGTTGGGGATTTTGCGTCTGTTTACATGTGGCATGTTTGTTTCGTTGTTTCTGCAACTGTTCTGACCTGTTTTATGTACTAAGGAGGATCAACTCGGTCGTTTGTTAATTTATTTGGTATAAATCTCTCAATTGCTACCAATACTATTTCTTTGAATTCAAACTACATCTGGTCCAGACTTATATTATTATTTTGGAAGGAGTGGAGATTGTCTCTCAGGAAGGCGTCAAGTTAATTTTTTATCTGCTTGTTTGAATTGGAATATTTTTCGTTTATTTTTGGAGTATTTGTATTCAATCTCGCTACGACAACTCTGTGTTCACTAATCCCTGTATCCGTTTTGATGGGATGACTGGAGAATCTCCAGCTGGCTAATTAACAACAGCCAGATCAGGTGCAGAAACACCCAACGCTTCCTCATCCACAAACTCAGGTCGGAGAAGAGGGTCCTCCGGTAGAGGGCAACCTCAAGGTTAAGCCTAAGGAAAAGGCTCATCAACAACTGTATCATCGTCCTGTGTTCTGTGACACTTGTTTTGAATAACAGGAGCAGGCACCGCAGGAGTGACGGCATTATTGCCCCTTCGCGTGAGCAGCGGGCGAATATTATGAGCATTATCTCTTAAAGATCAACTTTGATCCTCAATAACTGGAATTATCTCAGCTGCAGGATTCTTTGGCAGAAGATCCGCTGAAGGCAATTTTTTACGCTGGTCGTGATCGGGATTTAATGCCAGTACACGGCGCTGACAATTGGTTGCGAAGTGGCCTCTCTGTTTACAAATAAATCAGGTTCCTTCCTGGCTGATGTAAGTAATATGAACCCGATGGCCACAGAACTGCAGGCGAGGGGATATATTTTTTTAATCTACCTTTCTATCGACCGAAGGCACTATAGACTTGCAAGTGGCGCTGAGCAGACCAGTGTTCTCTTCGAATACGTCATACATACCCATAATAATGCAAGCTGTACCTCAGAAAACCATCATCTGTCTCGCGTACAAGGTTAAAAACTTTATAATTTGTATCGACCAGCTCTGCATTCACCAAAAGAACCATGTTAGTGGAAGCATCACGATGAGTAAAGGGGACCTGAGTACCTCGACGAAATAATCCTGTCAACCAGACGCGGGTCAAGAAATTTAACAAAAATCACGTATGATTTCAAATAAAAGTACGCAATACGCACTTGATCTCTAGTAATCTTGATCTTGTTCGCCAACCAGTCGTGTATCTCTAAACAGCCAAGATGCACGTGCCACGTGGATTTGTCAAAACTGCAGCTGGCACTACCTGTACATGAACTAGACGTGGGAAGCATGCTGGACATTTCAGCACGAGACAACGCCATGCCAAGAAAGTCTGCACAAACACCAGACACTAGACGACAAACAGCAACGCAACGCGTATGAGGACTCACTTGAAGGTGAACAGAAACAAGTAAGACACGCGGGTTTATAGTAAGAGGCGGAAAGAACTGGGACAGCCTACTACCCGGACGTGAAGCGGGAATGACATAGATCCACAGGTGTGGTCTTACTACTCGTAATAATGGATTTAACACTACAGCCACGCCAAGACTCCCTCGCACATAGGTCAGCCATATGATTCCCACCTCCTCGCGAACCCTGTCGTCCATCTGTAGCAATACTCATGTTTGAGACGCGACACTTCGATATCTCGGAAGCGTCCCACCAGGAGTTCACTATTCGTTCTGGAGACAATTCTGCAGATTCTGATCTTCGCCTAAACTCCGTAAGCAAGGCTGGTCTTCTTAGCCTTCTCTGCCAGTCGCTGGAATGATCGAGGTATGATTTTGGAGCCCAGATGACAGGCATCGTTTGGTCCAACGTGTCCCACAATGTGCAGGAGGTTGCAGCTTGTTCCCTCAACAGCTGCTGGCACAGCCTCTTCAGCATATTGACCGAGGAATGAACTCATACCTCATAAATATTTAGTCTGAAACTTACACACTTAACAAAGCAAATTTATGAAAGAGAAGAGAGCTCAAACGGAAAGACTGGAGATGAAAGAGGAGAACACAGATCCATGCATATGTGTGGAAAAATGAATCAAATATTCCTAGTTGTACATGTCACATCCCTCGGTAGGAAGAAATGCAATAAAAATTGCATCTAAATTCCCAGCTTTATTTAATTATTGTTAGTTTTTGTCTGTTTGGGGTGCAATAGGAGGAGGGAGAGGGTACAGACTGAAGCGAAGTCAGACAATCGCTCACATACATAGGCGGCGTTTACAGTGACAGGAAGTAGCTTCTAGAACTGGAAACAATAAACGTTTATGACCAGTAACAGCGCGAAATTTAAGCCGGATGGCAGCAGCGGGGCAGGATAATGGAGCTCAAATAACAGGCGGCAGCGGCAGCGGCAGGGGTCGGGGCGTCGCGTGCTGTGTGCGAGCTCGGCGCCAGCGAGCGGCCGTGGCGCTGCCGTTTATCGGACGGCCGCTCGTTATCTGCCGCTCCGTGAATTACCGACAAGTGCCTCCATCGCAGGCCGTACATGGCCCACGGCTGCGTGTATTGCAGTACATCTGTTTGCACAACGAAACGAGGCAGTGGTTGTCTCTCTGTTGCTACTATTGGCAAACTAGGGCCCTACAGCGCCAAGGCAATTGTCTAAAAAAAGAAAGAGTGAATAAGTTACATCATTCTATGTAGAAGGAGAATTGCTAGTAGTGTGGCAAGGGAGACTATCGGAGAACATTTCGGGTAACCTACATTCAGGGGACAAACTTACTGTTTCCTTTTGAGTGACAGCTCCTTAAGCTATTGCTCTGTTAGATTATGACCCCCCCCCCCCCCCCCACCCTGAGGAGAATCCATAATTTCGATTAACAGGCCCTTAACCTATGGCTCAGTTAAGTGGTTTCCCAGAAACCACCACCCCTTCCCCTCCCATTCACCCTCCTCATCCCCTCCCCCCTCCCATTGCTGATACAAGCACACTTTTGATATCAATTTGATTGTCTAATTAATTAAATCCATCAATTAATTATCCCCTCCCCTCTATGAAACCCTCCACCTCCCTGTCTATCCTCCCCCACCTGGAAACTGGCGGGAAGAGAAATTAGTTGATTGGCAGTTTGGCAGGAAATCGATTGTTGTGTATAGAATATTGTTTAAGAAATTTAGACAATGTGTAGAATATTGTTCATTTAAACAATTTATAGGATACAAGAGCATGGTCGGTGTGGTGTGCGTACTGTAAGACCCTCAGTACACACACCATGCCGGCCGGAGTGGCCGAGCGGTTAAAGGCGCTACAGTCTGGAAACGCACGACCGCTACGGTCGCAGGTTCGAATCCTGCCTCGGGCATGGATGTGTGTGATGTCCTTAGGTTAGTTAGGTTTAAGTAGTTCTAAGTTCTAGGGGACTGATGACAACAGCAGTTGATTCCCATAGTGCTCAGAGCCATTTTTGAACACACCATCAGATTATTTGACTTGTCGCTCTAACGAAGTAGGCGAGTGTCAGCAATATGTCTCGTGGTCTTATCGTGGCGTGTTTATCTTCTGCCGTCTGGTCAGACGATAGAAATGCCACGCTTAGAGTAGCAGATTGACGGTGACCAAATTCAAACAGAACTTGATTAATTTTCACACATATTTATTTAAATTATAAAAAGCATAAATATTATGTAACTTGATTCTGGATGCTGTTGACAATTGACAATCTGAAGTTCCTTTGGCCTTGGTACGTTAATCTTATTCTCACATATCTCTGATACTTGACAAAGTGTCTATACATTTCTCTTCATGGCTATGTACAGGAATATGATAATCGTATTAGGCGCAGACTGAAACTTGGCTACAGACTAACGCAGACAAATGCAGACTGACTAATCGGAGGTCTGTACACTCGTTATAATACCTCGCGCGTTCAGGTATCACTGCGCGAGTGTGGTCCGCGAGGAGAAAAGGTTCTACGTTAGCAGCAATCTCATTGGCTGCGTTACATATTAATACGCGGATCGGCAGAAGCAGAATTTGGTCCGTCTTTATGGCAGCGCCATCTCGTAGTGCGGAGACGGACGAGCGCTACGCCTGCGCTGTTGTGCTTAGCGGGGCGCGCTCTAGTGGGAAAGTTGTGTACGCACTGACTACGCGGAACTATGTACACAACAGTTGGAATACAGTATCTTTATTTATTTAAAGAATTTGGAGGGAAATCGATTCCATTGTATGGAATACTGTTTAAACAATATTGATATGTGGAATATTGTTTATTTAAACAATTTACGGGATATAACGTGAATATTTAAACAACTGCAATGCTTTTTCATTCCGATTGCATAAGGAAACATGTATTTACAATGTCACAGACCACTTAAGCATATCTTAAAAACTTTTTCATCTCTCATCACGCACGTAGGCTGCCCGGAGTTGGGCTGCACCGGGTGCCCCGCGAAGCATCGCGTCTATCAGCGACCACACCACGTTCCAGCAGTCTCACCGCACCACTGTCAGCTGTTGGCGGCTCTACAGCTACGTGAAGTACGGTACTAATCCCTGAAAAAAAAAGTGTCGACTGGTGGCAACCCTTTGATAATGATACCTGAGAACTCCTGTCGACGTCACCCCCTGCCACCTCAAGTAGTCTGTATGCATGAACCAACTTGCCTGATACCAGTGTAAGTGAGAGACGCCTCCCATCCAAAGCAAATACCTGACTGGGAGCCGATCCTGAAATACTACTGAAGTTAATAAATAATTATTTTCCGTTCTCATGATCATGGTGTAGGGGATATAAGGAGAACACGACAGCCACTTCGCACACACAAATTGATGATGTCACAAACAAGTAGCAGGCTGACTCGAAATAGGCTTCTTTTTTTTTTTTAAAAAAAAGGATCGCTCCATAAAAAGACAGAGCTGTGGCCGAGCGGTTCTAGGTGCTTCAGTAGGGAACCACGCGGCTGATATGGTCGCAGGTTCGAATCCTGTCTCGGGCATGGATGTGTGTGATATCCTTAGGTTAGTTAGGTTTAAGTAGTTCCAAGTCTAGGGGACTGATGACCTCAGATGTTAAGTCCCATAGTCCTTAGAGCGCTTTGAACCATTTTGAACAAAGAGAGAGAGCAGCAATTTGCTTTGCAAATGACGTAGGAACTAGAAGGGGATATTTCATTTCACCATAGGCTCTAATCTACCCCAAACTGTCTGGCGCACTTTCTTGTGCTACATTTCACAAACTGCTTCAGGAGTTATTAAATATGGTGCCGAATATCAAATCTTGAAGATGTCACAAATGTTGCTCCAGAAGATGTGCCACTCGCAATATTAATTAAATTGTTAATATAGCGTTTAAACAAGCGGATGTAGGTGGTGCGTGAGAGGAGACTCAAAGTTATCGGTGTTTTCGCTGGGCATATTGATGACATCCGAATTCCTACCACACCAATCATCCTAGGATGCCCTCCACAGCCGAGGGTGGTGCACTCTGGTATACATGCTCGTCCACGATCGCGGCTGCGGCCACTGCGGCAGTTTTCACCGACCTCCTGACGTCGGCACCGGTGGTATACGAGCGAATGGACGCACTTCGTGTGTAGGTCTGGGAGGAAAGTGCGTGTGATGTGCAAGTGTTTCAGCGACATCAGGCATCTAGCCATGTCATCTGCTGCTATGGGATGGATCTTTATGTAAGTATGTCGTGTTTACTGCTTCTCAATACATTGCAAGGGACTTCCTCTTGTAGTTGTGTTTGCTGTTGTCTTTACCCTA
Source organism: Schistocerca serialis cubense (assembly GCF_023864345.2). Taxonomy (NCBI): domain Eukaryota; kingdom Metazoa; phylum Arthropoda; class Insecta; order Orthoptera; family Acrididae; genus Schistocerca; species Schistocerca serialis. Next base: position 775,069,958 of record NC_064638.1, read on the forward strand.
TCACGCAGCAAAACCTGTCTCCTCCTTCTCCTTCCGAAACTAGTGGAGAAAGCCAATTCAGTAATTCTGTAAAGCTTTAAAAACCAACCGCGAAGTGAAAATCCAGAGAGATTGTCATCTCTGACATCCAGCCATGAGAGCTTATTGCTACGGACTGGGTCGTGGTTTGAGTGTGTTTCGGGTTTAGTGCTGTTCAATACATCACAGTGGACTCTGTCTTGCAGGGATATTTTCTGTTGTCTCTATCTTATCATGCAGTAGAAACTTGTTCCCTCCTTCCGAATGTAGCGGAGGGAACTAGTCAACTTAGGAATTCTATAGTGCTTTAAAAAACAAAACACCGTTAGCAGACTGTAGTGGTTGGGAACTCTGTAACCGTGATGGTATAAATTCACATCGAAATTTCAAATACCAATTACAATTTAATACATCACTGCTTCCTACCGTGGCGTCAAATAATAATAGGTTAATTAATTAATGAAATTACACATCAAAAACATAACACTGTTGTCAATGCACGCGAACTACTCTACAGTGTCGATCTTTTTTATTTCGATTAGTTTTAAACTGTGGGAAGCTAATTTTTTAAACACTATATTAACGATTAAATTAATATTTCGTGTGGCACGTCTTCTGAAGTAAGATTTGTGAGATCTTCAAGACTTAATAACTTCTGAAGCAGTTCATGGAATACAGCACAAAAAAGTGCACTGGTACCCGACAGGTTGGTTCATGCATAGAGACCACTTAAGATGACATGGACTGACGACGACAGGAGTTTCTCAGGTATCAGTTTCAATGGGTTGCGACCACTTGACGCTTTTGTTCAAGGATTAGCCCCGAACTTCATGTAGCTGTGGCGCCACCGACAGTCGAAAGTGGTGCGGCGAGCGCGCTGGCGTGTGGGGTCGCCGATGGGCATATCGCTTCATGGTGTACCTAGTGCACCTCAAATCTAGACAGTCTGCGCACTTTACGAGAGACGAGAAAGTTTTTTAGATATGTTTAAGTGGTCTGTGATAGTGTAAATATGTGTTTCCTTATACGATCGGAATGAAAAAGCATAGCAGTTGTTTAAATATTCCATAGATCTCCTATTATTCGATAAACTATTTAAGTAAATAATATTCCACAGATTGTCAAAATGTTTAAACAATGTTCCATGCACTGCAATCAATTTCCCAGCAAATTTTTTAACAAATAAATAAATAAGCTATACTCCGCACAAGTTCATGTATCCCACAAATTGTTTATGTAAACAATATTCCACACATTCCAGAATGAGATTTTCACTTTGCAGCGGAGTGTGCGATGATATGAAACTTCCTGGCAGATTAAAACGGTGTGCCAGACCGAGACTCGAACTCGGGACCTTTTGCCTTTCGCGGGAAAGTGCTCTACCAACTGAGCTACCGAAGCACGACTCACGGTCGGTACTCAGAGCTTTATTTCTGCCAGTACCTCATCTCCTACCTTCTGTAAAGTTTGTGAGGTAGGAGACGAGGTACTGGCAGAAGTAAAGCTGTGAGTACTGGGCGTGAGTCGTGCTTCGGTAGCTCAGTTGGTAGAGCACTTGCCCGCAAAAGGCAAAGGTCCCGAGTTCGAGTCTCGGTCGGGCACCCAGTTTTAATCTGCCAGGAAGTTTCATTCCACACATTGCCTAAATTGTACACACTCCGTCTTCAGGTCACACATGGCCCATCGGGACCATCCGACCGCCGTGTCATCCTCAGCTGAGAATGCAGATAGGAGGGGCCTGGGTCAGCACACCACTCTTTGACCGGAGCCGCTACTATACGGTCGAGTAGCTCCTCAATTGGCATCACGAGGCTCAGTGCATCCAGAAAAATGGCAACAGACCCAGATGGTCACCCATCCAAGTGTCTGCCACGCTCGACAGCACTTAACTACGGTGATCTGACGGGAAGCGGTGTATCCACTGCGGCAAGGCCATTGCCATTACCTAAACTGCTTAAACGATATTCCATACACTGCGAACGATTTCCCGGAAATTTACAATCAACTGAGTCTTTTTCCCACCAGTTTCCTGGTGTGGGAGTATTGACTCCGTAAACATCCACACTAGGCTTTTGTATGCTATACAATGCAACACTGCAATAAGCCAGGCAACGGCCTTTATGGTAACCTCCTTTATAGGAAGTTACAGGTTGCCACCATGAGACTTGACCTCCACTGTACACACAGGGAGAGGGGTTAATTAATTGGTCGATTTAATTAATCAGTCAATGAAGTTAATATCAAAAGTGTGCTCGTATCAGCGAGGGGAGTTCCCAGAGGGGTGGGGGAGGAGGAGAGAGAAGGAAAGTTGGAGTTGTGGGAGTTTCTTGGAATACCACTTAACCACCCAACATGTTAAGGACGTGACAACCAAAATGATGGATTATTCACACGGGTCATCATCCGCTTAACAGAACAATAGGTAAAAGACCTGTCAATCAAATGAAAACAATAGGTTTGCCCCCTAAATGTGAGCTTACCCCTGAATGTAGGCAACCCACAGTGTGCATTGATAGCCCCTCCCCCATTCCCCACTACTGTTGTTATAAAAAAAATGGTTCAAATGGCTCTGAGCACTATGGGACATAACATCTGAGGTCATCAGTCACCTAGAACTTAGAACTACTTAAACCTAACTAACCTAAGGACATAACACCCAGTCATCAGGAGGCAGAGAAAATCCCTGACCCCGCCGGGAATCGAACCCGGGAACTACTGTTGTTATACTTTTCATACATAGTGCTTAGTATGCCAACCCACTATTAATAGATGGAAAATCCTTTTCTGAAACTGGATTACAGCTCAGCCACGAAGACAGTAAGATGCATTTGTCTTCTGACGAACAATAGTGAATGTTGTCTGAAATGAAGTGATAAATTAGGGAAAAAGCTGAGTTAAGGGTAAGTAGAGTACTGACCAAATCTTTTGTGATCGACATCAGCAACTATTTGAATTCAGTACATCTCTTAAGGGAAGGGGAAACTCCTTCGATGATAGATATGGTGTAGAAGATTGATGCTATCAAATACAAATTAATTCTATGGGTAGATCAGTTTCAAATTTTTGACACGGAACATTCCCCAGTACTCAAAAGCAGTCACCTGTGGACCGGATACAGGTGACTCTGTATTAGTAATTAGCACATTTCATGATTAGTTCCCAAACGGAACTCAAGACTTTGCACGACTGAAGAGTATTTTCGACTTACTTCTCAAACCGTTCTCGCTTTGGGCTCTGGTGTACCTCATTATTTCCAGCTCGAACTGACAGAGGCGCAGCGTAGCACCCAGCCCAATGACCTGTTTCTCCAATCCTGGAACTTTCTACACTTTTACAAAATGTCACCCCACGAGCAATATACTCGACTGCACAAAACAGCCGCAAAAGTTAATTCATTGTTTGCTTCAGCATAATTTAAATGTGTTATCCTTTTTCTCTGTTACGACGTAGCATGTGAAAGTTGCTGAATTGGACGGGTTACTCCTGTAACTTAAATATCAGATCTGAAGATGGTTCTGAATGAACCGAAACCGGTCATATGAATAATAAAAAAAATTTGCAATCAAGACGGATTTTAAGTAACATTATAAAAGCACTGATTGCGGTTGTCCCATAAGACATTATGTCTGTTTTTGCAAACCTCGTCATTAGTTGTGTGATCTACCCATCTAATCTTCAGCATTCTTCTGTAGCACCACATTTCGAAATATTCTATTCTCTTCTTGTCCAAACTATTTATCGTCCATGTTTCACTTCCATACGTGGCTACACTCCATACAAATACTTTCAGAAACGACTTCCTGACACTTAAATCTATACTCGATGTTAACAAACTTCTCTTCTTCAGAAACGCTTTCCTTGCCATTGCCAGTCTACATTTTATATCTTTTCTACTTCGACCATCATCAGTTATGTGGCTCCCCAAATAACAAAACTCCTTTACTACTTTAAGTGTCTCATTTCCTAATCTAATTCCCTCAGCATCACCCGACTTAATTCAACTACATTCCATTATCCTCGTTTTGCTTTTGTTGATGTTCATCTTATATCCTCCTTTGAGGATATGTAAATATAAAAGTTACTTTCACATTTTAGTATTGGCAATATGTCTTATCATGTGGTAAGAGTATGGCTCATTGCCTAGAAGTGTACAAGACGTTAATCATGCTTAGCGTTTCAGAAGATGAAATTACGTTTTGTTGACGAGATGCATTATAATAGAGTTACACTGAGGTGTCCTTCCCGTCATTCGATTTTGTTTCTCCTGTTGTTGCGGTTTTGTGGTATTTATTGAAGAGAGTCTCCACACTGACAAGAGTCTGAGACAAGGGGTGTTTCCGAGCGGCAGGCGATTAGACCTTTCTGAGATTGCACCATTCAGTACGGGCGGTGCATCTGGTTTCGAACGAGGAGAATGGCTCATTGTCTTCAATGTGTAAAGTAGTAGACATGAGCAGCCACTCAGGAAAATTAAGTTACAATGAGAAGAGTAATGATAGTATTATATTTGAGTATCCTTGTCATTTGTGTTTTGTGGACTAATTATCTCCTTGTCGGTATCACAGGGGTTACCCCTAGGGAAACATTGCAAATTTTAACAAGCCAGTTAGATAAGCTGCGAGCAGACAAAGCAGATATGTCTAAGGCTATGGCGACTATGGAAGCAGACCAGATAGGTATAGCAGAGAAAATAAATATTGAGGAGAAGAACATAGCATGGGCAGAAGAGGCAGCATGCGTTTGATGCGTGGCAGATTCAAAACCAACACCAGCATGTTTCTCCAGAGATAAAGAATATGGGGCTGTTTCAGAGGCTAGAAATAAAAGAGAAGGATAGTACTTGCAGGAAAGCAGAAAATAATGAGGACGACGTTGGCAATTGCAATTTAGTTGACTCTCAAAGTACTAACGTTATAGTAGTTAAGGAGAGTACACCATAATGTAGCATTATCAGTTCCAAGATCCTGTGAAAATGCGAAGTCTGAATCATCTGTCATGCCAGACGCAGTGAATGTGTGCTGTACTGAAGTTTAGGAGTGTATGATAAGCAACATGGATTATACTGATTTAGGTGCAGTAGTGGTGGTAGTGGGTATTGTTTCGGGACCGGAAAGACTGTGCCAAATGTACAGAAGGATACATGCGCCGATGGTTTTTGTGTTGCGCAGAAAGAAACTACAGAGACTTCGGAGGACGCGCAGTACGCTATTGATAATGTCAATGTGTTCCAGATGTTTATTCTGAAGGATATCGATTCGTTATCATCTCTGGTGGCACCGCCTTCTCAGAAAGAGGGGAGGGGGGGGGGGGCTACGAGAAGAAAGAGGAAAAGTGCTGGTAAGACTTCTTAACGGGTCAACAAGGCTCATCCTAGGAGGGTATACCTGAGGATCGGGAGGTTCGCGGAAGTAATGAGACATGCAGTGGAATATGTAAGACGGAGTGTCATGCAGAAATTCACCATACGGAACTTGGGTGAACATCGATCTAGCTGGAAGGTTGGTCTGTCAGGAAAGACAAACCAATTAAAGTTAAGGGCGAAATCACTAAGGCTCAGTTCGCATCATATGGTACTGCAAGCCCCAATGAAACGTGATGTTACAAGAAGGATTAAGTCTGTGATTAACATTACACTGAGGAAAACAAATGGAACTATCTGTCAATATATAGTGTGTGGCAGTACTTTACGTATTTCATGTTTGTCATGGTTAGATGGTATATAGGTAAGGTGCAAATTAGTCAAATACAGTGGAAGGAAGAACAAGAGTTCTGGCTAAGTCAGTACTGAGTTATCAACACCAAGTAAAATAGGAGTAATCCAGGAGCGGGTCTAACAATGAGCAAGGAAATAGGAACGTGAGTAAGCTAGTATGAACACTATATTGCACGCATTATCATATCCAGATGAGATACAAAGCCAATACCCACTACAGCAGTTCAAGCTTATGCGCCGAATAGGACCGTAAATAATGAAGAGATTGAAATACTATATAATGATATCAAATAAATTACTCAGGTACTTAATCGAGGCTGTGTGTTTTTGTCCTTAGGATAATTTAGGTTAAGTAGTGTGTAAGCTTAGGGACTCATGATCTTAGCAGTTAAGTCCCATAAGATTTCACACACATCTGAACATTCTTTTTTAACTTAAGCGAGGCGAAAATCCATTTGTAAGGAGAAACTGCAGTTCGATAGTAGGAAAAGGACGAGAGGGAAACATAATACAGGACTGCAGGAGAGGAAAAAAACTGAGAAGTCGCCTGGTAGAATTTTGCACAGAGCACAATTTCACCATTGCTAATCCTTGGTTGAAGACTCATGAAAGAGGTTGTACACGTGGAAGAGAACTGGTGACGCCGGAAGAATTTAGATAAATTGCATAATGGTAAGACAGACGTATTGAAATCAGATTTTGAACTACAAAATATTTCCAGGGACAGATGTGGACTCTGGTAGTAATTGGTTATCAAAAGAAGGTTATTACTGATGAAAGCGAAGGAATGTAGTAATTTAATGAGATGAGAGCTGGATCGGTTGAAACAAAAAAACAGAGTTCATTGAGAGTTTCAAAGGAAGCGTTACACAAAGATTGACTGAAGAAGGGGAAGGAACTACAGTAGAGGACGAATGGGTAGCAATGATATGCGAAATAGCAAAAGCCAACAGATTGTCATATAAGGAAACACACAATAAGACCCAACAGAAATCTTTGAATAAAAAACGAGATATTGAGAAAGGGAACACAGATGTCTAAAAAGTGAGATTAACAGTCCAAAATAGCAAAACAAAAGTCGCTTCACTAGAAATGCAGGCCTCCAGAAGCATGCAGCATTACAGGAAAGACAGACACCACATATAGGAAAAACGAAGAGACCATTGAAGAAAAGATAAGAACCTTTAAGAATGTTAAGATCTTAGATGGTGAGCCTGTCCTAAACAAAAAAGGGGCGTCTGAAAGAGAGAAGAAATAAATAGTGTGTCTATGTGGTGTAGTACAAATATTTTAATTGCTGTTTGAGGACAAAGTACTGAACAACGTTACATCAGTAATTACTTCATTTGGATACTAATGATTAAAGCTATTTTTAGTAGCATGTTTATAAGGTGGGTAAAACCTCCGAGCACATGTGGCAAGAGCAAGCTCTTAATGCTTATTTTCCCATGGGCAGCAGGACTGGTGTTGAAGTGTGGATGTGTGAATGTAAAACGGTTAGTCTGTACTGACAGGCGTAGTCCACTGGTGTTGAAGTGTGGATGTGTGAATGTAAAACGGTTAGTCTGTACTGACAGGCGTAGTCGACTTTTGGTGCAGTTGCGACTGTGCATGTAACCAGACGTAGTAAACTGTGTAACGTATTTGTGAGAAGGCAGTAAGACGCAATGAAAAAGCGACCAACACACTGAAGTGGGCACATATTAAGGTACCATTGCCTATAATATCTGTACTTATACCCGTAACAACCTGCAGAAGGGAAACTTTAACATAATATTATAGCCAGCTAAGAGGAAGTACATGAGGAGATGTAACATATGATACATTTATGCAACATATGATAAACCTAGTAGAATTAAAGATTTCAGAAAATTCACTTATTGATCGAACAGCTAAATTAATTACTAAAGATGAAAACATAAGGTTTCGAGACAAGTCTACACAAAAGTCCAAACCTTTCATCTACGGAGAAGAGAGGAAAAGAAGATCAGAAAGAATGAGGAAATACTGGGCCCTAAGAAAAGAACAACCCACAAAGAAATGATTGATCCAGCGTACCCCAAAGAGGGTGAAACAAAAGAAGAAGAAGAAGAAGAGAAAGACATATTTGACAGAGCACTGAAAGTCCCCTACAGTAGACGAGATTTCCTTAGAATTGTTGAGGTCTTTGCAAGAGCCATCTGCAAGAAGTTTATTCCATCCTGTATGCAGGATGTATGAAATTGGTGAAATACCCACAAACTTCAAGAATAACAAAATATCACCCATTTCGAAGGAATTAGGTGCTGACAAGCATGAATAGCACCGAACTATCAGTTTTATGAGATGATGGACGAAAGCGAGGATAAAAAATGCACACTGCCAATAGCGAGAAGAACATTTCTGAAAAAAACAAATTTGTAAACATCGAATATAAATGTAAATGTTAGCAAGACCATTTGAAAGTATGTGGAGTGCAACCTCGTACAGGAGTGATAAATTCAACAGTATAAACAATGAAAAGCGACAGTTTGCTTTTGTTCTACAGTTTCAGTGTAATAACAGTAACACAGTAAAAGTACTAATTTGTTTTTGTTCTACAGTATCACTGTTTTTACTGTAGAGCAAAAGCAAACTAGCACTTTTCATTTATTATAATGTTGTTCTACCAAGAATCGACGGAAATTCAGTTAACACACATTCCACAGTTTTGACAGTTGCACAATTACAGCTTTTGGAATGTGGTGCAACATAAGACTGCCGTAGGTTAAATTGATCAAGCGAATCACTGATGAAGGGGCGCAGAACAGAATCGTGAAAAAAATAAATTTGTTACAGAACTTGACTAACAGAAAGAGTCGGCTGACGGGACCTATCATGAGTCATCAAAAAGTCGTCAGTATAGTAATGAAGGAAGTGGGGGAAGGGGGACAGATAAAAATTGTAGAGGGAGACTAAGGTTTGAATACAGAGAGCTGGTTCACATGGATGTTAACTGCAGCAGTTATGCAGGAATGAAGAGCCTTGCATAGGATAACCTAATGTGGACAGCTACATAATACCAGTCTTCGGGCTGAAGACCACTACCACAATGACAACGATGGACATGGGTGTGCCGCCTCAGAGCAGCGCAGTTATTAGTAGATTAGTAATGCTGTCCGTGAATATGTCCGTAAACGACACTGGAAGGCAATCTTATTGTTCTTGAAAAGCTTCTCTTTATACCAGTGGTATGGAGAAAGGACTACGAAGAATATCACTAGTCCCCACATTTTTGCAAACATATTTGTCAGAAGGGGAATGACACGAGAATTCTTCGCGTTCTTGTGATTTTTGTTCAAGATAATCGCTCACACCTTGAGCCCTGCATAACTGATAGTGTCAATTAATAGGATAAAATAATACAATGTAATACGGCAGTTCAAGGCACCGATACAGCGTGCTGCTCTTTAACTGCAAGTATTTGTAACAACACATTTTGTTTTTAATGCACTCGACATTCCTAATGTCGAATCTGAACTCCTTATTATGCAGTAAACAAGAGAATTAGAGTACACCATTAACGGACGTAGCTCCAAGCGAACTTGACACACGAAGCATATAACTAGACAAAGAGCATGGAAAGACAGAGCCACTCCGTGAGGATCCAATGACAGGTCTACACAGAGATGATATCCCCTAATATCGTGCCTGCCCTCCTTTTGACCGGCGTAGTGCAGCAGATCGACGTGGCACGAACTCAACAACTCGTTGAAAGTCCCATGCAGAAATAATGAGCCATGCTGCCTCTACAGCCGATCATAATTGCGAAAATGCTGCCAGAACAGGATTTTGTGCACTGACTGACCTCTCGATTATGTCCCATAAATATTCGGTGGGATTCATGTCGGGCGATCTGGTTGGCCAAATTACTTGCTCTAATTGTCAAAATTGTTCTTCAAACCAATAGCGAATAACCGTAGCTTAGTCATATGGCGCATTGCCATCCACAAAAATTTTCTCGTTGTTTGGAGACATCACGTCGACGAATGACTACAAATGGTCTCCAAGTAGTGGAACATCCAGAGGTCCCAGTAGATTTCATGTTGACACAGACCACGACATTGTGGAGCAGCCACCAGGTTGCAAGGTGCCTTGTCCACAAGTTGGGTCCATGGCTTCGTGGGGTGTGCGCCACACTCGAATCCTACCGGAAACTTTTACCAAATGAAATGGGGACTCATCCGACCTGGCCACGGTTTTCTAGTCTTTTAGTGTCCAAACGATTTGGTCACGAGCTCAGGAGAGGCGCTGCAGGCGATGTCCTGTTAGCAGAGGCACTCGTGTCCGTCGTCCACTGTCACAGCCCATTACGGATACGTTCTTCGTACGTCTCACATTGATCTCTGCGATTACTTCACGCAGTGCTGCTTGTCTGTTAGCACTGACAGCTCTACACAAGCGCAGCTGTTCTCGGTCACTGCGTTGACTGTGGTGGAAGGCAATGCCTGAAACGTTGTATTTTCGGCACACTCTTGACATCGCGGATCTCGGAATACTGAATTCCCTAATGATTTTCGAAATGGACTGTCCCATGCGTCTAGCTCCAACTACAATTCCGTGTTCCAAAATCTATTAATTCCCTTCGGAAACCTTTTCACACAAATCACCTGAGTGCAAATGACAACTCTGAAAATGCATTACCCTTATATACCTTGTGTACGCGATACTATCGCCGTCTGTATATGTGCATAATGCTATCTCATGATTTTTGTCACCTCAGTGTACAAGTAATAAAAACAGTTACATCGTTTTATAATTATAGTTATATTTAGAAGAAGCACTCGTAAAACTGATTAGACATATCAAAGTAACAGGGGAGGATAATCTGGAAGAAGAGAGGTGGTGGTCTAAAGACAATGGGAGAATGGGCGTCATAAAACACGAGATTTAGGACAGGTGCGACTAAGATAGAGACCAGGCAATCGATATGAGGAGAAAAGAGTAGGAGAGGATGGAAAGAGCAGAGAGCCTCGATGTGGAGTAGGATACAGTCGGTTAGGTATGATAGTAAAGGTAAAAGTCACAGAGGATATCATTTTATGGGAAACGCAGTGCGTTCAACTAGTGTTTAGAGAGGACGTAGAAAGCTTGCAGATGACGGCAGAGTGGGATGTTTTAGTAAAGGCGGATCATTCAAGGACTGAAGATTAGAGGGGGAGCAAAGGGGCTGCCGGTGTACATATTTCTGGATATTTAAGATGCACGTTCGTGTTCAAAGCGTACGTGAATGAACTGGTAAAAGGTGGAAAATACAAAGCCAAGTGTGTCATGCTCAAGGATATTGAGAGAGTGGCGGAACTTTGGTGGACCAGATATCCTGAGTATGGAACCGGTCAGGGCTTTGTAAGCATTGAAGACAATGGAGGGATGAAATCCCCTTTATGAAGACAAGCGGTGTCTTTGTCAACTTATATATACATTTTTCCACATTCACGCACTGTCTCCAACTAAGGCACCCCCTGATGGATGACAACAGATTCTTAGTTCTCACCAGGTCAATGCATGTCTGCTGTCAGTCTGCTAGCTAAACCGGATTCATTCTAAAAGAGGACGACTTCCCATTGATCTGTAGTCCATTGTACCGTTGATGTGCAGACTGTGGTGGCTCCCTTCTGTGACGAGCGGCAAACGGTGCGCTATTGTTCGCTAGTGCCTGTTTGCCTCACATATATGAAGCTTGTTGTGCACAACCGTCAATATCACCTTTCCGTTGGATGTGCGAAGGGCAAACTCTGGGTGTGATAGTGTCGCGAACGTTTTCCTTCGAGAATACAACAGTCAATTTCGGCAATCAGCGAGAGTCAGAGCCTTTTCCAGCCCTAGACTGAGCGTTTTCGGTGTCAGATCAATTGTTACACTTTGTTACCTTAGTCTGTGAAAAACAGTAGGACTATCCAAATACTTACATCAATATGCACGCTCCGACATTTGTGTGAAGAGCAGTTCCATTCGCGTGTGGAATGCGGAATGAGTGACTACTTAAATGCTTCGGTGCCCGCTCTAGTATTGTCTTCATGGTCCGCAGAGAAACACAACGTAAGGGACTGCAGAATATTCTTAGATTTCTCGCTTAATAGTACCTGTTGAAACTTTGTATGCAGAATTGCGTGGGATAGAAGATGTCTACCTTAAAAAAGTTGCAGAAGGGAGTTTAAAAAGGTTATAAATTGACACGTTACTGAACGTGTGCTGTTACTGCTAAACTTGTTAACTTTAAATTTTTAATAAAATGTCTCCCATTTAACATTTTAAAAAGTTTAATTTTTGATTGTTCACTCTTCTCGTAAGGATGTGCTAACTTTGAACACTCACTTGTGAAGGTAACTTCATAAGCATCACTTTTTCCACTTTTCAGGAACAGCTCGCGGCGTTGCATATGTCTCTGCAACCAATCTGGAAAGATTAGCAAGGCGTGGATATTTCGTCTCCGTACATACTTCGGCAATTTTTGAAAAAAATTATAACGCAAACGTGAAGTATTCTGTTCAAATTATGAAGAATATTTTCTTTTCAAACACAAATTTCTGGTTGATTCAACGTAGAGACATAAAAAACCCACGGGTGCTTTAATAACAATACCTTTGTACCAGGATTTGAGAGGTTAAGTGAGAGGGGTGTAGTCAACAGTGTCTGTTCGACAGAGGAAGAGAGAGAAGACGACGTTATCGAAGAAACGGTTACTATGCACAACGAGACAGCAAAATATGTTGATCTGTTGTTGTAGTACAAAGGACAAAATTCGTTTGACACCACCGATAGTTTACCTCTCAGGAAAATAAGAACTATAGTCACAAAAGGGGAATGGGAACAGAAACAGAAAAAAAACTGACGATTATTTGGTTGTTGTCACTAATGGTTCCGGTGTAGCAGCTCGTCCATTAATATTCGCTTTATCGAGTTCTCAGCGGACAGTATCTATAGATATGGTGTCTCGAAGGTGGCTATTGAGTTCTGCAGTCACTTTAGCCGCCGAAATGTTATGTTGTTTTGGCACAATCCGTGTTAGTGTACGATGATCTCTGTCATATAGTTTTGATTTGCTCCCACTATTACGTTTACATGATGATGTCTTTCCATGCTTTGCCATGACTGTGGAAAGAGTTGCTCTTGAAACATTCAATAAGTGGGCTGCTCCAGGTAATCGGGCCCCCACAACCTGTCCTCTTTGGAACTATGTTAAGCCTTTCGTTGCACGTCGACCTTGACCTCTGCATACAAATACAAAGTGTGCAGTAGTCGTAAACAACCTACACTGATGGGTAGTCCGTACTGAACACGCACAGTACAGCGCGACACGTGCCTTACCTGCTTTGTTACTACCACTGTTCACATTATTACCCTATCCACTGTACGTTTCTGCGTAAGGACTGAAACACACAATCCAAGGATTACTGTTCAGCACTCTTACAGTTGCGCGACATGCTGTCCGGAAACGAGGATAACTTAAATGGCTAAAGGCTCTCCCGATCCGCGCCAGCGATGCAATTTTTTCTGAACGCTTGAACATCCAAATCCTGCACCTACCATACTTTAGGACAAAATCGGTGATGACGCTTAAGCGTGATCCTCTTATTAGTGACATATTAATAACGGTATTATTCAGATAGTGAAGGGAGACAAAAATTTAACACTCATTGGTGACTGGAACTCGATAGTAGGAAAAGGAAGAGAAGGAAACGTAGTAGGTGAATATGGAATGGGAGTAAGGAATGAAAGAGGAAGCCGCCTGGTAGAATTTTCCACAGAACATAACTTAGTCATAGCTAACACTTGGTTCAAGAATCATAAAAGAAGATTGTATACATGGAATAAGCCCGGAGATACTGGAAGGTGTCAGATAGATTATACAATGGTAAGACAGAGATTTAGGAATCAGGTTTTAAATTGTGAGACATTTCCGGCGGCAGATGTGGACTCTGACAGAAAGTGCAAAATGGCTAAGCAGGGATGGCTAGAGGACAAATGTAAGGATATAGAGGCTTATCTCACTAGGGGTAAGATAGATACTGCCTACAGGAAAATTAAAGAGACCTTTGGAGAAAATAGAAACACTTGCATGAATATCAAGAGCTCAGATGGAAACCCAGTTCTAACAAGGGAACCTCCCCATCGCAATCCCGCCAGATTTAGTTATAAGTTGGCACAGTGGATACGCCTTGAAAACCTGAACACAGATCAATCGAGAAAACTGGAAGAAGTTGTATGGAACTACGAAAAAAAATAAGCAAAATATACAAACTGAGTAGTCCATGTGAATGATAGGCAACATCAAGGGTAGTGTGAACCCAGGAGCGCCGTGGTCCCGTGGTTAGCGTGAGCAGCTGTGGAATGAGAGGTCCTTGGTTCAAGGCTTCCCTCGAGAGAGAAAAGCTCAATTTTTTATACAGCCTATACAGGACAGAAGGATCAGGCATTGTACGATTTTAGTGTGGGAGTAGACGTGATTACCATTCCTCCCGGTTGTACACCTCTTGTTCAACCGTTAGATGTGTTTGGTTTTCGGCAAGTGAAATACTTTGTGAAGAGATTCTATGATTTTCTGAAGCTGCACAGGTACACAGAGCAGTATTGTGTGTCAATTATCAAAGTTCAGGCACTCACACATAATCAACTTCGCTCCCCAAAATTCCAGGACATGTTCAGATTTGCTTGGACACATGCAGGATTTGACGGTCTTCACACGGAAAAATTTGAAAACGTTAAAAACATATGTTTTGACAGTGCACAGGGAAAACTGTGCGACTGTGAAACTGTTGCATTCATTTGTTGCACTTTATGTGACAAGTTCTTATGTTTTCATCACGTTTTTGGGAGCGATTATCACATCCACAAGAAACCCTAAATCGGGCAAGGTAGAAGAATCTTTTTACCCATTCGCCCAGTGTACAAGTTAGGTGGGTCGACAACATAATCCTGTCATGTGACGCACATGCCGTCACCAGTATCGTATAGAATATATCAGACGTCTTTTCCTGTGGAGGAATCGGTTGACCTATGACCTTGCGATCAAATGTTTTCGCTTCCCATTGGAGAGGCACGTCCTTTAGTCTACTAATCGCACTGTTTTGCGGCGCGGTCGCAAAACACAGACACTAAACTTATTACAGTGAACAGAGACGTCAATGAACGAACAAGAAGTCATAACTTTGCGAAAGTAAAGAAAGAAAACTTTTCACTCGAGGGAAGACTTGAACCAAGAAACTCTCACTCCACAGCTGCTCACGCTAACCACGGGACCACGGCGCTCCTGAGTTTACATCACCCTTGATGTTGCCTATCTTTCACATGGACTACTCAGTTTGTATATTTTGCTTTTTTTTTCGTAGTTCCACACAACTTCTTCGTGTTTTCTCGATTGATCTGTGTTCAGTTTTTCAAGGCCTATCCACTGTGCCAACTTACAACTAAATCTGAGGGGGGTGCGATGGTGAGGTTCCCTTGTAAGCAAAGAAGGGAAAGCAGAAAGGTGGAAGGAGTATATAGAGGGTCTATACAAGTGCGATATTCTTTAGGACAATATTATAGAAATGGAAGAGAATGTAGCTGAAGATGAAATAGGAGATATGATACTGACAGACAACCGAAAAACCTAAGTCGAAACAAGGCCCTGGGAGTAGACAACATTCCACTAGAACTACTGACAGCCTTGGGAGAGCCAGTCACGACGAAACTCTACCATCTAGTGAGCAAGATGTATGAGAGACGAAATACCCTTAGACTTCAAGAAGAATATAGTAATTCCAATGCCAAAGAAAGCAAGGGTTGACAGATGTGAAAATTACCGAATAATCAGTTTAATAAGTCACGGATGCAAAATACTAACGCGTATTCTCTACAGACGAATGGAAAAACTGGTAGAAGCTGACCTCGGGGAAGATCAGTTTGGATTCCGTAGAAATATTGGAACACGTGAACCAATACTGACCCTACGACTTATCTTAGAAGCTAGATTAAGTAAAGGCAAACCTACGTTTCTAGCATTTGTAGACTTAGAGAAAGCTTTTGACAATGTTGACTGGAATACTCACTTTCAAATTCTGAAGGTGGCAGGGGTAAAATACAGAGAGCGACAGGCTATTTACAATTTGTACAGAAAGCAGATGGCAGTTATAAAAGTCGAGGGACATGAAAGGGAAGCAGTGGTTGGGAAGGGTGTGAGGCAGGGTTGCAGCTTATCCCCGATGTTAGTCAATCTGTATACTGATCAAGCAATGAAGGAAACAAAAGAAAGATTCGGAGTAGAAATTAAAATCCATGGAGAAGAAATAAAAATTTTGAGTTTCGCCGACAGCATTGTAATTCTGTCAGAGACAGCAAAAGTCCTGGAAGAGCAGCTGAACAGAATGCACAGTGTCTTGAAAGGAATATATTAGATGAATATCAACAAAAGCTAAACGAGCATAATGGAATGTAGTCGAATTAAATCGGGTGATGCTGCAGAAATTAGATTAGGAAATGAGACGCTCAAAGTAGTAAAGGAGTTTTGTTATTTGGGGAGCAAAATAACTGATGACGGTCGAAGCAGAGAGCATATAAAATGTAGACTGGCAATGGCAAGGAAAGCCCTTCTGAAGAAGAGAAATTTGTTAACATCGAGTATAGATATAAGTGTCAGGAAGTGGTTGCTGAAAGTATTTGTATGGAGTGTAGCCTTGTATGGAAGTGAAATGTGGACGATAAATAGTTTAGACAAGAAGAGAATACAAGCTTTCGAAATGTTGTGCTACAGAAGAATGTTGAAGATTAGATGGGTAGATCACATAACAAATGAGGAGGTATTGGATATTATTGGAGAGAAGAGAAATTTGTGGCACAACTTGACTAGAAGAAGGGGTCAGTTGGTAGGGCATATTCTGAGGCACCAAGGGATCACCAATTTAGTAATGGAGGGCAGCGTGGAGGTAAAAATCGTAGAGGAAGACCAAGAGATGAATACGCTAAACAGATTCAGAAGGATGTAGGTTTCAGTAGGTACTGGGAGATGAAGAAGCTCGCACAGGACAGAGAAGCATGGAGAGCTTCATCAAACCAGTCTCTAGACTAAAGACGAAAACAACAAACAACAATAATTACCCTTAATGGACTCTTCAATTTTATACCTTGCACGGCGTGTTATGTCGTTGTGGAACTTGTAACAGTTTGCTCCTATTGAACTGTTCCTGAGTCTGTTGCATGACTCATCGAGTTTTCAATTTTTCAGACGAATGCTCGTTCTTGGAACTTATACTAATGTGATGTACGAAGCGCTGATGCAAACAAATTCTTACTATTAAGTAATGAAATCTAGATTGCTGCTGTAGTCGTTTAATGATGTGTTTATTGAGATGGATCCATTTCAGCTAGAATGTCGTCTTCAAACCATCTGCGAAAGTTACGTAATATTGCTTATTTCAGTATTGGTTAATCATATTTTCGGATGTACAAATTTAGTATTTGCGTCCCTACATTGTCAGTGCTCGCTGTAACTCTGTATTTTATTACAACGTGGTGCTGATTTAGGACTCTTACGCTACAAGCTGTTTTGTGATTTTCTCGTGCTGTTAGTTGCCCTTTCTTCTAATTTCTATAATGGGACGTTTTACCGTCATATTTGACCGACTGACAGTTGGACAAAGATGCTATATGGTTACAGTTGCTATGGTGTGTTGCTCTTATCATTTTGGGCAGTACGTATGATCTTTGTGACCGATGTGCCTGTGAGTAGTTGTTTGTGTCTATTCGGTGTCTTTGATTAGGAATTCAGCGATGTTTCTATGAAATGTTTTTGTTTGAAATCTGTTTCTTTATTTGAGATGCCAGTAGAGCGCTGTATTGTGTGTATGTAGATTTCTATCTCTTCCGAGTACGTTCATTGTTAAATCCATTCGTTCACACTGTGGTTATCGCTCTGAAGGTGGCTGAAGAATGTAGACGGATTGCTTCGCTAATTCTCGTGAGTTCTTGATATCTCATACTAAAGTACACCCCGTCTGTCATATGTAAAATTTCTTGCAATCCTGGCATTCGATTCTGTATATGCCCGGGTCTGTGTATCTTGGTAATTTTGATCTCCCTGAATGAAGCCTATATAGAATATATGTGTTCTTCATTAGTGCGTTTAATTACAAAAAACGGCCTTTAACAAGAGGACCAAACCGCAAAGGAGATTATAGTATAAGAGTCCTAAATGTTCATCACGTTGTATGACAGCGAGCAGTGTTGCATATGGACGTAAGTACCAAATTTGTATATTCGAAAATGTGATTAACAAACATCAAAATAAAATTAAAAAAAGTTACGTTACTTTCGCATATGGTCTGAAAATTGCTTTCTAGCCGAAGTGAAACCATCACAATAAATACATGTTTAAACTACTACAGCAGCAATCTATTTTATTACATAATGTCTCTAAGAAATATCTTCTACGCTCATGGCCCAATTGATGGTAGATCGTGAAATTAATATAATTTCAAAACTTTTTTAAATTTTAGTAGTATCTGTGGAACCTTCCCGTCTCCTCTATATCTCTTTTACTAAGCAACCTTCCCTTCTACAATAACAAATGAAACCTTCCCTTAGGATTTCTATCTCTTGCTTAATAATAACAAATGAAATCTTCCCTTTGAAATTTATTCTCGTTCTCAATTTTCGCATACAAATTTAAATGCTGCTTATTAAAAGTGATTTTCCGATTATTTCGACGAAACATAGAATGTGTCGTCGTCGTGGCCCTCAGTCATTACCTGCAATAACCCAAAACTGTTCCTTACCTTTTTTTCTTTTACTTGATCTCCATCTGACTGCTACATCGAACTGCGACACGAATATACTTACTCTATTAGCTGCTGGTGGGCTGTCATAATGAGTGGCTGTATTTATTACCAAAGCTGACGTTATTCTTTAATAGCAAAGCTGACGTTATTCTTTAGTAGCAAAGCTGACGTTATTCTTTAATTAATTTGACCGAAGTTACGTAATTCATAGTTAAACTTTTTCATGACAACATTAACATTTTGCAAAGTTTTACGTTGATGGTTTTTGGGTTGGATTATAGTCAGTAATGCAATATTGCTGGCAAAAATTAATTATATTCTGAATGAAATGATTTTACAAACCTTCAAATGCGACTTACTTTTTACCATAATCTTACAACTAGCATTGCGCAAACATACCTTCAGTAGTCTTCAGTTTCTCAAAAAAATTGCTCAATAATATTAGTTCCTTTTATGATAATAGTTAGCTGATGTCCCTGTACATCCGTTTATAATCTCCTGTAAATCATAGCTGGCGGCTGGCAGGCACACCGCTCCTCTCAACCTCTCGCTTCAGATCTGCTACCGACTTCACTTCTCGCTTACTACTGACTTCCTAAGAACGCTGAAGTGCGGTCTCTCCCGCCAACAATGCTTTCTGGTGCAGACAATCCCTGCTACCATTGCCAAATGTATCAGGGCGCGCTCTTTCCCGCTCTTTTCTTAAAATGTATCCATACGTGGTCTCTCCCACCCTTTTTAAAATTACATCAATGTGCGGTCTCTCCTGCCAGCAATACTTTGGTGCAGACATTCCCTGCTACCACAATTATTTCCAACATGACAAATGTTAATTATTCCTACTTAATCCTATTAATAGAATATCAACATCTTTCATAAATTGTGGTTTGACAATAGATAATAGAAATATACACGTCTTACATCTGTCATTAAAACAGCAGGCCTCTGTGCCACGTCAAAAATGGGGGAGCGAGTGGCAAAACGTGAGTGTATCAAGAGGAGTGCATCCTCGTTTCGCGCCGGAGACTGGTCCTCATATTTGATAACTTTTCTGTTTCGTTTGGCACAGTCCTGATTGGTTCGGAGTCCACAATAAACGTAACAACTGAGCCACAGCGATTGAAGAAATCGCAGTGGTAGGTAATCACAGCGCAGGCATTCTACCGCTACGGCAGGAGTTACGCCCGTCTTCGACGGTGTTCAGTGGCGCGGAGTTCGCCGCCTACCCGCGCAGCGAAGTCTACGTAAGCCGACGTGGAATGCGCCCACTGGCGCCAGGCTGACGAGGAAAACTACCCCTGTTTCGCGAGCAGACGTATTGTTCTGGCCGGAGGCGGGCCGCTATCTGTGCCTGGCATCGGTGTCTCCGACGGGAACACCGTAAACCTCTTGAGGGCATTAGGAAATGTAAGTAGGACAGGGGAGGAAACCCGAGACCGCTGTGCCATTGTGCGCCGCGCGGGGAGGCCCAGACTGCTGCAGCCCTCCATCCAGCAAGGAGAGGGACACTCGTCCGGATTTACAGGCAACCCCTGCCTCCCTGAGAGCTAACACAGGTTAACAAGCGTGCAGCCAGATAATATAACACTTTTTATCATGACCACTTGTTAACGCTCCCCATTTCTGGTTTTCTGTTTATGTGGACGGCAAATGTCTGCAAACTACATATATTAGTTTTTACCTACTAGCTTCTGCTCTAGACAGTGTATAATCGAACCTGGCGTTACATTAGCTGCATGAATACCTACGAGTCCCACGCACGGTAAAATCCTGCTGCCATTATTTCTCCAGTATTAGCATGAGCTTACGGCTTTTCAACAAAATTTGCTTAGAACTTAAACGAAATTTTATGTTTGTTGCTGTCTATGTAGAGACTGTACACGCAAGAACGGAAAAAAATTGAATTTGATAGAAAATAAACCTCTTATCCTTCCTTGAGATTTCATTGTGAAGAAGTATGAAAGAAATGGAAAACACATTCGGAACAGTAGTAGAACATCAAGGAGAAAAGGTACATAAATTCTTATTCCCAAATTAATTTGACAAAAATCAAGACACAGTAGAGAATATTGAACACTAAACACTTTTCTAATGTTCTGCAAAATATTTTGATTTTATCACGGACATTGTTTATCTACTCAGGCAATCGTCACTTGACACCCGAATTCAATATACGTCGATGACATTTTGCAGGACACCAGGATAGTGTTTCCTAATAAATATTTAATTCTAACAACCGGGAGAAATTTACTTAATACATAAATAGCGTAGGTTGATTATTGACTGCAATATTGATTTAAGGAGTATATAAAAGAAATGTAAAGAAACTGAGGAGCAGTGGAAAATTAATGTCAAGAAACTTAAGAAGAAAATCAGGATGTTGCGGAAGAGCAGTACAGCAAAACAAACGTCAGCAACAGAATAGCGAAATTATTACTCGTAATAAATAGTGAATTATGATCTAAGAAAATTTTTCGGAAATTTGATGTGTACAGTGCGCAATAGGAAACTAAATGTTTGTAACAGGAAGTCTTAAACAGCTTGAATTGGTGTTCTAATGTGTTATAGAGGCATCAAAATTTATAGGAAAAATACAAATGTATCCAGGGATAGAAGATTGCAGATTACGAAGACCTGGTCCACTGTATGCAGTATCATAAAACCGCAATGACTCTAAAATATATTTAATAAAATTTCAAAGAGTTTTCTCCAAGGGTTTCCCTAATCTTTCTGTCTTTTCCACTAATGACCTACTGAAACGATTAAGAATTCTATTTCTCATCATACGTAATTGCAGCAATCTCGCAGAAAACAATAGTTTTTCTCCTAAAGTGGTATTTTCCAATTTGTGTGTTTGCAACAAAAAACTGATGTGACAGTCCCGCCAGATACAAAGCACATCTCTATCCTTTCTACTTTACATGCATATTTTTTTCTTTGGGGGGGGGGGGGGGGGAGGGTGAGCTTCCATTCAAACAGTTGTTCTGTTGTGCCAGTAGTGATGCAAGGTGTCTCCTTTACACCTTACCGTGTGTTTCCTCCCATTTTAGTTTTTATTGACGTCTTATGCAGACAATTAAATTTAATGTTATCAAAAATTACAAATAAAAATGACAATTAAACCAGCAAAACATCTCTACTCATTTGATATTACGGTCATGGTTCCCATGATCTCTATCCACATAATGGAGGAGTTCAAACTGATTGCTGTTTGCAAATACGACAGTGTTATTTAAAGGTTAGTTCTTCATATTCAGCCAATGAAACAAGCAACGTTTAGCATTTTTATTGGAAAAACTAATGAAACAATTACCGTTAGTCTTTCTGCACATTATTCACTGATAGTTGGGCAATATTTTCAGATTCTTTTAAGAAATTCAGTCATCATTAAGGCCGCCTCCTCTCTCCAGGAGTTGAAGCTGCTCTGTCCAAAACGAGGTGTGCTCAAGAAAACCTTATCCGAAATCGAAAAAAAAAACAAAAAAAATTTCTTCAACTATGAAATATTGCACACGGAGTAATAGCACAGCTTTCTGAAATTTGAAAAAAGAATAATAAAGTGACGAACGACTGAAACAAAGGTGTAATTTTATCGTTTGTTTTTGATAACGTTTTTTAAAGTAATTAATGAATAAATTAGAATGAAAAAATTAACCTATTACTTCTTGCAGGTTTTCCTGAGGAGTATTACAGCCAAATTTCAGAAACATATCTTAAGCATTGTGCCATTAATCCATTCCGTCAGCTTGAAATACTTTGTATCTCAACAGAGCAACTTGAACTTCTCGGATGGGGAGGAGGGGGGGGGGAGATTAATGATGGTTGAATTTATTTAAAAAATCAGGAAATGTTGTCCAAGTAAAGATTAACTGTAAAAATCGCCTATCTTATAGACTGGCTGAGGGAAATCGAACCTTACGCATAGTTAGTACAGAATCTGCTTTGTGTAAAGCCGAAACGTGTTTTCGTACTTAATCATGGCACTTAAATAATCAATAATCGTTAATTTACGGTTGATGAAAGTCTGAGATGGTTATCTTCTGGTGTAACGGAACTTCTGCTGGGTCTAGTGCACTGCAGTTCTAGTTGCACTTATAATTCTAAAATTATTTTACATATATGTAACTTACTTAATGTTTCCCAACCGTGCTTCATTCAAAGAAATATTTTAAAACTATCAACTTCATAGCTTCCACGCAATAATATGCAACACTCTTATAGATCTTCACTGCAAAAAATTGGTTTAAAGATCATCCAAGATAGAAATATTTCGTTTAATGATCTGTTGAGTGTAAACTAACTAAAACGCAACTCGACTGATTATTGCAGTATCATTGATATTCTTTCACCTTGAATTTTAATTCCACTCCTGACCCTTTCTTTTATTTCCATCATTCCATAATTCCTTCTTCGATATACACATTGAACAGTGTGTCGACATCCCTGTCTAACATCTTTTTTAATCCGAGCGCTTTGTTGTTGGTCGTCCACTCATTATTTCGTCTTAGCTTTTGTACATATTACATATTGCCCGTCCCTCCCTACAGCTTACCACTATTTTTGTCAGGATTTCGAACAGCTTGCACCATTTTACACTGTCGAACGCTTTTTCCAGGTCGACAGATCCTATGAACGTGTCTTGATTTTTCTTCAGTCTTGCTTCCATTATCAACTGTAACGTCAGAATTGCCTCGCTCATGCCTTTACCTTTTCTAAAGCCAAACTGATCGTCATCTAACACATTCTCAATTTTGTTTTCCATTCTTCTGTATATTATTCTTGTCAGGAACTTGTATGCCAAAGCTGTTAAGTTGTTTGTGCGATAATTCTCGCACTTGTCAGCTGTTGCAATCTTCGGAAGTGTGTTGATAATATTTTTTCGAAAGTCAGATGGTAGTCGCCTGACTCATACAGTCTACACTCCAGTGTGAATTGTGGTTTTGTTGCCATTTCTCCCAATGATTTTAGAAATTCTGATGGAATATTATCCATCCTTTCGGCCTTATTTGATATTAAGTCTTCAAAAGCTCTGTTAACTTCCGATTCTAATACTGGTTCCCCTATCTCTTCTGAATCGACTCGTGTTCCTTCTTCCATCACATCAGACAAATCTTACCGGCTATCCACTATCTCCTCTGCATTTAACGATAGATTCCCCTTTCACTCTCAATGGTACCACACTTGCTTTTAATGTCACCAAACGTTGTTTGGACCTCGTGTATGCTGAGTCAGTCCTTCCGACAATCATTTCTTTTTCGATTTCTTCACGTTTTCCATGCAGCCATTTCGTCTTAGCTTTCCTGCATTTTCTATTTATTTCATTCCTCAGCAGCTTGTATTTCTGCATTCCTGAATTTTCCTGAAATTTTTGTACTTCCTTCTTTCATTGACTAACAGAAGTAATTCTTCTGTTACCCATGGTTTCTTCGCAGTTACCTTCTTTGTACGTATGCTTTTCTTTCCAACTTCTGTGATTTGCCCTTCCTAGAGATGTCCATTCCTCTTCAACTGTACTGCCTACTGAACTATTCCTTATTGCAATATCTATAGCCTTATAGAACCTGAAGCGTATCTCGTCATCCCTTTGTACTTCTTTGCGTATTAATTGTTCCTGACTAATCACTTGAACTTCAGCCTAGTCTTCATTACTGCTACATTGTGATCTGAGTCTGTATCTGCTCCTGGGTACTCCTTACAATCCAGAATCTGATTTCGGAATCTCTGTGTGACCATGATGTAATCTAACTGAAACCCTCGCGTGTCACCCAGCATTTTCCAAGTACACCCTGTCCTCTTGTGATTCTTGAACAGAGTATTCGCTATTACTAGCTGCAACAGAACTCAATTAGCCTTTGTCCTCTCTCATTTCTTGTCCCAAGGCCATATTTTTTTGTAACCTTATCTTCTACACTCTCCCTCTACAACTGCATTCGAATTCCCCGTGACTATTAGATTTTCATCTCCATTTGGGTACTGTTTAGCTTGCGACGTCAGCATGTACACCTGAACTACCTTTGTCGGTGTTAGTTTCCTGTCGATTCTGACAAGATCAATCCAATCACTGATCTGTTCACTGTAACACACTCTTCGCTCTCTCTCATTTTATTCATAATGTATCCTTCTCCTTATACCATTTTCTGCTGCTCTCGATAGTACCGTATACTCAGCTGATCTGAAATCCTTGTCTTCTTACCATTTCACTTCACTGACCCCTACTATATCTAGATTGAGGCTTTACATTTTCCGTTTCAGATTTTCTAGCTTCCCTACCACGTTCAAGCTTCTGACATTCCACGCCCCAACTCACGGAATGTCATCCTTTCGTTGGTTATTCAGTCTTTCTCTCATCGTCTTCTCCTCTTTTGCAGTCCGAGTGGGGGACTATTCTGGAATCTTTTGCCAACGGAGAGATCATCTTGACACTTTTGCAATTACAGGCCACATATTCTGTGGATACACATTAAGTGTCTTTAATACAATGGTTTCCGTTGTCTTCGGCGACGTCGTGTCGTTGACCATTGCTGACTCTTCTGCCTTTAGGGGCAGTTTCCCACCCCAGAGACAGAGAGAGTGCCCTGAAACTCTGTCCGCACCTCCGCCCTCTTTGACAAGGAAGTTGTCAGAACGAGGGCTGCCCATGCTGATTATTAACTAAAATTTCGAACCCGGGCCTGGGGACGCTTTGATTACTAATCAAAGATGCTACCCCTAGACCACGTGTGCCCTTGAAGAGTGTCATATAGCTGTTATATTCTCGGCGAAGGCAAGCTGGCCCACAACTGTAGCAACTGATCCGTGACAACTTGGAACGGAGTTGATCTCAAAGCTGATTTCACATACATTCTATCAGAGACTGATCCGCGGACCTCAACAACGAGCAGAGAGTGCATACGTGGACGACCATTGCCCTGCTGAAAAATGCCACCACGATATTGTCCCATGAGAGGGAGCTCATGAGTACACACGACGTGCGTAGTGTTCCATTGTGCCATCACAGTTTCCTCAGTCAGTACTACAATGACTTATTAATATTTTTTAAAGTTTAAAAAACCTCTCTCACACCGGCCTGATTTAGCTTCACTGATCAGGATAGTAAAAATATGCGTATATTAAGGGAATTTTCATTGACAAAGCAGGCTTATCACATTCACACAGTTCAATACTGTTCTATCCTGATTAAATTGAGCTTAACTTAAATTCCATAAGGCAGTGAAGCAATTTCGAAGTCTCGGTGCGACGAAAATTGTCAGTCGATCTCCTGGAAACATTTGTAATAATTATTAACTTTCGGTGATCACATGGGGAAGACCGGAGATCTGCTGGTAAGACCGTGTTAGCCTATTTATTTGAAATAACTGGATATCTTGAGCATAGAAACCGGCAGGTTCGTCCAGTGTAAATCAGACGTTCCCCACTGATCCCGTGCAACACAGCGTAGTAAGCAAACACTGTCAATAATAAACAGTTAAATAATACGCGAACACACTTACTTTAGTTTAGTTCATGTATTAAATTCCTTCTCATACAGAATCTCATCAAGATGGCGACTAGCTCAACAATACATACATACACATCCTTCTTTCACGACTAATCGGCAAGAAGTCCTCATTCTTTTCATAAGAGAAAACATAGATAGCAGAGAAGCTATTCCATGGAGTAAATGGACGCTCCAAGGAATAATTGGGCTTGAAACTACTTTGCATTGATAATCGGTAAGATAAGAAGAGATATTTCGAGATATGTACTGAGTTATATAATTCATAAAATTTCTGAAAATATCGCGGAGAGACCGCTGCAAAAGACATTACAACTTGAAGTCATACATGATGACCCCGACGACGGTGATCAATGGCACACAGAATGGCGATTCACCACTGACCACGCTGCGACACCGTTTGTCTGTCGTCCGTCTTGGTCATGGCACCACAGCTAACACAGCAGTTTCTGTTACGTTGTTCGTGACACCCCACACATGGGATGGTAGCTCCACACTCCGGCTTCATAGTCCGGCTGCTGCTAGTCTCTGCCCAATGGTGCGGGATGGCACAGTATGTTGAACAGAGTCCATTAATTTTTCTCAGATGGTAGGTATAGGTGTGAACGTGTCGCGAATGCAAGGAATATTCCAACCAATGTATTAATTAAGTTTAAAAAGAAGTGTTTGACCAAGAGGCAGCTGCGAGCTTGCACTGACTCCTGAGGAAGCAAACTAGTATTTGAACTCAGTAACGAGCCCAGGACGCACAACAGCAGCATACGTCTAGCCTCTCGGTAGAAGGGTCCAAAGATATAAGGCAAGAAAATGCCTAGTGTACCAAAAATGGAAGGTATCACGCATTAACTGCGTGATCAGGTACGCGCAGGGTACAGTGCAGAATCATCGAGAGTTGTAGTAGTAGTGCTGAGTACAAAATAAGCCATAAAATAGGATCCTCCTCTACTAAAGGCAGAGCAGGTGACGCCGTATCCACGATGCTCGTCAGTCGGATTAGGACTTAGTTTATTCCACTAGCTTCAACTAAAGTGGAAATGCATATTGGGCTCAGGGGATGTCGAGTTAGGTCATCGTAGTTGGAGACTTGTGCACAGAGAAATCTGCCAGGGGACCACCATTTAATAGCATCACATCGATAGTTAGCCGCTTCTACCCTTATCCCTGAGTAGTCCTGCCGAGTTCAGTTTTCTGCATCACTCGAAGGTTGCTTTTTCAGCCGAGGTCGGGGAACCAGCATGTGGCCCAGCACCAGTTAACCTCAGCGAATTCCACCACAGGAGGTAAGCTCTTCTGTCACACTTACGGCAGTTCTTCTTAGTCCCCAAGACATGAGAGAGGGTACGAAAAAATGATGTCACGTGTGGGGTGTACTTTCTTGACTGATGAGATAGGGGGTTCGGTGTTCAGGAATAGGTAGTAGGAGAAGGGATTTCAGTAGAATTCAGCCGTGGTCCAAGTTTGGACGCACAACTTGACGATTTTGAGGCGAGATTAGAGGGCGTAATTCTGCACTGTAGCATCTGTGAGCACAAGGCTCACCATACCAGAGGGCGTCGCACTCCAGTGGCACCTCCATGAACATGACGCTCACCATTCCAGAGGGCGTCGCTCAACACTACCGCCAGTGTGAACATGAGGCTCATCGTAACAGACGTTGTCGCAAGGTACTCTCACCACCATAAGCATGAGGCTCACCACACCCAAAGGCATCACAGCGCATGCCATGAACATCAGGCTCACCACACCCATCGACAGCGCACTGCTCCAGCACTGGGGATGCGCGAAGCTCACCTCATCTGCACATCTAACGGCCGAGAACAACAAAAAGGTCAGTAGTACATATGGCGTCCGACACCGATTCACACATTGTGCCAGCTTCCAACAGAGATAGGTAGTACCTGAATGACAACAAGTCTACAAAGCCAGTCCCGCGAAAATTCAATGGAGACAGGGAACAGCTTTCGGAATTTT
The DNA here is from genome assembly GCF_023864345.2 of Schistocerca serialis cubense. NCBI lineage: Eukaryota > Metazoa > Arthropoda > Insecta > Orthoptera > Acrididae > Schistocerca > Schistocerca serialis. The sequence goes on from NC_064638.1 coordinate 775,097,928, forward strand.
TTTGTAACTGCGGTAATATTTATAGTTTCGTGGAATCTAAGGCTAAGGACGGATTTTTTAAATATATAATTGGTCAAATCCCCCCCCCCATGAACCATGGACCTTGCCGTTGGTGGGGAGGCTTGCGTGCCTCAGCGATACAGATAGCCGTACCGTAGGTGCAACCACAACTGAGGGGTATCTGTTGAGAGGCCAGACAAACGTGTGGTTCCTGAAGAGGGGCAGCAGCCTTTTCAGTAGTTGCAAGGGCAACAGTCTGGATTATTGACTGATCTGGCCTTGTAACAATAACCAAAACGGCCTTGCTGTGCTGGTACTGCGAACGGCTGAAAGCAAGGGGAAACTACAGCCGTAATTTTTCCCGAGGGCATGCAGCTTTACTGTATGATTGCATGATGATGGCGTCCTCTTGGGTAAAATATTCCGGAGGTAAAATAGTCCCCCATTCGGATCTCCGGGCGGGGACTACTCAAGAGGATGTCGTTATCAGGAGAAAGAAAACTGGCGTTCTACGGATCGGAGCGTGGAATGTCAGATCCCTTAATCGGGCAGGTAGGTTAGAAAATTTAAAAAGGGAAATGGATAGGTTGAAGTTAGATATAGTGGGAATTAGTGAAGTTCGGTGGCAGGAGGAACAAGACTTCTGGTCAGGTGACTACAGGGTTATAAACACAAAATCAAATAGGGGTAATGCAGGAGTAGGTTTAATAATGAATAGGAAAATAGGAATGCAGGTAAGCTACTACAAACAGCATAGTGAACGCATTATTGTGGCCAAGATAGATACGAAGCCCACACCTACTACAGTAGTACAAGTTTATATGCCAACTAGCTCTGCAGATGACGAAGAAATTGAAGAAATGTATGATGAAATAAAAGAAATTATTCAGGTTGTGAAGGGAGACGAAAATTTAATAGTGATGGGTGACTGGAATTCGAGTGTAGGAAAAGGGAGAGAAGGAAACATAGTAGGTGAATATGGATTGGGGGACAGAAATGAAAGAGGAAGCCGCCTTGTAGAATTTTGCACAGAGCACAACATAATCATAACTAACACTTGGTTTAAGAATCATGAAAGAAGGTTGTATACATGGAAGAACCCTGGAGATACTAAAAGGTATCAGATAGATTATATAATGGTAAGACAGAGATTTAGGAACCAGGTTTTAAATTGTAAGACATTTCCAGGGGCAGATGTGGACTCTGACCACAATCTATTGGTTATGACCTGTAGATTAAAACTGAAGAAACTGCAAAAAGGTGGGAATTTAAGGAGATGGGACCTGGATAAACTAAAAGAACCAGAGGTTGTACAGAGATTCAGGGAGAGCATAAGGGAGCAATTGACAGGAATGGGGGAAATAAATACAGTAGAAGAAGAATGGGTAGCTTTGAGGGATGAAGTAGTGAAGGCAGCAGAGGATCAAGTAGGTAAAAAGACGAGGGCTAGTAGAAATCCTTGGGTAACAGAAGAAATATTGAATTTAATTGATGAAAGGAGAAAATATAAAAATGCAGTAAGTGAAACAGGCAAAAAGGAATACAAACGTCTCAAAAATGAGATCGACAGGAAGTGCAAAATGGCTAAGCAGTGATGGCTAGAGGACAAATGTAAGGATGTAGAGGCCTATCTCACTAGGGGTAAGATAGATACCGCCTACAGGAAAATTAAAGAGACCTTTGGAGATAAGAGAACGACTTGTATGAATATCAAGAGCTCAGATGGAAACCCAGTTCTAAGCAAAGAAGGGAAAGCAGAAAGGTGGAAGGAGTATATAGAGGGTCTATACAAGGGCGATGTACTTGAGGACAATATTATGGAAATGGAAGAGGATGTAGATGAAGATGAAATGGGAGATATGATACTGCGTGAAGAGTTTGACAGACCACTGAAAGACCTGAGTCGAAACAAGGCCCCCGGAGTAGACAATATTCCATTGGAACTACTGACGGCCGTGGGAGAGCCAGTCCTGACAAAACTCTACCATCTTGTGAGCAAGATGTATGAAACAGGCGAAATACCCTCAGACTTCAAGAAGAATGTAATAATTCCAATCCCAAAGAAAGCAGGTGTTGACAGATGTGAAAATTACCGAACTATCAGCTTAATAAGTCACAGCTGCAAAATACTAACACGAATTCTTTACAGACGAATGGAAAAACTAGTAGAAGCCAACCTCGGGGAAGATCAGTTTGGATTCCGTAGAAACACTGGAACACGTGAGGCAATACTGACCTTACGACTTATATTAGAAGAAAGATTAAGGAAAGGCAAACCTACGTTTCTAGCATTTGTAGACTTAGAGAAAGCTTTTGACAATGTTGACTGGAATACTCTCTTGCAAATTCTAAAGGTGGCAGGGGTAAAATACAGGGAGCGAAAGGCTATTTACAATTTGTACAGAAACCAGATGGCAGTTATAAGAGTCGAGGGACATGAAAGGGAAGCAGTGGTTGGGAAGGGAGTAAGACAGAGTTGTAGCCTCTCCCCGATGTTGTTCAATCTGTATATTGAGCAAGCAGTAAAGGAAACAAAAGAAAAATTCGGAGTAGGTATTAAAATTCATGGAGAAGAAATAAAAACTTTGAGGTTCGCCGATGACATTGTAATTCTGTCAGAGACAGCAAAGGACTTGGAAGAGCAGTTGAATGGAATGGACAGTGTCTTGAAACGAGGATATTAGATGAACATCAACAAAAGCAAAACGAGGATAATGGAATGTAGTTGAATTAAGTCGGGTGATGCTGAGGGAATTAGATTAGGAAATGAGACACTTAAAGTAGTAAAGTAGTTTTGCTATTTGCGGAGCAAAATAACTGATGATGGTCGAAGTAGAGAGGATATAAAATGTAGACTGGCAATGGCAAGGAAAGCGTTTCTGAAGAAGAGAAACTTGTTAACATCCAGTATTGATTTAAGTGTCAGGAAGTCATTTCTGAAAGTATTTGTATGGAGTGTAGCCATGTATGGAAGTGAAACATGGACGATAAATAGTTTGGACAAGAAGTGAATAGAAGCTTTCGAAATGTGGTGCTACAGAAGAATGCTGAAGATTAGATGGTAGATCACATAACTAATGAGGAAGTATTGAATAGGATTGGGGAGAAGAGAAGTTTGTGGCACAACTTGACCAGAAGAAGGGATCGGTTGGTAGGACATGTTCTGAGGCATCAAGGGATCACCAATTTAGTATTGGAGGGCAGTGTGGAGGGTAAAAATCGTAGAGGGAGACCAAGAGATGAATACACTAAGCAGATTCAGAAGGATGTAGGTTGCAGTAGGTACTGGGAGATGAAAAAGCTTGCACAGGATAGAGTAGCATGGAGAGCTGCATCAAACCAGTCTCAGGACTGAAGACCACAACAACAACAACAATTGGTCAAATAACGGTCTCTTCTGAAAGTAAGTTTTTACTTAGAGATCATACTGAAACATGGTCTACTGTGAGAGCAGTTCTGCTAGAGAATTATGAGAACAAACAGACTCTTGATTATTACGAATATATTTTGTTCGAAAGTCGGCAAGGATAAGAAGAAAGTGTGGTTCAGTGGGGGTCCCACATGGACACTATGCAGTATCAATTCAGAGAGACCATGAAGAGTCACGAAGGAAGACAGAATTTTCGGTAGTAACGCATTGATTGGCAAGTCAGGAAGTATACGATGAACATACAAAGACAGTGGTACAAGCTAGGGGTGAGGAATTAATACTGCCAGAGGCAACTGAATTAGCCATGACTGAGGAACGTGCGATTACATCTGACAAAGAGAAGTACAGGGCGGTGATTGTGCTCTGACAAGTACGAAAGACTGGTCCCAAATGCTTTCATTGTGGTCAAGGGGGCTATTTAGCGAGAGAGTGTAGACGGAAGTACACAGTCCGCGAAGCAATTCCACCAAAACCCAAACGTGCGCAATTACCTATCAAGGAAGTCAATGTTCAACACTTTAGAGGAAATGGTTCACGGTCCCAGTGTCCTCCATCCGTAAGGTGCACGCAGTGGAATTTGACAGGGTACACTCCTGCATGCACTAAAGCCAAACTTGTCACTTGCTTCGCTTGTCACCGGCCGGCCGGTATGACCTAGAGTGCCAAGAGAGTATATGGGCCAACATACGCAAGGAAAACGTACCGGGAAACGATCGATGGGCGTAATATGGCTGTCCCATTACAGTCCAGTCAAACTGTCAGAAAAAAAGCCTGTACCTTGCAAAAGGTGGGGTAGAAGATTTTATTTTTTTAACTCGTTCATGTTGTTGAAAGGTTAGAAAACCAAGTTTTGCCAACAAAATTTATCTTGGGAAAACTTTCTGCATTCAAAAAACTTCGAAAATTTCGGAATATTTTCAGTTTTTCAAAATATCTCAGTTTCATTTGCACCTATCGCTTTGACGTCTATTTTCTTTCTTAAAGAGCACAAAATTCTCTACAAATTTGATTGTTACCATTTTTTTCTACTCCCAGTATCTAAGGCGCTACAGCACGTCAAAAAATACCAATTTTTCAAATTTCGAGCAAAGTGGCAAATTACCAAATTTTTAACACTGTTATTTCAGTTTCTATTTGTGTAGTATAAACATATTACTCATCATGTTCTTCATTGGAATTTGCCATCTCACTCTGCTGCAGGGCCAGGACAAACAGCATCATATTCAGTAACTACGAACACATTCACGTCGGATTGTGTGAAGTTTATTTGTGTTACAATATGTAATACGATTGCATGCAGGTGCCGTACATTTTCTACAGTTGATTGACGTTAATGATCAGTTATAAGAAAATAGCCCAAAGCTATGTTTCTTACCTGCAACGTCATTTTGGATCTCAATTTGCTATTGTATTTGATGGATATCCATGTGAGGGAGACAAATGTAGCACAAAGAGTGCTGAGAGGATTCGTAGGTCCAAAAAACATTCTTCGGTTGACGTTGTGGTTGAATCAGAGATGGTGAACCAAGTCCCTCAGGACAAGTTCTCGTACAACGAACGAAACAAGATGTGTTTGATCACATTTCTTAAAAAACAATTTCTGGAGTGTAGCATTGAAGTGCACCAGGCACAAGAAGATGCTGACGTTATGATTGTAACATCTGCCATTTCAAGAACCAAAGATTTTGGAAGAGGCAAATGACCGGTTTGGGGCAAGGCATTGAAAACTTATTTTTCTTAAAGCCAGGAAGAGGAAATCCAGAAGACAAGTGGTTTTCCACTGCATACAAGTTTGACAGTGAATATATTCTGTTCACTCACGCCTTTAGCGGATGTGATACAACATCCGCTTTTTTGGTCAAGGAAAAATTAAGTGCTTCAATATTGTTGCGAAAAATGAACACCTTACCTCAGCGCTTTGCACGTTCAATAAACCACATGCTACCCGTGAAGAAATAGTAACAGCAGGAGAACAGGTTTACTATCGCATTGTATAGTGGAGGTGCCAGCAGTTCCCACACACTAGACCATTTGCGGTACCAGCTATTCGTCAAGTCTGCCACAAAAAGCAAACTGAAATTTGCACGGTTGCCACCTACACAAGATGCTGCACAACATCATTCGTTGCGGACTTACCAATGAGTCCAAAGTTGGATGGGAAACTGGAAACCTCCTGATAAATGGGGCTGGAATCCCAGTGACCACGGTCCAATACCCGTTATAATGAGCCAAGATCCAGCACCTGAAGCACTTCTTCACATTGTTTCATGCTCATGCAAGCTGAACTGTGGCGGAGCGTGCTCCTCCAGAAAAGCGGGTTTGAAGTGTTCTTCAATTTGCCAGAAATGTATTGGGGTTAACTGTGAAAACGTGCCAAAATTTTTATATGAATACAGTGAAGAAGATGTTAAGGAGGATGTTGAGGAAAGCGCTGACGAAATCAAGGAACTTGCTGAGGCTGACTCGTTGTCTAAAGAAGAGGCCAATCTGGGATCAACTCTATGTACAGACAATGAATCCGTAACTCAAGGTATTTCTGGTGACACTGAGGAACCGGGCCCATCAGAACGTTGGAAGTGATGCTCATATCTGTCTGAAGTGCGCTAAAGTGCGATATCACAAGTGTTACCCACGCAGAACTGTCAACATTTTTTAGTAACTGACAATGCATTTTAATTGTAATAAAGGTACTTATTTTTAATGTCAACTGTGTGGCTTTTATACACAAGAATAATTACCTAACCTAATTAGGTTGCCTATTGCAGCAAATAATAGTTCAATTTACTGAGAATTTATTTTGTGTGCGTGTGTATGTGTGTGTGTGTGTGTGTGTGCGAGTGTGTCTCTTAAAGATGTATTTTTATATTTATAGTTTTACAAATACCAGGGCTGAGGTGGCCCATAGTGAACTTGAGGTAGTGATGTAAGAAGCACAATAGTTAGGTGCCCAGCAATCCTCATGTTCCATACAGAGAAATTGAATACCTGAAAGTGAGGTGGCAAATTCCAACACATAACATGATGTATAATGTATTTATACTACACAAACAGAAACTGAAAAAATAATGTTCAAAAATAAGGTATCTAGCCACTATGCTCAAAATGTGAAAAATTGCTATTTTTTGACGAGCTGTAGCGCCTTAGATACTGGGAGTAGAAGAAAATGGTAACAATCAAATTTGTAGAGAATTTTGTGCTCTTTAAAAAAGAAAATAGACGTTAAAGCGATAGGAGCAAATGAAACTGAGATCGTTTGGAAAAAATGAAAAAAGGCCGAAATTTTGCAAGTTTTTTGACTGCAGAAAGCTTTCCCAAACGAAATTTTGTAGGCAAATCTCGGTTTTCTAATCTTTCCAACCATATGAACGAGTTGAAAAAATAAACTCTTCTACCCCACCTTTTGCAAGGTATATCTGCTGTTTGACTGGACTATTATGTCGCGTCAGGTATTATAAAGACCGCCGATTGTAGCGAAACGAATGGTTGTGTGTTGTTGCGAAGTATAGATGTAAAAGGAATCGAAACGAAGTTATTAGTTGATAGTGGCGCTCACGTCAATTTCATTAAGGCTAACGTATTGGAGAATCTGGTGAAAAGGGGTCCCAGAAAGGCAGTGACGATCAAAACCATAGCTAATGACGAGATACGGCGAGCAGGACAGGTGTTAGTAATGCGGGAAATGAGAGCTGTCACACACTGTCTTGCTAAATTCCAAGTTTTGGATGCTTGTATTGCCCGACTGTTTGACAGACTGCTTGGCATAGAGTTCCTTGGGTATGATTAAGTCATTTTGAATTACGGACTCAGAGAACTGCGGATAAGAGGTGAACGGGTTAAATTACAGGAAGCACGAGAGGATGTACACAGCGCATCGTGCAGTCGGAAGTAATGAACAATGGAAGACCAAACAAACTAGTTACACTTTCATCGTAAAGTATGCCAGTACTCGGAGTACAGTAGCTAGTGGTTCCAGCGTTGCGCCACTCGAAGGGCAAACAGGCTCAAAGGCGATAGCAGCCCAAGGGCTCGGCACTGATGGCTTGCCCCGAGACTTATGTAAGGATACGAATGCTGTACAATAATCGCTCGGACGCTGCAAGCGCCGTCGGATGCTGCTGTAGCCAGGCTCAGAACCGATAGGTACAAGAGGGCAAAACAGCAGAATGCAGCCAACAAAAAGGAGGGACAGAGACTGCCTTCCATGAGAACACCCGATAGCGGTAGCAGCAGGGCAGAAGTAGTGGTCGGACCATGTGAAGAACGAATTTTAAAGGTACGTGTGACGCACACATTGGGGACTGAAGTGTTGATTCCCAAGTAGGAAGTTAGACCACAGTTGCATGTACCGGAAACAATCGCGACTGTGCGAAACTGACAATGTATCATAAGCACATTGAACACAAGTGAAGAGGACGTCAAGTTACATACAGCAAAGGTATATGTGGAGAAGATTCCACCTCCTATTGGTTACAGAATAAGGGATGCTCTCACAGAGAAGGCAGATACAATAAAGTCTCGCCACAGTTTATTAAAAGAAAATATGCATCCGGATAATATCAATTAAGAAGAAAATGCAGCAATTGAGGAACTGTTGTTGTTGTTGTGGTCATCAGTCCAGATACTGTTTCGATGCAGCTCTCCATGCTACCCTATCCTGTGCAAGCTTCTTCATCTCCCAGTACCTACTGCAACCTACATCCTTCTGAATCTGCTTAGTGTATTCATCTCTTGGTCTCCCTCTACGATTTTTACCCTATACGCTGCCCTCCAATACTAAATTGGTGATCCCTTGATGCCTCACAATATGTCTTGCCGACCGATCCCTTCTTCTAGTCAAGTTGTGCCACAAGTTTATCTTCTGCCCAATTCTATTCAATACCTCATCATTAGTTATGTGATCTACCCATCTAATCTTCAGCATTCTTCTGTATCGCCACATTTCTAAAGCTATTCTCTTCTTGTCTAAACTATATATCGTCCACGTTTCACTCATTTACATGGCTACACTTGTAACGCTCCGCCCGCTCGCAGTTACGGAGCGTGCCCCAATAGACACTTATAACGTCCCCGCTCGGGCGTACGTTAGCTCTTTAATGCCTGTACTGTAGTAAGTTCACGGGCTTCACCTTACAAACAAGGATTTTAGTACATAAGTTGACCGCGTGTACCTAATGGAAGCAATATCGGACTTATACTCAGTCAATAACTACAGTGATGCAGTCAAGCAAATGTAAAGTATAATTACTCTTTCGCATGGTCAAGAAGTACACACAGTAGATACTACCTATAATTAATAATTCGGTCGCCAGCCTAATTAGGCATTGAGTGAGTTTTTCCTTGTACAAGTGGGTGCATGTACAAGCATAATAACACGTAGTAATGTTGCGTTTTATGGTAAAGTTTGGAACCGGAAAAATCCACTGAACTAAAGTTTTCTCCTTTTGTACTAACTTGGACGAGCTATAAATACACAACACCACACTGCAATGATCAGACTGAAATCGGGCGTAGATTACCCTAGAATTAGCAATCTTGAAAGTACACACACAATGTCACTATTAAGGATGGAAAAACACTAATACACTTAGGTTTAATATAGAACTTAACTTTGCTGGTCAAATCTGATTAGTACACTTCAAGGTTTGAAAGAATGGACAAGAGAAGGGGGGGCCCTGAAACTGTTATGGTCGTTATACTGAAACTATTAAGTACTGAAGGTAAATTAACACTCAAAATTATCAATCTATGGATAACTACTCTTTTGTCTTACTTCTGAATAATTTAACTGTCATTATTTCTGTCTCAAATTAATTAAATAACATCGCTAACTCAATTAAAAAAAACTCTCTTCCAATTTAGTCATACTTTTGTTCTTTACCAACATTTACAATAACACACAGAACTTTAAACTTCTTTATAGCATAGGTTTGTCTGCTGATAATTCTTATTAACACTAATTTTAAACTTTCAGTTCGGGATACTCGGGTTGCACAACACGTGGTCAGGACCCTGTCTAGGTCAATGATCAGGATAAGTAATGGCTAAGGCAATTCTGGTAAAAGTCACGTTATTATTGAACAGTTAGAAACATTTTCGACACTAGTCCACACAGATACACTTCTAAAGATGAAATAAATGTTTGACTTGTGCAAGTCGGTGCGGCGGTTGGCGGGCAGCGAGATAGCGGGCAGCACGGCACACATACAAGCACGGCTAAGGCTCTCACTGCATCGGCACTTTCCTTCTTCTTAGCGTCGTAATCTTTCCAATTTTGTGCCTAAGAATATAGCCATGCCAAGTAGTCGTCGGAATCGGCCCATCCGAGGCTCAATGGAATCCACTTTTCCTGGGTAGCCTCCTCGGAACAGTACGTGTTCCTCTGACCGATGCCCAACTCCGACTGTTTTACTGAGCCCGTTGTGCCGAACCGCGCCAGTGTGCGTTTTCCCGCACTCGCCTGCCTCCACCTTTTCCCGCTCCCCTACAGGTAGGGTATTCACCACAGGTTTTCTACTTCACATATCTTAATACCTTTCCTACGTATGGACCAAGTGTATAAATTACAATTTTCACATTTTACAATAGTTTTAACATTAAGTACACTTCCTTTTGATTATCACATTGCTTGAAATCTAACATAAATAATAACATTCATTTTCAAAAGTTGCTTACAGTTTCTTTAACATGACACGAAAAGAAAAAGAAATTCGAAACATTGCTTACATTAATTTATCAACATTCAGAAAGAAAAAAATTTATCATATATACAGTTGCTGTTGTTACACATGCCCCTGTCTCCAGAAAATTTTTTTAAGTCCAAATTTTATGGGAACACTAAATTTTACAATTATACAGTGGTTCTGAATCTTTACGTAAATGTCCAAAAAGATTTACACTACATATTTCCTCCCACTCACTGTATATAGGTTTACATTTTTTTAACATATCAAGAATAATTACTTGTCATTTACTCAAGTGCCTATTGCACAGTCCAACTTCCCATCATAACATTATTAAAATAGTAATTTAATCATTTTTTAAAAAAAAATAATTTCAGATTATGGAATACAAACATTTAACTACAAAAACAAATGCATATTTCGTATGCACTATAAGATAATTTGTTGCTGCTTGCTTTGAACAGCAGTCCATTTCCTTACTTACTAAACAAAACACACACACACATATATTCAGAAAATTAACTACACATATTTGCTGCCTATTATGCGGATTTGGGCAGTTCTTTTTCACTTCATATTGTCACACTCCCTGGATTACATTTACAATTTTCCATCGACTATTTATCTGCCCTCATTGGTATTCGGCAGTCCTTCGTTTTATGGTTCATACACTGCCCATTTTCATTTTGACAGTCCCATCTTTTATCTAGCTGATAGCATTTATCCTTTCTTTTCAGTCCTTTTCTCCATACATTTTTACAGTTACAGTACAATTGGTAATCTGAAACTCACATAACTATATTAGCACACTTTCAAGGGTATACAGACATTTACAAAGATTAGTTACATTTATAATAACTTGGGTTCAGCATAAGATACAGCACAATTACTCGTTTCTAGGTACATACAGTTTCAGGTCCACAATATTTCTTACACCTAAAGGTCTTTTGGATTTCGGGTAGATCAGGTAGTAAGCATTATCGTGTGGAATGTTCTGTATTATATATGGTCCATTATAAATATATTTAAATTTGGAAATTTCATGGTTTAATTCACTAGATTTTTCGTGGGTTTTTAAAAGAACATAATCTCCAATTTTAAATTTTGAAACTTTTAAATCTTTATCGTGTCTTCTAGATCTAGATCAGCTTTTTGCTTTGCCCCTTTTATTACCCAATCTTTCTTTTGATTCAATCCCAAACTTTTTCTTCAACTAAACTTTTACTACTTCTACCTAACAAAATTTCTTCCGGTGGGAATCCTGTAGTTTCATGATGTAATGTGTTCATGACATTCTCAAAGTCCGATATGAATCTGCCCCAGACTCTATGATTGTGACTGCAGTATGTTCTACACAATCTCCTGACTTCTCGCATGTACCTTTCAACCGGGTTGCTTGCAGGATGGTAGGCTGCAATATATTTAACCTCCACACCATTTTTCTCCATTCCTTCCTTCCAAATTTTGGATATGAACTGGGGTCCATTGTCAGATAGTACTGCTTTGGGTTTCTCGATGGTCCTGAAGTATTCGACCATCCTACTAAATACAGCTTTTGCTGTTACCTTTTTCAAGGGGTATAATTTCACAAATTTAGAAAATACTTCCAAAATCACTAAAATATATGCACAATTTCCCGAAGTTTTTGGGAGGGGACCATATAAATCTACCGATAATAAGTCTAGGGTGTCTTCAGGCAACGTACTTTGCATTGGTCCCCTACTAGTTTTGTTCGGCACTTTGGCCTTTTGACAGACATCACATGACTTAATCCGTTCCTTTACCTTCTTACTTACACTACCAGTAATCACTACGACATTATTCAGTTTATCCAAACATTTCTTCGGCCCACTATGCCCCAATGCTAAATGAAAATAATCTATGACATCAGTATCAAACTGGTGTGGCCAACATACTCTCCATTCTTCAGTGACTAAATCTTTCCTCCTATATAAAATGCCTTTACAAATTTTATAATATTTTTTTATTTGAGGATACTGCACACTGTCAAAATTTACCTTCACTGATTTCCAGGTCGAATCTTCATTCTGATGGTATCTCATATTTTTACATATTTGCTCAATTTTTCTTTTTCCTGAAACCTCTTTCATATACCTTATCTGAAAGGTACCCTCTTCCCCATTTTCATTGGGCACTTCACTGATACCATTAGGCAATCGAGATAAGGCATCTGCCACATAATTCTCAGTACCTTTAACTTAGCAAATATCGTAATCAAATTGTTGTAGGTACAAAGCCCAACGAGTCAGCCTACCATTAAGTAAACGGCAATCTTTAAGAAAAGTTAAAGCTTTGTGGTCGGTATGTACGAGTATAATGAGCTTATGGCCCCACAGATAATTTATAAATTTCTTTAGCCCCCATATAATGGCTAAAGCTTCCTTTTCCGAAATAGTGTAGTTTCTCTCGTATTTTGTTAGAGTTCTACTTGAAAATGCGATAGTCCTGTGTTCGATTTCTTTTCCTTCACAGATTTCTTGGAAAACTTCTATGCCAATCCCATAAGCACTGCTGTCAGTACTCATATGGAAAGGTTTTGACAGTATTGGGTGATGCAAAATTTTGTCATTCAAAAGTTCCCCTTTTAAGTTTTCAAAATCTCTCATGCATCCTTCAGTCCACACAAAAGCACTATTTTTCTTAAGTAGATTATTCAAATTAGGACTATTAAAAACTTGCCCCTTGACGAATTTTCTATAGAACCCACATAAACCTAAAAAGGCCTTCAACTGTTTTCTATTTCTAGGAGCTGGACACCCTGCTATTGCATTTAACTTTTCTGGATCCTTGCCAATACCGTTCGTAGTAATAATGTATCCCAGAAACTTTATTTCCGATTTCACAAATTCACATTTCTTCCACTTAAGTATCATGCCCCCTGCTTGTAGAGCAACAAAAACTTTCCGCAATAATTCGCAATGCTCTTGCCATGCTTCTGTAGCAATCAGTAAATCGTCTACATAAATGGTTAGCCGGGAACTCAGTTCTCTCCCTAACACAAAGTCCAGTGCCCTAATAAATACTGCCACAGATGTGCTAAGCCCAAATGGCACTACTTTATACTGATAGCATTTCCCGGCGAATAGAAAAGCGGTATATTTACGGGATTGTTTACTCAATGGGATTTGCCAGTATCCGGCGGTCATGTCCAGACTGGTTAAATATTTCACGTTATAAAATTTTTGGAGCATTTCATCCAGATTTTCCGGTCTATCTATTTCCTTCTTTACAATTTTGTTCAAAGTCCTGGCGTCGACAACTACTCTCACTCCCCCATCCCTTTTGTTCACGATGATAAGGGGACTATTATATTCGCTACTACTTCGTTCAATTACCCCCCATTCTATCATTTTATCTATTTCTACTTGAACAGCCTGCCTCTTTGATATGGGTATCGAAAATGGTCTTACGAAGAAAGGTTTATGCTCTATTGTCTCAATCTGGTATTCAAAGTTCTTAACTAGGCCAGGTTTATCCGAAAATACGTGGCTGTTACTATCTAAAATTTCAAGCAATTCTGCTTTCTGTTCGGGAGATATTCCCTCTAAATTTTCCACCATTCCCTTAAATTCATGCCCCTGCTTGTCACTCTCATTTAATAATCTCTGGACATGGTACACCTCATACTTGTTTGTCAACCCATCATTCCCTTGGTCGATCTCCAACAACAAAGAGTCAATTTCTGAATCAAACACTTTCCCACTTTCCTCAAAATTCAATTCCACATTCCTAAATGTACTATTAATTTTGATCACTCCCTGACTACAATCAATAATAACCTTTTCTTTATCCAACCAATCTATCCCCAAAATCATTTCAGTACTCAAGTCTGGCACAACCAAAAAATCGTGTTCCAAGTTTTGCCCTTTTATACTAAATTCAACCAAAATCTGGTTCTTTACCGGCTTACTAGCCTTGCCAGTTGCACCAACAATTTTTACACCTGTCACTGACATAATTACTAGCCCAGGCTTATCACAAAAGTGTTCGAAAAATGACTGAGAAATTGCACTTATCTGAGACCCAGTATCAAGAAGTACTTGCAATTTCACGTTATAAATTTCAACTGGTATTATAGTTTGTTTAACCGTCGAATGTTTTTCATTACCGTGGTCTTCCTTGAGCAAATCCGGGTCGACAATAACATCGTCCCAAGATATGCTTTTCACATTCACTTCACATATATCTGGCGGTTTCTTGGGTTCCGGGAGTTCAAAGTTATTAATTACCTGAACTCTTTGCGAAATAAACCCTGAGTCGTCTGGTGGTTCTTTCTTTCTTTGTTCTGTTTCAACGTCTGGATTTTGTTTTGATACGTCGTCATCGTTAGGTACAATATCGCAATTAACTGCATCCCCTTTATTTTCATTGATTTTCTCATACCCTCTTTCAGTAAAAGTATATTCACTTTCTTTTACACTTGAAAATTCATCTACACTAGAGTCATCACTACTCTCTTCCTCACCATCAGATTCACTTAAGTACGCTACTTTTGCACAATAGGTAAAGTTAGAATATTCAATTTTGTTTGTATTTGCGTACCTTTCATCATCTGAACTATCGTCGGAATCCGACCATTCCGGATCGCTTTCAGGTTCTAACATAAAAGCTTTTCTGAGACAGGCACTAAGTTCTTCCTCTGTATTGTCGTCAGGCTTAGATTTTAATTCAATCTGCTCTTTTGGCAAAACGGCCTCATCATCAGCTTTATTTACATCTACTGTGACTTCATATTCAGTGTAATCCTCGTGGACTTTAATTACTTTCAGGTAATCATCTACGCCTTCTCCACGGTGCCTCTCGGTAGCAGCTTGTACTATTGGCGGATTGTTAGCAGAAGTTATTTCTTCGTCCATGCTGAGGATTTCATCCTCCACATCCTTCCTACCATTAATCTGCGTCCTATTGACGGCACGCGTACTTTGCGCGGCGCTATTTATTCTCTCCTCTTCCAATTCGGGCCACGTCACCTTGATGACGTCCCTATGATTTCCTTTCCTATTAACTAATTTCTTCGCCTCATACTCCCTTTTAAAATCCTCCCACTCACATTGCTTTAGGCCCTTGTACAGATCCTCGATCTGCACACGCCAATGAGTTACTTCTGCTAATTCATTATCGCCTTTTACCTCATTGCAAACACTGCTATGCTAGCGGCTTCTCTCTGAACAGATGTTCTGCTAGGCTGGGTCGTTGCCATCTGATGCTCCACTCGCCTGTTAACATGTAGCGCTCTGTGCGGCAGAGATGACTCATTCTGGCTCGCACCTGGCGCTTGTTTCGCCACAACACGTCGCGGCGTTCCATGTCTGTCCCTAGCCTGTCTCATTACATTACGGTCGGTCCGATATCTTTTCTTAAATCGGGGCCGGTATGTATTGTCCGCTTCCGTTTGGCCCGCAACGTTCGCGGAAATTAGTTTCCCGCGTCGTTATTATTTTGCGCGGTATACCCTCTACCGCGACCTGGATTATTTCCTCTGCCTCTTCCTTTGCCTCTTCCTCTCTGTATTATATTGACGCAAAATCCATCGCCGTCATTTCTTTCGTCATTGTTTCGGTTATTACGGTTACCAAAATTTTGATAATTGGCACGACTTTCGCGCCAATGATCTTCGTCTTCGACTCTTTCGAGAAATGCTTGGAAGCTGCGATAATTGCTTCCTACATACCTCTTTGAATCTTCTGGAAGCTTTTTATATAACTCCCAGATAATTTCTGTTCGTTGACGTGTTCATGGTATTGTATGTACGCCAATTGTCTTCCGCTAACGCCATCTGTTATCTGGCCGCGTAAACTCCGGTTACTGCCAGCCGCATTCTCCATTTCGCTTGGCGCATCTACCCCGTCTACGTTTCTGTCCATACTAAATGCCAACTACACCACACTATTATACTTGACTCACACTGCAGTTTATTTTACTGAACTTTATTGCTATTCGTGCCACTGAACATCCACTGTTCGATCTTTACGTTAATTTGTAACCGACAACAACTGGATGTCCTGTCACCGGTAAGCCACTTGTAACGCTACCGCCCGCTCGCAGTTACGGAGCGTGCCCCAATAGACACTTATAACGTCCCCGCTCGGGCGTACGTTAGCTCTTTAATGCCTGTTCACGGGCTTCACCTTACAAACAAGGATTTTAGTACATAAGTTGACCGCGTGTACCTAATGGAAGCAATATCGGACTTATACTCAGTCAATAACTACAGTGATGCAGTCAAGCAAATGTAAAGTATAATTACTCTTTCGCATGGACAAGAAGTACACACAGTAGACACTACCTATAATTAATAATTCGGTCGCCAGCCTAATTAGGCATTGAGTGAGTTTTTCCTTGTACAAGTGGGTGCATGTACAAGCATAATAACGCGTAGTAATGTTGCGTTTTATGGTAAAGTTTGGAACCGGAAAAATCCACTGAACTAAAGTTTTCTCCTTTTGTACTAACTTGGACGAGCTATAAATACACAACACCACACTGCAATGATTACTACGAAGTGCATTTTGTATATTGATCAGACTGAAATCGGGCGTAGATTACCCTAGAATTAGCAATCTTGAAAGTACACACACAATGTCACTATTAAGGATGGAAAAACACTAATACACTTAGGTTTAATATAGAACTTAACTTTGCTGGTCAAATCTGATTAGTACACTTCAAGGTTTGAAAGAATGGACAAGAGAAGGGGGGGGGGGGGGGGCCTGAAACTGTTATGGTCGTTATACTGAAACTATTAAGTACTGAAGGTAAATTAACACTCAAAATTATCAATCTATGGATAACTACTCTTTTGTCTTACTTCTGAATAATTTAACTGTCATTATTTCTGTCTCAAATTAATTAAATAACATCGCTAACTCAATTAAAAAAAAACTCTCTTCCAATTTAGTCATACTTTTGTTCTTTACCAACATTTACAATAACACACAGAACTTTAAACTTCTTTATAGCATAGGTTTGTCTGCTGATAATTCTTATTAACACTAATTTTAAACTTTCAGTTCAGGATACTCGGGTTGCACAATACGTGGTCAGGACCCTGTCTAGGTCAATGATCAGGATAAGTAATGGCTAAGGCAATTCTGGTAAAAGTCACGTTATTATTGAACAGTTAGAAACATTTTCGACACTGGTCCACACAGATACACTTCTAAAGATGAAATAAATGTTTGACCTGTGCAAGTCGGTGCGGCGGATGGTGGGCAGCGAGATAGCGAGAAGCACAGCACACATGCAAGCACGGCTAAGGCTCTCACTGCATCGGCACTTTCCTTCTTCTTAGCGTCGTAATCTTTCCAATTTTGTGCCTAAGAATATAGCCATGCCAAGTAGTCGTCGGAATCGGCCCATCCGAGGCTCAATGGAATCCACTTTTCCTGGGTAGCCTCCTCGGTACAGTACGTGTTCCTCTGACTGATGCCCAACTCCGACTGTTTTACTGTGCCCGTTGTGCCGAACCGCGCCAGTGTGCGTTTTCCCGCACTCGCCTGCCTCCACCTTTTCCCGCTCCCCTACAGGTAGGGTATTCACCACAGGTTTTCTACTTCACATATCTTAATATCTTTCCTACGTATGGACCAAGTGTATAAATTACAATTTTCACATTTTACAATAGTTTTAACATTAAGTACACTTCCTTTTGATTATCACATTGCTTGACATCTAATATAAATAATAACATTCATTTTCAAAAGTTGCTTACAGTTTCTTTAACATGACACGAAAAGAAAAAGAAATTCGAAACATTGCTTACATTAATTTATCAACATTCAGAAAGAAAATTTTTTTATCATATATACAGTTGTTGTTGTTACACACTACATACAAATACTCTCAGAAAAGACTTCCCGGCACTTCAATGTACACTCGATGTTAACAAATTTCTCTTCTTCAGAAACGCTTTCCTTGCCATTGCCAGTCTACATTTTATATCCTCTCTACTTCGACCATCATCAGTTATTTTGCTCCCTAAATAGCAAAACTCATTTACTACTTTAAGCGTCTCATTTCCTAATCTAATTCCCTCAGCATCACCCTATTTAATTCGACTACATTCCATTAGCCTCGTTTTGCTTTTGTTGATATCCATCTTATATCCTCCTTTCAAGACACTGACCATTCCGTTTAGCCGCTCTTCCAGGTCCTGTGCTGTCTCTGACAGAATTACAATGTCATCGGCGAATCTCAAAGTTTTTATTTATTCTTCATGGATTTTAATTCCTACTCCGAATTTTTCTGCTTGCTCAATACACAGATTGAATAACATCGGGGATAGACTACAGCCATATCTCACTCCCTTCCCAACCACTGCTTTCCTTCCATGCCCCTCGACTCTTATAACTGCCGTCTGTTTTCTGTACAAATTGTAAATAGCCTTTCACTCCCTGTATTTTACCCCTTCCACATTCAGAATTTGAAAGAGAGTATTCCAGTCAACATTGTCAAAAGCCTTCTCTAAGTCTACAGATCTATTTTCTAAGATAAGTCGTGGGGTCAGTATTGCCTCACGTGTTCCAGCATTTCTACGGATTCCAAACTGATCTTCCCCGAGGTCGGCTTCTACCAGTTTTTCCATTCGTCTGTAAAGAATTCCTGTTAGTATTTTGCAGCTGTGGCTTATTAAACTGATAGTTCGGTACTTTTCAAATCTGTCAACACCTGCTTTCTTTGGGATGGGAATTATCTTTTGCTTGAAGCCTGAGGGCATTACGACTGTCTCATACATCTTGCACACCAGATGGTAGTGTTTTGTCAGGGCAGGCTCTCCCAAGCCTATCAGTAGTTCTAATAGGCTGTTGTCTACTCTCCGTGCCTTGTTTCAACTTAGGTCTTTCAGTGCACTGTCAAACTCTTCACGCAGTATCATATCTCTCACTTCGTCTTCATCTACCTCCTCTTCCATTTCCATAATATTGTCCTCAAGAACATTGCCCTTGTGTAGTTACATCTTCTTCCATTTCCATAATATTGTCCTCAAGAACATCGCCCTTATATAGTCCCTCTATATACTTCTTTCACCTTTCTGCTTTCCCTTCTTTGCTTAGAACTGGATTTCCATCTGAGCTCTAAATATTCACGCAAGTGTTTCTCTTTTCTCCCAAGGTCTCTTTAATTTTTCTGTAGGCAGTATCTATCTTACCTCTAGTGATATATGCCTCTACATCCTTACATTAGTCCTCTAGCCATGCCTGCTTAGCCATTTTGCACTTCCTGTCTCTCTCATTTTAGTGACGTTTGTATTCCTTTTTGCCTACTTCATTTACTGCATTTTTGTATTTTCTCCTTTAATCAATTAAATTCAATATCTCTTCTGTTAAGCAAGGATTTCTACTTGCCCCCGTCTTTTTACCTACTTGATCCTCTGCTGCCTTCACTATTTGATCTCTCAAAGCTACCCATTCTTCTTCTACTGTATTTCTTTCCCCCATTCTTGTCAAACGTTCCCTAATTCTCTCCCTGAAACTCTCTGCAGCCTCTCCTTCTGTTAGTTTATCCAAGCCCCATTTCCTTAAATTCCCACCTCTTTGCAGTTTCTTCAGTTTTAATCTACAGTTCATAACAAATAGATTGTGGTGAGAGTCCACATCTGCCTCTGGAAATCTCTGTCTTACCATTACAAAATCTATCTGAAACCTTTCAGTATCTTCAGGCTTCTTCCGTGTATACAACCTTCTTTTATGATTCTTAAACCAAGTGTTAGCTATGATTAAGTTATGCTCTGTGCAAAATTCTACAGGTGGCTTCCTCTTTCATTCCTTACCCCCATTCCATATTCACTTACTATGTTTCCTTCTCTTCCTTTTCTTACGATCGAATTCCAGTCACCCATGACTATTAAGTTTTCGTCTCCCCTCACTATTTGAATAATTTCTTTTATCTCATCAACCATTTCATCAATCTCTTCGTCATCTGCGGAGCTAGTCGGCATATAAACTTGTACTACTGTTGTAGGCATGGGCTTCGTATCTGTCTTGGCCACAATAATGCGTTCACTATGGTGTTTGTAGTAGCTTACCCGCATTCTTATTTTTTATTCATTATTAAACCTCCTCCGGCATTACCACTGTTTGATTTTGTATTAATAACCCTGTATTCACCCAACCACAGGTCTTGTTCCTCTTGTCACCGAACTTAACTAATTACCACTATATCTAACTTTAACCTATCCACTTGCCTTTTTAAATTTTCTAAGCTACCTGCCCGATTAAGGGATCTGACATTCCACGCTCCGACCCGTAGAGTTTTCTTTCTCCTGATAACGTCCTCCTCAGTAGTCCTCACCCGGATATCCGAATGGGGGACTATTTTAACTCCGGAATATTTTACGCCTGAGGACGCCATCATTTAACCATACCCTTAGTTCAGCCGTTCGCAGTACCAGCACAGCAAGGCCGTTTTGGTTAGTGTTACAAGGCCAGATCAGTCAATCATCCAGACTGTTGCCCCTGCAACTACTGAAAAGGCTGCTGCCCCTCTTCAGGAACCACACGTTTGTCTGGCCTCTCAACAGCTACCCCTCCGTTGTGGTTGCGCCTACAGTACGGATATCTGTATCGCCGAGGCACGCAAGCCTCCCCACCAACGGCAAGGTCCGTGGTTCATGGGGGGGGGGGGGGGGATTAAGGAACTATGCTTTGCATATAATGATGCGTTCCATTCAACAGAGGATATGCTCACCCATACCACATTGGTAAAGCCTCAAATTCCACTGGTGTCAGTAGCAGTAGGCACAATAATAAACGATTGACAGTACTGGATCTCACAGGTGCAACAAGAAGCAATGCAAGCGTAAGGCCGGCCGCTGTGGTCGAGCGGCTCTAGGCGCTTCAGTCCGGAACCACGCAGCTGCTACTGTCGCAGGTTCGAATCCAACCTCGGGCATGGATGTGTGTGATGTCCTTAGGTTAGTTAGGTTTAAGTAGTTCTAAGTCTAACGGACTGGTGACCTCAGATGATAAATTCCATAGTGCTTAGAGCAATTTGAACCATTTATTTGAGCAAGCTTAAGTAGAGGTAACACCGGCTGATGACACAACTTTAACAAGTACCAGCTCCAGAAATTTTCTCCTGATCATGCTCCCGAAGAAATTAGATACCAGCAGGGGACAAAAACGGCAAGTAGCAGCAGACTACTGTAACCTAAATGAAGTGTCGTTAAATATGGTGTACCCTTTGTCCCAGATTGTTTTGATCTTATACAGTCTGAGGAAGGTGAAGTACTTCTCCAAACTGGACCTTGCTAGTGGGTACTGTCAAGTTCTAATTGATGAGAAGGATCAACATCTTTGACTTCGGTTTGCTCCAGAGTCCTTGAAAATACTCTCAGTTCAAATATATTATACTTTCTCATGTCCATGAATCAGAAAGATTTTAGAAAACATTGCTCGTGCAAAATTCAGTTTGCCATTTTCTCAGATGATATACTGTGAACTATGAATGAAGGGCAATAGCCAGATTTCATATTTCTAGATTTCCAAAAAAGCATTTGACATGGTCCCCAGTGCAGGTTATTAATGAAGGTACGAGGATGTGCAGTAAGTTCACAGATATGTGAATGGCTCAAAGACTTCTTACGTAATAGAATGCAGTATGTTAGGGCAAAGGGAGCATCACCCCACTCTGCACTGTTGCCAAATTGATTCAAGATAGTGGATCCAAGATGGCGGCCAGAGATGTAGTAATGTCACACTGATGACATGGCAGAAAGTTCATATTTTGGAAGAAAAATAGGTCAATTCGGCTACCTCCGCTAACCAAACTCCAACACCCCCTCTCCCTCTCCTCTTCCATCTAGAAATTGGCAAGGAAAGGACTCAGACGGTGCTGGGCTGCTGGATAGGATAGACATAAGTCTTTATTTTATATGCAATGTTTATTTAAACAAGCCCATCTCCCCTCCCCCCCCCCCCCACCCCCATCTGGAAATTGGAGGGAAAAGGACTCTGTTTATGTTGGCCTATCGGATAGGATGGACATAAGTCTTTATTTTGTATGCATTGTTTATTTAAACAACTTAAAATGTTATAGGCAACAGCACCATCCAATCTGTCCACCTAGAGGTCAGGAGTCCAAATGACCTACTTCATAACACGACCACCAGAGAGCACTGTTGGCCATCCCATTCCCCTCCCCCTCCCCTTAGATCCTTATCCCCTTACAATCCCCTCCCCCTCAAATCCCTCTCCCCCTTGATGTAATACAAGATGGTGACCTGGGGAAAAATGGTGGGAAATCCACTCAGTTTGTGTCTTGGTGTTGGGCTGGGAGGAGGGATGTAATTGTTCATTGTGTTCAGTGGATGAGATGCCTGTGCTGGAAAAGGAGGAGTTTAATGGGTATATTAGCTGCAATCATGCAGCTGAGGATTGTATCCATAGCCACCTGCAGAATGTTTGGAAAGCAATGATATTTGGTGATCCAACAGGATGGGGGTAAGTTACAGTTTGTAGCTCACACTGATAAATGCCTGTGCTGTAACTGTAGATCATTCGATAAAAGTCCAGTCAATCTTCTTAAGTGCAAGAGACAATACTTTCACAGACTCTAGCACAAGCATCCAGGTGTAAAATTGAAGAAATGCTGGTGATGAGCAGGGCTGAATTTAATAAGTGTACTAAATGCAGGCACACAGCTGAGGACTGTTTCCATATCCTCCTACACAATGCGTAGAAAGGAAAGATAATGGATGATTGTGTAGTGAATACTTTTCAACATATAATGCCGATGCAGTGGGGTGGTGTGAAGATGCATTTCTGTGTTCATAGAGGTAGATGCTTATACTGGAACTGCCAACCCTTTTTGAAATTGCCTAACACCTCACATTAACTTCATCGTATCCAACAATGAACCACAGGTGTTCACCTTGAGGTTTGGAGACAACACCGCCACCAGAGTTCACCGTCAGATCTCCCCCAATCCCCTCCTGCGATGTAATCCAAGAAGGGTGTACAGAAAAAAAAGTGCGTGAACCAGTAGGAGCCCTCAATCCAGTCACGTGATAGGTTTCAGCCAATAAGATGGCAATATCTGGTGATGTCATCAAAGGGGATATAGTGCAGGCTCAGTAGCTCCATCGCCTGTTTCACTCAGTCAGCCAGCAGCAGCAACAGAAGAAGAAGAAGAAAATGAAGAAGAAGAAGAAACATGAAGCATCAGCAGCAGCTGAGGTCCAGCACAGATCTGCCGAAAAGGAAGAAACAAAAAGTAACTACTCCATGCACATTCTTGTCTGTAGTTAGCATTATTTTTATTGGTTGTGTTCGTATTTTGGTCCATGTATAACGCTTCCCCCTCCTCTTCGTTCAGCAGTAGCCTTCGACATATCGAAGCAAGCAGGGGCGAGTGCCAACATGTCTACCTCTGCTGCGTCTGGACCTGTAGCAACCTCAGTCGCCATCTTGTGTATTTGCGGCAGCAACAACCTCCAACATGTCTGAACATGTAGCGACCACGTGGCATCCTGTAGCACACATAGCCCACTTGCTGGAGCAGGACAAAAAGCAGTTATTGTAATCGATTTGGGCAATGAGGACACCCTGTTTATTCCTAACGTTTCGAATGCTGCTAGTGGTCCTAAACAACAGAAAGATGGAGGTTAGTACTGGCCACTGACATACGACCCATCCCATGAGAACATCCCTGTGGTAGTGCAAGAATAAAGTGGAGTTGCTGTGGGCAGAAAGGTTCTACACGTAGCCCACTTGCTGGAGCAGGACACGGACCTATTATTGTCTACCCCACTCATTGATCTCACTGATGAGAACACACAGTCTGCTCCCAACACCTCGAATGCTGCCCGTGGTCAGTAACAACAGCAAGATGTAGGACAGTACTGGTCACCAACATACGATGTCCGCCCCGATAGCCGAATGGTCAGCGTGACTGACTGCCGTCCTAAGGTGCCTGGGTTCGATTCCCGTCTGGGTTGCGGATTTTCTCCGCTCAGGGACTGAGTGTTATGTTGTCTTCATCGTCATTTAATCCCCATCCCGCGCGCAGGTCGCCCAAAGTGGCGTTGACCGTAGTAAGTCCTGCACCAAGGCAGCCGGACCTGCCCTGTAAGGGGCCTCCTGGCCAATGTCGCCAAACACTCATTTCCATTTACCAACATGCGATGTACCCCAAAAGACCATCCCTATGCTAGCACAGGGATAGAGTGCAGATGCTGTGGATAAGGAGTATCAAGTGTGCCCACGCTTTTCAGTTCTACATACAATTTAAATACTAGTGGAACAAAACGTATAAATAGGGGTCTACAAGCACATCACCATTGGGGATTGCATGTGAGAATAGAAATTAGAAATGCATTGAAGGGTGTTAAAGTATCTACTACGAGTTCGAATGGGACAAAATACGTCGTGCAGAGCGCAACATCAATCAGCAGGTGACAAAACAATATTATCAAACTCGTAGTCCTCCCCGGATATTCTTCTTATTGGTGTGACACTACCTGTTACAATAGAGTGTGATGACTTCGCACTATGTGTAAAATCGGGAAACAAGAGTGTTTATCTGTGGCATGCCTCAGCTATGAACTTATAAAATGTGGATATTGTACTAGGCCTAGCACTGGAGAGACGGAGTCATTGGTTGCTGAGCATAGACTCTGCATGCAATGATATTGTAAACTTTCGATGTGTGCAAGTTGATGATGTGGAGCAGTACCTTTGTTTGTGCATGAATACGTAGCCAAAAGAGAAACAGGTTGAATGTCCACGGGAAAACCAGGAGATTGTAAGGTACCTATGAGTCTGAAGGAAATATGTATGGAATTTATTGCTTATCAAAAAGCTTTATTTGGGAAATACTGTATAACTGCAAAGAAGAAGATAAAGAACAAGTCCAATGATATTTCTGAAATACCTGCATCCAGTGTATGATACTAAAATAAATAATGTGCGTATATAATCTCAAACTGTGTTTGTGTTTTATTTCAAACATCTTCATTATAGTCCAAGTAGTACACTTATCAATATCATTATTTTTAATGCTGCAGCTATAATCATACAGCAGCAAACATGGAGGAGATACAGAGAGACAGGAACTGTCGATGACATGCCTCGCGTAGGCCGCCCAAGGGCTACTATTGGAGTAGATGACCACTACCTACAGGTTATGGTTCCTCCGAGGAACCCTGACAGCAACGCCACAATGTTGAATAATGCTTTTTGTGCAGCCACAGGACGTTGTGTTACGACTCAAACTGTGTGCAATAGGCTGCATGATGTGCAACTTCACTCCCAACATCCATGGCGAGGTCCATCTTTGCAACCACAACACCATGCAGAGCGGTATAGATGGTCCCAACAACATGGCAAATGGACCGCTCAGCATTGGCATCACGTTGGCTTTACCGATGCGTGTCGCATATGGCTTCAACCAGACAATCGTCGGACACGTGTATGGAGGCAAGCCGGTCAAGATGAACGCCTTAGACACACTGTCCAGCGCGTGTTTTGGGTGGCATTATGTGAGGCCGACGTATGCCGCTGGTGGTCATGGAAGGCGCCATAACGGCTGTACGATTCGTGAATGCCTTCCTCTGACCGATAGTGCAACCATATCGGCAGCATATTGGCGAGGCATTCGTCTTCAAGGATGACAATTCACGCCCCCATCGTGCAAATCTTGTGAATGACTTTCCTCATGAAAACGAGATCGCTTGACTTGAGTGGCCATCATATTCTCCAGACATGAACCCTATCAAACTTGCCTGGGATAGATTGAAAAGGGCTGTTTATGGACGATGTGACCCACCAACCTCTCTGAGGGATCTAAGCCGAATCGCCCTTGAGGAGTGGGATAATCTGCACCAACAGTGCCTTGATGAACTTGTGGATAGTATGCTACGACGAATACAGTCACGCATCAGTGCAAGAGGACATGCTACTGGGTATTAGAGATACCGATGTGTGTGCAGCAGTCCGGACCCCCACCTCTGAAGGTCTAGGTGTATGGTGGTACAACATGCAATTTGTGGTTTTCATGAGCAATAAAAAGGGCGGAAATGATGTTTATGTTGATCTCTGTTCCAATTTTGTGTACAGGTTTCGGAACTCTCGGAACCGAGGTGATGCAAATCTTTTTTGTGATGTGTATATAGCCGAATTCTCTTTGTAGCCAATATAGCTAAGTTGCTTAAGTGATGGAGCTACCGTGGCTACACACACTATTACCATCCTTACAAGTGTATTTTTGTATATATACCGACTACTTGTCAGTATCTGATGTGCTCTGTATTATGACAGCGTGGGTGAAACATTCTCATCACACAGACTGTGTTATTGGTGAATGGCACTCGAAGATGCAAAAGAAGACCTGAAGAAGAAGAAGAAGAATGGAATACTCGTTTCTGATAATATACGAGAAATTATTATAGGTCCATCGAACTGTGGCAAGACTGTTGTCGTCATGACGCAGCTACATACACTCATGCTCATAAATTAAGGAGAATGCTAATACATGGTGAAACAACGTTCTGGTGGGTGGTTAGGGGGTTTAAATCACGTCGCGGTATGACCATGCTGTGCATTTGACCTGCGGTCGTCGCACGGTGGCGCTGGCATCAGTCCACATACGAAGAGGTGTGTTGGTGCATATCAGAGTACGGTGCAACGAGTAAGTGTGCAGACGTTTTCAGACGTGCTAATGGTGAATGAGTGTTGAATATGACTCAAAGAACAAACATTGATGACATTATGAGGAGTAGAGTACTAGGGCGACTGGAGGCTGGTCAAACATAGCAGGTCGTGGCACAGGCCGTCCATGTGCCACAACATGTGATCTCAAGACTATGCCAACGATTCCAGCAGACAGGAAACGTGTCCATGCGCTACAGTACGGGACGTCCACAGTGTACAACACCACAAGAAGACCGATATCTCACCATCAGTGCCCGCAGATGGCCACGGAGTACTGCAGGTAGCCCTGCTCGGGACCTTACCGCAGCCACTGGAACAGCTGTCTTCAGACTCTCAGTCTACAGATGACTCAACAGACATGGCTTATTCGTCCGGAGACATGCAAGGTACATTCCACTGACCCCTGGTCACAGGAGAGCCTGTAAAGCCTGGTGTCAAGAACACAGTACACGGTCATTGGAACAGTGGTGCCAGTTATGTTCACGGACGAGTCCAGGTATAGTCTGAACAGTGATTCTAGCAGAGGTTTCATCTGGCGTGAACCAGGAACCCGATACCAACCCCTTAACGTCCTTGAAAGGGACCTGCACGGAGGTGGTGGTTTGATGGTGTGGGATGGGTTTATGATTGGTGCACGTACAACCCTGTATGTTTTTGGTAGAGGAACTGTAACAGGCCAGGTGTATCGGGACGTCATCTTGCACCAGTATGTTCGCCTTTACAGCGGTGCAGTGGCTCCCACCTTCCTCCTGATGGATGATAATGCACGGCCCCACGGAGCTGCCATCGTGGAGGAGTTCCTTGAAACAGAAGATATCAGGCGAATGTAGTGGCCTGCCTGTTCTCCGGCCTAAACCCCATCTATCACGTCTAGGATGCTGTCGGTCGGCGTATCGCTGCCCGTCTTCAAACCCCTATGACTCTTCAGGAGCTCCGACAGGCACTGGTGCAAGAATGGGAGGCTATACCCCAGCAGCCGCTCGACATCCTGATTCGAAGTATGCCAACCCGTTGTGCGGCCTGTGTACGTGTGTATTGTGAACATATCCCATACTGATGTCGCGGTACATGCACAGGAAACAGTGGCGTTTTGTAGCACATGTGTTTCGGGGCGGTTTTCTCAACTTATCAGCAATTCCGTGGACTTACAGATCTGTGTCGTGTGTGTTCCCTATGTGCCTATGTTATTTACGCCAGTTCTGTACAGTGCCACGTTGTGTGGCACCACATTCTGCAATTGTTCTTAATGAGCAGGAGCATGAGCGTAAGTGTACATAAACGGAGTTCGACTTGGACAGGTTTGTATATTTTCAAAAATACTGTTTCAAGCCAAGTATCAGCTTACACAGGAGATATTGCGCGATGTAAAAGGCGTTACACACACGACATTTAGTGAAAGCAGTGATATCCCCCTCACCTGAAAAAGTAAAGCCCAACACAGTGTTCATATTTGACGATGCTACTGTGGAAAGCCAAGACCAAATTCGAAAATATTTCTGTTTCAGTTTCATACGGGTGCTGATGTATTTTATCCGAGCCAAACTATTGCAGAATCCCGAAACAGTTGCTTAGGGATAATGCAAACCTCCTTATAGCCTTTAAAGAAGACAATTTGAATTTAGAATACATTTACCAAGCACATGAAGGAACTGATATCTCGTTTAATGATTTTGTGAAGATAAGTGCCGATTGCTAGAATTATTCGCAATATGGGTTCCTCGTGAGGATAAAACAAGAAAATTGAACCATGGTAGGTACAGGCGTTTCCGTATACATATCCCAGTAAGAGACGTGAGTATATCAGTATATGCTGCACAATGTACAAATTTGCGCACTTGTCTAGCTCTCAAACTGAAAAAAATGGGTGTACGTAGACAGAACATTCGCTTGTACATGGATGCGAAAGTTCAGGCTATCGTGGATAAAGTTGGAGGTGTGTGCCGGAAGCTTGAGACGTATTACCAGACTCTTGTGAGAGTGATCAACGAATTAAATGTGTTGGTTAATGAAATCGGTAAGAAAGTAACCGATTTAACTGAAAAAGTCGAGGCTATTGAGGAGAATGTGTATGTAGAGGCCCTTGGTGTTGAGGAGGGGAGTAGGCATATAATAAGAGGAAGAAGAGAGGATATACAAAGCCTCACGCTGCAGATACGTCTGGTTAGTATACACCGAGATGTCAACGAAGCGAAAGGTCATTCAGGCTGTTCTAGAGAAATTACGATTGCTAAGATTAAGGCATACGAGTCGTCAGCAGACACAAAGAGAGACCTTTAAGCCGGTTACTGAATCTCTCAGGCATCTCTCAGCAAAAACAAAACTGCAGGATAACGATGGCGTTCCCGTTGATGAACTCATTATCCGTCATGCCACGCCCCTGGCCTGATAGATAGGACATTCAGCGTCAGCAGGTGAAGATCGTGTATGCTGGGTACCCAGTCTGTAATGCAACTGATACCTCAATACATATTGGTAATAACCTTATGGGCATGTTATGATTTAAGGTTTGGATGACTCATGGCCGGTTGATTTTGTAGATATGAGGGAATATTCACATGAGTATAATCGATTCAAATATACACTCCTGGAAATTGAAATAAGAACACCGTGAATTCATTGTCCCAGGAAGGGGAAACTTTATTGACACATTCCTGGGGTCAGATACATCACATGATCACACTGACAGAACCACAGGCACATAGACACAGGCAACAGAGCATGCACAATGTCGGCACTAGTACAGTGTATATCCACCTTTCGCAGCAATGCAGGCTGCTATTCTCCCATGGAGACGATCGTAGAGATGCTGGATGTAGCCCTGTGGAACGGCTTGCCATGCCATTTCCACCTGGCGCCTCAGTTGGACCAGCGTTCGTGCTGGACGTGCAGACCGCGTGAGACGACGCTTCATCCAGTCCCAAACATGCTCAATGGGGGACAGATCCGGAGATCTTGCTGGCCAGGGTAGTTGACTTACACCTTCTAGAGCACGTTGGGTGGCACGGGATACATGCGGACGTGCATTGTCCTGTTGGAACAGCAAGTTCCCTTGCCGGTCTAGGAATGGTAGAACGATGGGTTCGATGACGGTTTGGATGTACCGTGCACTATTCAGTGTCCCCTCGACGATCACCAGTGGTGTACGGACAGTGTAGGAGATCGCTCCCCACACCATGATGCCGGGTGTTGGCCCTGTGTGCCTCGGTCGTGTGCAGTCCTGATTGTGGCGCTCACCTGCACGGCGCCAAACACGTATACGACCATCATTGGCACCAAGGCAGAAGCGACTCTCATCGCTGAAGACGACACGTCTCCATTCGTCCCTCCATTCACGCCTGTCGCGACACCACTGGAGGCGGGCTGCACGATGTTGGGGCGTGAGCGGAAGACGGCCTAACGGTGTGCGGGACCGTAGCCCAGCTTCATGGAGACGGTTGCGAATGGTCCTCGCCGATACCCCAGGAGCAACAGTGTCCCTAATTTGCTGGGAAGTGGCGGTGCGGTCCCCTACGGCACTGCGTAGGATCCTACGGTCTTGGCGTGCATCCGTGCGTCGCTGCGGTCTGGTCCCAGGTCGACGGGCACGTGCACTTTCCGCCGACCACTGGCGACAACATCGATGTACTGTGGAGACCTCACGCCCCACGTGTTGAGCAATTCGGCGGTACGTCCACCCGGCCTCCCGCATGCCCACTATACGCCCTCGCTCAAAGTCCGTCAACTGCACATACGGTTCACGTCCACGCTGTCGCGGCATGCTACCAGTGTTAAAGACTGCGATGGAGCTCCGTATGCCACGGCAAACTGGCTGACACTGACGGTGGCGGTGCACAAATGCTGCGCAGCTAGCGCCATTCGACGGCCAACACCGCGGTTCCTGGTGTGTCCGCTGTGCCGTGCGTGTGATCGTTGCTTGTACAGCCCTCTCGCAGTGTCCGGAGCAAGTATGGTGGGTCTGACACACTGGTGTCAATGTGTTCTTTTTTCCATTTCCAGGAGTGTATTTTAATGGTTATTGACACGTACTTCAAATCTGCCTGAACATTATCTGTTAAAACAAAAACGGGGAAAAACGTTGTGTATGTGTTTGAGCATTTGCTGCAGACAGGCACAAATCGATCTCTAGACAACCTCCAAACGAATCACAGAGGAAAGTTTTACAATAGGTATTTCAAGACCGTCATGCAGCGGTATGAAATACATCACTAATCAACATTCCCCCCCCCCCTCCCCCCTGAGGGCGAGTAGCGTGGAACGTCTGAACTGAACAATAAAAGGTCGAAAGTGGATGCGTTTTCATCTTCGCAGCTCATGCAAATGGACTGATATCATCCCAGAAGTAATTGCTTAGTATAATCAAACCAAACATAGCACAATAAAAATGGGACCAATCGATGTTCGTGATAATGGACTCATGGATACGGTGTACTATCGGTTCAAAATACTGGATCCAAGCTGTTCGGTCGTTACATTTGACAAAGTCTCTGGACAGTGCTGCCCTCTATGCAGGTATTGGTACATGAGGGACAGTGGTCAGTGCGCCACCCCTCCAAGAGTACCTAACGGTGCACTCGCAGCGGCGAGGCAGAGATTTGGCAGTTGTGAAAGGGCTGTCGGTAGGGCGGCTGTCCTCAGCTCGCGGCCGCGCGCCATGTAAACAGCAAAGATGTATATTTTAATTGGTAACTTACCTATGAATAATAACTGATTATCTCAACTCTCGTGTTTTATTACGATCCGAATGGATGCGAACCATTATACAGTCCCGGTCAATTCATAGTGCTCCGGCACATTTACGATTTCGTCTGCGGGTCCTAACATTTTGGTCCTCCGGGCCGAACTGTGATGGATTCGAGGAAGTAGCGTGCAGCGACAACCATCCATCGGCGGAACGGCAGCGACGAGTGTCGACGAAGCAACACGGAGACGCAGACTGAAGCGTCGAGACTGTGCATCTGAAATCTGAGTACATGGTCTGGCCATCTTGCTTCCTGTAATTCCCACTCATTGTAGCTGCTGCTTCTGCTGTTGCCTGCCACCACTAGCTTTCCATGGTGGACGATGAATTAAGAATGAAACTTGTAACCACACGCTCGGTGGCGATAGCAAGCCTCACACGGTTGTTAATGTCTGCAGCCGAATTCGAAGTAACACGCAAATCGGACACTTTGGACGCTACTGTCGGGCTAGAACAGTTGCCAAAGTTCGTGGGGAAGTATGAGGACGCGCAGTCACAGCTTGAATTGTTTGAAGATGTAGAGAGTCATGCTGAGGACAGAGAAACTTCTGAAAACATGCTCTTCGGGATTTCGAAAAAAATGAGAGCGATTCAGATGAATCACACAAACGCAGTTGACAACGTTTCGTCAGATGCTGGGTGTTCCTTGAGTGTACCAAAACTTAGCATCAAACTGCCCACAATAAAACTGCCATCATTTCACGGTCATGTAACACAATTCGGGCATTTTCAAGACACATTTGTGAGTCTCGTCGTAAACAATGAGGAACTAGAGGGCATTGCTAAGAACCACCATTTGCTGAGTTCCTTAGCAGGTGAAGCACACAATGTAATTGCCCATCTCCCTAACTCCAACTTTACGGTAGCCTTTGATTTGGTCTGTAATATATACAATAATCCTCGCCTGATTGCATCAGCACACCTAAAGAAACATCTAACGTTATCAGCAATGACAAAGCCATCTTCAAGTGAACTTCGTGCACTGCTGAACGAGGCATTAAGCAGTGTGCATGCACTGATGGCATTACAGCTAGATTTTTATATATTTATTTGTTTATCATATGCCAACAACAGCAAACATTGACAAGTACATAAAGTTTAATTTAACATGTATGTCTACATCTACGTGATTACTCTGCTATTCACAATAAATTGCCTAGGAGAAGGTACAATGAACCACCTTCAAGCTGTCTCTCTACCGTTCCGCTCTCAAACGGCGCTTGGGAAAAACAAGCACTTAAATTTTTCTGTGTGAGCCCTGGTTTCTCTTATTTTATCGTGATGATCATTTCTCCCTATGTAGGTGGGTACCAGCAGAATGTTTTCGCAATCGGAGGAGAAAACTGGTGACTGAAATTACATGAGAAGATCCCGTCGCAGTGAAAAACGCCTTTGTTTTAGTGATTGCCACTCCTATTCGCGTACCGTGCCTGTGGCACTATCTCCCCTACTTCGTAATAGTAAAAAGAGAGCTGCCCTTCTTTGTACTTTTTCAATGTCATCCGTCAGTCCCATCTGATGCGGATCCCATACCGCACAGCAATACTCCTGATTAGTACGAACAAGCGTGGTGTAAACAGTCTCTTTAGTAGACCTTTTGCACCTTCTAAGTGTTCTGCCAGAGAATCGCAGTCTTTGGTTTGCTACGTGATCGTTCCAATTTAGGGAATTTGTAATTGTTATCCCCAAGTATTTAGTTGAATTTACAGCCTTCAGATTTGTGTGACTTATCGCGTAATCGAAATTTAGCCGATTTCTTTTAGTAGTCATGTGAATAACTTCACACTTTTCTTTATTCAGGGTCAATTGCCACTTTTCGCATCATACAGATATCTTATCTAAAACATTTCGCAATTCGTTTTGGTCATCTGATGACTTTACAAGACGGTAAATGACAGCATCATCTGCAAACAATCTAAGACGGCTACTGAGATCTTCTCATATGTCGTTAATATATATCAGGAACAATAGAGGGCCTATAACACTTCCTTGAGGAACGCCGGATGTTACTTCTGTTTTACTCGATGACTTTCTGTCGATTACTACGAACTGTGACCTTTCTAGTTAGTATTTAGTTAAGTATTTACATATATTTTAGTTTTACTTTTTGGCGCAAATTTTATGCACATTTTTAAATTGTGAAAGTTACTAACTTAATATCACTGACTACTTTAACTGATATAATTGCAAGTTAAAAAACGGCAGATACATTTAATCATAGTTCAATATCTAATGATTGAAGCAGAGGGAGTAGCATTAATAAAGTCACTATAGCGTCCAGAATACTTCCTCTGAGGACAGTCTCTAACAATATGTTGAACAGTTTGTTCTTGGGCCCCACAATCACAGGCTGGAGAATCTCGGAGTCCCCACTTGTGCATCATAGCGTTGCACCTGGCGTGGCCAGTTCTTATTCTGTTCAGCCATGTCCACTCACTTCTCCGAAGATGAAATCCTGGTAGGCTGACAGTTAGGACTTGGATACCTTGATATGCTGTTGTTGCAGCATTCCTCCTCTTGCGCCACTCTTCTTTAATGTCGATCTGCTTATTGTTCCTTCCATTATGCCACAGTGGATTGCGAGATTTTAAGCGTTCTGGCGGAGGGTTGTTCTAGACTGTATGAACTGGAAGGTCTTGTGGGTAGTCGGAGTGGTGTAGTTTCATTCATTCTCGATTGATTGCTTCCTGGCGTCGTAACTCAGGTGGTGGGATGTTGCTGATGGTGTATCGGGGTGGATTTTAATGTGCCCGTAATATTCCTCACTGACTCGTCCAGGTGTACGTCCAGCTTCCTCGTGTGGGCACTATGTTGCCACTATGGAGCACAGTATTCGGCAACTGGGTACACCAGCGTAGTACTGTAGTACGTAGAGTCGATGCGTCGGCACCCCATGTTGTTCCAGCTAGTTTCTTCACGATGTTATTTCGGGTCTTTAGTTTTTGGCCTGTTTTTCCCAAATGTTTTTATACGTCAGCCACCGATCTAGTGTGACACCAAGGTATTTAGGCTGGAAACTTTGTCTAACCTTTTGTTGGCAGAAGATCACATTAAACTGCTGGCCTGCAGTTCTGTTGTTTAGATGTATTGCGCAGACTTCTGTCTTTGCTGCATTTGGATGGAGTCCCCATGCTTCGTAATATGTGTTGAGAGTTTCTAATTCTCTAGACAACATAGCTTCTCCTTCCTCAAGTGCACTGGTTTGGTGCGACGTGTAGACAACCTCCAAGATGGTGTACCCCGGGCAACGGACTGCTGAGGCAGGACGGCAAAAAGTCTGCACTACCGGCAGGCATTCTATATCAGTCTCTCATGGCCACTCAAGACAACAGCACAAGAAAACAAACTACAACAAGACTCTTCTCAGATCCAGACAAAGAGTATTACAGCTAGATGTCTCTTTGCAAGACATAATTACATCTCAACTTCTTATAGAAGTGGTTGAACATTCTATAGGAACCGAGTTTGAAGTCAGTCTGACTTCGAGTAGCTTTCCAACATTAAAAGAAACTTGTGCCATTCACGAGAATAGACGCAAATCTTTAGAAATAGCCAAGACTACAGTACCACAACGTCACGGTACAACTGTTAATAAACGTCAGAATGCGCCCAACACCAAGCAGTTCGGGCATTCCAAATTCGGGCATTCGAAACAGACATACGTTGCTAAAAGTGTCATGTCCTGCCAGCCTGACGTGCTGCGCTAGTGCAGAAAATTCAAACAAGCCATGTGCAAGGCTGTTGTCATGCGTAACAACTTGTACTACAACTGTCTGAAGAAACATCAGAGGGCTTCTCAATGCTACTCCATTACCTGTCATACCTACGACAAACGACACCAAACGTTATTACATGCAGAATCACAACGTACACAAGATGAACCAACGAAGGAGTGTACAGGTGACATGCCACACGAACACAGTGGCAAACATCAGTCAACTACATCGAGCTATTCTTCACTGAAGATTAGTCCAGAAAAAAAGAGTACTCCTTCCGACAGCGAAAATAAGGTTGCAAGATATCAATGAAAAATGGCAGACTTGTGGTGCCTCTACTAGATCCTGTGTCGGAGTCTTGCTTCATATCGGAAACATGCGCACAACGCCTCAGACTTCAAAGGTGGCACAGCAGAGTACCGATTCAAGGAATAGGTGCAACCCGCTCTGTAACAAAACACCGTGTCTCTATGCTAGTGGGCTCCTGTGTAAGCAACTTTATGTCATCTGTCGAATGCTTAGTTTAGTCAAAGATAACTGAACCTTGCCTGAACAAATAATTGAGCCCAGTACGTGGCCCTTGCCAAATGTACAACTCGCTGATCCAGAGTTTTGGTCACTTGGAAAGATCGACGTGTTACTTTTTAGCAGAATTTTATCCAAACATTCACAAATCAAGGACTATCTACACAGGAACTGATCACTCTGTGCTTCATGAGACAGAACTAGGTGGGATCACCTCTGGTCGGTATCAAACTGTAGAGCACAACACCTCGTCACGGCGGCCGGTCGTGTCGTGCTTTGTAAAAACGAACACTGACGTTCAACTACTCTTGAAGAAATTCTGGGAGGTAGTAGAATTGAATCGTGACGTAATAACGAAAGAAGAGGAACAATGTGAAGCACACTTCGTGCAACACATAACGAAAGATTCCACATGCAGATTCGTTGTCCATCTTCCGTTTAGCGAAGAGCGAAGTAAATTAGGCAAATCTTTCAACACTGCAGCAGAACGCTTCTCTCAGACAGTAAAGAAACTGGCGAGACACCAGAAGCTAAAAGAAAGCTACACACAGTTTATGAGGGAATATGAAGACTTAGGGCATATGGAACCAGTAGCTGCACCTGATGACATTTCATCCTACATGGCAAACCATGCAGTTCTTGAGGAAGCCAGCTCGACTACCAAAACAAGAGTAGTTTTTGATTGTTCGGCCAAAACGGGCTCTAACTTGTTGCTAAACAGTTTGTTGGTGGTCGGACCAACGATTCAACAGATTTTGTGCTCCATAATATTACAGTTCTGCATCCATCGCGTTGCCTTCACAGCTGACAGAGAAGATGTATCGACAAGTTCTGGTAGCGGATGAAGATCGCGCCTACCGACTAATACTGTGGGGGAATGACAGATCTGCACCATTGCAGGATTATCAGTTAAAGACAGTCACATACAGAATGGCCTGTGCACTTTTTCTTGCGGTACGATGTCTATTACAACTAGCTCATGAAGAGAGCCAATGTAACAAGGCAGCAAACATTATTGCTAATGACTTCTATGTGGACGATTGTATCTCAGGATGCGATATGGTACAGGCTGCGATACAAGTCCAGCAAGATTTCACGAAGATTTTGAAGAAAGGTGGTTTCTCATAACGGAAGTGATCCAGTAACAGTGTGGAATTCCTAGAAAATATCCCCTCAGAGTTAAGAGAGACACAGGTACACTTACAGCTTGGTAACGACGAGGATATTAAAATTTTAGGTTTACCCTGGCATCCAGCTGCTGATCAGTTCCAAATTGTGAATAATGTCAAGCCAGCACGTAAGGTCTACAGATTCAGAAAACGCATTGTACTGGCTGTCACGTCATCCATTTTTGATGCTCTGGGATTAATCAGTCCCATTGTTATCACATTCAAAATCTTTTTGCGACGTCTGGGGCAGCGAGTAGCCCTTGCCTCAAGAGTTGAACTGGATGTGGCAGACACTATAGAGGTTCGTACGATAGATAATATTCGTGTTGATCTTAGAGTCATTACAGAAGGAAAACCTGTCAGCATTCAACTGCACGGATTCTGCGACGCTTCAGAGAAGGCCTACGGCTATTGTATATATGTACGATCAACTAATCATCATGGAATCACGTGCGTCGAATTATTAATCCCCAAAACACGAGTATCTCTACTGAAAAAGTTGTCTTTTCATTTCCTGGAACTCTGTGGTGCTCTCTTGCTGTCGCGACTACTACAGCACATTATTCACTCGCTGATTATAGACACAGAACGAGCTTACTTGTGGACTTAGTCATCCATAGTACTGGCAGGACTCGCGTCTCCACCCACGCGGTGGAACACATTTGAGGGGAACCGTGTCGCCGTGATACAGGAAAATACAGCAGCTGCGGTATGGAACCAAGTGTCTACAATGGGAAACCCAGCTGATCTGACTTCGCGATGAGTGTCTCCTGCGGCTCTGCAAGAAAAAGCCTGTGGTGGGAAGCACCAGTTCGGTTTAAGGAAGACATCACTTCATGACCTATGATAGACACCTCTAATGACTCTGCAGCCCAGGAGCTGCCAGAAGAAAAGACTAAAGTCATCTGTCACATCAGCAGAGCACTTGAAGATGGTATAATATGTCGATTCTCAATGTTGTCACGATTGCCGCGGGTAATGCCATACAGTCTTAGATTCATTAATCACTACAAGACTGCAAAGGAAATGAGAGTAACTTCTGAATTGCCTCGCTATAAACTGCAGGACGCTTTGTTAAGTGTGTCAGGATACCACAAGAAGATACATACGCAGCGGGAATCTACTAATTGAAGATCATAAAGCTAGTGGATAAAAATAGCAAGCTCAAATCACTCCATCCTATCCTCGATGACATAAGACTGTTACAGGTTGGAGGCAGGTTACAAAATGCTGATCTCTCATATGAGGAGAAGCAGGAACTCGTGCTGCCATCTCACACGACTAATAGTGGAAAGTGAACATCGTCGTCTTTCCCACTCTGGGTGTCAACTGTTGCTTACGTCTCTCAGAAAGCAATACTGGATATCTAAGAGACGAAATGCCATCCGGCGTGTTCTGCATCAGTGCTTGACTTGTCAGTGAATAAAGGCGAATCCTGCTCAACAGCTCATGGGAGACCTGCCACGCCCACGTGTAGAAGCAGTGAGACCTTTCTTCAATTGTGGGATTGATTACACAGGACCGTTATATGTGAAAACCGGCTCAAAATGGTTCAAATGGCTCTGAGAACTATTCGACTCAACAGCTCATGGGAGACCTGCCACGCCCACGTGTAGAAGCAGTGAGACCTTTCTTCAATTGTGGGATTGATTACACAGGACCGTTATATGTGAAAACCGGCTCAAAATGGTTCAAATGGCTCTGAGAACTATGCGACTCAACAGCTCATGGGAGACCTGCCACGCCCACGTGTAGAAGCAGTGAGACCTTTCTTCAATTGTGGGATTGATTACACAGGACCGTTATATGTGAAAACCGGCTCAAAATGGTTCAAATGGCTCTGAGAACTATGCGACTTAACTTCTGAGGTCATGAGTCGCCTAGAACTTAGAACTACTTAAACCTAAATAATCTAAGGATATCACACACATCCATGCCCGAGGCAGGATTTGAACATGCAACCGTAGCGGTCGCTCGGTTCCAGACTGTAGCGCCTAGAACCGCACGGCCACACCGGCCGGCCGAAAACCGGCTCACAGAGACCCAAATTAAAGGAAAAGTGCTACGTTGCCCTGTTGTGTGCTTGGCTACATGCGCAGTGTATTTGGAGGTAGTTGGCCAGATGATGACTGAAGTATTCCTGTCAGCCCTAAAAATATTTGTTTCATGGCGGGGTGGATGCCAAAACCTGTACAGTAACAATGGGAAAACCGTCGCTGGAGCTAGACTGGAACTTCGCGAGTTACAAGCTGCTGTGAGCAGTCATTATCAGCAGCCAGAGGTAAAAAGCTTTATGCACGAAGAAGGGATCGAGTGGCACTTCATTCCTCCTGCCTCACCACACTTTGGCGGAATATGGGAGGCAGGAGTCAAGTCCTTCAAGTACCATTTGCGGCGAACTATAGGAACCATATGTGGAATTCCTCGGAATAAAAAGTGTAATTACATCGAAAATTGCTTCAATATTCTTCCGTGATCTGCAAAGCTCTCTCACTCTCATTGTGCAGTGATACATTTATTTCCTGTGACATCTTCAAGTTACGTATGAGACATTGTTCTGCACATTGCTTCGACATCAGATGTAATAGCCGGCCGGTGTGGCCGTGCGGTTCTAGGTGCTTCAGTCTGGAACCGCGTGACCGCTACGGTCGCAGGTTCGAATCCTGCCTCGGGCATGGATGTGTGTGATGTCCTTAGATTAGTTAGGTTTAAGTAGTTCTACGTCTAGGGGACTGATGACCACAGATGTTAAGTCCAATAGTGCTCAGAGCCATTTGAACCATTTAGATGTAATAACTCCAGAAGCAGTTCGTGTAGAACGACAAAGGTTATCTGTGTCCTGGGAAGGAGGGAAGCTGCGGGTATATCCAATGCGACAGGATTTTGCTGCTGCCCCTGCGGCTACTGCGCTGTGGTGGCATGAGCCTAGCACGTGGCCCCTCTTCCAGCAGACACAGAGATTCTGGAGTGAACGTTTTGCCTCTTGCGATTTGGAAAACTGACTGGACTTTTATCGAATGATCTACAGTTGCAGCACATACATTTATCAAAAAATGGTTCAAATGGCTCTGAGCACTATGGGACTCAACTGCCGTGGTCATAAGTCCCCTAGAACTTAGAACTACTTAAACCTAACTAACCTAAGGACATCACACACATCCATGCCCGAGGCAGGATTCGAACCTGCGACCGTAGCGGTCGTGCGGTTCCAGACTGTAGCGCCTTTAACCGCTCGGCCACATACATTTATCAGCATGAGTTGAGAAGTGTAGCTTACCCTCATCATGCTGCATCTTCTTTGATGAAGCATCTTGTTTGATGAAGCATATTCGCCTTCACCAAATTTCATTCTTTTCCGAACATTGTGCAGGTGTCCATGGACACTGTCCTCAGCTACATGATTACAGGTAATACACCCATTAAAGTTCTCCTTCTCCAGCACAGGCATCTTATCCAATGAACCCAATAAGCCACTGTGTCTGTACTCATAGTCCAGTAGCTAGACACAGAGCGAATTTCCCAACATTTTTCACCCAGGACGCCATCTGGGGCTATGTCATGAGAGGGGGGCGGGGGGGGGGGGGGGGAGGGGGAGAGGGATCTGGAGTTTGTTTGGTGAGGGTACCAATTGACCTATCTTCCCACAAAAATTTGAAATACCCACCATGACGTCAGTGTGACCTTGCACCATCTATGGCCGCCATCTTGGACCCACCATCTTAAATAAATTTTGCCCTACTACATATGTTGCTCTCAGAGACGAGGATATCGCCCGGAGTGCCCCAGGGAAGTGTGAGAGGACTGCTGTTGTTTTCTACTTATATAAATGATTTGTCGGATAGGATGGGCAGTAATCTGCGGTTGTTTGCTGATGACGATGTGGTGTACAAAAAAATGTTCAAATGTGTGTGAAATCTTATGGGACTCAACTGCTAAGGTCATCAGTCCCTAAGCTTACACACTACTTAACTTAAAGTATACTAAGGACAAACATACACACCCATGTCCGAGGGAGGACTGGAACCTCCGCCGGGACTAGCTGCACAGTCCATGACTGCAGCGCCTAAGACCGCTCGGCTAATCCTGCGCGGCTGTGGTGTACAGTAAGGCGTCGAAGCAGGGAGACTGTAGGAAGACAGAAATTTCTGGTTGGTATCATGAATAGCTCTAAACACGGAAAAATGTAAGTTAGTGTGGATGAGTAGGATAACAAACCTGTAATGTTCGGGTTTAATACTACTATTCCCTGCTTCACGCAGTCAAGCCGTTTAAATATCTGAGCATAATGTTGCAAAGCTATACGCAGTGGAATGGGTATGTGAGAACTATGGTAGGGAAGGCGAAAGGTCGACTTCAATTATAGGGAAAAATTTAGGAAAGAGTGGTTCACCTGTAAAGGAGATTGCATATAGAACGCGGGACCAGGTCGGATTGAAGGAAGACAGGGAAGCAATTCAGAGGCGGGCTGTAAGATTAGTTACCAGTAGGCTCAAACAACACGTAAGTGTTATGAAGATGCTTCGGGAACTCAAATGGGAATTCCTGTAGGAAGGCGATGTCCTTATCAAGTAACACTATTAAGAAAATTTAGACAACCGGCATTTGAAACTGATTGCTACATGATTCTACTGCTGCCAACATACAGTGTGCCTAAGGACCACGAATATAAGAAATTACGGCTTACACCGAAGCATATAGACAGTCGTTTTTCCTTTGCTCTGTTTGCAAATGGAACAGGAAAGGAAACGACTAGTAATGGTACAGTGTACCCTCCGCCAGGCACCTTACTGTGGCTCGCGGAGTACCTATGTAGATACATATTTAGATGTAAACCGTGGAAAGATGGCCTTTGGCACACCAGTGGGCCACTAGAATTGTAATAAAATTTGCTATGTGTCTGAAAACTGCTCGATCCTCTTTCCAGTGTTAAATGAACACTGTGCTAACGAAGATACAGAGGGACAAAGTGTTATTACATCTGAACTATATTGTTGTAGTGAGTGCCTTGAAAGGCGAGAACAATGCTCGCCTAGACGAAATGTTGAATCGGCTGCGTCGAGGGAACTTGAATTTGCAAGTAGAGAAATGTGGGTTTTTATGAAAGAAAGTTACATTTCTGGAACACATACTGACCACTTCGACATTAAAACCCGACTTGCATCAGATGCAAGCCATATAAAAATCCCACAGCCAAGGACTATCGCGCAATTAAAATCGTTTCCAGGTTTAATAGGGTACTGTCTGCGATTCGTGAGTAATTTCTGTAAAATTACGAAGCCACTACTTGAAATGCTGAAGATGGGGGGTCCAAATGAGTGCGGCGCATTGTAGGAGGAAGCCTTCCGCAGCTGAAAGAAAAACTGATCATTCCA
Organism: Schistocerca serialis cubense; assembly: GCF_023864345.2. Taxonomy (NCBI): domain Eukaryota; kingdom Metazoa; phylum Arthropoda; class Insecta; order Orthoptera; family Acrididae; genus Schistocerca; species Schistocerca serialis. The sequence goes on from NC_064638.1 coordinate 775,140,228, forward strand.
TCAATATTATAGTAGCTGGATTTCACTAAGGAATTTTTCATTACTACACATGCAAACAATTACCTGTTCAGCACATACTTAAGCCAAGCGCACATGGGAAAAGACTTCCCAACTGCGTTCATTTACTGGACGCTTAACAAAGCCGAAGAGAAATATAGTACAGCAGAATGTGAACTCTTAGCAATAGTGTGGGCTGATAATATTACCAATCATATGTGTTCGGCAGAGACTGTCAGATTATCATGTACCTCAAACCAGTGGTATGGTTAGAGAGCATCTCTGACCCATCTTCCAGGGTGATAAAGTTAAGATGAAAACTAGAAGAATGCTACACACATCAAAAAAAGTTTTGCATCACCCAATTTCCCAGAACTCCTGAAGATAGACGTTGACTGTGGATATTGTATCGCAGACAAAGTCCCTTTGACTGCTCAGGGATGTCACTAAACCCGAACAGAGATGTAAACAAGCACGCACGTGCAGCGCCTATTGGACGGAGGGGGTCCAACAGCCGATCAGGGAAGGAGGTACACGACTCGTGTTGTCTGTAGTTCAACCATGGCTAGACAACCAATACCACGGTTCGATCGCGTCCGCATTGTTACTTTGTGCCAGGAAGGGCTCCAACAAGGGAAGTGTTCAGGCGTCCCGGAGTGAACCGAAGTGATGTTGTTCGGACATGGAGGAGATACAATGTCACACGAACTGTCGATGACATGCCTCGCTCAGGCCACCCAAGGACTACTACTGCAGCGGATGACGGCTACCTACGGATTATGGCTCGGAGGAACCATGACAGCAACCACAATGTTGAATAATGCTTTTCGCACAGCCACAGAACGTCGAGTTACGACTCAAACTGTGCGCAATAGGCTGCATGATGCGGAACTTCACTCCCGACGTCCATAGCGAGGTCCATCTTTGCAATCACGACACCATGCAGTGCAGTACAGATGGGCCGAACAACATGCCGAATGGACCGCTCAGGATTAGCATCACGTTCTCTTCACCCATAAGTGTCGCATATGCCTTGAACTAGACAATCGTCGGAGTCGTGTTTGGAGGTAACGCGGTCAGGCTGAACGCCTTTGACACACTGTCCAGAGAGTGCTGCAAGGCGGCTGTGCGACACGTGAATGCCATCCACCGACACGTAGTGCAATCGTATCGGCAGCATACTGGTGAGGCATTCGTCTTCATGGACGACAATTCGTGCCCTCATCGAGCACATCTTGTGAATGACTTCCTTCATCATAACGACATCGCTCGACTAGAGTGGCCAGCATGTTCTCCAGACATGAACCCTATTCAACATGCCTGGGATAGGTTGAAGAGGGATGTTTATGGTCGACGTGACTCACAAACCATTCTGAGGAATCTACGCCGAATCGCCGTTAAGGGGTGGGAGAATCTAGACCAACAGTGTCTTGATGAGCTTGTGCATAGTATGCCACGACGAATACAGGCATGCATCAGTGCAAGAGGATATGCTGTTGGGTATTAGAAGTACGGGTGTGTATAGCAGTCTGGACCACCACTCCTGAAGGTGGTACAACATGCAATTTGTGGTTTTCATGAGGAATAAAAAGGGAGGAAATGATGTTCATATTGATCTCTATTCGAATTATCTGTATAGGTTCCGGAACTCTCGGTTCCGAGGTGATGCAAAACTTTTTTTTGATGTGTGTATTATCAAATACTTTACAAGGAAGGGGAACAAAATAGCTTGTCCTACGCGATTCGCGTATTAGAATTAAACTACTGGCCTTTAAAATGGCTACACCACGAAGATGAATTGCTACAGATGCGAAATTTAACCTACAGGAAGAAGGTGCTGTGATATGCAAATGACTAGCTTTTCAGAGCATTCACACAAGGTTGGCGCCGGTGACGACACCTTCAACGTGCTGACATGAGGAAAGTTTTCAACCGATTTCTCATACACAAACAGCAGTTGACTGGATTTGGCTGGTGAAATGTTGTTTTGATGCCTCGAGTAAGGAGGAGAAATGCGTACCATCACGTTTCCGACTATGATAAAGGTCGGATTGTAGCCTATCACGATTGCGGTTCATCGTATCGCGACATTGCTGCTCGCGTTGGTCGAGATCCAATGACTGTTAGCAGAATATGGAATCGATGGTTTCAGGAGGGTAATACGGAACGCCGTGCTGGATCACAACGGCCTCGTATCACTAGCAGTCGAGATGACAGGCATCATATTCGCATGGCTGTAAGGATCGTGCAGCCACGTCTCGATCCCTGAGTCAACAGATGGGGACGTTTGCAAGACAATAACCATCTGCACGAACAGTTCGACGACGTTTGCAGCAGCATGGACTATCAGCTCGGAGACCATGGCTGCGGTTACCCTTGACGCTGCATCACAGACAGGAGCGCCTGCGATGGTGAACCCAACGACGAACCTGGGTGCACGAATGGCAAAACGTCATTTTTCGGATGAATCCAGGTTCTGTTTACAGCATCACAATGGTCGCATCCGTGTTTGGCGACATCGCGGTGAACGCACATTGGAAGCGTGTATTCGTCTTCGCCATACTGGCGTATTACCCGGCGTGATGGTATGGGGTGCCATTGGTTACACGTGTCGGTCACCTCTTGTTCGCATTGACGGCACTCTGAACAGTGGACGTTAAATTCCAGATGTGTTACGACCCGTGCCTCTACCTTTCATTCGATCCCTGCGAATGCCTACATTTCAGCAGGATAATGCACGACCGTATGTTAGAGGTACGGGCCTTTCTGGACACAGAAAATGTTCGACTACTGCCCTGGCCAACACATTCTCCAGATCTCTCACCAATTGAAAATGTCTGGTCGATGGTGGCCGAGCAACTGGTTCGTCACAATACGCCAGTCATTACTCCTGATGAACTGTGGTATCGCGTTGAAGCTGCATGGGTAGCTGTACCTGCACACACTGCGAGGTGCCGGGGCTAGCAGTGTAGCCCCTACGCCATTTTAGACTGTAATTGGTGAGCGGTTGGCTCACTTAGGAGGAAGGTAGTGAGTCAATCACTCAAGAACAATCTTACAAACTGACTCCACATGCCGCACTCTATAAAAAAAATCACTGCAACTGAAAAATGCAGCTCATAGAGGGAGGATTATTTATGATGTAGCCAACTTCACCTTCTTAATATGGAACTCTACAACTCACATCACACATCCATACCCAGGGAACCCCTTCCAAACACCGATTCACACAGACATTCACTCTCTAAACATGGCCCGGGCATGTGAGCCAAATATGGAGCAATTTATTCTTTACAATCACAGTTGGAGTGCTCCGCAATTAAATGCCCAAGATGTTACAACAATTTGAATCATTAAACTAAGCTGAACTCACTCACACATAATACTATTTAAGTTAACAATCTCTTTGTGAGCTTTCAGAATCTAATTACAACCTCCGATTCATTCTGTCTCCCTGCAGCAAGAATAACCTTTACAAAATGTTCCCTGAACTGATGGTCCATTCACAATGACAGTGGTGGTATCTGCTTCAGTTTATGGGGACTTCAGGCACACTGTTTGCATACACACGACAATAAATACAAAACACAAACAAAAAACATGATGTGGAGAACAATACAGTAATTTGTAATTTGTGCGCCCTACTCTATCACTTACATAAGAATTACAGTGTAAAACACAAACACATACAAGGTATAACATACATTACAAAAACAACACTAGAGAAATAAATTTAAGAAAAAAAACAAGGTTCATGGGGCGTCAAGTTGTGCTTGCACATTGCACAATGTTCACGACTGTGCTGAGAATGAGGCACTAAATCAGATTGTTAGAAATATTCGAAGCACTTCACAAATTCGTTAGTTTCTCTCAGGGGGTTGGTATGTTGAGTCATATGCATTGATGCACGTGGTTCCATGTCTTGGGCATCGGAGGGGGGCTTTTGGGATGGAGCCACAGTACTGACATCACATAGGGCTAAACGTCGGGTGTTGTTGCTACGTTGTTGCAACAGCAATAGGGTGTGCTGGAGCATCTGCAGTACTGTGTTGAGATTGCAGCAAGACCCACGCATATGATCACGGCAGTACGGTAGGAAGACACAGTGATAGGCTCTCCTCACGTCGATTAATTGTCTCTGAGGTCTACTAGTTGGGATACATCACTAGTCTAGGTCTCTTCTCTCGCTGGACAGTACTTTACGTTTCCCAATATTGCAGTTCGACGAGGGATGATGGCACGTGGAGTGACTCCACAAGTGTGTGAGGTCATCCATACAGGATCGAACTAGGAGCGACGATTGCTACAACTGCTCTCTAATAGAGAGGAGAAGTTAGAAATGAGACCATTCATTTGTTAGAGTGTGTGCCACGATACTGCTTTGTGTATGCAGATCGGCCAATGCTAGTGAGTTGTAAAAACCCAAACAGGTGAGTATATAGCGTCCCTTTCTGTCCTGAGGCACATGAGGCGCAGGTTCTGACACGATATGTGATCTTCTTCGTGTACTCACGACAACGTGGTCTGCCGCAGGTAATCCCTCCAAACGGCTGCCGCGTCCGGAGAGCTAGCAGGCTGTCGCGTGTGGGTCACGTGTCAGTGTCAACGGCAAGCCTCACTTTCGTTTGTGGCCCGGCGAGGATTGTCTGTCGCCTAATCCCTCAGGTATACAGCCCGGTGACTGACAGCTTGTAGGACCGGACACTCCCGCGCCCTTCTCGTCAGGTGGCGCGCTGATGCTCCCCTTCTTGCAGGTAGCCGATGACCTCTTGTTTTTGCTCCGCCTGCCCTCTGCATTGCCACGATTCCCGTCATCTGCACAGTTCTGACAAAAATCTTGTGCCTAACTTTTTCCCATGACCTTCTATGTTATAATAAATTTACATAACGATACATTGATGGTCTGTCATTTCAGACACTCTTATTTTAATTTTATAGTTATCAATCTACGGCAATCATTATAACAAAATCTTGGTGTACCTAATCTAGACATGGAAATAATCTATCTTGATATTTGTGTAGAGACCGATCTCACTACTGTACATGGTGTGTGACGCTATACTGGATGAACAACTAAATGTGCGGGCCCGCACCAATATTACTATTACTTACATAGATCGACAGTAGACATGCTCAAGAATTAACTACCATATGCCAACGATCTACATTCTATGTCTTCTGAATAAATTATGTTATTATGCAGGCTGAAGTTTTACTGCGCTATAAAGAACATGCAACTATTCTACGTTCCCTCGCCGGTCGTCCCTCCATCTCGGGTCTGTGATTTGATGACCTGAAAAATAACATCCCAACAGGCGCGCGCCAAACATTCCTACTTGTGGTAGAAAATTCCAATAATATTAATCTAGTTATGGTTAAATCCTACGGTTTAACTTATCCTAATATATCGTACCTTTTTTTTAGGTTATACAATACTCTACCATAATTCCTGTTACGCTGAAATGTCTCGCTTCTCGCCGCTATTGACGACAGTGATGTGCGCGCCGTACGCCATGGCCTCCGAGTTCTCACTACGCCTCACTGAACCTCCAGAGACTGGGTTAGCCATGGCTAAGACAATAAATTTATAGTTGCAACTTCTTTTTCTATGTGATGCGGTTTTCGCGACCAAAGCGCCCCTTTCCAGAGACTGTGTTAGCCATGGCTAAGACAATAAATTTATAGTTGCAACTTCTTTTTCTATGTGATGCGGTTTTCGCGATCAAAGGGCCCCTTTCCAGAGGCAATGTAATATGACCAAGCCAGGACTGGTTCCTGTTGAGGATTCCGTCGCCCACCACACACCAGCTACACAGTATGTCACCAATCTCCAGGTATAATTCCTTGGTTATTTATCTGTGACAGTCATAAGCAGCACGCTAAATCCCCAACCAGCGCATTGGCATGGTAGGCTTTATGCCCGCATTTCTACCGTCTAGTGCACCATTGGAGTCAAACGCTCACAGGTTCACACCGACTTACAAGACAACGACGCTGGCGCATCATTGTAAAAACTATACTGCCCATATTCATCCTCGAAATCACGCAATATACCACAATCTTGCAGTGCACTGTTGCGTGCCTGCAAGCATTGGTATGAACGTCTCACGAACTGGTTGTGGCCGCTATAGAGCGTATCACGACTTCTCAGAACGCTTCTAAAGGCACGTTCTTGTATGCGCCCGTTTGTGCGACATCTCCTCACTCATCATTATCGCTCGACATGGACACCAGACAGGAAAGGACAAAAACATTGCTCATGAAAAGGTAGTGTCTCCTACTCCATCGACATTTGAAGTCGCGAACATAAACAAAAAAAGGATAGCAGCAGTAAATTCTTATGCGAGACAGCGCAGCGTGTTAATACTTTAGCAATCTTAATGTATTAATGCAACGATTATTGTTCCCTGAAGAAAGGTTCATATATTTGCCTATTCTACTATGTACACCACTTACACTACTATTATTCCACGAACTTCTTTGTGTGAGAGATGTGGTGGAGTCCTATGGACTAGCGCCAATCCCTTAGTAGACTCCCCCTCCTCTGACGTGCATTAGGATTTGCAGGTCTAATTTCAATCTCCTGGTTCTCCTGTTGTCCTTGATTTCGCTCTCTCCAATTACGGTCGCTTTGCTGTTCGTTATTCCTCCTGTCCCAGATTCCTTGTCTAGATTGACCCTGTTCCCTGACGTTCTGGTTTCCGTGTCTCTGGTTTCCATAACCTTGAATAGCGTAACATTGATTTCCGTAACCCTGGTTTCCTAACTGACCAGTGCGATTATGCGATCTGTCGTCGTCTGCCCTTGCTGGCCCGTGGTATTTGTTATTTTGCGCCTTCTTCCTGTCCTTTGCATCTTGTTTATCGAAGACTACTTCGAGTTCACGCAATAGACTCTTGAATGCTTCTATGTCAGATCCACACTTCCCGACAAGTGTCTGTTGATACCTAACTGGCAATTTGGAAAAGCAAAATTTAATGATTTCTCCGTTGCTATGTGGACTATCTAAAAACTGATTCTTCTTGAGTAAATCATCAAATTATTTGGTTGCGCTCCTATGCCCGGACACTTCCAGTTCAGGACAAAATATTATTTCCTCTTTAATCCTGTCTTGCGTTTCCTTTGACCAGTAGGTCCGCAGGAATGCGCCAACAAATTCCTGATAAGTCCGACACGTCGCTGCCACACCCCGCATCTTTTCCGCGGCTTGGCCTTCGATGTGTCCACACATGAATTCTAATTATGCCTGGTTTGGCCATGACGACGGTAATGAATTTGTAAACTGCATCACCCAGCTCTTCGGATGCATCGACCCTCCATTATCTTTGAATTTCTGGCATTTTAGTATCGACAGGAAGTGATTTTGATCAAAATCCTATCCGATCCTCGCACTGGTGTTGTCACTCGTTTCCGATACTTGCACGTCTGCTGAGTGTCCTGATCTATCTTGCTGATAACTCTGATGTGCTACCTCTGTATCACAGTGGAAGTGCATTGAGCATTCACTCTTCTAAGTGGGCTGCAATTATTGGAGCTATTACTCGCTGTTTCCGCGTGTGCATTGTTAGTTCCGCACTCTGTCACTGGGCTAGAGCACGGCGGGCTTTTCCTCGGAGACACAATTCTGTGTACTCCATCATTGGTATCCGAACGCGCAGTGCTCGAGTGCCCGTTTCGCTCTAGTTTTGCTATCCGACTCTCTACTTCTTTCATTCGTTTCGTGATGTTCGTAACCACAATATTACCTTGAGTTTTTAAGAACGCTAGGGATTTTGCGTGGGCTTGTGTCGCAAGTCGCAAGCGACCTGCAAGTTGAGAAGTTACTTCTGCGATTTTCATTGCCCCTGTTGCTGCCGTTTTGGCTAGGCCTGCTACTTTTTGTGCTACCATTGACATTTGTTTTGCTTCTCCACATTCTTTCTTATATGCGAAATTATTGCCTCCGTGTCCTTCTTACGCTGTTCGTCAGCTTCTTCCTTCTCCTACTTACGTTGTTCTTCAGCTTCTTCTTTCATTGATCGTAGGAAGCTCAGTATTGGGTTTACGTCATCTTTTTGATCCTCTTCAAACATGAGCGATGTAACTCTGGGCACCTGGTCGCTAGAGCTCTGACGTGACCGAGCTGACCCCTGTCTGCTCTCGTTCGTTTGATTATAAACTTCTGCTACCGTCTCGACCTGTGTGCCTGTCTCTGTTTCATCCTCTACCTCACTATCATAATCACGGTCGCGACGTTGCTCTAAGATCACGTCCCAATCACCTTCCTCATCCATGACCCTGTCGTCCTGTCCTGCTAAAAATGTGCCCATCTCATCTCCGAACCTATCCCCGTCAGTAAACTGCCCCTTATCCATTATAGTATCCACTTTTGTTTTAGCTTCGCTCACTAATAGTCGTGCCTTACTTCTCGTGATCATTCATGAGAAACAAAATTTATCTAAAATACACAATAAAAATAATCTACTCCCTGTGTTTTTTACACATAGACATAAAATTTCAACAACCCTGTTCCAACGCTGAAGTTACAAGCACAATTTGATGTGGTACAGAAACCGCACACAAATCCGACAAAGTGCGATGTGGTACGGACACCACATCAACGAAACACAAAAAAACAATGAACAAAAAAAATATATATATACTGAAAACAAAAGCTGTAATCATGCGCCCGTACTTAAAAACTAAACGCGGATCTAACAGAAAAACTTGGGTATTAATCAATAAAAAATTAAGTAAAAAAATTTTGACTGTTCCTACTGATAATACTGCTTGCTTATCAGCGATTCACAGGAAAAATCCGAGGCTAAGGGTCGCCATTTTATGCGAGCTGCCGGGGCTAGGAGTGTATTTAACACTAAATTCCTCTAGAATCTACATATGTAAATGATGCTCTAAGCCCCCCCCCCCCCCCCCATTCTAACTCCAACTTTTGCTGTTGCACATGGATTAAAAAGATATGCGAACTGACTGTAATCGACTCTGCAAGTGGAGTAGAAAAGAGTTTGGCACCTGCAATAATTTCATTTGATAAATATGTTAAATAAAGGAAAGTTTCATTAACGTAGTGAGAAATGATAGGTTTGCTCTACCGATTAACAGAATGAAAGTTCTGTCCAAAATAACAATATGATTTATTATAACTCAAAATAATAAACAAAAACACATGAAACATTTACAGTACATCACATTGGCTCAAATTGGATACTCAAATAAATGCCATGAAGGTGAAGTTGTCCCTAAACTAGATTGTGACATTTATGACGAAGTGGTATGTGGAGCCAATTCCTTGCAACGCAAGTCTTAAGAGAGACACACAGCCAACCCAACAATAATTGCTGCTACAGTAGTGAGAATTCAGACAATGAACACCAAAGACAGAACAAAGTTAGAAAAAGACGAACAGGCGCGCTCTGCTTAGCTCTGATTATCACCTAGGAAAATCCCTGTCTGCCGGTGCTGTGGACATGCATCACCAAACTGTCTTCTTAACTGCAAGAACACGATCTGGCGTACCGGAGGCGATGGCTGGTTGCTTCAACGTCCCATTGTGGTGATGATAATGTCGCGAGTATAGCCCGAAAGAAATTATCCTGGTTTAGTTGTTCCGGACTAAAGACTTCCTAGCAATACAAATGCGCCTCTGAGGGAGACGAAGAAGGCTCGCCACACAATCACTGACGATACAGTGATTGATTTTAACAAGTGAAGTCACACTGTAACTCCAATACAGCCAACTTTAGCCAAAACTGCTCAAGACAGACAAAATAGGTCGCTTGTACGCAGAATGCTCAATTGCCAACTGTACTCGGAAAGTTACGTTGAAGTCGAGACTTCAGCAACTTCGTCAAACAGTTACAATTAAATAAAAGTGTATTAGACAGCCAACAGAAGGCAGGCTGTCCAGAGCAGCGAGAGCTCAGTCTTGTAACCTACCCCGACCGAAAGGCGAGAGCCGACTCCTACAAGAGCACCCGTACAAACTGAACACAGAACATTCCCGCCCCCACGACAGAGGCCGTGGTTAAACATTCCAATCAGCAACTCGAAAACCGGTGGAAAATTCCACTCTATTGCCGGAGCACTACCATTCCACCAATGGAGATTCTTGGTGCCAATTTCTGTGCCGATTTTGCTACGTCACGGAGCTATGCCCTGAGCAAGCCAATCACTGTTACTATACGGCAGAAAACGCGGGAATTTGCGCGCCAAGGCTGCTTGGGAACACAAGTCATTCCCACGCCTCACTGGTAGCCCGCCAGAAAGTGTTTTCGCTAAGTTTCTGCAAAGTAACGGAACCTCTAGCCCAGCCGCTACTTCAAGCCCCTCCGGGCGTGTCTTTTGACAATGTCGGCGTCTGGAAAGTATTCACTCGACTCCCTCACACCCGTCGGCTTACCCTTTCAAGATCAGCACAGCCCGCCTGTCACCGGACCACCTGGGTGACGAAAGACGCTGCGTGGGAAGTCCGCGTGTGAAGGAATAGCAACTTTTCACCGCATGCAATTAGAGAGGAAAATCGTAAGATAGAAATATGAAAGGGGGCTCATGCCACCTCTCAACACCATCCAAGCTCTTTTTGACTCAATGCCCAGTCGTATCAAGGCCTTTGTTATGGCCAGAGGTGGTTGTTCTGGGTACTGATTTCTCAGGATCTATGCACCCAAATTGCGTGAAAATGTAATCACATGTCAGTTCTAGTATATTTGTCCAATGAATACCCGTTAATCATCTGCATTTCTTCTTGGTGTAGCAATTTTAATGCCCCGTAATGTATATGCGATGCAGGTACAGATCCTGAACACAGTGCGATTGAGCCACCAGAGTACGTGAGTTATGAAGATAAGCCGGTCGCGATCGGGACCTTGGAGACACTTGCGGAGACAGTTGGCGAAGCGATAACAACAACCACTAATACAACAGAGTAGTCTACTGGGGACGAGAAGGTTGACACACCACCGCTAAGCACAAAGAGCGTAATGAGTGTGGTGGACAAACTAGCTGTATTAACTCCGATGCGAGTACCCCTCATAGGCGGACGTCAGGGGATGATGAGAACTTAAGAGCGGGTGAAACAGTATTGTACTGGGCAAGGCATGAGTTCTGATACAGAGAAATTTATTAAGACTTGTGAGAGCTGTCAGTAAAACGAAATGATGCTGGCAGAGATGAGGTAGCCATTGTAATTGACCCCTACACGAGGATTTGTGTTTGAAAGATTGATATCATAGAACCATTACCACAAACACATGCCTGTAACTGCTACATTCTAACTTTTCAGGACTCACTAGCGAAATTTGTTTTAGCCCAACCAATTGACCAACAAGACGCTGACACGGTTGCACAAAAACTAGTAGATAATGTAATTCTAATGTGTGTGATTCCAATATCACTAATTTTATGGTAATTCAGTAATTTTATAAGTGATGCCATGAGGTTAGTATGTAACCAACGGCGCACTGGAACGCATCCACTGAACGCTAACGGAGATGGTACGTCGCTATATTAGCTGCAATCAATCAGATTGGGACCAGTGGGTACCGTATGCCACATCTGTATATAACAGGACACAGCACAGTGCCGTGTAGTGCACCCCGTTTGAATTAATTTTTGGTAGGAAATGTAGCCTACCAGAATGACTCCGGAAGAATCCGTCAAATGTGATTTATAATTACGACGACTATGCGACCGAAATACGCAAAGGTTGCAAATGCTGCATCAGAGTGCTCAAGAAGCGACACAAGAGCACAAGGAGAAGAGTAATTTAAGTTATGACAAGTACTAGAGTCCGAGTCATGGACTGTGCGGCTGGTCCCGGCGGAGGTTCGAGTCCTCCCTTGGGCATGGGTGTGTGTGTTTGTCCTTAGGATAATTTAGGTTATGTAGTGTGCAAGCTTAGGGACTGATTACCTTAGCAGTTAAGTCCCATAAGATTTCACTCACATTTGAACATTTTATAACTAGAATCCGAAATATTAACGGAAGCATGACAGTGTATTGCCTTATGATGAAAGTGTACAAAGGGGATGCAGTAAAAAAGTCAGTGGCGAGGACCATATGCCATTGCGGATGTGAAAGAGCTATATGTGATTATTGGATTATGGAGAAAGAAATATACAAAAGCGCATGTAAATCGATTAAAACATTTTTTCTGAAGTGATGGGGCGACCATTAGGCTGACAGTTTCTTGTATTACAGGTGCCAGTGAGACAGGAAGTCTGTGTGACGGCCCTTATGGGGAGCATGTTGGTGACCTGCCTCGCAGGAAACAGAACGCAGTCACAAGATGTAAGGATACAACACTTCCAGTTGTCACAGTGATTATGTTATGATAACCACAGTATGATCAGTCTGTATAGTACAATTGGGAGAATTGTTAGCTATTTCGACGTAGAAGAATTACACGAGAAGTTTGAGGAAACATAGCGAATGGCCAACCGAGCTGTAACGCACTGTTGCATCAAGTTAAGGTAAGCACAGAGGAGTGTGAAAGCGCACAGCAAACGATCACATGGTATGTAGGAAAAATTACAAAAGCGAAAGAGTTAAGTGGGTAGTTGGAAAGGCACAAGAACATCAGGGTAAAACGAGAAATACTATATTTTATGGATGAGACTAACAAGGTATTGGTCGGTAGACTAGATGAAGACGATGCATCCTTCTCTAAGGCGCAAACAGATGTGTTAGAACAATAGAGAGAGTTGTGGCGACTGCCTAAAGAGTAGGTGGCTGTAGTGAGAGCATCACAAACAGGGATAAATCAAACGATAAACGCTGTGGCCTATAATGAGCAGATTAATAAAGAAGGGATTAGAAAACCGAGGGTACTTGTAGAAGAAAACGAAAAAAGTACGAGAAAGAAGGTACAGTATATCATAATAACATTAACAGAGCAACTAGTGCAACTTACAACCACGTCCAGTGAACTGGAACGGGGATACGAGTAGTTGGTTTCTGTCATAGTAAACGTGCAAAAGAGTTTATTGGGACTACGCATGGTATATTCCATACAGGTTGTTAAGTAACTTGAGCTGATTAAAGAGGATTTGAAAGATAGGAGATATCCTGTTGAATTCACATGAGGCCAAGGGTATCAGTTGCCGCATATAATAGAGCTCGACGAATGTTTAGTATGTACTACGTTAAGTTATGTGTTGAATGTTGCCATAATTGATAGCATTAACAAAACCGACAAGCTATAGGGATGGATTACTGACTGGAAGTGGACGGAAGAAAGTCCTATGAACATGTGTCTGGAAATGGATGGTGTGCGTGCAACGATAACAAATCGTTCCGGAACTTAGTACAGAGCTGCATCGCATCCACGTAACAACAGATGTTTAAAGTGACCTCCATGGGATTGTAGGTGGCAGGGATAGCAGCGGTTGTCATTCAGAATACACGTAATCGTACCTTGGCTAACACCATGTTGTCGCGTCGCTTACCTGGAGCCATACGTCAGCGCCATCTACTTTGACAATGATGCATTTCCGGACGCATATTCATAGAAGCTCTTTGCCAACGTACAACGCAAGACATTCAGTGGTTGGTCTATAAGCAAGTACTCCGTGTGGGGGTACACTGGTTCGATATTGCTGTTTTTCTTTGTTATGACTTGCTGGTTGTGTAAGTGCTGTCCGAGATGGGACCGAAAATTTTGAAAATATAGAGGAAGATGTTGTATTAAGATGTGTATAACTAATACAGTTGTGATTAGTAACATTCCTAGAGACATAGTAAGGTATACACATTCTTCCCAATCCGTAGGCTACAACGAAGAGGAGGAGTTAGTCGATTACGAAGCTAGAGCAGTTCGGCGTACTGCCCTCCCTGATAGTGTTGAGGAAGGAACGAAGCCAGGCGCCCGGACCTCACAGAAAAGTAGAAGCCGAAATGACAATGGTAGAGTCACCCAAGTAGAGAGCTGACCAAAAAAAATGAAGATGTTACGTGGTGTGAAATTATGAAAGGTATCTCTATTGAGTCTTGTAAACCATATCCAAAGAAACTGTGTTCTGATACATTAATTGTAAAATGTGCTTCTCTATTATGGCATTAATTATCTCACTAATATGAATTCGTATCGTGTAAATGTGTTAATTATATCCAAAGATACTGTGTTCTGATGTTCTACTTGTAAAAAGTGTATCTTTATTATAATGTAAAGAATTCCAGTGATATGAATTTTGTAGAATTTTGTATTATATGAAAATTGTAATCTATGTCCATGAATGAAGTGTAATAGTGTAGTATATGTTGTATACTCATGAAGAAAAATAGTAATTCTGTTGTTGTATGACACAGTGTTGCGAGAAAAGGAATCTTATAAGGCGTATACTACTGAAAATTATGATTCTATATTGTTCATGTGAATGGAGCAAAGTGGAAAAGGTTTATAGTGTGAAGACTATTTTATGATGGATCTGTACTAACGCATCTGTAATATGTAAGTATGTATTTGGAAATAAAGTGATGGTACAGTCCACTTGCACACACTGGTAGGTAACGAAAATTTTATAACCACAGAGGTCCGAGCTTAAAAAAATTTTCCGAGGGCAGCGACGTGTCGCAACTGTGACAAATATTCTAACCAGTACATTAACTGAGTTTAAGAAGAAGTTCTTGATCGAGAGGCAGCCGCGCACTTGAGCTGACTCCGGAAGAGGAGACCTAATATTTGAACTCGGTAATGAGCTTAGTATGCGCAAAGCGGCATGTGAGCAGCGTCTAGATTCGAGGGTCCAAAGATGTAAGGCAGGAAAATTCCAAGTGTACCAAATACGGAGGGTTTCACGTGTTAACCACGTGATCAACCAGGGCACAGGGCAGAATCATCGAACTTTATAGTAGTAGTGATGAGTGTAAATGAAGCCATGCAAATAGAATTCTCCAGTTCTACTGAGCAGTACGGGACGAGTCGCGAGTAGATGACGCCGTCACCAAGGAGTCCATCAGTCTGACTGGGGCTCAGTTTACTTCGTTATCCTTGAGGGCTCAGTTTACTTCGTTGTCCTCGGCTAAAGTGGAACGCATATTGGTCTTCGGGAATATCGAGTTAGGACATCGTAGTTGGGGCTTATATATAGAAAAACGTACTAGGTGTACTCTCATGTAATGGAATCAAATAGATAGTTAGCCACTTCTACCCTTCTCCCTGTGCAGTTCCTCCGAGTCCCCGCACTTCGCATCATTCAAAGCTTGCTTTTTAGCCGAGGTCGGGGAATCAGAAGGCGGCGGCCCACCACCTGCTAACCTCAGCCAATTCCACCGCACGAGGTAAATTTTTCTGGCGCGCTTACAGCAGTCCTTCTTACTCTTTGTCAGGACACGACAAATGGCTTAAGATATGCTTGGCGCACAATATGGCGACCCTCCCTTGTGGGTGTCAGACGTGGCCTGTCGGAACCTTGACGACGTGTATGTCTGCCATGAGGTTCCCACATGGTCCTACACTGGGCCACTGTCACATACGAATGCCTCACAAATATGGACACTGTACATTTCAACCAGCTGGTCAAATCTAGACGAATACTGAAGCCCCTTTCAAACTTCGCCATGTGCTAATAGTGCTGTCTCACACTATTAAAAATGTATGTCTTTGTCCCTCACAGTGATCACTCAACATCTAACGCTATTCACGTCCCTCATTTACCCTATCAGGCCTGGAAACAACGTCAAATACAAGTAATTCTAATGCACTCTGTTGGCCGTTGTGCCTGTCACAAAGAATTGCACCTCCAATCATTTACTTACGCTCCGATGGTGTGTACGTCTACGAAGCTCCATTGACATCCGACCATGTCTTCTGGTTGCTTCACTTATTTTATCACATAGTGTAGATATTACTGGTACTTTTGTTTGACCACACTCCTCATTTTTTGGCAATGCAATTTGTTTAAATCTATGTTTAATCCAAATACAGCACTGGATGCTGAATTTCATACAATGGAAATTTATTTTGATAGTTTCATTGCTACCCTTAAAGTCCACTTATGTGCCACAAAAGCTTTGAAATATTCGCAGTTGGATATTTCTTTCAATCGTTCATAATACAACAGAAACTGCTTTCTAATAAGGCATTTATCCACATCGTCCATGGGGTATTTACTGTATGCACTTCGATTGTTTTACTTCGGAGCAGATACTTGGATCCCACTCCACTGTCCATCGTGCCTCAACTCCTTACTCAGCTTTAATATTTTGTTTCTACATCCCGTCACCTATTCCATCGTCACAGTCATTTCTTTCCCCGTCTTAACATCAACAAATGCAATGACATTACAACCACCGCTGCGGCTGTCCGTGAAGGTCTTTTCCTAGATCGCTGTCCCTGTTGCTCTCTGCAGTCGCGTAGCCAGTTTAGTTCCTGCGCGGCCGGTTTTATGGTTTGCTTTGTCGAGTAATGCACATCAACGTTATCTCCAAGACACATGAACACTCATAAAACACTCGACGGATTAACAGTCACGAAAATGAATGATGCATCTCGGATTCAAGGAAATGCCCAGATATAATGTAAGCTAGGAAGGCTGGTATTCAAATTTTTGTCCAGCTGCCCACATTCAAGTCCTTGGACTGGTGACGTCAGTTACCTTTATCCAAAAAAGTTAGAGTAATTAATCAAATGATAGAGAGTATATGTCTTGAGAGTGATTTAACTGTAAGGCGTTGACAAAGTATCACATCTTTATATTTCTGTTAATATTATCACATCCTTGAATCATATTCACAATATTTCCCACAGTCCTACAAATCATTTCAGGATCTGCAGGGAAAAACCGTTACAAAACAATACAGTCTCTGGATTTGATTATAGACAACCTGAACTGTGTGGGCGATGGCAGCGAACTTGCTTTCCCGATAGCAAGAGAAGAAAGCATTTTGGCAACTCGAATAAGTAAATGAATGGAAGAACTACTGAACAGAATGGAAAAGCAACTAAATCGATAAATTGATGAATACCGACGTCACTTCACAAATGGCAGATCTTAAGCGGAACAAATCTTGATTCTGGTTATTGCATATCAGAAACACAGAAGCAGAAATTCGTGGACCTCCATAAGGCCTATGATTCAGTAGACAGAATAACACCGTTCCTAGTTTTGTAGGAGATGATCTTGGAAGCAATATGCAGGAAAATTTTTGAAAAGACCTCAGACAATGCGACATCTAAGGTCAAATTTGGAGGAATGAATTGAGAGTCCTTCAAGATCAAAATCAACAGAAAGATGGACTCTCCCTTTCGTTCTCTAACTCTTTCTTTCATAAAGTGATTATTTAATGGCGAAGGGAAATGAAAGGAGAGGTTAAAATACGACTGGAACGCAAGAAAAAAGGAATACGGGTAGATTATTTGGCATTCGCAGATAATATTGTGATACTGTATCAATCACTAGAAAAGGCAGCTAATCAAACCACGCATCTACAGAGATAAGCGTATAAAGCAGATGTATTTCGACAAGGTAAATCATATGTCGAACAATAGAACAGCTCCTAGCTGGATGAAAGAAACAGGAGGGAAAAGTCAGAATGCGGAGGGATTTAAATACCTAGTATAATGGACAGAAACTGGTCTGATTAAAAAAGAAGCAATGGGAAACGAATAATCAAGACGAATTTAGCATACAAACCAACTGTGACGTAAAAAAATATAAAGTATGTTTCGGGAAACGCAAAACTGAGACGTTACGAGACGGTGCTCCGCCCTAAAGCATTACTTGCTGCAAAAAGTCTGAACATCGTGAGAAGAAAGGTACTTAAGTGAAGCGAAGGAGTCGCATGATATCGGAATCCCGAAAAACAGGAGACAATACAGAAGACGTGAGAACCAAAATATGTCTACGCAGATAGACTCTCGAGCACCATCGGGAAAAGGAGCGTGTTCTTCTAGCCCATCCATAGAATGTAACGGAGGAGATTGGCATATCAAATGAAGTTCCTTGTAAGCACGAGAACCAAACTACGCTAGATCTACGAGATAGAAAGCGATTTTGAAGAAATAGGACTACAGGAGACAGAGATTTGCAACAGGCTGACATAGATTTCGAGGAGAGCATTTGACTCACAGCAAATTCTTCATAGACAGAAAAGTGAATGAGGTTGAAAGTATGAGAGTGGAAGAATATTTGATAAGGAAAAAGCTCAGGAGAAAGGAATTTGACCCTTATTAACAGATGGCAAAAACGAAGAACAAAGAAGTGAAAGAGGTTAATTGTACACGAGACAAAATTGGGGTTCTTATCCAAATTCAGTGTGCAGCTGAGGGCTAGTTTTGTTTCCCTGGGAGGTGAGAGTACAATAGATTTCATGGTTCACGCCACAAAGAATTGAAACGTTCACTCTGTAGCTATCAGAGGCCCAGCGAAGAATCGAGTTGTTTCGCGGGTGAAGGCCGTGACGGGCCACGCCCACCGGCCGCCTGGCCCAGTGGCCCTTCTTTGCGAGCTCGCGCCTTGTGTCGTCCTACAGGAGTCCCTAATGACGCGCTTGTTCCTCCACACAGCAGGTGTTCCTCGCAGTCTGGGCCGCGGCTCTGTTGTGGAGTGTCGCCGTGGGTGGCTGGTGGTGCGCAGCCGTCAAGCGACAAAGGAGCCTCGCCGTCGGCCACAAACAATCCGTTTCCGGCTTCAAACACCAGTGTTGACAAACATGTGTCTGAATGCTCTCACTGGCACCTGCCACGCTGGATTCGGTTGACTATGTCATCTAGTCAATTAGGAACGAAGTCCAATACTACACGACTGTCATGTGTAATCCATAAATTATCCAAATACACTGTTGGAATGTGCAATACTTTTGGTTCCTCTCGAGTTCCACGAGAGACAGGGTGAGAAGGATAGAGCTATCTGCTGCTGGATACCAAGAAGACAGCTGACGTACACCCACGACAATAGGATAAGTATTTGATACTGTAAAAGAGGTACCGATGATTCCAGTGAATAGATACCAATGAGGAAAATAGTGTGTGCAAATCAAATAACTTATCTGGCCGCATCCACAATAACGTTACATTAGCACAAGATACACTACTGGCCATTTAAATTGCTACACCAAGTAGAAATGTATATGATAAACGGGTATTTTTTGGCCAAATATATTATACTAGAACTGACATGTAATTACATTTTGACGCAATTTGGGTGCACAGATCCTAAAAATTCAGAACCCATAACAACCACCTCTGGCCGTAATAACGGCCTTGATATGCCTGGGCAGTGAGTCAAACAGAGCTTGGATGGCGTGTACAGGTACAGCTGCCCATGCACCTTCAACATGATACCACAGTTCATCAAGAGTAGTGACTGGCGTATTGTGACGAGCCAGTTGCTCGGCCACCATTGACCAGACGTTTTCAGTTGGTGAGAGATCTGGAGAATGTGCTGGCCAGGGCAGCAGTCGAACATTTTCTTTATCCAGAAAGGCCCGTACAGGACCTGCAATATGCGGTCGTGCATTATCCTGCTGAAATGTAGAGTTTCGCAGGGATCGAATTTAGAGCAGAGCCACGGGTCGTAACACATCTGAGAATCGTTTCACGATATTGCTGCAGGTCGAGATCCTGCAACTGTCAAGAGAATTCAAGAGCGCCATATTCAGCATCGTGAATGATCTCATCTGCTCATAGGGCATTAAACCCTAATCTTCCTTACCTTCTTTTCAACGGCCCCATGGAACTAGCGGTCGAGAGGACCAACTATTTGCAGTCTTGGCTGTGCAGAATCGTACAGCAACGTCACGTGCCTTATTTGCAACAACACCAGTAGCCCACATCTTCTTCTTAGCAAGTCGAAAAAACCATTTAAATGGAGTAGTGCACTACCGCTGCGCTCTCCCTGCGTTTTAAAAGAGAGGTTGTCAATGAGCGTCGTTTCTTCTTCCTGTTATGATATCAGCTTCTTGCAAATAAAATAAATGCTGCACATGAGACAATCGCCAAAGCCTCTTCTTCCCCCATAATACCACTCGATGAAACTGTTATTTAAACGCTACTTTATAAAAATAATGAAGTGAGAGCAACCTCGGCAATTTAACAGATCCGACTGCTATTACACGTGCCAGAATCCGTTTGTTCCAAATCTTTGGTTTGGTGAGGATGACCGGCAGAACGCGAATGCGTTTGCGACCGACGTCCGGACAAATCCGTTAATTGTCGTTCGTTTGCCTTCGCTGGGCTAGTGTGTACGCCCCTGAAGACAAACCTACCCGACTACGAGTGTTTGCTGTGGTGTTCGCTACGATGATGATCCGCGGATGGTGTCCAGTTTGCTACCTGCTGGCCGCGAGGAGAAGCAGCCGCTGGTCAGCGAGCGGCCAAAGTGTCCCGTAACGACGGCATTAGCCGCGGGCAGCGCGTGTGGTCCGCCATCCGTCTCTGTCAGCCGCGCCGGCCGCCGCCGCTGCCGCCATCCGTCACCGAGCGCCGCCAATTGTTGCCCAAACAGCCGGCGGGCCGCCACCACCCACCGCCACGCCACAGGCCCGCCTGCGCCAAACCCGTAATTGCTGGCCGGCTTCCTCATGATTTCTACATTAAACGTTCGCTGCCCCGCGCTC
The DNA here is from genome assembly GCF_023864345.2 of Schistocerca serialis cubense. Lineage (NCBI taxonomy): Eukaryota > Metazoa > Arthropoda > Insecta > Orthoptera > Acrididae > Schistocerca > Schistocerca serialis. The sequence goes on from NC_064638.1 coordinate 775,160,775, forward strand.
CCTTCACCCTCCCCGCCTTCATTGAGAGTTTACAAGCAGCACCTAGCGTTTTCGTGTCCGTGACAATGGACACAACATGCAAACGACTTCGGTTAGACAGTTTCGGAAACATTTATTTATCGTTTATCTACCACGTAAACAAAATTATCTTGGGAAAATATTTCCGCAAAAACACAACTACTTCTATCTGGTTTTTCCAAAAGTACTGTCAGAAGACCGCCTCAACAAATTACTGCTATTTTCGAAAAGCTTACGCATACACGACATGTTCATCAGACTCGTGTGGCGTCTTCGACAAGAGAAACATCGTGCATCACAGTTAAAATTCCAATAGCTTTACAAGACATCACAAGAAGAACCATACATCAGCACTCTCCAGATTGTGGATTGGTTTGACTTAATTTTTCAAGCAAGTCTATCTTGTGGAGGACGTTTCAAAAAAATTGTTCAAATGTTTGTGAATTCCTAAGGGACCAAACGGCTGAGGTCATTGGTCCCTAGATTTACACACTAGTTAAACTAACTTTAACTACCTAATGCTAAGAAAACACACGCACCGAGGGAGGACTCGTATCTGCGGCGGGAGGGGCCGTGCAGTCCGTGACATGGGACGACGTTTCATCTTGCATAACTACTGCAACCATATCTACTTCAACCTTCTTAAAATAATCCAACCCCACAGTATTTACTCTCCAGCAAACCTCACCCCCTCTATCAGTACGTTTTACACACAAAACTGCGTAATGTATGGTGCGGCAGAAAGTGTTCTATCATCCTATCCTTTCTTATAGTGAAGTTGTACCACACAAAAGAGCGAAGGAAGTTTAGAAAAAAAATGGCTCTGAGCACTATGGGACTTAACTTCTGAGGTCATCAGTCCCCTAGAACTCAGAACTACTTAAACCTAACTAACCTAAGGGTATCACACACATCCATGCCCGAGGCAGGATTCGAACCTGCGACCATAGCGCCTAGAACCGCTCGGCCACTCCGGCCGGCGAAAGTTTATAGTCTACGTATTTAACACACAGTGTACGATTAAGTCCCAGGGGAAGGAGGGGAAGGGAAATCAGCTTTTCTTTTGAAGATAGTATCCGTCTCTCCACCTAATCTACCGCCGGCCGCGGTGGTCTCGCGGTTTTAGGCGCTCAGTCCGGAACCGTGTGACTGCTACGGTCGCAGGTGGATGTGTGTGATGTCCTTAGGTTAGTTAGGTTTAAGTAGTTCTAAGTTCTAGGGGACTGATAACCACAGCAGTTGAGTCCCATAGTGCTCAGAGCCATTTTTGAACCTAATCTACCAAGACCTTTGCTACCGCTTTAAATTTACAATCGTTTCAGTTCGTATATCTCACCTTTAAAATTTAAGACCTCTTTCAAATTTCTCATAGTAGTTACGCAGGTCTGCTAAGGTCAGAAATGCAACCTGATACTCAACGTCAAGCGAATTCGTAACGGCCCTGCATATTGTTCAAAAATGGTTCAAATTGCTCTGAGCGCTATGGGACTTAACATCTGAGGTCATCAGTCCCCTAGAACTTAGAACTACTTAAACCTAACTAACCTAAGGACATCATTCCAGACTGAAGCGCCTAGAGCCGCTCGGCCACACCGGCCGGCTCTGTGTACTACTCCTCAGTTTCTTCTGCTGTTAGCTCCTCCCAGTGATTCAAGAAGATGGCTGCCCTGTCTCATTTCCTTCTCAGCTACTGCCTCCCTTCCATTTCCTTCACCTCTCACAAATGTAGTTGGTTTCTTTATAATCTATAGACAACCATACAGTTTGTGTGTTTTATCTTTGATAACATCAAAATCTTAAACAATATACTCCAGTCAACAATGTAAGAAGGCTTTCCTAAATTTACAAATGATATAGACGTTTCTTTTTCCCTTACTGTATTCTAAGATTAACCATAGTACTAGTGTTGTCTGGAGGGTTCCTACAGTTCTCATGAACCCAAACAGTTCTTTGTCCTGGTTGCCTGTAGGTAACTATAATTAGTAATCTGTAAACACGACTTATGAAACTTCCTGGCAGATTAAAACTGAGTGCCGGACCGAGACTCGAACTCGGGATTTGCCCACGAAAGGCAAAGTCCCGAGTTCGAGTCTCGGTCCGGCACGCAGTTTTAATCTGTCAGGAAGTTTCATATCAGCGCAGACTCCGCTGCAGAGTGAAAATCTCATTCTGGAAACGACTTATGAAACTATAATATTTACGCCTATCAGTGTCTGCCTCCTTTGGAACTGGAATTATTACATACTTCTTGAATCTAGGGGTGCTTCACCTGTCTCATACATAATTCATACCAGATGGAACAATTTTGCCTTATCGGCTTCCCAAGAATCTAAATACTTATACTCCACGTGCCTTGTTTTGGCTAAAGTCTTTCAGTGTTCTGTTACATTCTTCTCACAATACAGCCTATCTCATCTTTATCAGCTTCCCATTCCCTAATGTTCAAGTTGCTTTCCCTTCTCCATATTCATTCCACTTATCTCCTTTACTTCATACTAACTCGTCATTTGAGTTCTTGATGTCCATACAGCAGTATTTCTTTTCACAAGGCTTCCATTAATCTTCCTATTTGCTGTATCTACCATATTATGGTCATGGATGCATCAAAAGTTCTGCATTTCTCTTGTAGCTCTTACTGATTTGCCACTTTCCACTGTGCAACCTCGTTTTTCAGACATTTGCATTTCCTTTTGCTTGCTTTATTTGTTGCATTTTTATTTTTTCTCCTTTTCCTCTTTATTTTTTGTCCTTGCAATTAAATTCAATATCCCGTCTATAGTCTAAGACTTTTTTCTCTTTTTTTGTCCAGTTGAACTTCTGTTGCCTCCACTATTTCATCCCTCAGAGCTATCCAATCATCTTCTGTTGTTTTTCTTTCTCCTCTTTCAATTAGTCGTTGTCTAGAGCTCCATTGCAGACTCTCCACATTTCTTATTCTTTTATCTTATTCAGGTCACATCTCCGAGATTTCCTACCTATTGACAGTTTCTTAAATTTTAATCTACATTTCATTACCATAAAACTATAGTTAGAGTCCACAACTGCTTGTGGGATGATAAGACACCGGATCTCGAGTGGGCGTCCATTCAGATCCCAGTCCCGAGACCCAGATTTACGTTTTCCTGTTGCCTTCCTACAGTATTTTACATAACTGCCAGCATAATTCCTTTGAAAGGACAAAGCCGATTTCCCTTTCCACGTTTCCCCTTCACTCCTTTTCTATTTCTTCACATTTTTCCTACAAACGTTTCGCTGTAGCTTCCTAACACTTCCTTCTGATTGCATCGCTAAGCTGCAATCTTCTCTTTCCCTGAGCGTTTCTGCATTTTCCTCTTTCCTCCTTCTGTTTAAGAATTTCCTTCGTTCTCAGTTTTCCTGACAGTGTACGGTATTTTCCTTACAAAACGTGGTACAGTCGAAGTCCGTCTGGGCTCAAGAGAATAAAACATAAAAGGTTGCATCTAGAGACTTTTTACAGGGGGAAGATACCGGTAAAAGTTAAGCGAGTGTAATGTGGTTACGCAAAGAGTGATAACGGCAAAACTTTCGAGTGTCTCTTGCCCAGGGTTAAATTCGCTCTTAAAAAAATCTCGAGTCCCCTTTACAAAGTGAAATACCCAGCTTTCATGCGGAAAAGACGATACTTAAATAAGTGAGGCATCACATATTATTCTTAGTAAATCTACTCAATACAGTAAAGTTGACTTTAACGCTGTTGTACTGTACTAGGCAAGGTCATAATAGAGGTGGTTCAAAACTCATCGGATAGCGATATGCACATCTAGAGACGGCAGTAGTAACGAGTACACAAGGTATAAAAAGGCAGTTCTTTTTATTCAGGTAATCCGTATGAAAAGGGTTGTGACATGATCACGGCCGAATGACGGGAGTTAACTAACTCTGAACGCGGAAAGGTAGTTGGAGCTAGTAGCATGGGACATTCTATTTCGGAAATCGTTACGGAATCCATTATTCCGAGATCCACAGTGCGAAGAGTGTGAGGAGAATAACAAATTTCAGCCATTTCCTCTCACGATAGACAACGCAATGGGCAATGGACTTCACTTACCAATCGAGAGAAGTGGTTAACAGACAAGCAACAGTGTGTGAAGTAACCGCAGAAATCAATGTGGGGCGTACGACGAACGTATCCGTTAGGACAGTGTGGCGAAATTTGGCGTTAATGGTCTATGGCAGCAGACGACGCCTGTAGCGCTTCTTCTGGGTTCTTAGCGGTTGGTCCCTACACGACTGGAAAATAATGACCCGGTCTGGTGACTCCGGATTTCAGTTGGTAACAGCTGATGGTAGGGTTCGAGTGTGGCGCAGACCACACGAAACCTCGGACACAAATTGTCAACAATTCACTTTTCAGGCTCCATAATTGTGTGAGCTGTGTTTACAAGGAATGTAGTCGGTTCTCTAGTCCAGCTGAACAAATTATTGGCTGGTTATGTTCGGCTGCTTGGAGACCATTTGCCGCCATTCATGGACTTCATGTTCCAATACATCGAAGGATTTTTTTATTGACGACAGTTGTTCGTTACTCGTTTGAAGGACATTCTGAACAATTTGAGTGAGTGAGTTGGTCACCCAGACTGCCCGACATGAATCCCATCGAACATTTATGGAACATAACCGAGATGCCAATTCTTGCACACACTCCTGCACCAGCAACACTTCCACAATTATGGACGGCTATAGAGACAGCATGGCTAAATATTTTTGCAGCGGACTTTCAACTACTTGTTGGGTTCATGCCACTTCGAGCTGCTGCACTATGCCGGGCAAAGGGAGGTCCGACGCAATACTAGGAGCTATCCCAAGACTTTTGTCACTACTTTGGCGGTTCCCAGTTTTTCAAATTGTTGCCAGAGGGCAAAGAAGCGATACCACGTTCCCGCCCGGAGAAGTCGCACCAGCTTGTAGACGTGTCAAAAATGGTTCAAATGGCTCTGAGCACTATGGGACTTAACATCTGTGGTCATCAGTCCCCTAGAACTTAGAACTACTTGAACCTAACTAACCTAAGGACATCACACACATCCATGCCCGAGGCAGGATTCGAACCTGCGACCGTAGCAGTCGCGCGGTTCCGGACTGAGCGCCTTAACCGCTAGACCACCGCGGCCGGCTTGTAGACGTGTCAGCTGGTGCCGATGCTACAGCCTGAACTGCCAACATCGGTCAGTTTACCACGTCATTAATGGGATTTGAGAACCAAGTATCTCGTTAGTTGTGTTGCACGTGCGCACACGCCGTGTTCTTCTTACCGTGTGCCTCACCTTGCTGACAGAGGACATCTCGAGCCCTGATCCCCGGCAGTATGAGCTGGTAGTCTTGCACTATCTTATGTAGCTGCCAAGCCGACTGTGGTATAATTTGACACGCAAGCGCGCTGCTTTGACGCCTACATTTTAACAAGCTGTTTGCCTTTTTCTTGTTTTAAACGGACATGGTTTTCTAAAGCAAACAAGGACCCAAGAAGTGGAACTTTCAAACGCAAAGTTGAATTTTTGTCTATTTATCTAAGAACGATGGTTGTACGGTGAATATTTGTTTGTGTTTCCGGAGAAATACTTTCTTTTTTTTTTTAAATAATGGCTGGGCTGACTTTCGTATGTGCGATCTGTTTGTGAAGAGTGTGACTTTTAATATTTCATGTTTGCAATGCATTATTGTGGATTAAACATTGTGGTGTAGGTGAGGAACCACTTCGGCATTCACACAAACGGGTGCAAAAATCGCCTAAAATCCATATTTTGGATGGCCCGAGTATCGCACCAGCTATCATTCATCTGGAGCGAGGATTGGATCACTGTTTGGCTCAACTTTTCACTTCTGTATTTACTGGCAACTAACGGCAAAAAAATAGTTCAAATGGTTCTGAGCACTATGCGACTTAACTTCTGAGGTCATCAGTCGCCTAGAACTTAGAACTAATTAAACCTAAGGACATCACACACATCCATGCCCGAGGCAGGATTCGAACCTGCGACCGTAGCGGTCGCTCGGATCCACACTGTAGCACCTAGAACCGCACGGCCACTCCCGCCGGCAACTAACGGCAATTTTTATTTTCTTTTTCTTTAATACATATACATACATACAAATAAATAATGAACCTAATTTAATTTTTGTGTAGAAGGATGCATAACATAATTCCAGAGATGAATTAAAACAGTTCGAATCCTCCGTTTTCGAGCGGACTTTCTGAGAGGTTTCCCTCTGTTACCAGATGACTGCCGAAATTGCAATAACCTAAATATTGCTCATTTCGAATTCCCTCTATTCCACTCCCAACTTGCTGCACTCATCTTTTAACCATTAAAAATTCGACACATGCTATAAGGAAAGTAATGTTCGTCAATCATTTGTCGATGAAGGGAATATCTGCAGCGTTCACTTTATGTCCGGATTCCACGCTGTGCTCAGCTGCAATGCGCCTTCTCTATTGATGGTGTTATCACACATATTGAACTCTATTATTCTGCACACGTCTGAGAGCCCGAGACAAATTTGTTCAGTAATATCACACCGTGGTACTCATCTTTTTTCTTTTTCATTTTCCCCAAATTAAGTGGAACCGTTCAGTTCATCCTGTATCCGTCATTTTCTTCGACTCTAAGTACAAGAACACGTCAACTGACTCAATAACGTCATTTAATAATATCACGTGTGACATTTAGTATTCCGTGTCTGCAATGAAGAGCCAAAGAAAGTGGTACACCCGCCTAATATCGTGTAGGGCCCTCACGAGGAAGGAGAAGTGTCGCAACACGACGTGGCATGGACTCGAATAACGTCTAACGTAGTGTTGGAGGGAATGACATTGTGAATCCTGCAGGGCTGTCTATAAATCCGTAAGCGTACGAGAGGGTGCAGATGTCTTCTGAACAGCACGTTGCAGGGCATCCGAGATATGCTTAATAATGTTCGTCTCTGGGGAGTTTTGCGGCCAGCGGAAGCGTTTAAACTCAGAAGAGTGTTCCTGGAGCCACTCTGTAGCAATTCTGGACGTATGGGGTGTCGCATTATCGTGCTAGAATTGCCCACGTCCGTCGGAATTCACAATGGGCACGAATGGATGCAGGGGAGCAGACAGGATGCTTACGTACGTGTCACCTGTCAGAGTAGTATCTATGTAGGAGTCCCATATCAGGAGTCCCATATCACTCCAACTGGTCACGTCCCTCACCATTACAGAGCCTCCACCAGCTTGAACAGTCGCCTGCTGACATGCAGGGTCCATGGGTTCATGAAGTTGTCTCCATACCCGTACACGTCCATCCGTTAGACACAATTTGAAACGAGACTCGTCAGACCAGGCAACATGTTTTCAGTCATCAACAGTCAAATGTCGGTGTTGACGGGCCCAGGCGAGAGGTAAGGTTTGTGTCTTGTAGTCATAAAGAGTACACGAGTGGGCCTTCGGTCCTGAAAGCCCATATCGATTATGTTTCGCTGAATGGTTCGTACACTGACACTTATTCACGGCCCAGCATTGATATCTGCAGCAATTTGTGGAAGGGTTGCACTTCTGTCACGCTGAACGATTCTCTTCAGTTGCCGTTGGTCCCGTTCTTGCAGGATCTCTTTCCGGCAGCAGCTATATCAGAGATATTCACGGTACACTCGTGAAATGGCCGTATGGGAAAATTCCCACTTCATAATTACCTCGGAGGTGCTGTGTCCCATCACTCGTCCGCCGACTATAGCACCACGTTCAAACTCACTTAAATTTTAATAACCTGCAATTGTAGCAGCAGTAACCGATCTTACAACTGCGCCAGACACTTGTCTTATATAGCGGTTGCCGACCGTAGTGCTGTATTCTGCCTGTTTACATATCTCTGTATTTGAAAACGCATGCCTACACCAATTCCTCTGGCGCTTCACTGTAGAAACGCCACGGCCTTGGGGTGAAAGTAGTAGGGCAAACAAAGGACTCGCTCGTCACGATGCACATTTGACGTCAGAAACGGGCAGAAACGAAAGCCTCAGCTGATTGTGGGCACGTGGCGGCCTTGGCTGTGCTCGGCGCGTGCAGGACGTCGCCCGCGCTGCGGACGCGAGCCCTGTGCCGAGGGGACAATGGCGGTCGCGTTGAGGAGCACAACGCGTGCCGCGCGGAAACTTTCTTGTGCCAGCGCACCCCACACCACCCAGCCCAGCCACTGTCGGCTTCAGAAGTGCCGCCGCTGGCTCATTGAGGCTCCACAAAGGCGCCTCCCAGGGGGCCGTGTAGCGGCGCGCGCGACATCTTGTTTCACCCTCGAATAAGCAGCGTCTCCCCGCAAGTCGAGAGCCGCGCCGCGGTGTCCTCCTCGCGACAGTTAGCCTTGTCGTGGGCGTTTAACGGCGGGAGGCCGTTGTACGTGCAGCCTTCTCCCTGCCGTTAGTGGCTGCAGCAGCTGTCGGGATCACGCCACGTTGTGAAACTTCTTTTGCTATTACAGTGGTAGCTTTCACGACCGGAAGTCTTAGTTGCTGGTAAATCTTCCGGGGTGGGGTGGTCGTGGTCCAGGAAACACTTCTGTCCATAATGTTTCGCCCAGAGCCGTGCTGGATACCCCTAGTGCTGCTTGTGGTTCAGCTGACTCTGACTGACGGTTCGGACGGTGTTGACCGACATAAATACAGCGTGCCCATAAATTATCTATACAGCTTAAGAATTTATATATTAAAAAACTAGAAACCCGCCTGGATTGCGAAGAAAGCACCTAGTGTTAACCTAGGTTTCGTCGTAAATAACCACACCTTCTTCAGAACAATAAAACCCTCAAGTGCCTAAGAAGACCTTTGTCGATTAAAAAAACACAATAGCTATACATTTGTAAGTGAGCGACCATTTGTAGCTGCAATTTATGGTGGGTCATGGCCCATCGAACATAGGCCGGTGTGAGGTGGAGCGTACACCATTAAGTTAAGTAGTGGTTTAGACTTTGTACGTATGTACTGTTTGTGTTTTCCTTTTTTTCGTTTATAAATGTATAGCTATTGTGGTTTTTAATCATTCACAAAGGTCTTCTTAGGCACTTGTGGGTTTTATTGTTCTGAAGAACGTGTAGTTATCTACGCCGAAACCTAGGTTAACACTAGGTGCTTTTTTCGCAATCGAGGCGGGTTTCTAGTTTTTTAATATATTAACCAACGATTGCTGACGCGCTGCGATGTTGAAGATTCTGAAGAATTTATACCTTTAAAATGGTATTAGATATTAACAAATGGTTGTCAACATATGATAACGTTACTCATAAAGCGTTTTCTACTTCCAGGTGACGCAATTCTGATGCAAAACTGAACTGGTAAACCCGATAAATTGCAGATGCCACAGGCGAAAGCTCAGTGTGCGGGCTGGTTAATACAGACGATGTCCGATAACCAAGTGCAACGACATATTTGAACACGGTATGGAAGGCAACCAGCATCCCGACAAAATATTCGAGCTTGGCGTACCGCAGTTTTAGAAACAGCTAGCGTTATCCATAAATCGTGCCTAGAATATCCACTGCAAACCGTTCGCGCTTAGGTTTTTCCGTAGGATTTAATGCTTGAAGTAGCGGCACCTTCTAGGGATATAGCCCAACCTCTTATGCAAGACATAGTGCTCTGCTACTGCCTGCTTTCCATCGTTGTGCCCGCCGTACGCAGCGGTTTTGTCGGACTCCTTGCAAACGTCTACGTACCTTTGACACCCAGTCAACATGGGTTTAGAAAACATCGTTCCTGTGAAACACAACTAGCTCTTTATTCACGCGAAGTGCTGAGTGCTATTGACAAGGGATCTCAGATCTATTCCGTATTCCCGGATATCCGGAAGGCATTTCATGCTGTACCATACAAGCGGCTCGTAGTGAAGTTGCGTGCTTATGGAATATTGTCTCAGTTATGTGACTGGATTTGCGATTTCCTGTCAGAGAGGTCACAGTTCATAGTAATTGATGGAAAGTCATCGAGTAGAACAGAAGTGATTTCAGGCGTTCCCCAAGGTAGTGTTATAGGCCCTTTGTTGTTCCTTATCTATATAAACGATTTGGGAGACAATCTGAACAGGCGTCTTCGTTTGTTTGCAGATGACGCTGTCGTTTATCGACTAATAAAGCCATCATAAGATCAAAACAAACTGCATAACGATTTAGAACAAATATCTGAATGGTGCGAAAAGTGGCAGTTGATCCTAAATAACGAAATTGGTGAGGTCATCCACATGAGTGCTAAAAGGAACTCTTTAAACTTCGGTTACACGATAAATCAGTCTAATCCGAAAGCCATAAATTCAACTAAATACATAGGTATTACAATTACGAACAACTTAAATTGGAAAGAACACATGGAAAATGTTGTGGGAAGGCTAACCAAAGGCTGCGTTTTAGTGGCAGTATACTTAGAAAATGTAACAGATCTACTAAGGAGACTGCCTGCACTACGCTTGTCCGTCCTCTTTTAGAGTACTGCTGCGCGGTGTGGGATCCTTACCAGGTAGGACTGACCTAGTACATCGATAAAGTTCAAAGAAACGCAGCACGTTTTGTATTATCGCGAAATATGGGAGAGAGTGTCACAGAAATGATACAGGATTTGCGCTGGAAATCATTAAAAGAAAGGCGTCTTTCGTTGCGACGAAATCTTCTCACGAAATTCCAATCACCAACTTTCTCCTCCGAATGCGAAAATATTTTTTTGACACCGACCTACATAGGGCGGAACGATCACCACGATAAAATAAGGGAAATCAAGGCTCGTACGGAAAGATATAGGTGTTCATTCTTTCCGCGCGCTATACGAGATTGGAAAAATACAGAATTGTGAAGCTGGTTCGATGAACCCTCTGCCAGGCACTTAAATGTGATTTGCAGAGTATCCATGTAGATGTAGATGTAGATGTACCTTGCCCACGCCGGTGTCTGAAACCCGTGGGCGCCCCGCCGCCTTTTTGTGAAGAACTCTAATTGTTTCCATAAATGAATTATGCCGTCTCCGAATAGATTGTCGGGATGGTGGTTGCCTTCCATATCGTGGTCGAATTTTTCGTTGCACTTGGATATCGAACGTCATCTGAATGAGCCAGGACACACTCTGAGTTTCTCCTGTTGCGTCCAGATTTTATCAGGGCTTCAGGTTCAATTTTGCGTCAGAATTGCGTCACCTGCAAGATAAAAAATTTTATGAGTTATTTTATCACATGTTGAAAACCATTTGTTAATATCTAGTACAGCTTTAAAGTGATTAAACTCTTTACTTGTAAAGATAATTTATGGGCTCCTGTATTGTAAAAAGTGACATGGTAGAACTTTACACGTGATTAGCAGAAGCAATCCTTGTCCAGACAAAACTTAACTATTTAACTTACGTTTGCCAAGGATAAAACTCACCCGTCGACTCTGTGGTGTCACCGCCAGACATCACACTTGCTAGGTGGTAGCCTTTAAATCGGCCGCGGTCCATTAGTATACGTCGGACCCACGTGTCGCCACTGTCAGTGATAGCAGACCGAGCGCCACCACACGGCAGGTCTAGAGAGACTTGCCAGCACTCGCCCCAGTTGTACAGTCGACGTTCATAGCAATGGTTCACTGACAAATACGCTCTCATTTGCCGAGACGATAGTTAGCATAGCCTTCAGCTACATATGCTACGACCTAGTAAGGCGCCGTATTCAATTGATATTTATTATGTGAAGCATGTATCATCAAGAGCGATGTTCTACAATTGTGGATTAAAGTTAAGTATTATATCAACTACGTACTTTATTTGCAATTCTCAAGATGTTGTCCTGTTCCAGACCTCACGCCAGTCAGCGTGTAATTAAACGTGTGCATTTCGGCCTCCTCTAGCAACCCAGTGTTGGCGCTTCTGCCAACACTACATATTGGCGACGAGTCTAAAATGGTTCTTCTTTTTTCTACTTGCTTAATTTACTTGTGTCATGGCTTCGCCACAATCTCCAGATGTAATGTCCGAATTTTATCGCTTGGAGAATCAGCAGACGCAGGCCTTATTGGATGCCCTTGGAGAGCTCGTCCAGGGTCAACGTGCAATGCAAAACGATGCGGCATCCGCCGCTCCACCGCTACCGCAGCCACAACACGCAGTTGCACCACCTTTTCGTCCGTTTGATGCGGCACTGGAAAGCTGGACGGAGAGGTCACGCCAATTTGGATTCCATCTCGCCGCCTACAGAATTCAAGGTAACGAGCGGCAGCCATTTTTGTTGGCATGTGTAGGTGTGTCCACCTACCATGTGATAATGAAATTGTTTCCCCGACGCGACGTAGCAACTCTGTCCTACGAAGAAATTTTGTCGGCATTAGATGCATATTTCCAAGAATCAGTCAATGTAGTTGCAAAAAAGTATACGTTCTTTCGTACAAAACGTACATCCGGTCAAACTAATCGGGAGTGGGTTGCAACTTTGCAAGGCCTTACAGGGATTGTGCTTTTGAGTGTGAATGTGGACTCCCTTATTCAGATACAATGGTACGTGATGCAATTGCACAAAACGTTTCTGATGTTCGTATAAGGGAACAAATTTTGAAACTAGTCAATCCCTCCCTTCAACAAGTGATGGACATATTGGATAGGCAAGACACACTTGACTTTGCTCAGGAATCCTTTGAAACTTCGCCAGCTGTGTGTCACATTAACCGGCCCGCCGGGCGAGCTGCACGGAACAGTAAACAGCCCTCGCGCTCATCCGCGCAGCTGCCGCCAAGCTCTCAATCACGTGTCCTGCGGCAGCAAGCAAATGCAGTGCTAAAATCATGCCCGCGGTGTGCAGCCAGACATTCGCGTGAAAACTGCCCTTCACGCCAAGCTATTTGCTTTTTCTGTAATTAAAAAGGACGTGTTCAAAATTTTTGCCAGAAAAAGCTCAGATCGGACACTAACAACCATTCCAGGCCCTTTCCTTCGCGCCGAAATCGAACCAAGAATGCTCAGGCTCATGAACCTTCGCCCATGAATATTCATGTAGTTCAATCCACTCCCCCCAGTGCCACTCTCTCTAACAGTGACTGTGTGCGTCCCACAAAAAGTGTGCGTTGACGTCGCCGGGAATCACGTCAATTAGCAAGTGATTCTGTACCAGTGTCTGTTCAAATTGCACGAGACAGTCGCTCTTGTCGTCAGCAGGACAATAAACTTTTTGTAGATTTGGACATTCGTGGCAACGTGATCCCATTCCAGCTCGATACCAGAGCTGCAGTTTCATTGATCAATAAAGACACGTGCAAACAACTGGGCACACCTCCGTTGCGTGCCGCAAATGTTAAGTTAAATAGTTATTCCGGTCAGAATATCCCTGTGTTAGGACAGTGCAGCCTTCTTGCCACATACAAGGGACAAACAAAACTTGTGTCATTTTACGTACTTCGTTCTTCTTCTGCAGTGAACTTGTTTGGTTTAGATTTATTTCAGTTGTTTAACTTGTCTATAGTAAATCAGGTCTTATCAGTGAACCAATCTGTGGCTTCAGACAGTGTTTCTCGTCTATGTGAAGAATTTGCAGACATTTTTGCACCGGGCCTAGGTTGCGCTAAGAACTATAAAGCCCATTTGGAACTGAAAGTAAACGCGCAACCGAAATTTTTCAGAGCGCACAATGTTCCCCACGCATTGCGTGATGAGGTCGCACGGACATTACACGGTTTGGAATCACAAGGTGTGATTGAACGTGTGCAGGCTTCTCTCTGGGCATCACCCTTAGTAATTTTGCCAAAACCTTCCGGAAAATTGAGACTTTGTCTGGACTTCAAAGCTACAGTGAATCCACAATTAGTGATTGCAACTTTTCCTTTACCCAGCCCGGAAGATCTTTTTGACAAACTGTGCCCGGGTAAATATTTTTCGAAATTGGACCTAGCAGATGCGTACTTGCAACTACCAGTGGATGGTTCAAATGGTTCAAATGGCTCTGAGCACTATGCGACTTAACTTCTGAGGTCATCAGTCGCCTAGAACTTAGAACAAATTAAACATAACTAACCTAAGGACATCACACACATCCATGCCCGAGGCAGGATTCGAACCTGCGACCGTAGCGGTCGCTCGGTTCCACACTGTAGCGCCTAGAACCGCACGGCCACTCCGGCCGGCAACTACCAGTGGACGACGAATCCCAGTGCGTCTTGGTGGTTAACACGCATCTTGGTTTGTACCGATTCAAAAGACTGCCATTCGGGTGTGCATCCGCCCCTGCATTGTTCCAGCAATATCTGCAAACTGTTTGTGCCTCGGTCCCTACTGCAGCAAACTATCTGGACGATATTGTGATCTCCGGAAAGACGGAAGAAGAACATTTAGCCAACCTCCGAACATTATTTCAGGTCTTGCGCCAAAATGGTCTTCGCTTGCGGAAGGACAAATGTGTGTTTTTTGCTCGTGATTTACCATATCTGGCACATGTAATCAATGCCCAAGGCATACATCCTAGTCCAGAGTACCTCCGTGCCATACAAGACTTGCCTTCGCCGCAGAATTTGAAGCAGCTACAGAGTGTGCTGGGTAAAATAAATTACCACCATCGCTAAGTGTGCAATGCCTCTTCCATTTCAGCTCCGCTTCATCGCTTATGCCGTAAAGGTGTTCCGTTCGTCTGGACGACGGAATGCGAACGCGCCTTTCGCCAGTTGAAATCGGCGTTGCTTTCAAATACTTGCCTTACGCCATTCGATCCCCAGAAACCCCTTTCGTTGATGGTCGATGCATCGGATTTCGAGATCGGTGCTGTGCTTGTGCACAAAGATGGGTCACACGATCGCCCTATTGCCTTTGCGTCCAAATTACTCTCGTCTGCGCAAAGAAATTATTCACAGATCGAGAAAGAAGCTTTGGCTCTCGTATTTGGTGTTACTAAGTTTCATGATTTCTTGTATGGTCGTCACTTTACCATCATCACAGACCACAAACCTTTGACATCGCTTTTTCATCTGAACAAGTCTGTACCTCCACGTACAGCGCAGAAATTCATTCGCTGGTCTATTTTCCTCTCGCAGTACCGCTACGATATCTTGTATCGGTCCACTGCTAAGCACGGAAACGCCGATGCGTTGTCCCGTTTGCCTGTTGCTGAGGATAGAGCATTCGATTCTTCCGAACTTGCTTGCATGTTCATTGATGCGGAAACCGATGACGTGGTCGAATCGTTTCCGTTTGATTTTCGTCGTGTAGCTACAGCCACAGCTGCTGACCCTGTCCTTGCTACCGTTTTGCGTTTTGTTGCTACGCAATGGCCCTTGTCAAAGTCACGGATCGAGGATCCGTTGGTTCGCCGGTTTGTTGCTCACAAGGAGAGACTTTTTGTACGACGTGGTGTTTTGCTGTTGCGTTCTGATAATGATCAGTCTCGGGTCGTGGTCCCACGTTCGTTACAGTCCTCTGTCTTACGGCTTCTCCACCAAGGACATTGGGGTATAGTGCGAACGAAACAACTTGCTCGTCAGCACTGTACTTGGTTCGGAATCGATGCTGCGATTACGAGTATGTGCTCTTCTTGCATGGCGTGTGCCGAACAACAATCCGCACCACCGCGGAAATTCTTTGCATGGCCGAAAGCCACTTCCCCTTGGCAACGCTTACACATAGATTTTGCTGGTCCATTCTGGAATGCTCGATGGTTGGTTGTTGTCGATTCATTCAGCAATTTTTCTTTTGTTGTCCGGATGTCTTCCACGACGTCATCTGCCACCATCCAAGTGTTATCCGCTATCTTTTGCATTGAAGGTCTTCCTCAGACTATTGTTTCCGACAATGGCCCACAATTGATGTCCGCAGAATTTCAGTCATTCTGCAAGGCCAATGGTATTCAACATCTGACATCCGCACCGTTTTCGCCTGAGTCAAACGGTGCCTCTGAACGATTGGTCCGGACTTTCAAGTCACAGATGTTGAAGTTGAAAGAGTCGCATTCTCGGGAGGACGCGTTATTGCTCTTTTTGTCATCGTATCGCTCTCAGCCCCGAGATGGTCGCTCGCCGGCTGAGTTGCTCCACGGTCGTCCTCATCGAACCTTGATGTCTTTGCTGCATCCGCCGCATCAGGTTCCTGTGCAGTGGCAGCCACCTGCTATTGCTCCAGGCGACGTTGTATACTATCGCAACTATCGCGGTTCACGGCGTTGGCTCGCAGGGCGCATTCTTCGCTGCCTCGGCCGCGCTATTTATCTGGTTTTGGGGGCCACTTGTGAGGTGCGTCGGCATCTCAAATAGCTGCGCCTCTGTCGTCGCACGGGTTCTGCCGCTCCCCGTCTGCTTTCAGCGACGGTGCCGTCCGGTCAGCGCCCTGGGGACCCATCTACTGGCTCGCCTCATCCCCAGGTGTTACCGACGCTGCCTTCCATTTTGCCCCATGGCGACGCGCCGCCGCCGCCTCTGCTGCCTGTTCTACCGCCGGCGCCGCCCGCAGTGGACGCTTCGCTGCAGCTGCCAGGCGCCTCCCTGGGTCACGCGCCGCCGATCGCTTCCCGTGACCAGCTGTCCTCCGACATGGAACTTTTGCCCGCTCCGGACCAGATGTCGTCTTCAACCGGCGGCTGCCCCGACGCGATGGAGGTCGACCCTACGGCCCCTCCTGTCTCTTTACGGGCGCATACACCGCATGTTGGCGTGCACCCTGGACTAGGTTCCTAGTTCCCCTCGGACCGAATGGCCGGGTGCGGGTGGCACAGCCTCGCCTGTTGTTAGGCTCCCCACCTCGTCGCATACGTCAACATGGGGTCCTCCCCACGGCGGGCGGAAGCCTTATAACACAACCGTTCGTCGATTTGCGGGGGAGGAATGTGGTGTCACCGCCAGACACCACACTTGCTAGGTGGTAGCCTTTGAATCGGCCGCGGTCCATTGGTATACGTCGGACCCACGTGTCGCCACTGTCAGTGATTGCAGACCGAGCGCCACCACATGGCAGGTCTAGAGAGACTTACTAGCACTCGCCCCAGTTGTATAGCCGTAGTTCATAGCAATGGTTCACTGACAAATACGCTCTCATTTGCCAAGACGATAGTTAGCATAGCCTTCAGCTACATTTGCTACGACCTAGCAAGGCGCCGTATTCAATTCATATTTATTATGTGAAGCATGTATCATCAAGAGCGATGTTCTACAATTGTGGATTAAAGTTAAGTATTATATCAACTACGTACTTAATTTGCAATTCGCAAGATATTGTCCTGTTCCAGACTTCACGCCAGTCAGCGTGTAATTAAACGCGTGCATTTCGGCCTCCTCTAGCAACCCAGTGTTGGCGCTTCTGCCAACACTACAGACTCTGTAAAGCTATTGCCCACTTACAGAAAAAATTTCAAGGCTTCTTCTTTGCCTTTAGAATATCCCCATGTTTACATATTTCGATAGCATCTCAATACAGCCATGTACAATACTGCGACACTGCCATTTATTTATTTATTTATTTATTGTTCCGTGGGACCAAATTAAGGAGAAGTCTCCATGGACATGGAACGACTCAATACATGGAATTATAGCACGATAGTAGAAACAGATAAAATGAAATATAAAAAAATACATATTCAGGTGATAAGTCTTAAGTTTAAATAAAGAAAATCAACAACGTAACACTGGAATTTGCTTAATTTTTTAGCTCTTCCAGGAGCTCCTCGACAGAATAGAAGGAGTGAGCCATGGGGAAACTCTTCCGTTTAGACTTAAAAGAGTTTGGGCTACTGCTAAGATTTTTGAGTTCTTGTGGTAGCTTATTGAAAATGGATGCAGCAGAATACTGCACTCCTTTCTGCACAAGAGTCATGGAAGTGCATTACACGTGCAGATTTTATTTCTGCCTAGTATTAACTGAGTGAAAGCTGCTAACTCTTGGGAATAGGCTAATAGTGCTAACAACAAACGACATTAAAGAAAATATATACTGTGAGGGCAATGTCAGAATTCCCAGACTATTGAATAGAGGTCGACAAGAGGTTCTCGAACTTACACCACATATAGCTCGAACAGCCCGTTTTTGAGCCAAAAATACCCTTTTTGAATCAGAAGAATTACACCAAAAAATAATACCATACGACATAAGTGTATGAAAATATACGAAGTAGACTTCTTTCGTGTTGAACTGTCACTTATTTCAGATACTGTTCTAATGGTAAATAAAGCAGCATTTAGTTTCTGAACAAGAGCCTGGACGAGGACTTTCCACAACAGCTTACTATCTATCCGAACGCCTAGGAACTTGAAATGTTCTCTCTTATAATATGCCCATTCTGTCTGATCAAAATATCGGTTCTTGTGGAATTGTGAGTTAGAAACTGTAAAAACTGAGACTTACTGTGATTTAGCATCAAATTATTTTCCACAAGCCACGAACTTATTCCATGAATAACATTATTTGATACTGTTTCAATATTACACACAAGATCCTTCACTACCAAGCTGGTGTCATCAGCAAACAGAAATACTTTTTAATCACCTGTAATACTAGAAGGCATATCATTTATATAAATAAGAAACAGCAGTGGCCCCAGCACCGCCCCTTGGGGAACGCCCCCCCTTAACAGTGCCCCATTGAGACTGAACATCACTACCACTCTCAATATTGCAGAGAATTACCTTCTGCTTTCTGTTCTTAAAGTAAGAGGCGAACCAATTGTAAGCTACTCCCCTTACTCCATAATGGTTCAACTTCTGCAGCAATATTTTGTGGTCAACACAGTCAAAAGCCTACGTTAAATCAAAGAAAACACCTAGCGTTAGTAGCCTTTTATTTAATCCGTCCAAAACCTCACAGAGAAAAGAGAATGTAGTATTTTCAGTTGTTAAAACATTTCTAAAACCAAACTGTACATTTGACAGCAAATTATGTGAATTTAAATGCTCCAGTAACCTTGTATATACAACCTTCTCGATAACTTTAGCAAACACCCATGGCATAGAAATAGGCCTAAAATTGTCAATATTATACCTGTCTCCCTTTTTATAAAGTGGCTTCACTACCGAGTAGTTTAATCGGTCAGGAAACAGACCACTCCTAAAGGAAAAGTTACAGATAAGGCTAAGTACTGGGCTAACATACATAGAATAATACTTCAGTATTCTGCTAGATACCCCGTCATATCCATGAGAGTTCTTGGTCTTTAGTGATTTAATTATTTACTCAATCTCCCCCTTGTCAGTATCATGGAGGAGCATTTCAGGTAACAATCTCAGAACACTTTTTTCTAAGAGCGCTATGTGATTCTCTGTTGGGACTAGGTTTCTGTTTAGTTCACCTGCTATATTCAGAAAGTGATTATTAAATACTGTATATATATGCGACTTATCAGTAACACGGACATTCCCACTACGCACTGATTCTATATCCTCGACCTATCTCTGCAGACCAGCCACCCCCTTTACGACTGACCATATGATTTTAATTTTATCCTGAGACTTAGCTATTCTATCTGCTCGCCACATACTTTTTGCCTTCCTAATAACATTTTTAAGCACCTTACAATACTGTTTGTAATGGGATGCTGCATTTAGATTTTGACTGTTTCTAACGATTTGATATAATTGCCTCTTTGTTCTACAAGATATTCTTATCCTCTAGTCAGCCACCCAGGCTGCCTGTTTGTGCTAGTACCCTGTTTTGAACGGTCTAACGGAAAGCAGCTTTCAAAGAGCACGAGAAAAGTCTTGAGAAAAGCATTCTATTTATCATCTACTGTATCAGCGCTATAAACATCTTGCCACTCTTGTTCCTTGATAAGGTTTACAAAGGTCCGGTGAGCCGGCCTGCCTGTGGATGGTTTTTGGCGGTTTTCTATCTGCCTCGGCGAATGCGGGCTGGTTCCCCTTATTCCGCCTCACCTACACTATGTCGGCGATTGCTGCGCAAACAAGTTCTCCACGTACGCGTACACCACCATTACTCTACCACGCAAACATAGGGGTTACATTCGTCTGGTGTGAGACATTCCCTGGGGGGTCCACCGGGGTCCAAACCGCACAATAATCCTGGGTTCGATGTGGGGCGGCGGAGGGGTGAAGTGGACTGCGGTAGTCGTCGTGGGGTTGCGGACCACTGTGGCTGCGGCGGGGACGGAGCTTCTCCGTCGTTTCTAGGTCCCCGGTAAACATAACATAAACAGAACTCATGTACTCTTACAGCAAACATGCGGAGCGCGTGACGAATTACGCGACGTACTGCTCCCTGGGTTTAATCGGAAACGTTTATTGGCGGATCCATATTGATTCTCCCGTTTGTTACCTATCACATAAGTCTAAATAACGGTGACCCACGACACAAATCCAAAATCAAAAATCAAAAGCCCTGTAGCTGTTTAACTACTTTCCATAAGGATTGCGAGACCCGACCGCTGGAATGGAGTACGTTCACAGCTAACGGTTCAGTACACCGCCAACAACTGCCTACTGGCAATTCCCACCGATAATCACCGCCGCTACAGAACAGGGCCGGCCGGTGTGGCCGTGCGGTTTTAGGCGCTTCAGTCTGGAACCACATGACCGCTACGGTCGCAGGTTCGAATCCTGCCTCGGACATGGATGTGTGTGATGTCCTTAAGTTAGTTAGGTTTAAGTAGTTCTAAGTTCTAGGGGACTGATGACCACAGATGTTAAGTCCCATAGTGCTCAGAGCCATTTGACCATTTTGAACAGAACAGGAATACAGTTGAAAGACAGTAGGAAAGAAGCTGCACAAAAATATCTTTCTCAGATTTTCACTGAAACAAAATAACTTACTGGCTTGTACTAATCCTCGCCAAGCTCTTCTCGTTCACTAAGACACTTCCGCCCAGCCACCTACTGGCTCCTCGATTTCACGTGAGACTCCTGCTTACTGTGAGTTGATTTCCACCTCTGTTCACCAAATATGTGCCGTAGCTGTAAGATTTGATTGTTCCAGATTGGTTTTGGTAGCAGCGCAACTAGAGATGTGGACCGATAGAACTTTGAAATGTAAATTGCATATCACGATCTGCCAATTGATCTATACTGTATAATTAGCTAAAATTCTCGGACTACTTCTCCGAGTGAATGCAGGTTCAGGTTGTACAATAAGCGAAAGAAAGATATTGAACATCTGTAACGAATTCACACCGCTGGCGGATCGGTTCCATGTCGAAATGTTGCGTCTCTCACACAAAAGGCTGAAAATAGAAACAATTAATAGATGTTAGTCAGCGTAAATATGTAAACTGGTATGACAAGAAAGTACTAGAACACATTTTGTTTGGGCAATGCACGTGCTGACTCTGCCATCCAGAGGATGGTACAGATGACGAATACTGTCCTAGCACACGTTATGCCACACCTCCTCGAACTGTTCACGAAGTTGTGTAAGAGTTGTTGGTTGACAGGCTGCACGTTCCATCGTATTCCGCACCGTGCTCAACTGGAAATTAGCCCAGATAACCAGCTCACCAGGAAAGTTCCTGCACGTCTGGCAGAACACGCTGAGTTTCGTAGGCACTGTGTGGACGAGCATTATCCTGTTGGAACAACACATCAACTTCCCGTTGCAAGAAAGGTAAATGAACGGGCCTGACAACATTCTGCACATCCGAGTGCTGGCTACAGTCATCTACATAAACTACGAAGGTGAACGAGACTTCTAGATATCACACCCCAAACCGTAAGGCCTGGGTTGGGGCCACTGTGTCTTGGACGAATTTACTCCACGAGACAGCGTTAACGAGCTCTACGACGTACGTGCAAACAATCATCACTAGCCTGCTAGCAGAATCTGCTCTCATCGCTGACGACCACGGCGCGCTGTTCTATCTTCTAGATGCAAAATGATTTAGATAAGATATCTGTATGGTGTGAAAAGTGGCAATTGACCCTGAATAAAGACAAGTGCGAAGTTATTCACATGACTACTAAAAGAAATCAGCTAAATTTTGACTACGCGATAAGTCACACAAATCCGAGTGCTGTAAATAGAACTAAATACTTAGGGATTACAGTTACAAATAACCTAAACTGGAACGATCACATAGATAATATTGTGGGTAGAACAAATCTGGAGTATTGCTGTGCGGGTGGGATCCGCATCAGGTGGGACTGACGGGTGACATCGAAAAAGTACAAAGAAGGGTAGCTCGTATTGTATTATCGCGAAATAGGGGAGATAGTGTCACAGACATGATACGTGAGTTGGAGGGGCAATCATTAAAACAAAGGCGATTTTGTTGCGACGTGATCTTCTCATGAAATTTCAATCACCAGTTTCCTCCTCCGATTACGAAAACATTCTGTTGGCACCCACCTACACAGGGAGAAATGATCATCACGATAAAATAAGAGAAATCAGGGCTCGCACAGAAAAATTTAAGTGCTCGTTTTTCCCGCGTGCCGTTCGAGACTGGAACGCTAGAGAGACAGCATGGAGGTGGTTCATTGAACCCTCCGCCAGGCAATTTATTGTGAATAGCAGAGTAATCACGTAGATGTAGATGTAGATGATTCTCTGACAGCACCAGTCGAACTGTGCTAGTCGATACTGTGGCGTGAACGGAAGACGGGCAAGGGGCTCATGGCCATTTCGCAACCGTGCTGACACGTGTGGTCCCCACTGCCCTCTTATCAGTGCTCTGGTAGTTATACCATCTGCTGCTACTGCTGCCCTCTCACTGCGACGATCCTGGGGGGGGGGGGGGGGGGGGCGTCTCTGCAGCTTGGACGTCCAGAATCTCGTCTGCGGGACTGTGAATGTTCACAAGACCACTGATACCAGCATCGTTACAAACCTGACGCAGCACGTCCATCTTATGTGTCAATTCTCCGGTAGAACCACCCCACCGCTCGGAAGGCCACAACTTGACACCTTTCTAACACGCACGGTTGCCTAGAGGATGCATAAGTGCGTCTCTGTGTTATGGTTGCCTGCTTTCTTCACACTTTTGCAGTACACTGAGGCTTCTGGCATTTTATTCTAAAGGGTAGACACAGATACCACTACTCTGTCTATTGGCGAACGACGTTGAAACAAGTAGCAATACATCCACTATCTCCCGGGTGGCATATGCCGTCATCGAATCAGAATCGAAGTCGTCTTTCCAGTTATACTAATTTCTTTTTTTTTTTTTTTTTTTGGCAGTGTTTTATAATTTCTAGAGAGCTGCAGGGCACAACGCTTACATGATGAGAGAAGGATGGCAAAAGACAAAAGCGAACAGCCAGGCATCTCGTAGCCAATCTCGAAAAACATGAAGGCTTCGCTTTCGTTTAGTACGGATAACATATGGAATTTTGCTCAGGAATCATTACACAAAATTTAATAGAAAAAAATAGTTTTTAGAAAGGGGTGTTACAGTGGCGATCACCTGAATGCTCATTTAAATACAAAAACGGCCTTTTGACGCCCGCAGACGAGGACACATTTTGGGAATATTCAAAAGCAAAAAATGCCTCGGTTAGCCACGAAGTATCACCTCTTCACGACTTCTGAAATACACTGAGGAAACACCTCCTCTATCACACCGTCTCTAATGGCCTCACTGTCGACATGACGTTAAACTCTACCTTCCTTCCTTTCTACCATGTCAGAGAATACACGACTTTTACAACTCAATGGGACTGCCCGCCGACTTCTCAGTTTCGTAGACGGCTCCAAGAAATTATTTTCCATTTAAGCCTCTCAGTCAAGGCGAATGAGAAGGAGACTGTAGGCATTTTCATTGACCACGTCCGGCTCTCGCTTATTGCGTCTCTGTAATATGCTGATTCTTTGCAAGATTTGTACAAGTTTTTTTGCAATAATTGTAGGAAACACCGCAAGTCTCGGGTAAATCACTTGACCTTGAGGAAGCCACTTATGCCCAGACAACTACCCATTTGGTATGATTAGAAAAAGACCTACGAGTCAACTCCAGGCTGAAGGAAACCTCTTCCACCGACCCCGTTAATTCTTTACGTCAGCGACCTACCTATCATCCCACATGTTGTACTAGCACAATGGTGACACCACTCTGCTCATCAGCAGAAGGAGAATAAACGCAGTACTGAATAGAACGCAAAGACGACTCACAATGACCGAATAATGGGCCCGCGAGGATTAACAGTTAACGTGAACGAAACGAAAGCGGTATTGTTCACACGGAAGAGAGCTCAACTAAAACGTCAATGAAACAGCACAGAGATCGCCTGGTCAGATCGTTTAAGTACGTGAGAGAAGTGATTGACCAGAAGTTAAACTACAAAAATCCATACAACAACAGAGAGAGAGAAAAATACGATAAAATTACTTGTGTCCGTTTTTCGCGAGTACGGACATGAAAACAAGAACTAAACTCTGTCTTTATAAAGCAATATTATTACCAGCGATATTATGTGGTTGTTCCTGATGGGAAACAAAATGTCCATATACCTTCGAAATCTTACAAACAGTACAGAACAGGTGCTTAAGAATGTTATGGGAAGTACCACGATTGTCTAGGATATTACCAGCAATATTATTTGGTTGTTCTTAATGGGAAACAAAGTGTCCATCTAACACCGAAGTCTTACAAACAACACAAAGCAGGTGCTTAAGAAAGATATTGAAAGCACGAAGATGGTCAAAGATAAGAGACTTACGTGAAGAAACGGAGATTCTATTAATTCAAGATCAAATTACAGAAAAACTACACTGAGCTGCCAAAAAGTCATGGGATATCCTAATATCGTGTCGGACCTCCTTTTGACCCTCGTAATGCAATAACTCGACGTAGCAAGGACTTAAATGGTTCAAATGGCTCTGAGCACTATGGGACTCAACATCTGAGGTCATCAGTCCCCTAGAACTACTTAAACCTAAATAACCTAAGGACATCACTCACATCCATGCCCGAGGCAGGATTCGAACCTGGGACCGTAGCGGTCGCGCGGCTACAGACTGTAGCGCCTCGAACCGCTCGGCCACACCGGCCGGCAGCAAGGACTCAACAAGTCACTGGACGTCATCTGCAGAAATAGTGAACCAAGCTGCCTCTATAGCCTGCCATAACTGCGAAAGTTTGCCTGCACAGAATTTTGTGCAGCAACTGACCTCTCGATTATGTCCCATAAATGTTCTATGGGATTCGTGTCAGGCGACATCGGTGGCCAGCTCATTTGTTTCAATTGTCCACAATGTTCAACTTCTCATACTTCTTGGCTCGAAATCGTGTGGAAGATGGTTTTTCCGAAAGTCACATGATACGTCACCAATCTCATTCATTTCACACTCTAACCTCAGTAGTCGCTTTGTTGCGTCTTCTCCAATAATTTCAGAAATTCTGATGGAATGTTGTCCATCCCTTCTGCCATATTTGACTTTAATTCCCCGAAAGCTGTTTTAAATTATCACTCTAATAATAGGTCACCTATCTCTTTCCTATCGACTCATGATTTTTCTTCTGTCACGTCATCGGACAAATCCTCCCCCTCAATCAGGCCTTGAGTGTTCTCTTTCCACTTATATGCTCCCTCTTCTGAATTTGCCCGTGGAATTTCCATTGCACTCTTAACGTTACCACTCTTACTTTTGATTTCACCGACTGCTGTTTTGACTTTTCTATATGCCGAGTCAGTCCTTCAAACAGTCCTTTCCTTGTAGGTGTGTCTTCACATTTTTCCTGTAGCCATTTCGCCTTAGCTATCCTGCACTTCCTATTTATTTCACTCCTCAACGACTTGTATTTCTGTGTTTCTGAATTTCCCTGAACAGATTTGTACTTCCTTCTTTTAATGCTCAAGGGATGTTTTTCTTGTGTTAGCCATGGTTCCTTCGCAGTTATCTTTTTTGTAACTATTACTTCTTTCCAACTTCCGTGATTTCCCTTTTTAGAGGTGTACATTCCTCTTGAAATGAAATGCGTACTGAGCTATTCCTTATCGCAGTATTCATAGCCTCGGAGAACTTTTGTCGTATCTCTTCATTCCTTGTTACTTCTGCATCCAACTTCTTTGCGCACTGATTTTTCCTGACTATTCTCCTAAACTTCAGCCTACTCTTCACCAC
Organism: Schistocerca serialis cubense; assembly: GCF_023864345.2. NCBI lineage: Eukaryota > Metazoa > Arthropoda > Insecta > Orthoptera > Acrididae > Schistocerca > Schistocerca serialis. Next base: position 775,186,740 of record NC_064638.1, read on the forward strand.
TACTAAACCAAGGTCTGAGTCTAGATTAGCTCCTGAGTGCGCTTTGAAGTCCAGTATTTGATTCCAGAATCTCTGTCTGACCTTGATGTATCTCACTGATATCTTCCCGTATCTCCCGGCCTTTTTCCAAGTATAAGTCCTCCTCGTGTGATTCTTGAGCAGAGTATTCCTTGTTACTAACACAAATTCATAATTTTATGTAACACTGTTGGAGAACAGCGGTTTTTATTGTCATAAGATTCTTTAAAAACCATCTTGACCGCAGCTGTTGTTAACTTCTGACAGGTTTCGGCCTTTTAATCGTGGGCCATCATCAGAGCTTGCACTATTTGGATGACGGCGGTGGCGTATGACCCGCTGTGAAGGCCTCAGTCAGTGTAACTGTAACAGTGACTGAGGCCTCCACAGCGGGCCAGGCGCCATTGCCGTCATCCAGATAGTGCAAGCTCTAACGATGGACCGTAATTAAAAGGCCGAAAACAGTCATAAGTTAATATCGGTTGCCATCAAGACTGTAATTAAATAATCTTAGAAGCCTAAATGTATGGCAGAACTCAATTAGTCTTTCTCGTTCTCATTCCTTGTACCTAGCCCTTATCCTTCCGTAACTCATTCATCCTCGTATACTATCTCTTCGTCTTCGACTTGCACGTCGGCATGTATGCATGAACTACAGTTGTCGATCTCGGTTTGTTGTCGATTCTGAGGACAACAACCCTATCACTGAATTGTTCACAATAACACGCTCTCTGCTCTACCTTCCTATGCATAACGAATCCTACTCCCGTTATCCCATTTTCTGCTGCTGTCAATATATCTCTACACTAGTCTTACTAGAAATCCTTGTCTTCTTTCCATTTCATCTCAGCGACGCCCAATATATCTAGGTTGAGCCTTAGCATTTCCCTTTTCAGATTTTCTAGTTTCCCTACTACATTCAGACTTCTGACATTCCACGTCCCGACTCGTAGAACGTTATTCTTTCGTTGGTTGTTCAATGTTCTTCTCATGATCCCATCCCCTTTGCAGTCCCCTCCCAAAGATCTGAATGGAGGTTACTCAGGAATTTTTTGGCAATAGAGAGGTTATAATGACATTTCTGTGGAAAACATGAAATGTCTTTGATGTAGTGGTTTCCATTGCCTTCATCATCCTCATGCCGTTGATCGCTGCTTATTCTTCCACTTTTAAAGGCAGTTTCCCACCCCAAGGGCAAGAGTGCCCTGAACTTCTTCCCGCTCCTCTACCCTCTTTGACAAGGCCGTTGGCAGAATGAGGGTAACTTCTCATCCCGAAGTCTTCGGCCGCCATTGTTGATTTTTATTCAACATTTAAGCGGGTTGCGGGATTCTAGCCCGAGACCCAGGACGTTTCGATCACTTGTAAAGACGCTACCCTCCTGTTTTTTTGTTGATAGCATTTTGTTCTATAGCCCTCATTCGAGAGGCGACTGCCATATGTGAAGTGAGCATGAGAAAAAGATTTAATAACAAACAAAAGGATAACGTCCTACGAGTCGGTATGTAAAACGGCAGAAATTTGGACATGGTAGGGAAGCTAGCAAATCTGAAATGGGAAATGCTAAGGCTCAATCTACAGGGTGTTTCAAAAATGACCGGTATATTTGAAACGGCAATAAAAACTAAACGAGCAGCGATAGAAATACACCGTTTGTTGCAAAATGCTTCTGACAACAGTACATTTTCAGGCGGACAAACTTTCGAAATTACAATAGTTACAATTTTCAACAACAGATGGCGCTGCAAGTGATGTGAAAGATATAGAAGACAACGCAGTCTGTGGGTGCGCCATTCTGTACGTCGTTTTTCTGCTGTAAGCGTGTGCTGTTCACAACGTGCAAGTGTGCTGTGGACAACATGGTTTATTCCTTAGAACAGAGGATTTTTCTGGTGTTGGAATTCCACCGCCTAGAACACAGTGTTGTTGCAACAAGACGAAGTTTTCAACGGAGGTTTAGTGTAACCAAAGGACCGAAAAGCGATACAATAAAGGATCTGTTTGAAAAATTTCAAGGGACTGGGAACGTGATGGATGAACGTGCTGGTAAGGTAGGGCGACCGCGTACGGCAACCACAGAGGGCAACGCGCAGCTAGTGCAGCAGGTGATCCAACAGCGGCCTCGGGTTTCCGTTCGCCGTGTTGCAGCTGCGGTCCAAATGACGCCAACGTCCACGTATCGTCTCATGCGCCAGAGTTTACACTTCTATCCATACAAAATTCAAACGCGGCAACCCCTCAGCGCCGCTACCATTACTGCACGAGAGACATTCGCTATCGATATAGTGCACAGGATTGATGACGGCGATATGCATGTGGGCAGCATTTGGTTTACTGACGAAGCTTATTTTTACCTGGACTGCTTCGTCAATAAACAGAACTGGCGCATATGGGGAACCGAAAAGCTCCATGTTGCAGTCCCATCGTCCCTGCATCCTCAAAAAGTACTGGTCTGGGCCACCATTTCTTCCAAAGGAATCATTGGCCCATTTTTCAGATCCGAAACGATTACTGCATCACGCTATCTGGACATTCTTCGTGAATTTGTGGCGGTACAAACTGCCTTAGACAACACTGCGAACACCTCGTGGTTTATGCAAGATGGTGCCCGGCCACATCGCACGGCCGACGTCTTTAATTTCCTGAATGAATATTTCGATGATCGTGTGATTGCTTTGGGCTATCCGAAACATACAGGAGGCGGCGTGGATTGGCCTCCCTATTCGCCAGACATGAACCCCTGTGACTTCTTTCTGTGGGGACACTTGAAAGACCAGGTGTACCGTCAGAATCCAGAAACAATTGAACAGCTGAAGCAGTACATCTCATCTGAATGTGAAGCCATTCCGCCAGACACGTTGTCAAAGGTTTCGGGTAATTTCATTCAGAGACTACGCCATATTATTGCTACGCATGGTGGATATGTGGAAAATATCGTACTATAGTTTTTCCCAGACCGCAGCGCCATCTGTTGTTGAAAATTGTAACTACTGTAATTTCGAAAGTTTGTCTGCCTGAAAATGTACTGTTGTCCCAAGCATATTGCAACAAATGGTGTATTTCTATCGCTGCTCGTTTAGTTTTTATTGCCGTTTCAAATATACCGGTCATTTTTGAAACACCCTGTAGATGTAGTGCTGGTCTATGAAACAAAAAGAAAATACGATAAGGATTTCAAAGAAGTGGGATAAGAAAATCTAAGGAATGAAGAGACACGCTAAAAGTTCTCTAAGGCTATAGATACGGCGATAAGGAACATCTCAGACTGCAGTTCAGCTGAAGTGGAATGGACATCTATAAAACGTGCAATCAAAAAGCTGGAAAGAAAAGCATAGATACAAAGAAAGTAACTGCAAAGCAACAATGAGTAACAGAAGAGAGAATTCAGTTGATCGATGAAAGAACGAAATATGACAGCCTTCAGGAAAATTCAGGAATACAGAAATACAAGTCACTTAGGAATGAAATAACTGGGAAGTGAAGGGAAGCTAAGACGAAATGGCGCCAGGAAATATTTGAAGAAATCTAAAAAATTATGCTTGTCTGAAGGACTGACTCAGCATACAGAAAAGTCGAAACAAGCTTCAGTGAAATCAGAAGCAAGGATGGTGATATGAAAAGTTTAATGGGAATCCACTCTTAGATGCTGAGGAGGGAACGGGTAGGTGAAAAGAGTACACTGAAGTCCCCTTTGAGGGGGATGACTTGTCTGATGGCCGGTTCCAAGAAGAAATTTCAGTCGATAGGGGTTACAGAATGGATCTAGTACAAGCTTCGAAATTTAAAAGATTTTTGGAAGACTTCAGATCGAATAAGGCAGAAGGAATACGTAGCATTCCTGCAGAATTTCGAAAACCTTTGTCGAAGTGGCACCCAAACAATTATTCAAGTTGGTGTGCAAAATGCATGAGTTTGGCGACATACCAGCTGACTTTGGGAACAACATCATCTACACAATTTCCAAGAATGCAATAGCCTACAGGAGCGAAAATTATGGCACAGTCAGCTTAACAACTCATGCATCTTACTTGCTGACAAGAATAACATACACAGTAATGGAAAAGAAAATAGAGGATGTGTTAGATGAGGATAATTTCCGCTTTAGGAAAGATAAAGACACCAAGGAGGCAGTTCTGACGTTTTGGTCGATAATAGAAACAAAACTAAAGTAAAATGTTCATATGATTTGTCGACCTGCAAAAAGGGTTCCACAATGTAAAATGGTACAAGATGTTCGAAATTATGAGAAAAATGGGGATAAGCTATAGGGAAAGACGGATAACATACAAAACGTGCAAGCGCCAAGAGGCAACAGTAAGATTACGAGACGAAGAACGACGTGCTTGGATTAAAAAGGGTATAAGATAGGGATGTAGTCTTTCATCCCTGCTGTTCAATCTATACACTGAAGAAGTAATTACGGGAATAAAAGAAAGTGAAAGAGTGGGATTAAAATTCAGGGTGAAAGGATTTCACTAATATGATTTGCTTATGCCATCGCTATCCTTAGTGAAAGTGAAAACTAATTGCAAGATCTGCTCAATGGAATGAACAGTCTAATAAGTAACGAATATTGACTCAGAATAAACCGAAAAAACACGAAAATAGTGGGAAGCAGCAGGTAGCAGAAATGAGAACAGCGAGAAACTTAACGTCAGGATTGGTGATACCGAAATAGATGAAATTTAGGGATTTGCCACCTCAGCATTAAAATTACCCATAACGGACGAAGCAAGCAGAATACATAATGCAGAGTAACACTGGCAAAAAGGGCATAAAAAGGCATTCCTCGCCACGACAAGTCTGCTACTATCAAACATATGCCTTAATTTGAAGTTGAAATTTCTGAGAAAGTATGTTTGGCGCACAGCTTTGTATGATAGTGAAACATCGACTATGGGAAAACTGCAAAAAAATAGAACAGAAGCCTTTGAGATATGGTGCTACAGAAGAATGACGAAAATTAGGTGGATTGATAAGGTAAGGAATGAAGAGACTCTCCAGAGAATCGATGAGGAAAGAAATACACGGAAAACATTGAAAAGAAGGAAGTACTGGATGGTTGGAATCTGTTAAGACATCATGGAATAACATCCATGGTACTAGAAGTAGTGTTAAAGGGTAACAACGTTAGAGGAAGACACAGATTGTCATATATCCAGCAAATAATCGAGGACATAGGTTGCAAGTACTACTCTGAGGTGAAGAGGTTGGCACAGGAGAATAATTCGTCATGGGTCAGATCAATCCTGTCTGAAGTCCAGAAGAGTGATGACTCGGAAAAAGAAACAAGAAAAGGCTCTATGGTATAAGTTAAGGACACATCAGGTAGCAGGCACTAGCAATATTTTTATTATGCAAGGTGTTCTACGAGGCAGGAAGTACGGCCTGGTGGGTACTATAAACAAGTATGGAGATTGGTGCGGAATAATCAGGCGAAACACAGGGCACTGATGCGCTATAAAAAATTCATACACTGCAGTTACGCTAGCAGTAGTAGGCTTAACCACATTCTACGCCTCTTTTGATATCAAATTGGTATCAAATTAAGTATGTATGATAATTAATTGATGTCAGGGGTTTTTCCAATCCAGCACGTGGATCCGTTCCCCTACCACCCCATTCCGCCCCCCCCCTCCCCTCCCTTCCCTTACCCTCCCCTCCTCTCCCTCCCCCCCCCCCCCCCACCACTTTTCTAAAGGGTGGGAGATTGAAATTTTTGTGGGAAATTCAAAAATTGTGGGAAATTGAAACTGATTGGTGGGAATATTAAATTCTGTATGTCCACCTTGAGGCTCGGAAACAAACTGACCCAGTTCGCAACACCACTAGGAGGCGGCGTTGGCCCTCCCCATTACCCTCTCCCCAATTCCCTGTCTTCCTCCACTTGTGATGGAGCTGCAGTCTGTGCTGAGCTGTTAGATATTGCTGACATAAGTCATTACTCTGTACTATGTGTTCAATGGACAAGATTTCTTTGTTACTCAAGGAGGAGTTTAACAGTTATATTAGCTGCAATCATGTAGTTGTGGACTGTTCCCATAGCTCCCTATACGTCACTTGGAAAACAATAACACTGATAGAGTGTATAAAGAACACGAGTTTGCTTCATCAAATAATGAAAATGTAGCAAGCTGGGGTAAGGTAGACTGTACAGGAACTGTAGATCATTCGAGAAAAGCCCCGTCAGTCTATCGAACTGCAAGAGGCAAGACGTTCACCCACTCCAGCGCAAGCACCAATGTCTAAGCAAAGTGTTCAGTTGAAGAGACGTTGGTTATGAACAGAGATAAGTTTAATAAATGCATTACGTGTAGGCATGCAAATGAGGACTGCTCCCTCAGCCCCTACACGAAGACTGAAAAAAAATAATGATAATGGATGAGCGTAGGATGAGTACTTTTCAGCAAATAATGGTGACACAGTGACACAGGATGAAGATGCATTTCAGAACTCACACAGATAGATAATTGTGCTGGAACTGCCTACCTTTTTTTAAATTGCCAGAGGTATTTGGGTCTCAAGTGTGTTAGTTGATAATATCACCACCAGAGGGCGCTGTTATCCACACTCCAACCCCACCACCGCGCCATATCCCTCAGGATCCAATAGGAGAGTAGGAAGCTATATCTGGTGATGTAATAGTGATGTAGTGGGTATAAGAGGAATGTGGTAGCCCTCTGCTCTCAGTCAATATTGAGTCGGTAGCTATGAAATGTTAACAGTCGTCCAGGACACCCCAGAAGAATAGGAGGAAGCAAAGAGTAAGTGATATTATGGTACACTGCGCTTCTTCTTCTTTGTCAAGTTCCACGTCGGATGTTTATTGTTCTCTTCCTTGTTCAGTGACCTCCAGCGTATCTGGACGTGCCATCTGCAACTGCTGCTCCCGCCACCAACCTACTGGAGTCTACAGCGATGGCTGCAAAGGACCCAGTAACATGCCTTGGCTTCATGTTCGAGCAAGGATGTGCTTTTATCCAACCCGCTCATCGACTTGTGCAACAAAGAACCCAGCCAATCCCTGAATCTCTGAATAAGTGTGCAGGCAGAGGTCGGTAGTGGTTACCATCGTACGAGCCATCTCTGAGGACTCTGATGCCCTTGCAAGAACGAGGCGAAGATATTATGAACATAAACCTACCAGTCCCCCCTAGCTCTCCAGTGCTCTTCGCTTCAACATAAAATATAACGTCCTTCTGCTCAAAACTGTTGAATATGGGTATACATGCAGCTCTAGAAGACGATGCCTGGCGCTTGCAGATAGAAATTGAAAACGCGTTTAAAAACGATAAAGTGAAGTTCCCGGAGTTGGAATGGAAAGAACTGTGTCATGTAAAGCCATACATCATATATAGATGGAAAATTTCAGTATCTCAAACGCAAAATTAAGGAGCTAGAGACTTATGCCCAAACCCTTCTGAGAATGATCAACGGATTAGAAGCTAGGGTTAAGGAACTAGAGATGTACACACGTAATATTCTGAGAAAGGAAGTAGACGACTCAGCTGGAAAGGTTGATGCAACTGAAAAGAAAGTACATGACTTATCTGTAAAGGTTAAGTGAAATGTATATTAGGTGCAGCCCGATTAGTATAGAGCAAGACGTCAACTAAGCATAAGATCATCGCTGTACAGAAATCTGTTAAAGAGAGGCTACAGTTGCTAAGTTTAGGACATTTCTATCGAGAACAGACACTGTGAGAAAGTTTAAACCAGTTACTGTCTCGATGAACTGTCAGTGAAATTATGCTACGACGAAAATGATGCTATTTTTACTAACCATCACAGAGACTCTAGGACAGACAAAACATTCGGCATCAGTGGTGAAAACCGTACATATTGGGCACGCAGCCTATAAGTTTAAATGAAAAATCAGTACACATAGAAGATAGGGAATTTCAAATAACACCAGGTCAACTGAACCTCATTTCCCTGTAACGCTCAAAACAGTAAAATTTTCACTAAAAGATATGGAGGCATATGGTGAAATACTGCAATTGACCGGTGAACATAGGAAAGCAGGAAACCAACGCAGTGCAAAATTCAGAGATATTATACAACTATTATTTTTAGACGATCGGTATAACAGTGGTGATGGTATTGCCATTCAGTATAAAGGAGTCAGCCATCAGCCCCTCAGAGAATACACTACGACGACCCCAATGAGATAAGAGATCGACTACGACTGCTCATGATATCAGCTGCAGCAGGCAATATTGCCCATTGCAGGCAATATTGCCAAAAGAGAGAGAGAGAGAGGTATAATCGAATGAGTATGGTGATAGTAGTTCGAGAATTGTACCAATCGACACGAAAACATACCATCGTAGGCATGTTGTGATTAAAGATTTGGATGACTTTTGGCAGGCTGATCTTGTAGCTGTGAGGGAATATTCACATAAGTATAATGTATACAAATGTATTTTAATGTGTATTGGTACATCCTCCAAATCTGCCTCGGCATAACCTGTTAAAACAAAAACAGGGAGAAGTGTCACGGAGGTGCAGACCAGACAACCTCCAAACGGATCATGGTGTAGAGGTTCACAATAGGTACTTCAAGACCGTGATGCAGCGGTATGGAAGGCGAGTATCGTGGAACGTCTGAACAGAACAATAAAAGGTCAAATGTGGATGCATTTTAATCTTTGCAGTTTTTACAAATGTATAGATATCCTCCCGGAAATAACTGCACGGTACAATTGAACCAAAGATAGCACAATAGAAATGAGACCTTTAGCTGATAAAGCCAAGGCAATACGTGGGAGAAAGTACTGCAGTATTTTTAATTGGTAAAGCCATGTGTAGTAAAACTAAGCTGGGCTTGGACGTGAATTTCAATCAAGTTATCGACAAAGCTTAGGTATCCGAGTAATGAGGGAATTAGTATATTTCACCAAAATATACAAGGTATTAGAGATAAAGTTAGTGAACTGCTTATAGATGTTGACTCTGGAATTATTGGTATATCTGAACACTACTTAAATAAGGAGATAATTCAGAGGCTTCCTTTACCTGGATACAGGTTGGCTGGCAGCTTTTCTAGGAGCTCTTTGCGGTGTGGGGGAGTAGATATGAATGGGAAAAACGGCATCCCATTTGAGTCAATTGATGTTTCAAAGTACTGAACTGAAAAGGTGTTTGAATGTTGTGCAGGTGTGGTTAAATTTAGTGGAGCTAAACTTCTAACTGTTGTTATTTATAGATCCCCAGACTCCGATTTCACAACATTTTTACTAAAGCTAGAGGAGGTTCTTGGTTCACTTTATAGGAAATACAAAAAGTTAGTTATATGTGGTGACTTCAATATTAATTGTGTAAGTGGTTGTCCAAGGAAAAGGATGCTGTTAGACCTCCTTAATTCAAATAATCTTATGCAAACCGTATTCTTTCCAACGAGAGTGCGAGGGAACAGTAGAACAACCACACACAACATTTTTGTTCATTCCTCATTACTAGGAGGGCATTCTGTTAGCAGAGAGGGAGTGTCCTTTCAGATCATGATGCACAAATTTTAACTCTAAAAGATTTTTTGCTGCAACACATGTTAAATATAGTTATCAACTTTTTAGGAAAGCTTGTCCAGTTGCTGTAGAGACCTTTGTAAACCTTATCAAGGAACAAGAGTGGCAAGATGTTTATAGTGCTGATACAGTAGACGATAAATATAATGCTTTCCTCAAGACTTTTCTCGAGCTCTTTGAAAGTTGCTTTCCGTTAGAACGTTCAAAACAGGGTACTAGCACAAACACACAGCCTGGGTGGCTGACTAGAGGGATAAGAATATCTTGTAGAACAAAGTGGCAGTTATATCAAAACGTTAGAGACAGTCAAAATCTAAATGCAGCAGCCCATTAGAAACAGTACTGTAAGGTGCTAAAAATTTTATTAGGAAGGCAAAAAGTGTGTGGTGTGCAGATATAACAGCTAAGTCTCAGGATAAAATTAAAATCATATGGTCAGTCGCAAAGCAAGTGGCTGGTCTGCAGAGACAGGTCGAGGATAAAGAAGTGGGAATGTCTGTGTTACTGATAAGTCGCATATATGTACAGTATTTAATAATCACTTTCTGAATGTAGCAGGTGAACTAAATAGAAACCTAGTCCCAACAGGGAATCACATAGCGCTCTTAGAAAAAAGCGTTCAGAGACTGTTACCTGAAATGCTCCTCCATGATACTGACAAGAGGGAGATTGAGTTAATAATTAAATCACTAAAGACCAGGAACGCTCATGGATATGACGGGGTATCTAGCAGAATACTGAAGTATTTTTCTATGTATGTTAGCCCAGTACATAACCATATCTGTAACTTTCCTTTAGGAGTGGTCGGTTTCCTGACCGATTAAAGTACTCGGTAGCGAAGCCACTTTAAAAAACGGAGACAGGGATAATATTGACAATTTTAGACCCATTTCTATTCCATCGGTGTTTGCTAAAGTTATCGAGAAGGTTGTATATACAAGGTTACTGGAGCATTTAAATTCACATAATTTGCTGTCAAATGCACAGTTTGGTTTTAGAAATGGTTTAACAACTGAAAATGCTATATTCTCTTTTCTCTGTGAGGTTTTGGACGGATTAAATAAAAGGTTGCGAACGCTAGGTGTTTTCTTTGATTTAACGAAGGCTTTTGACTGTGTTGACCACAAAATATTACTGCAGAAGTTGGACCATTATGGAGTAAGGGGAGTAGCTTACAATTGGTTCGCCTCTTACTTTAAGAACAGAAAGCAGATGGTAGTTCTCCGCAATATCGAGAGTGGTAGTGATGTTCAGTCCCAATGGGGCACTGTTAAGTAGGGCGTTCCCCAAGGGTCGGTGCTAGGGCCACTACTGTTTCTTATTTCTATACATGATATGCCTTCTAGTATTACAGGTGATTCAAAAATATTTCTGTTTGCTCTTGACACCAGCTTGGTAGTGAAGGATCTTGTGTGTAATATTGAAACAGTATCAAATAATGTAGTTCATGAAATAAGTTCGTGGCTTGTGGAAAATAATTTGATGCTAAATCACAGTAAGTCTCTGGTTTTACAGTTTCTAACTCACAATTAAACAATATCCGATATTTTGATCAGACAGAATGGGCATATTATAAGCGAGACAGAACAGTTCAAGTTCCTAGGCGTTCTGATAGATAGTAAGCTGTTGTGGAAAGCCCATGTTCAGGATCTTGTTCAGAAATTAAATGCTGCTTTATTTACCATTAGAACAGCATCTCAAATAAGTGAGAGTTCAATGCGAAAAGTAGTCTACTTCGCATATTTTCACACGCTTATGTCGTATGGTATTATTTTTTGGGGTAATTCTTCTGATTCATAAAGAGTATTTTTGGCTCAAAAACGGGCTGTTCGAGCTATATGTGGTGTAAGCTCGAGAACCTCTTGTCGACCCCTATTCAATAGTCTGGGAATTCTGACATTGTCCTCACAGTATATATTTTCTTTAATGTCGTTTGTTGTTAACAAATGGTTCAAATGGCTCTGAGCACTATGGGACTCAACTGCTGAGGTCATTAGTCCCCTAGAACTTAGAACTAGTTAAACCTAACTAACCTAAGGACATCACAAACATCCTTGCCCGAGGCAGGATTCGAACCTGCGACCGTAGCGGTCTTGCGGTTCCAGACTGCAGCGCCTTTAACCGCACAGCTGTTGTTGACAGTATTAGGTTATTCCCAAGAGTTAGCAGCTTTCACTCAGTTAATACTAGGCAGAAATCAAATCTGCATATGGAATGCACTTCCTTGACTCTTGTGAAGAAAGGAGTGCAGTATTCTTCTGCATCCATTTTCAATAAGCTACCACAAGAATTCAAAAATCTTAGCAGTAGCCCAAACTCTTTTAAGTCCAAACTGAAGAGTTTCCTCATGCCTCACTCCTTCTATTCTGTCGAGGAGCTCCTGGAAGAGCTGAAAAATTAAGCAAATTCTAGTGTTACATCGTTGATTTTCTTTATTTAAACTTACGACTTGTCGTTTGAATATGTTTCTTATATTTCATTTTATCTGTTTCTACTATCGTGTTATAATTTCATGTACTGACTCTTTCCATTACCATGGAGATTTCTCCTTAATTTGGTCCAACGGAACAATAAATAAATAAATAAATAAAAAGTTATGAACGCTGCACGTCGTGCACTGAACAATAAGAAGAGAACTATGAAGAAGAAGAAAAAGGTCTGTTTAAAGAACAGTATTCTGACCGCAATGAATGCAGCTAAAAGTGCCCTGAAGCATAAATCACCGGTTAAAGCACCCAGGATTCTGACGATACCCATGACATCAGGTGGAATTATCCTCTTACTCATTCTTGTCCTAGAAGGTCTCTCGGCGATGGGATCACTGACTGCCACAACAGTGATGAACGCACAGATCTCCCAGGAACAGCTAGAGGAAGCAAGGCGACATAATCACATGATGGAGGCAGCAGCCATCGGAAAAGGATTATACATGAAACTATACCAGAAAGGACTAGGTCTCTTCATAAATATAAAAAAAGCCCATTAGCTAACCCACCAGGTAGACTGCTTACAAATACAGATATTCTCAAGTTTGTCAGGAAAAAATTCAGCATTCCAAGGTTCCGTGGTGTGTTTATGCAAGCCGGCCAGTGTGGCCGAGCGGTTCTAGGCGCTTCAGTCTGGAACCACGCAACCGCTACGGTCACAGGTTCAAATCCTGCCTCGGGCATCGGTGTGTGTGATGTCCTTAGGTTAGTTAGGTTTAAGTAGTTTTAAGTTCTACGAGTCGGGGCGTGGAATGTCAAAAGCTTGAACGTGGTAGGGAAACTAGAAATTCTGAAAATTGAAATGCAAAGGCTCAATCTAGATATAGTAGTGGTCGGTGAAGTGAAGTGGAAGGAAGACAAGGATTTCTCGTCAGATGAATATCGGGTACTATCAACAGCAGCAGAAAATGGTATAACAGGTGTAGGATTCGTTATGAATAGGAAGGTAGGGCAGAGGGTGTGTTACTGTGAACAGTTCAGTGACCGGGTTGTTCTAATCAGAATCGACAGCGGACCAACACCGACAACGATAGTTCAGGTATACATGCCGACGTCGCAAGCTGAAGATGAACAGATAGAGAAAGTGTATGAGGATACTGAAAGGGTAATGCAGTATGTAAAGGGGGACGAAAATCTAATAGTCATGGGCGACTGGAATGCAGTTGTAGGGGAAGGAGTAGAAGAAAAGGTTACAGGTGAATATGGACTTGGGACAAGGAATGAAAGAGGAGAAAGACTAATTGAGTTTTGTAACAAGTTTCAGTTAGTAATAGCGGATACCCTGTTCAAGAATCACAAGAGGAAGAGGTACACTTGGAAATGGCCGGGAGATACGAGAAGATTCCAATTAGATTACATCATGGTCAGACAGAGATTCCAAAACCAGATACTGGATTGTAAGGCGTACCCAGGAGCAGATATAGACTCAGATCACAATATAGTAGTGATGAAGAGTAGGCTGAAGTTCAAGACATTAGTCAGGAAACCCGGACGCTGGTGGTCAAGCGGTTCTAGGCGCTTCAGTCTGGAACCGCGCGACCGCTACGGTCGCAGGTTCGAATCCTGCCTCAGGCATGGATGTGTGTGATGTCCTTAGGTTAGTCAGATTTAAGTAGTTCTAAGTTCTAGGGGACTGTTAAGTCCCATAGTGCTCAGAGCCATTAGTCAGGAAGAATCAATACGCAAAGAAGTGGGATACGGAAGTACTAAGGAATGACGAGATACGATTGAAGTTCTCTAACGCTATAGATACAGCAATAAGGAATAGCGCAGTAGGCAGTACAGTTGAAGAGGAATGGACATCTCTAATAAGGGCCATCACAGAAGTTGGGAAGGAAAACATAGGTACAAAGAAGGTAGCTGCGAAGAAACCATGGGTAACAGAAGAAATACTTCAGTTGATTAATGAAAGGAGGAAGTACAAACATGTTCCGGGAAAGTCAGGAATACAGAAATACAAGTCGCTGAGGAATGAAATAAATAGGAAGTGCAGGGAAGCTAAGGCGAAATGGCTGCAGGAAAAATGTGAAGGCATCGAAAGAGAGATGATTGTCGGAAGGACAGACTCAGCATACAGGAAAGTCAAAACAACATTTTTGATGACATTAAAAGCAACGGTGGTAACATTAAGAGTGCAACAGGAATTCCACTGTTAAATGCAGAGGAGAGAGCAGATAGGTGGAAAGAATACATTGAAAGCCTCTATGAGGGTGAAGATTTGTCTGATGTGATAGAAGAAGAAACAGGAGTCGATTTAGAAGAGATAGGGGATCCAGTATTAGAATCGGAATTTAAAAGAGCTTTGGAGGACTTACGGTCAAATAAGGCAGAAGGGATGGATAACATTCCATCAGAATTTCTAAAATCATTAGGGGATGTGGCAAGAAAACGACTATTGACGTTGGTGTGTAGAATATATGAGTCTGACGATATATCATCTGACTTTCGGAAAAGCATCATCCACACAATTCCGAAGACGGCAACAGCTGACAAGTGCGAGAATTATCGCACAATCAGCTTAACAGCTCATGCATCGAAGCTGCTTACAAGAATAATATACAGAAGACTGGAAAAGAAAATTGAGAATGCGCTAGGTGAAGATCAGTTTGGCTATAGGAAAAGTAAAGGGATGAGAGAGGCAATTCTGACGTTACGGATAATAATGGAAGCAAGGCTAAAGAAAAATCAAGACACTTTCATAGGATTTGTCGACCTGGAAAAAGCGTTCGACAATATAAAATGGTGCAAGCTGTTCGAGATTCTGAAAAAAGTAGGGGTAAGCTATTGGGAGAGACGGGTCATATACAATATGTACAACAACCAAGAGGGAATAATAAGAGTGGACGATCAAGAACGAAGTGTTCGTATTAAGAAGCGTGTAAGACAAGGCTGTAGCCTTTCGCCCCTACTCTTCAATCTATACATCGAGGAAGCAATGATGGAAATAAAAGAAAGGTTCAGGAGTGGAATTAAAATACAAGGTGAAAGGATATCAATGATACGATTCGCTGATGACATTGCTATCCTGAGTGAAAGTGAAGAAGAATTAAATGATCTGCTGAACGGAATGAACAGTCTAATTAGTACACAGTATGGTTTGAGAGTAAATCGGAGAAAGACGAAGGTAATGAGAAGTAGTAGAAATGAGAACAGCGAGAAACTTAACATCAGGATTGATGGTCACGAAGTCAATGAAGTTAAGGAATTCTGCTACCTAGGCAGTAAAATAACCAATGACGGACGGAGCAAGGAAGACATCAAAAGCAGACTCGCTGTGGCAAAAAAGACATTTCTGGCCAAGAGAAGTTTACTAATATGAAATACCGGCCTTAATTTGAGGAAGAAATTTCTGAGGATGTACGTCTGGAGTACAGCATTGTATGGTAGTGAAACATGGACTGTGGGAAAACCGGAACAGAAGAGAATAGAAGCATTTGAGATGTGGTGCTATAGACGAATGTTGAAAATAAGGTGGACTGATAAGGTAAGGAATGAGGAGGTTATCCGCAGAATCGGAGAGGAAAGGAATATGTGGAAAACACTGATAAGGAGAAGGGACAGGATGATAGGACATCTGCTAAGACATGAGGGAATGACTTGCATGGTACTAGAGGGAGCTGTAGAGGGCAAAAACTGTAGAGGAAGACAGAGATTGGAAAACGTCAAGCAAATAATTGAGGACGTAGGTTGCAAGTGCTTCTCTGAGATGAAGAGGTTAGCACAAGGCACAGGAAAGGAATTCGTGGCGGGCCGCATCAAACCAGTCAGTAGACTGATGACCAAAAAAAAAAAAAAAATAAATAAATAAAGAAAAGTTCTAGGGGACTGATGACCTCAGATGTTAAGTCCCATAGTGCTCAGAGCAATTTGAACCATTTTTGTTTATGCAAGATACAATGCTGAAAACCATACGGAAATCTGGAGAATGTAGAATTTTTAATTTAGATGTTACTGGGGGAGCAGGAACCACTGGGTGGCATATTTTAAGAAAAATAATAATAACGTCAACTGTTTCGACTCATTTGGAGAGTTGCAGCCGTCACTAGAGTTATAACGATAGTTTACCGACAGAAGACGTATGTTCCACAATTTTCTTCGCTACCAAGACTTTAACACCTGCTTATGTGGACATCTGTGCATCATGTTCTCTTAACGTTTACGAAGAAGCATATATATATATATATATATATATATATATATATATATATATATATATATATATATATATAAAGATGATGCATTAAGCATCCACCTGTCAGTTGAGGTTCAGAAGCGATGTGGAGAGTGGAGTACTGCACTGATTGCAGATTTCAACAGCATTCCAAATATCACAGAGACTGACAACGAACTTCGTCTGGAAACTGACAGTGGAAAAGAAAATTGTGGAAATAGAACCTGGTGCATACGATACTGACAATTTAAACGAAGATTTAAAACGCTCTGGAAAAGATATTACGCCACACGCAAGCATCAATACACTTAAATCTGCAATAAATACAATCAGTGCGAAGATTGACTTAACCAGAAAGGATCAATAGGACGGACTTTGAAGAAGTATCCTAATAAGTTCTACAGAACCGAACAGAATCGAACGACGTTAGATATAACTAGCCCGGTGGAATATGATGAGTGTATCGTACGCCAGGAATACGTCTCACATAAACCTTATGTATAAAGCACATTTAACAAGAACGATGAAATTGGGATTGTCAGTCAACAGCAAGACGATTTAACACTCTCACGCAAGAGTTTCATACACGAATATCTTGATGGATCATTTACGAAAACGGACAGTACTGCTACAATGGCCTCGAACCATACACTTAATGCTTTAGCTTTCCCGTTTCATGAGATACAATATGAACTTAACGAGGTCGAGAGTGACTGTACAAGCAATGTAGGCATAACATCAACACTGAAAACGTATGTCTCTGCCTCTCTCTCGGATTGCAACGATTGAGAAAATGTCAGATTGTTTGCTTACGAGCCAGTGGATAGAACAGTGGAAAAGTGTAAGACATTTACTGCACGTATACCTTTAAAATTATTTATTAGATACTTCGAAGACATGCAGCGAATTGTTCTGAGTGCTAAACAGGAACTTATTCTAGTATGGAGTGCGGAAGATAACAACTCATACATTCAAGGAGCTCAAGAGGAGAGTGAGATCGCCGTCAATTAAATAATATGGAAAATGCCACACATCACAATATCAGATGAACAGCATTTGATGCTTTTAAAAGTTCCGAATGCCGGCGTATTTCTATAATTATCTTTCCATTTATGGGAAGTTTTAGAGTACCCAGTACTACCGATTGCAAGCACACAAACATGGTCTACTAAAAACCTCCGCTCAGCTGGAGAAACCCAGGATTCATTATACTTGCGTTTGAGACCAGTAGAAGAGGGAATATAGGAAATGATTCCCCCAAATTTGATAAGAGCAAATTAACTAATTACAGACTCTATCTAACTCCCAAATTCTGCCCATATGATAATTTACATCTGCAGTATGATGAAAATCTATACCGTCTAGCAGATGATTACATATGGGAGATTCCATGCTTCATATTATGTGGAGGTGGATGTCAACTCAGTCCACAGAAATTCAAGGAGCTGGCGCCAATCATCGTAATAGACTGCTCAATACAGAACAAGATAAGTAAATCTGGACCTACAGATGTACAAATTGGATTTTAATCATCAGCAAATATCCCAGAACACAGTGCAGCTTATGCTCTATTTCTACATGACCGCATGTTTAACTGCTGCCTGCTGACCGGTATTGTGCAACGAGCTGTATAAATGAACATGTACTGCGCCATACCCAGAGCATTCTCCAATGGTATCTGAAGGTGTGAACATCACTGCAGGCACTCAGCGTTTTATGATGATGGGCGTAGACATAATAAAAGATGTTGCGTTCGCAGCATACACAGAATATGCCGGAATAATAGAGACATTCTCTGCAGACATTGCATCACAGAGGTCTTCCAAGAATGTGAAGTGTGCTAAAACATGGAGGAGTCCAAAGTTGTTAACACGTTTCTACCATGGAATTCAATGGAATGATCCTGGAATAGCTCATAAAGATGTTGTGACGTTACTTCGATATTCTACCACACGGATACAATCATCCACGTGAAGGGGACGGAGAAGATTACATGGATCTGCCGAATCTTCAGATTTGCAGCTATTCACGACCTGGAATTTCTCAGGTGTCCTGGTCTCCATCGACGCAAGAAGATGCATGAAAACTGTGTTGCTGTGTTTGCTTATGGCAATGTAAAATTACTGTTAAGTTGGATGAGAAGTAAATGAAATTTTACCTGGCAATCTCTGTACTTTGTTTCTTTCAGACTCACGTTGCCTCAGATACAATTTCAGGCATTCATTTTTCATCTGATTTATTCATTTGTATTTCTTCATTTATTCAATTCTCACAAAGGTAATTTATTGAGAGTACAATTCGGTTCTTGAAACTATTATTTGAGTGTGATATTTCATTGAGAATACTTTACAGTAACCAATAATTCAGTTCTTGAGTTTACAATATAGTTTTTGAGGTACAGCTTAGTTCTTGAGATTATAATGGAGTTCTTGAGATTACAATATGGTTCTGATATTTGAGTGAGAATATTTTACAGCAAACAATAAATCTGAACAATTTGATTATGTTATTTCAATGCAGAGATTGCAATAAACATTGAGAATATTTTACAACTAAATCAATAACTCTGGACTACAGTGCAGTACTTGAGGTACAATTTGGTTCTGATATTTCAATTTCGAGATACTTTTAACTTAGTAACAAGCAGTGAGGATATTTACAGATATATGAATCTATGATAAGAACTACAGTGGAGATGCTTTTACTACAACTTAGTTATACAGTCCCAATTACACTAGTTGAACAACTGCAATAATTCTGATGGACTGCGTATACTTAGAAACTGATCAGTCTTCGACAGCTATGGCAGGTAAAACTTAAGAACTAATGACACATGGTGCAGAGATATATTCACATGTGTGTACACTGTGTATGAATTAATAAATATACAAATATTTTTGTGTTTATTTATGCTTTTTTCACATTTTTAATCTTTTTCAATTTTTTCACAGACATGATATATATATGTATGTATACACACATTTTGCTACAAGCAAGTAGAGTGAATACAGGTGAGTTTTAATCCCATCATCACAAATGATCCTTTTATCGTCATGAGGCGACAGACTGCAGCACCATGTACACCTCATGTCCTCTCGATCGGATACTAGTTTGTCGTACCATCTGCAGCAGCTGTGGTGCAGCACTGTAAATATACATTACTAGAAAGAGCTCTTGATGCCATATGACGAACACCCATAGCCTGCCTCTGGGTGGGATCTTCCAATGTGCTATAGCAGAGATGGGTAGTTCGAGAACAAACGGGTGGAAAGGAACGGCTCTCCAAGATGAACGAAAGGACCGAGGAACGAATTCCAAGGAACGATCGGTTCATAGTTCACTTCGGTCGCGGCGGTCTACTTATAGTTCCCGGGAACGAGGAACGATCGGTTCATAGTTCACTTCGGTCGCGGCGGTCTACTTATAGTTCCCGGGAACGAGGAACGATCGGTTCATAGTTTTCATAGTTCACTAGTTCACTTCGGTCGCGGCGGTCACTTCGGCAGTTCTCGTTCCAGCCTCGGTCGCGTACTCGTCTCAGCCTCGGTCTCCCTCGCCCGCACCCGTTGTTCTTCGCATGACCACCTGTCTCAGTACCACTGCCGATTGCTCCTAGTTAGTTCAGTAACCAGTTGTTCGTTTCGTTCACTGCGCTCGCCTATTTTAAATGTGTTCCAAACTGTTCTTGCACTTGGTTCTTGCTATTCAGCGTCCACGACCGGTAATCAGAAGGTATTTTATAGTTACGTAAATTACATAAAAATTACGCTGTATGTAATAGGTACGTCTTCCCAGGTAACAAAAGGGCATATCAGCTCACTTCATTATATCGATGAACAGCAGAAGACATACTTATAACAAGGCAAGTTTTTTTGTTATTCGTATATTTTTTGGTTTCACCGACTTGATTTAGCAGCTAACTTTCAATAATTTGCTTAATTTTTAGTGTACGAAAAGTCATATAAAACGATTTTCGTGTATCTTTCATATGCAAAACATTGAATTTAAGAAGGCTCTAATTATTTTTAAGTTCGGTTGTTTCCAGTTCGCATTACCTGCTAGTTTGGTTTCTTTGTAAAAAAACGAAAAAGTGGGTTGTGGGTCATTTCGGCTCAGTAGGAAAAGCGGCGCCTCTCCATTTGAAAAGACATAGATTGCCATAAAATCGTATTTACTTTTTATCTCAAAAACATTCGTTCAGAAGGAGCTTTCAAACCAAAAACTTTACTACTGCGAACTTAATTGTTATTACTATTGCTGCATTAACGTTAATAATGCAACATAAAAACCTAATTTTTACTAAGCGTGTGACGCAAGTTATGAGAAAACCACGTTTTATTTTATGCTTCCATAAAGCCTCTACTTCGCCTGCGAACTCAGAGACAACGTGAAGTATATATAGGGTGTAAATGATTATTGTTTACAACGTAGCATAGCTATGTAGTGGAAGTCGAAACGAAGAATTTTATACAAGACACTTGTGGTCTATTAAGTTGGGAAACACCCAACAACAGGTTTACAAGACTACATGAGCTATAGCCCATGCGCGTCGCGTGAGATTTTCATGTTCTCTTCTCCAGCTCTCTACACATCGTCTTCGATTGTTTCGCAATTGTTGCTTGCATTAGCTTGTTATTTCTTCACTGTCTAATTATTACATGTTTGTCTGTTTGTTGTATCTGCTCGTAACCGGCAACACATCGTCCGTAATTGGCGAGCAGTCTGTACTCGGGGCCGGTTTTCCGTGCGTCACCCTATGTTATTTCCCTGCAATCAGCCACACAAGGCTACGGTTGGCTAAACGACAGTTTCTGCAGAATCACAGAAATTGCTTCTAAAAGTGTGTAAGAATTCTGCAATGAATAAAAACTCTATACTCCAGGGGGGAGGCAAGTGCCGCCTCTTGGTGCCCTCCATCCTTCAGTCACCTACACTACTAGTTTTCAGTTTTTCATAAGAACCATATACCAAGCACAAACGAGCGGTGAACGAGTAAAAATGAACGGTTCCCAAAAAAGAACGATCAGCAGTGAACTAGTTCCCAAGGATGAACGAGTTTGCTCATCTCTATGCTATAGACATACATATTTGATCGCAGGCCTACAAACTCCACAATTGGCAATCCATGCACCTAACCTTTTTTAAGGCCAACAACCTTGTTCTACCATAAAGATTATCGACCGAGTATGAGGATGTGGCGAATTCATTACTGTGTTACCTCGTTACTTCATATGGATCACAGTTCTTCACCTAGTAGATGAAGCTGTCTATATCCATATAAAGTAATTTAGGATCTGCGAAATGAGTTTCCACAAACTCATAGTGGAAGTGGTACATGAGGAGTTTGGATGGATTTCTTATGCACATCCCCACATAGATAAGTTCTGTGAAACCTACTGCAGTTTTCGCCATCTCCACAGCAATAAAGATCTCACTGAATATGGTGTCCTGCTTAAAACTTGGTCTGGTAGTGTATTTTCTTACTCCATAACGCCGAGCCCATTCCATTCAGATCAAAATTTCACGCTGTTCCCTCAATTTCTCCATTGTTTGACCAAAAATTTAGTTATCCATTAATTTCAAAAAAACCTTTTTCGAAGTCACACGTCATGGAAGCCCTCAGTGTCATATTCAAATCAATATATTCCTTCAGCCAGGGGTACTACTTGAAGGAGATAGTCCAGGTGATTCTAACCAGCTCCATCCCCAAGCTGTGACCCTGCTGGAGATTATGATCATGAGTAATGTTAACTCCACTTACTCTCCAGCACTGTCATCAGTTTTGGGTTGGAGCCAACTAATGGAACTAGTTGCTCTGAACACAGTGGTAAATTGGCATGTGTATCATGCAAACTAATAGGATGTATGTGTTCTGCCTCCATCACATACCCTACATCAGAATCATCTGCCATAACCTTCCTTGATTTTTCCACCTAATCCCTTGCATTTGTCTTCGGGCACCCATCAAAACTCACCAATCGACAGTGATTGTTGCATGGCGTGCCGATGTAAGTTATTTGTATGGAAGTATCTTAAGTAGCTCGAATCAAGGGATGCATTGAACCTGTTACCCATCTTTTTTTTTTTTTTTTTTTTTTTTTTTTTTTTTTTTTTTTTTTTTTTTTTTTTTTTTGCCTGGCATGCCTATGGACACATTGGTAAAGTTTCCCATGGATTCCTTGCACAAAGAAAAGAAACATGTCAGCATGAGTCAATAATCCGACGGTGTGCTTCATTTTCCTGAGTATTACATCCCAAAACAACACATGTGCTGAGCAGGTTCCAGAGAATATGTGGACATGCATAGACTCAGGAATTGTGCCCTTGTAAAGCCGTATGTATTCTGCTAAATGGGAGATGTGGAATTCCCAACAGACATTCACAGCATGCTCATACTCCACCTACACTACGGCACCGCCTGTAAGGTTGTTAGGTAGCCTAGTTTCGTTAAGTCTTTCCGTGCTATCCAGACACTCATGTGGAAAAAACCGCTTCCTAGTCACAAGTTGAAACCGTTCCTCATCAGGAAATGCAGGCCGAGTGTTGTGCATATCCTCCCAAGGTAGAGTTTCAGCGAGTTCATGCAGTGGTGCCTGTTTAAAACGTAGCGAGTCAAAGAAGTGGAGCGTAATTCTTCGCTTCATTCGTTTGGAGAGTGAAATGTATTTCTCAATGCTCGCAGGTAGTACACTGACCTGATTTCTCCTCTTGCTGAAATCAGCCAAGTGCTCAACAAGAATTTGAACGTCATACCCACTTAAATTATGGAAGAAAGCGGGTATACGCCTTGGTAACTGATACCTCAAATAGCATGTATTGTGGACTGCGCCATAGAGTTTCCCAATAAGATGACAGTGGTCCGTTCGAGCAGTGTCAGCTTTTCTTTCTAACGGTGGCACAAATGCCACAGTCAACTGCGTTACTGCACAAATCTTCATTCTCCTCCGAGTTGGTTATGGGAAGGTTGTAGCTGCAAGGCTTATCAACCTTTTGATAGTTTTTCGAGCTTAGTGAGAAGCTAAACTGCAGGATTATCCCCAACATAAGCTTTGTAGCAGTTAAGACTTGATTCATAGGCGGATACAATTTGGTATGCTGCTGCATGTAGTACAAGTAGTATGTGAGGCTGTAGGGTCAACTTCACAGCAGGTCACAGGAACGAGGAGCATTCAAAGTCAGTGTACACCACAAATGGGCATAATTCCTACTGGTTGGCAAGAGTTAGGATTGCCACTAGCCACAGGATCATCTCTATTACTAATATTACTACTGATAGGGGATGATGTGGTCCATCTTGTTGAAGATGGAGTCGATGAGGTGCACATAGATATGAGATGAGGCATACATACTTTGTAAGGTCAGCAATACTGATGAGGATGATTCCTCGACTTTTTCCCTCCCCCGTCCTTCCCTCCGTGGCCCCATTCGGCTTGCCACCCGCCTGTCTCCCCTCTCCCCACTCTTGCTCCACCGATCCACCCTTTCTTCCCTTCTCTCTCGTCTCTGTACCCCTGGCAGATCCTCTGAGTTTGTTTGTCGTCGTCAGTGCGCTACGTCTGTGTTGTGTTAGGTGCTGTTCTCTAGTGCTGTCAAAAGCTGTGATTTTAGTCAAGTGCTGGACTTGTATATAGTGTTGCAGTCCGTGATTGATCTGTGATAAGCCACCTGTCGCAACTTTTATGCTCCAGCCGCACTTCGCCTTATGTTCTTCTAATTGTCACAGTGTGTGGTTTTTGTGTATGCTATTTTTATAAGGTTTTTCTCTTCATTTTACAGTCGCCCTCTTTTGTTTGTTCTCTTCCGCACTGTTCCCCCTTTTTATATCTATGTACCGCCATATTTTCTCCTTTATGTTCTATTAAATGTCTTCTGTTGTATAATTAATGTCTTTCGGCTGAAGAGCAGCGCCTATGGTGCTGCCAGTCCACCCCAGATGAGGAACTGAAATACAATACAGAAAAAAAAGAGGTGCACTGGGGACATCCTGCGGGTTGAAGTCCCACACTTTCCCAGTTGGAAGACTCTGCCACATATACTACTCTCAGGGCGAAATCGAAGTTTTCAGAGTCCCCATCCCCATCCCCATCCTCGTCCCTGTCTCCAGCCCCGTTCCTGTCACCATTTGCTGCCGTCTGCTGCGGCTGCCCATTGTCACCTGATGCTCGCTGCCACCCCCACCACACCTGTTTTCGCCACTGCCGCCAGCCCCGTCTTTGTTCTCTTTCCCCACTTCAACGATACCTGTCCCCAGTAGATAGCACAATCCACCATGGATACCCCTACTACTACTGTCATATACACACCCCTTCCCCTGCACACAACGTTATCTCCGGGAGTGCCTCCTCTGGGCTTCCCCTGTTTAATCCACCTCCCCTCCTCACAGTCTCCTTCTATCTCCTCCCCACCCCTGTATACCCAAATGTTCACTCCCTCCCTGTCAACAAATACCTCTTCATGCTTACCATGTCCCAGCACCAGGTCGACTCCTTCATCCTTAACAACACCTTCCTCTATCCTCACCATGTTGTCCGCACCTCCCCCTGTCTCGTTCACCACACCAACAACACACTTCCTGCCACAAGAGGCTGGCTCGATATTGGCCACCTGAAGCATATCCATGTCTGGGACATGAGCCCCTGACCTGACTGAACAGCTTCTCCTCAGCATCTTTTTTCGCTCCCTCACCAGCACCTGGTGCCACTGTCTCTGTCTGTGCTGCAGCTTCTCTCCCCTATGACTTCATCTCCCATGTTGACCTCACCTTCTCCACCTATGTGATTACCACCAATGTCAACATCCACAGCCATAGTGGCATCAATTCCTTGATACCCTGAATGGTGACCTTGTTCCCTTCCCACAGCACACCTGTCCTGAAAGTAACTCCACCTTGGATGTTCTTCCCACTTCCACCAACGTTCTCAGTCATATCACCATGGACCTGCCCGACGCTGTTAGTAGCGAACACCTCCCAGTCCTTCTCACCATATCCTCTGCCCATCGTCCCCCTCTTGCCCACCTGCCCTGTTGCCCCTCCAAAGTTCATCCATGGCTACTGCCATGCTGACTGGGATGCCTACTAGGAACCCATTGTGTAACAGGTCGAAATCCACCCCTTACCCCTCGACATCCAGCTGACATTACCCATGCCTCCTTCTTCCTCCAGTTGACCATCATCGACGCCATGGAGGTCCATGTTCCTACCAAACTCATTGACCCTCCCCTCCATACTCTTCCTCCACAGGCTGTCCTTCTCTGTGAAACCATCATTGATGCCATGGAGGCCCACGTTCCTACCAAACTCATCCACCCTCACCACACTACTATTTCTCCACAGGCTGTCTTCTCTGTGAAACCTGCAGGCTCTGCCACTCCTTTATCTGCTCCCATACCTGGGAAACACTCCTCCACCACTGGCAATTACGACGACAGCAAAGAAATGCGTTGGATGGTGCCAGACAAGTACACACCGCAATTCTGCCCTCCCTGTCAACTTCTCCAAGTACTGGTCTGTCTTCCATTGCCTCACTGGTAGCCATCCTACCCTGCATTATCCTCTTCTTCACAACAACCACCCCTTCCCTGACAACCTCAGTAAGTCTAACCATTTTGCTTCCCACCTCTCCGAGGTCTTCTCCATTCCTGATGATCCCCATTTTAAATACTCCCTCTTCCCCACAGTCCTTGAATGCACGGACACCTCTGCCCTGCCAATCGCTCCCCAGTTTCTGGCACTAGGATCAGTTACCTCTCTCTGACATCAACACGCCCATTACTACACACAACATCAAACTTATCCTCTGCTCCAAATGCAACACCACCTCTGGTCACAATGGCATCACCTACTGCCACCTCAAGGAATCCCACCCCCTCCCCCATTCCTTCCTGGCTGCCCTTGCTACCCTGTATAATGCCCTCCTCTCCATTGGGTTTTACCCTGACCTGTGGAAGACTTTCCATGTCCTGCTGCTCCCTAAACCCAACAAACCCCCCCCCCCCCATCTGCCTCACCTCCATGTTTAGTAAGGTCTTAGAGTCTATCCTTTCCCACTGTATTCATCACCACCTTAACCAGCACCACCTCCTTCTCCTTACCCAGTCACCTTTCATATCTGCCTCTCATCCCCCATGCAGATCCTCTACAACCTCATCCCCTTCCCAAATCTTCTCCATTTCCTCAAACACATCCGCACCCTGTATACCATATACAGAATCGATCCCACCACTCGCTGGTGTCTTCTATCCTCTCTACCCCCAGCCTGTTGCCACTCCTTTACCGTGGTGTCCTGCCCTCTCTCCATCTCCAAAGCCTCCACCTCCTTTCCCAACGCAACTTGCAGCACCTACTCTCCCAGATGATGAGCTTTGCTCTGATATCTACCCCTCCTACCAACTTTAGCCTTACCTTCCCGCCCCGCACTCCTCAGGGCTCACTGTTGCCAACTTTTGTCTTGTGCGTGTGACTTCAATCTATTTTATGTGTTCCACGAATCGCCAACTATGTTTTTTTTTTCAACTTTATGTCAGTGTATTTTATGTGCTCCACGGATCGCCAACTGTGTTTTTTTAACTGCATGTGACTTTTTTTAACGGTCCCACAATGAAGATCCCTGTGTCAGTGTATATTTTAACCTCCACTTTCTCCACCTATTATGTTCTTACATCCCCCTTTCTAAGCTTTTCCTATCAATTTCGTCGATGTCGTTGCCTCCTTCCTCTCCTATTGTCCCTCCTGTGTCAGTATCCACAATACCAAGGGGAGTGGGAAGGGCTAGAAGCTCCCTCTGGTGGTGATGTTGCGAACTACGTCAGTTTGTCTTTGAACCCCAAGGTGAATATACAAAATTTGATATTCCTGCCAATAAATTTTAATTTCTCGCCACTTTCAATTTCCCACCAAAATTTCATTTTCCAGCTATTTCGACGTGAGGTGTGGCATGGGGTGGTGGAGGAAGTGACCCACATGCCAGCTGGGGAAAACGTACAATGTCATCAGGCGGTGGGGGGGGGGGGGGCGGTAATTAATTGATAAATTAATTAATTTGATATCAATGTGATATCAGCAGTGGCGCAAAACGCAGTTAACTTTACTGCTGACGGCACCTAGAAACA
Organism: Schistocerca serialis cubense; assembly: GCF_023864345.2. Taxonomy (NCBI): domain Eukaryota; kingdom Metazoa; phylum Arthropoda; class Insecta; order Orthoptera; family Acrididae; genus Schistocerca; species Schistocerca serialis. Next base: position 775,214,051 of record NC_064638.1, read on the forward strand.
TGTATGCGTTGGCGGAATAGGGCTAGAAAAAACTGACTTTTCTCTCCAGAGGAACTATGTCACAGGCGTGGAGAAAGGAGTATAAATAGGAGAGTCCAGAGAATCAAGGCAAGCAGTCGTATCCCATCATGTACACTTCTGGACCGTGAAAGAATAACGACTGTTTAAGTTGCAGTGCAACCATTACGACCACCTGGTGATAATTTCGGCTGCCAGACAGTCTGCTGAATCAACCACCAAGTTCCACTGCATGGACACAGCCAAGGCGAGGCGGGTTCGAAATTTGGCGCTGCGCGGGTGCAGGGAGCAATGGGGCGGCCAGCCCCCGCTCTCTGGGTGATGTCGTCCTATGGAAGGCAAAGCTGCCGCCTGCGAGGCCGGAGCTGGGAAGCCATCTCGTGGCCTTCCAAGTCTCTCCTCTATCACCCTCCAGGCCGCCCTGGGCGGGAGAGTGAGGCTGCTGAGGCTCCACTACAACGATCGCTGCTGGCTGTTACCCTTAGACACTCTACGTGGTGACCAAGAGCAGTGTTAGTGGGAATAGCAAGCTACACTCTGGAGGGCAGGGGATGAGGCTTCCATCTCAGTAAACACACTCTGCCATCCAAGCCGCTCGGACGAGGACAGGAGCCGTTACGTCACGGGGACGAAGTGACCGGGTAGTGTTGCACCTGATTCCAGCACTGGCGTTTGTCCTGACTCACATGCCGCGCCGCCTTCGATGGACACTAGAGGCATTGTGTATTCTTCGGCGAAGCCCCAAGCATGATTCACCCCTCTCTCTTCCAAATCGTATCCAACAGCATCCTTGCGCATTGTGCTCCCTGATCCCCTAGGTCGTAACCAAGGGCTGCGTGCCATAAACTTCACCTTTTATCGCTATATGTTTCTGTATTTGGTATTTTAATTGTGTTCGTTTTTCATTTGGTACACTATATTTCAACATTACTTCGTCATTTTGCTTTCCCAAAATGTTTGGAAATAATAATTGGAAAAGAAAAATTAAATATTCTGTTTCAACTGGGAAAAGCTAAACATCCGAAGCTAATTTTTGTCAGTGAACTATAATATGAAAGTTAAATTAAGACTTTGCTAAACATAGTGTATATTTTTGTGATAATTCCTAAATTGATGAAGGTTTCTCGGGTCTCCAGCCGGGTGGTAGCGTTGATATCTCGCGACGTTTCGGGAAGTGTCATACTACCCATCTTCTGGCGACGTCGCGAGATATCAACGCTGCCACCCGGCTGCAAACTCGAGAAACCTTTATCAATAGTCACATAATTCCTAAATTGCCGGCATGGCTCTGTGAAATGAAAATTAATTACGAGCAATGAAATTCTTCTGTAACGAAGCGTGCTCTGAAACCACGTAATTGTAGCGTACATTCGATGCTGGAGTCTGTATAGGACTCCTGAAATCACCGTCCGGGGTGGCCGAGTCGTTCTAGGCGCTACAGTCTGGAACCGCGCGAGCGCTACGGTCACAGATTCGATTCCTGCCTCGGGCATGGCTGTGTCTGATGTCCTTAGGTTAGTTAGGTTTAAGTAGTTCTAAGTTCTACGGGACTGATGACCTCAGACGTTAAGTCCCATAGTGCTCAGAGCCATTTGAACCTTTTGAACTGCCAGTTTGTCGCACCAACAATTATTTTTTGCAAACACTTTGACGTCTTTGAGCTCTGTTTGTGATCAGTACTGCAATTAACCAGTTAAATAACAACTTTTTTGTATCCGAATTTTCGCTCCCTGGTATGGAGTTATTGTGATTCTCACAAAAAAACCTTATGCACTCCTCGTTTGTGTTTGGCTATTTTGGTATCGAATGCCTAGTGCCAGGTGGTCGACAGATGGGAGCATGTGTACACTGCAATCTGACCATTGCTATTCCTCTTTTTTATTAAAAAAGAATCGAATGGGCTGCATTCCAGAATACCGTAAATCAACGCCAAAGGTATTGCCTTATGATCGTTTCTTCACAGCCTCGTTGATTGCCTGATCCTTTAGGCTGGTTACGTGCTTTCACTGCTGTTGTTGGCGACTTCATTTTCATTTGATTTCTACCCCGTAACTCTTCATTTTCATATCTACTGCGACCTACACCCAACTAAACCTCCTTATTGTACCCAAACCATAGTTTGCCTCGACAATTTTTACCGCACACTTTGGTCACCATTAACAGATGTACTATTCCCTGACAGCTCAGGACGTGTTACATCTACTAAATACTTCACTCTGACAAGTTGTGCCATGATTTCTTTTTTTCACCAGATCAATTGAGGGCCTCAGTTATTCGATCTAACCATTTAACCTTCTAAATTTTTCTGGAGCACCACATTTCAAATAATTCTATTTTCTTCTTGTCTGAACTGATTATCGAATACGTTTCACTTCAATTACTTGCTGGATGTGTTCCAAGCTCTATCTTCCTCTACAGTTTTTGCCTTCAACAGCTCCCTCTAGTACCATGGCAGTTATTCTCTGATCTCTTAACAGGTGTGCTATCATCTCGTCCCTTCTTCATTTCACTATTTTCCAAATATTCCTTTTCTCTCTGATTCTTCGGTCAACCTCATTTCTTACCTTATCGGTTCTCTTAATTTTTAATATGCTTCTACAGCATCGCAAATGCTTCGAATCTATTCTGTTCCGGTTTTCCTGCAGCCCATGTTTCACTACCATACGACGCTGTGCTCCAAACGTACATTCTGAGAAATTTATTTCTCCCATAAGCTAAGTCTTATGTTTCGTACTGGTGGGCTTCTCCTGGCCGAGAATGCTCTTTTTGGCACTGCTACTCGGGCTTTTATGGTTCAAATGGCTCTGAGCACTATGGGATTTATCATCTGAGGTCATCAGTCCCCTAGAACTTAGAACTACTTAAAGCTAACTAACCTAAGGACACCACACACATCCATGCTCGAGACAGGATTTGAACCTGCGACCATAGCGGTCGCGCGGTTCAAGACTGAAGCGCCCAGAACCGCTCGGTCACACCGGCCGGCCTGGTTTTTTTGTCCTTGCTCCATCCATAGTGGGTTATTTTGCTGCCTAGCTAGCAGAATTTCTTAACTTCTTCTACATCGTGATCCCTAATACTGGTGTTAAGTTTCTCGCTGTTCTCATTTCCTCCACTTCTCATTACTTTCGTCTTTCGTCGACTTATTCTCCTACATTCTCTACTCATTACACTGTTCATTCCATTCCACAGATCCTGTAATTCTTCTTCACTTTCACTGAGGGTAGCTATGTCATCAACGAAACCTATCATTCATATCCTTTCACTCTGAATTTTAATCCCACTCTTGAACCTTTCTTTTATTGTCATAATTCCTTCTTCGATGAATAGGTTGAACATATTTCCGTCTTGGTCTTCCAGTGTTATTGTTCCCTCTTGGTTCTTGTGCACATTGGATATTACCCGTCTTTTCCATTAGCTTACCCCTTTTGTCTCAGAATATGGAACAATTTGGACCATTTTACACTGTCAAACACTTTTTCTACGTTGACAGAGCATTTGATCGTGTCGTGATTTTTCTTCAGTCTTGCTTCCATTACCAACCGCAACGTCAGATTTACCTCTCTTATGCCCTTACCTTTCCTAAAGCCAAACTTATCGTCATTTAACACATCCTCTATTTTCTTTTACATTCAGCAACTTGAATGCATTAGATGTTAAGCTGATTGTGTATAGTTTCGCACCTATCTGATCTTATTTTCTTCAGAATAGCGTGGATGATATTTTTCCGAATGACTGATGGTACATCATGGCCTGAGTCTATACCCGACACTGACATAATTATCAGTTTTTAATTAGTTTCTCCTTTGCAAAAATGTTCTTTTATTGCTGTCGTAGTCTGAATATTATGTCCTCCCTAGTTCTGCTGTAGCCAGTTATTTTGCTGCCCGAACAACACAAGTTTCCTACTAGTTGCAGTGTCTCATTCCCCATTCCAATTCCCTCACTATCACCTGATTAATTCCACTACACTTATTTTAGTTTCGCTGTTGTTGACCTCACAACTTCTTTGAAGAGACTATGGATTCCGTTCAGCAGCTCTTCCAACTCCTTTGCCGTTTCTGATAGAGTTACAATGTCATTGGCAAATTTCTTCTTCCTGAACATTGATTCTACGTCCAAATTTCTTCTTGGTTCTGTTCATTATTTGCTCAGTCTACGGATTTAATAGCAAAGGAAATAGGTTATTAACCTGTCTCATTACTTTCTCAACTATTAGGTTGGTGCATAAATTTGCAGCGTTTTTCCTGTAAGTTTAATAAACAAAACAAATAGATATAATAGAGACTTTTGTCATTAATAATATATTGTCCTTTACTACTTACATTAGTCTGCCAACGCTATAGTACCTTTTAGGTTACATGACTTTAGAAATCACGTGATTCAGAGGCGAGGAACTCGTCGAATCTTGTTCGGAACACATTTTGATCCGGAAAGGAAATTCCACGAAGAATGTTCGATAGAAGGCGGAGAAGGTGAAAATCTGAGAGCGTAAGAGGAACGTGAAAAAGTTGGGTGCGGAATAACTTCGCAACCCAGCCCCTCTACAGTAGTTTTTGTCAGCCTAGCAGTATGCGGGAGGGCGTCATCGCGGAGTAGCGTCACTTTACACAGTCTTCCTGAGCTTTGTTCTTGGACTGCATCTACAAGACGTCTCAGCTGTTCACAATAAATGTGAGCAGAGATGGATACACCTCAGGGAAGCAACTCGTAGTACACCACGCCGTCGCTGTTCCACCAGATGCATAATGTTATCTTTCGTGGGTGTTCGTAGATCTTTGTACGGGGAGTTACTGCTTTGTTTGGACTCAACCATTACTTCCTCTTCCTTGTGTTAGCGTAAAGACATCATTTCTCGTCACCAGGACCGGAATTATCTGTGTTGTTCACGAGCCAATTGATGACGAGCAAGCAGAGATGCACTTATGGCCACCCGCAGAATTTTTTGTGACTTTGCCTTAGGGCATGCGGTATCCATACACCCAAATTTTGAACCTCCCCTATTGTATGCAAACGTCACACGAAAGTGGAATCATCACAATTCATTACATTTGCCAATTCTCGAGAACACTGGTATGCAGTGTTGTGGATTAATGCATTGAAATGATCATCATCACACCCCAAAGGCCTTCCTGCAAGTGAAGAGTGATTAACACCAAAATGAGCCTCCTTGAAACGAGAAAATCATTTTCTTGCCGGTTTCTGCCCAGTGACATTATCCCTATATATGGTGGAAAAGTTTCTGGGTGCCTCCGTTGCTGTCAACCCTCTATCGAATTCAAAGAGTAGGATATGTCGGAAAATTTCTATTTCTCCACTTGACACTCTGTTTTCTAGAGTGCACATCTCCACTCACTATCTCCAAATGACAAAATGACAGCAAGAGTTAACTACAAATAAAAAATAGCAATCGGTAAATAAATGCGTAGCCAACGAAATACCAACACACAAAACAAAAATGCTACGAACTTATACAGCAATCTACTAGTTTCGATGTCCTTCGACTCTTATAAGTGCAGTCCAGTATCTTTAAAACTTGTAGGTTCCAAGATGTTACTCCAGGCGGGTGTAAAATGAATGTGGGCAAAGGAGAATAATAAACGCCCTGTCTGCATACCCCCAGAAGCAGATCTTAGGACATCTTAATTCTATAGATTACAATCTAAACGTAAATGAATGATGAAGGCAACTAATCCTACTAAATGATAAACGTTGTTCCTGCTTATATATTTATTGTAGATTAAAAAACCTTTATATTACGAAGTTTATATTTCCTAAGTAAAATTACTAATCAGTTGCCCAAGTCTGTACCTTATTATGACTGCACGATCCAATATCAACAGTTCGAAATGACTGACATTATCTATGTACCAAACACTAGAAGACACTACTTTCAAAAGTGATCTGTGGTGGTGTGGATTCTCAGTGGAAATTAACGTTATCACAGCTGTTTAGCTTTTATAGCCCTAATAAGCCGAAGCAATTTGCGATATCACCGGAGGTACTGCGTCTGGTGCGTCGAAGCGATGGTTCTCCCACTCGTCTGCGACGATAGAAGAACTCCAGCCACAAGTAAACTCTTTCAAACACTAGGACGGCAGAAGGCAGTCCTCTGACTAATATAATACTGTCTTCTCCTCTCTGTGTTATACAGACGAGAAACGCGAACTCCAAGCCACAAGGACGGAATTCAGATAATGTCTCAACGTAAGTATAGGCGGAGGAAGTGCTCTCAATTACTGAACGCTGAGTACTCAACGGCGACTTCCAACGCGGAAGTGAAGTCCAAAATCGTATAGGTTCGCAGCAGTACAGTGCCTAACTGTTCTAACTATAAACTCTCCTGAGAGCAAAGACGGCAAGTCCGTCCGTACCAACAAAGCTGATATATAGCGACCGCCACACACGGGCGCTCACAGCGGAAGACCTCGTCTCTCGAGCGCTGGCTTCCCAGCAAGGCACTGCTCCCCACCATCGTAATTCCGAAAACGAATCATATTCTCGAATCCACGAAATGTTCTCCTTCTCTACAGATTCTTCCGAACGCCGACCAACCATATTTTAGTCCTTTTCGTCCAACGCGGAAAGTTTGCGAGGAAAAACCTATACTCGTACAATGGTACGCTTCTGAGTAAAAATCCTTGGAAGTAACCCAGCCTGCGTGGTTTCCGAGGTGCCGCTTCTTCTTTCCTCTCACCTGCGTCCAAGATTTTCAGCGTTCGGAGGTATTATCCGGTCATCCTTCCGGCCCCTACTACAACAGCGGCCGGCCGTCACCCTACTGTGCTCCAGAGCTCAGGTGCCACGACGTCCGTCTAGCTACTTCCTGTGTTTAAGCAGGACCAACACACGTGCCGGCCTTCCACCCAGAGCTTGAGTTCTGCCTGCCGTTTCATCTCCACTGGCGTTTCAACCTCTGCTAGTATAGGAAATCATTCATTACGCCGCTTTTATAACAAAGACACTCCGTCACCTTTCATGCAATGTGCGTTAACAATTATTTACAAGGCGTACGTGACAATGCCAGTCTCCTTTATATACTCATATATACGATTTACAACCTCTCACATGATATCTAACTGTGTTTGTAGATCACGTCAATGTGGATGGGTGCTTGTAAGGTGCGAAATTAGAGCCACCTTGCCAGGCAAACTTTCGTCCTTTGTATTTTATCGTCTCCATCTTCAGGAATGAAAAGAGTTTGTTCCAGTCAAGGAAGTCGAAAGATTTTACTAAAAATCTCGTTCGAGTCTATAACATGTCGTGGGTGTTTCCCGGTGTATTTTAATCAGTGGGTGATGTGAGGGACGGTTGCGGTCCCCGGCTGGACTTCGCCGGAGCCATACCGGAGTGTTTGTGCGCGGCCGTATTTTTGCCGTCGGTGATTAACGAGGAGCGGCGTGATTGATGCCGCCGGCCAAGCCGTGATGAATGGCCGCTAATTGCGGGGGCGCCACCCTCGTTACGCGAGGCGCCGGCCACTGCAGCGGGCCCCTGCTATCCCGCCACCTGACAAGTGGCGCGCACACGCTGCTCCTGCAACGACACTCCGCACAGAGCGAGAGCGCTTGCGTCTCATCGTAATCATGAATGGCGCTAAGGAAGGCCAGGAGGCGTGAATGGAGTTGGGCTTCAGATTTCTCCAGCTATTTCCCTTCATGACGAGGGAGAGGGAGGACCTGCCCCTGCTGAGTTGTCACTAAGAAAACCTCCATTATTCTTATACATGCTGCATGGAAGGCTTTTGGTAAATCTTATTACTTGTGTTAACATTCAAAGCTGAAGTTACATTCTGGGCGTACTACAGTCACAGAATTTCGATCAGTTGGCTTTCATGATCCTTGACATGCGTGACGGCCTATTGGTAACTCCACACGTGAGAGAGTTAGGTGGAATATCAGCCACATGACTTTCTTAAAACTGTAAGAAAAACGAGTAATTTCTATACTATTACACTTAGAAAATTCAAATTGGTGAATTAGACCTCATTCGTGATCCAGAATATTCGAACTTCTGAAGACATTGTTGCCAAGAATAATGTGTATCTTGTGTGGTTAGACAAGTTTACGCATTCAAATCCATATTGTGATTCTGTTCTGCAGGTCGTTGTTCACTCATTTCTTCATCCACATCTGTATTCACATTTCGAATCACTTTGCAGTTTTCAGTCACAACAGGAAATTCAAATTTCTACTAACCTAACTTTACACCTCATCCCTTCACCTCCCCCATTTCCCCTCACCAGCCCCACCTGAAAATTGGTCAGGAAAGGACTCAGTCTGTTCTGGGCTGCCAGATAGGATGGACATAAGACTTTATTTTGTATGCAGTGCAGTATAGTGTTTATTTAAACCATTTGAGGTGCCACTGATCGAGCACTAGACAGTAGCTCCATCCAGTGTGTTCACCCTGAAGTCCAGAGTCCAACTGACTAGTTCATAACACCACCAGCAGAGATTACTGTTGACCCTTCTCCCTCCCCTCCCATGACGTAATCCAAGATGGCGGTCTGGGGAAAATGGTGGAAAATTCGCTCATTCTGTGTCTAGCTGCTGGACTAGGAAAACAGACGTAATTGTTTACTGTGTACAACATGTTCAATGATGAGATGTCTGTGCCAGAGAGGGAGTTTAATGGATATATATTTAATGGATATATATATCCATTAAACTGGATACTGTGTCGACAGTCACTTGCATGATACTTGGAAAGTGATGAAATTTAGTGAATTATGAAGAAGATAGATACACTTCACCAGATAGTGAAGATGTTACAAGATGAGGCTAAGTTACACATCACAACTGATACATGTGATCATTAGATAAAAATCCAGTCAGTCTTCCAGAGTGCAAGAGGCCAGACGTTCACCCACTCCAGCAAAGGCATCCACATGTGCAACTGAGTAAATGCTGGTGATGAGTAGGGATGAATTTAATAGGTGTACCACATGCAACCACATAGCTGAGAACTTTACCCACAGCCTCCTACACAATGCAGTGGGATGGGGTGAAGATGCATTTAATATCTTATGCAGATATATGCCTGTGCTGTAACTGCCTACCTTTTTTTCCTTTTAATTTGCCTAACACCGCACATCAACTTCCCTCTATTTCACAATGAATCATAGGTTTTCACCATGAGGTTCAGTGGCCTACTGGCCTATTTGACAGCGCCACCACCAGTAGATGCTGTTGTTCCTCCCCCACTTCCCTTTCCCATCCATTCGTCCCATAATGTAACACAATATGGCAGTACACAAACAAAGGGTGGGAAGCAATGGGGATGTTGAATCCAGTCACTTGATGGGCTTCAGCCAATAAGGTATCAATATCTGGTGACATTGTAGGAGACATAGGACGGGCTCAGCAGCTCCGCAGCCTCAGTCTCACTCAGTCAGCCAGCAGCAGAAGCAGAAGAACCATAAAGCGTCACTAACAGTAGTCGAGATCCAGAACAGGCCTGCAGAATAGGAAGAAGTATAAATGTATCCCGTATCGCATCTTTGTCTGTAGTAAGCATTATTATTGGTTGTTTCTGTGTCTTGGCCTGTATGTAACGCCTCCTCCTTGTTCAGCAAGAGCCTTCTATATGTCAAGGCCTGCAGAAGCGAGCACCAACATGTCGACCTCTGACACATCTGCACCCATAGCAACCTCAGCCGCCATCTTCTCGAGACCTGCCCCTGCCCCTGAAACCGCGGCAGTAACAACCTCTAGTGTGTCTGAATCTATAGCGACCACATGGGATACTGTAGCACACATGGCCCACTCACTGGAGAAGGACAAGAAGCTCTTACTGTGTATCCCACTGATCAATCTGGACGATGAGGACGCCCAGCTCGTTCCTCATGTCTGAAATGCTGGTGGTGGTCCTAAACAACAGCAAGATGGATTTCAGTACTGGTCAGCGACATGTGACCTATTCCACCAGAACACCTCTGTGGTAGTTCATGGGCAGAGTGCAGATGCTGTGGATAAGAAGGTTTCACACAAAGCCCACTTGCTGGAGCAGTACAAGGATTTGTGTGACGAGGATGCGCAGTCTACTCCCAATGCCTCGAGTGCTGCTGGTGGGCCTAAACAACAACATGCAGGACAGTACTGGTCACCAACATACGAACAGTCCCAACAGAACATACCTGTGCTAGTACAGGGACAGAATGTAGATGCTGTGGATTAGAAGGTATCACGTGTGTCCTTGCTGTTCAGTTCTACATACAGTTTAACTCCTACTGGAATAAAACGTGTAAAAGGGGGTATAGATGCCTATCATGACTGGGAGTTGCATGTGAGGATAGAAACTGAAAATGCATCGAAGGGTGTTAAAGTGCCTACTTCTCAGTTCGCCTGGGAAGAAATATGTCCTGCAGAGTGTTACATCAGTCAGTAGATGACCACAGAGTATTATCCAAATCGTATCCCCAGACATTCAGCTTACTGGTGTGGCACTATCTATTATAACAGTGCGTGATGACTCTGCACTATGTGTGAAATCGTGTGACAAGTGCGTTTATCTACGGCGCGACACAGTTACGAACTTATACTAGATACTGCACTGCTCCTTGCATTGGAGAAACTGAGTCATTGGTTGCCGAGCATAGACTCCGCCTACAATGATCTTGAAAACTTTCCACATGTGGTTAGTGTGCATGATGATGATATCGAACAGCACCGTTGTTTCTACATGAATGCACAGCTGAAAGAGAAACAGGTTAAATGCGCTTGTGAAAAACCAGAGTATTGTTTGGTGCCCAATAGTTTGAAGGAGATACGCGCGGAATTTACTGCATATCCAAACGCTCCATTTGGGAAATATTGTACGTGTGCAAAGAAAATAAAGAAAGATTCTGATGATTTGTTTAGATACTACATTCGACGTAAGATATTTAAATAAATTATGTGTATATATAATCTCTCATTATAGTCCAAGTATGCATCTATAATCATGCAGCAGCAGACAATTGCCTCGAACACCTCCTCACCAGTCATTATAAAACTAAATGATAAAGTTCCTTTTCATGGGGTGAGCACTGACATGTCGACCACTGCTGCATCTGGACCTGTAGCAACCTCAGCCATCATCTTGTGGCTGCACTGACCTTTGCACCTGCAGCAGCAACAACCTCCAGCGTGTCTAAACCTATAGCTCTGTGTAGCCAGTGTAGCTCAGTTGCTTACGTGAAAGAGCTATAGTGACTGCACATATTATTACTATACTTACAACTGTGTCTTCCTATATATGCCAACTACTACTCAGAATCTGATGTAGTCGTTATCATGGCAGGGTGAGTGAAACATTATCGTCACAAGAACTTTGTTGTAAGTGACTGGTCCTGAGAAGATGCAAAACAAGACCTGAAGAAGAAGAAGAATAGGATACACCTTCCTGATAATATACGAGCAATTGTCATATACCATCTTACTATGGCAAGACTAAGGTTCTCATGATGCTACTAACATACGTAGATGGAGTCCGATTTGAACATGTTTGTGTATTTTCGGAAACACTGTTTCAGACCAAGTATTAGCTAATATAGGAGATACTGCACGGCATGAAAGACTTTACATTCACGACATTCTGTGAGAGCAGTGATATCCCCACCACCTGAGAAAGTAAAGCCAGTCACTATGTTCATATTTGAAGATGTTGCTGTGGAAAGCCACGACTAAATTCGAAAATATTTCTGTTTCGGTCGTCACATGGGTCCTGATGTACTTTATTTAAGCCAAACGTATTCCAGAATTCCAAAACAGTTAGTTAGGGATAATGCAAACCTCATTATGGCCATCAAACAAGACAATCCGAATTTAAAACACATTTACCAAGCGCATGTAGGAAGTGACATCTCGTTCAATAATTTTTTAACGATATGTGCCGATTGCTGGAATTATTCACAATATGGATTTCTCGTTATTGGTAAAATAAGAAAACTGAATGATGGTAGGTATAGGCGAAACTTCCAAGAGTTTCAGTATATAGAGCCTAATAAGTTAGGTGAGTACATCTGTATACGCTGCACTGTAGACAAACGCGTATGTATGTGTGTCTCTCAATCCGAAATAATGGGTGCACATAGACTGAACTTTTGCTTGCATATGGATGCAAAAATTCAAGCTGTCATGCATAAAGCTGCAGGTATGTATACGGTGCTAGAGACTATCTTCTGAGATTGATAAACGCATTAAATGAAGTTAGTTAATGAAATCGGTAAGAAAGTAACAGATTTCACTGAAAAGGTTGAGACTATTGATGAGAAAATAGATCTAGAGGGCATTCTTATTGAATAGGGGGAACAGGTACATAATAAAAGAAAGGAGAGCTGATATATAAAGCCTCACGCTGCTAAGAATCTGAACAGTATATATCGAGATGTCAACGAAGCAGAAAGTGACTCAGGCGCGGAAAAACATTCAAGAGAAATTATAGTTGCTACGTTTAGGGCACACGGATCGACAGAAAACACTAAGAAGTACCTTTAAGAAGGTTACTGAATCTCTCAGGCAGCTCTCAGCAAAAACATAACCACACGAAAACGATGGTGTTACCATTGACGAATTTGTTACACGTCACGTCCCTGGCCAGGTAGATAGAGCATTCGGCGTCGGGAGGGGAAGACTGTACATGCTGGGTACACAGCCCATAAATGTAACTGATGATGCAATACGGGTGGTTGATTGGCAGTTTGAGGAAACAGCTGAATTATGAATCTTATTTTCCCAAGCCACACGGAAAAACGCATAAACTATCCAGTTAATAGAATGAGATTTTCACTCTGCAGCGGAGTGTGCGCTGATATCAAACTTCCTGGCAGATTGAAACTGTGTGCCAGATCGAGACTCGAAATCGGGACCTTTGCTTTTCGTGGGCAAGTGCTCTACCACCTGATCTATCCAATCACGACTCACGCCCTCTCCTCACAGCTTTATATCTGCCAGTACCTGATCTCCTACCTTCCAAACTTAAAAGGCAAAGGAGCCGAGATCGAGTCTCGATCCGGCACACAGTTTTAATCCGACAGGAAGTTTCATATCCAGTTAATGATAGGGAAATATACGATGAAATACTGCGTTTGACTGATGTACATAAGATCGCAAAAAGCCTGAGCAACAAGAAATATAAAACCTATACTTGATGGTGAAAACAGCAACAGCAGTATTGGTGGTACTTACATGAATCATAAAGCAGTGAACAACCGAATCCCGTAATATATATATATATATACGACTCCAACGAATTAATAGATCGACTACGTCAGCTGCTGAAGGTAATACAGCTCATTCGAATGAGGTTGTTTCAACAATCTCTGAACGTAGAGAGAGATATATACTCGAACAAGTATGGCGACAATAGGTCAAGAACTGCACAGACCAGCGTACAAAACATTCCATCGTAGTCATGTTAGAATTAAAAGTTTGAATGACTTCTGACAGGTTGATCTTTTAGATATGAGGGAATATTTACGTGAGAATAATGGCTTCAAATATATTTTAATGGTTATTGATACATACTCGAAGTTTACCTGGGCATTAGGTTTTAAAACAGAAACAGGGAGCAATGTTGCAGATGTTTTTGAGCATTTGTTGCAGGCAGGAACAAATTGATGCCCCGACAACCTCGAAACCGATCATGATGGAGAGTTTTGCAATAGGTATTTCAAGACCGTGATGCAGCGATATGGAATACATCTTTACTCAGCAATCACCCACCTGAAGACGAGTATCATGGGATGTCTGAACAGAACGATAAAAGGTCAAATGTGAATGTGTCTTAATCTTCGCTGCTCATACAAATGAACAGATATCCTCCCAGAAATAATTGCTCAGTATAACGGAACCAAACGTAGTGCAATGAAAACGACACCAATCGAGGTTCATGATAATGCACTCATGGATACGATGCACTACCACATTAAAATGCTGGATCCAGGAAAACAGACATTTAATTTTCATGGTTTGCTACGTGTCTCAAAACACAAGACAGCATTTGAGGAATCATACCTGCCAAAGCGGTCAACAGAGATATTTACAGTGTAAAAGATGCAAAGAATACTAGAACTTATATCCTGAAGGACAGTAAAGGTGAAGAAATTGCAGGTTGCTTCTACACCGAAGAGTTGCAGGAAAGCGCAGAACCGGATGTGTTACTCTTGGAGAGAGTCATAAGACGTCGGGGAAATAGAGCGCTAGTCAATTGGTTTGGTTTTCCTGCAACACAAAAAGCATTTGGATTGACGCTAACGATTTCCTGTAAAATAGGGTACTCAGTCGACAACCACCGCAGTATAATAACATGTGTGCTAGGAGACACATTAGAGGAGGTGGTGGTATTCTACAGGGACTGCCACTGGAATTACACATTCCAGGACACACCTACTATGGGCCTGAAACAGAGCATCAAAAACGCTTGACACAAGGTGATAAGGGGGTTAATCTACTCGATGAAGCGTGTATGGATCACAACATTGCATACACTGCGAATGAAGATCTCCGTCACACTAAAAGCAGGATTTTAGGTGACAAGGCTAAGGCGATGCGCAGAATAAAGAATTTTTTTTTATAGATCAACGCATTGCAGTATTTTCTGTTGATAAAACCATGTGTGGAAATATTATGTTTCGTTTAGGAGTGATGAGGATCAAGCGAGTCATGCATGCTGCACGTTGTGCACTAAAGAAGAAGAAGAGTGGGAAGCAGAGATGTTTGGAGAACTGTACCCTGACAGAAATGTTTGCAGCTAAAAACGCTTTGAAGAAGAAGTGTGCAGGAAGAAAAAGAGGATCGGTGAAGCACCTCGAGTTTTACCAACATGCTAGATGTCTGGTGGTTTTTTTCCATTTCTCATCCCTGCCCTCTGCGCTCTATCGACGGTAGGGTCCCTCGCTGGTGGTGCTACAACTATTGCCCGAACAGTCAAGAAGGCGCAAACCTCCCAAGAGCAAGCAAGAAGATATAACAGCATGACGGAAACCGCAGCTATCGGAAAAGGACTATACTTGAAAACGTACAGCAAGGGCATGGTCTATTCATAAATACAAAAAGGCCCATTAGCAGTCCTACCAGATCAGGCACTCTCACATACTGATCTACTTACGTTAGTTAGAAAAAAATTCAACATTCCAACATGCCGTGGCACGTTTATGCTGGATGCGTTACCGAAGACTATGTGGAATACTGGTGAATTTGTTATTGTGAATTTAGATGTTGCTGGAGGTCCCAGTAGCAACTGGGTGTCATATGTTACGAAAAATGTAAATATCGTCTATTATTTCGACTCATTTGGTGACCTGCAACCACCAGAAGAATTACAACGGCACTTCGCTTGCAAAAGGGACTAACAGGTCTCTAATACAAACCTCTGCGGACATCTATGCATCACGTTTCTCGTGACGTTTACAAAGAAGAAGAACATACAAGGAAGAGCTTTAAACATTCGATCATCAATTGCGGTTCAGATGCAATGTCGTAGACTTTGAAAGTAAAATAAAGATCATCTGTATTACGTGCAAATTACTTTCCACCAAATGATTTTAGTATTGGTGAGTGGAGTATTGTATTGACTGGGCTGTAGACGTGCAACAGCATCCCAAATATCACCGAGACTAACGACGAACTGCGTCTGGATATTAATGGTGGAAAAGACATTATGGAAATACAACTTGGTGCATAGGATATCGACTATTTAAACGAAGTTTTAAAAGAGCCTAGGAAAGATATTGTGCTACGTGCAAATATGAATACAGTTAAATATGAAATAAGGGCTGTGAATACAACGATTGACTTTAACCAGAAACGTTTAATAGTGTGCCTACTAGGTTTCACAGAAGTACAGGTTTTGAAGAAGGATCCTACCAAATTTTACTAGTCAGATCAGAATATGGACATACTGCCTGTCAGCACAATCCGAGTCGAGCGAAACATTGCAACGAACTCCTTTCTCATCGACAGTCGGATCCGTAACATTTACGAATTCTTCCCATCAGGTGCAACAGGGTATAAGTTTGTTGATACTGCCACCAATGCAGTATATCTTCCAGTAACAGTTCAGACATTCAACAATTTGGATTTGCGTATTGTGGACCAAAACAATCAACTTGTTGACTTTCGTGATGAGGGAATGATTGTACGATTACATCTAATATAGGATGGGCATACGGTATAAAACCTGTGCACGCAATCCACAGCACCGTCACGTGCGAACTACGAGTTTCTCAAATCACTTGGTCTGAAACCTCGCAATGACGTCCTTACTCAATATAATCGGTCCAATAGAGTATGATGAGCGAGATATACGTCAAGAACACTTCTCGCATAAATCTTATGCTTCAGCCACGGTTAACAAGAATGATGAAATTAGGACTGTCACGTTAACTGAATCTTCCGTCGGTTCTTGGTAGAACAACATTATAATAAATATAAACGCTAGTTTACTTTTGTTTTACGATATTACCTTTACCGTATTAACCGGTTTTCGCATTAAAAGGCCATCTTCAGACATTTACTGACTATTGCCACCAAAGAAGTTACAATCATTGGAAGAGAAGATACATATCTACAGTGAAGCAGAACCATACAGTAACTAACATCTTTGACAGTTTGATGGCAATGCAATGTAAAAAGTATGAAGTTGAACAGTAAAAAATAAAAACGGAGTACAGAGGAAAAACTTTAACAGAAAACAGGAACAGCACGCCCACATAACAGTTTACATTAATAAACAATACCAATAAGGTAGAATAAAATTAGTACTTGACAAGGCTACTTCAGGAGGTATAAAACATGGAGAGTGATTCATAAGCCAATTGAAAGAAGAAAGAATTATCAATGTAACTACCGTTTGCTGTAAACAGTAGTGTGCGAAAAAACTTGGTGTGAAAAACATAAGAAATGGATAGTGCTTCAGAACAACTAAAAATTAGACCACAACTGCCAGTGTTTAAAGAAGAAAAATATAAACGATGTGCTAGAGACGGCTTTTCTCGATGTAAGCGAGAAATCAGTCGAAAAATCACCACCACTGATGATGCTTTACCTCAAGAAAGCGAAACTCGTCTGAAAAAAAAGAAAAAAAAAACTAATTTTTGTAGTTGCAATGACAGAACAAAAAAATCCTCAATGATTTCACTGTAAAATATGAATCTAAGAACGGTAGGTTTGTATTTAATTATCGTCTCATTCGCTTTATGAGATCAGTGGATTTCGTAAATATTTGATGTTATGTACTTATGGATATCCATCAAGAATCGACAAGTGCGTGCCTAGCGGGTCCCACTGGCCGTCGGCCAGCGGCGGGGTGCAGTGTGTGCAGCGACGGCCAGCAATTGCTGTCGCACTTCCTGAATCTGTGTACAAGCGGGTTGGGATCTACTGTCTGTTGCTGGACCTCTTTGTTAAGCACTCGGTGAATAAATGAGGCTGTTCTGTGTTACTGGCGATATCTACATTCAACTACCATGTGTTGTTACTGCGTTCTCCCACAGGTAGTAGAAGAGATTTTTCGTCATGAAATGTCTTGCATAAATAAGTCGCCGAGCTCTACTCTCATAAAAATGTCATCTTTTTTCATCATACAGGTTTACGATGCTTTTGAGGGTTATGTGAGACATGCTGCGGCTCGTGTTGGTGCTGCTTGTAGGTTTCCGCCCTCTGTTGTAGGCCAGACCGTATCGTTTATTTGGCATGGTTGCGGTTGTTTGTCTTCTTCTCGTCTTGACTGGCGCCACTCGTTTAGCAAGCTTTGCCTGTCCGCTAGTGGCAGCAGCGGCGATTATCGATATGTAGTAACTGTTGCCCTATCTCTGAGGCGACGTCGTTGTTTTTTCGTGTCGTGTGAGTGCGGCAGTTCAGTTGGGGACTCAGGAGGAGCCAGGTCCGTGCAGTGCGAGAACACGCTGGGACTGCTGGCGGCGTACATGGATTGCCGGATGGAAGGGCTGTTGTCACTAGAGTGCACGACCTCGTCGTAAACCAGATCTTGCAGGCTTTAAGATGAGTGCATTTCAATTCAAGTAGAGAAACCTCCACCACTGTGACACTCGCGATTTTCCAGTGACTTGGGTTCGAGTTGCTGCTCATAGTGGCACTGAAGCATACAGCAGCGAGTGGAGTGCTTGGGGAAAGCGGATCTGATTAGTTTTCCTCGACGTCTTTCTACTATTTACTGCGTTCAGCTTGCTATAGTTTGTTAAGTTCAACTAGAGGTATTTTTCCTGCCTGGTGACCGGTAACACCCCGGTTAAATACCCTGGGGGTTAGTGTATGTAACGGCAGTGTACGTTTCCTCGCCTTGCCTCTGCTGTCCGGTAAGGCGTGTAGTTTTGACAGCTTTGTTGATTGTAAGCCGTTTGTGATTCTTCTACTCTGTTGGTAGTGATTCCTTTCTCTTTCCAAGCGTTCTAACCACAGAATTCTGAGGGCATAATGCAATCCACCGCTTCCGGCTTTGGAGTGTTGTTCCATTCTTGCATTTGGTTTGTCGGACGTCATGTAGCTTCAGCAAGATTGTCATTAGTCATTCGTTAGACTGCCACTAGTCTGAGCTACAATCTTGTGAAGTGAATGCAACTCTTGGCTGCCTATCTCATCGTTCGCGAAGGTGTTTGGTGCCGGATCTTCTCAGAGGTCGATTACTGGAGCACCGTCTGTGACTGGTCCATGTGTTTTATTATAGTATTATTTATTACCATACCTTGTAATGCCTATATTAAAGGTTGTGTATGTTTAGTTAATAGTTCCGGTCACCTTCTGGAATAAATCTAGCAGTGTAAAGGTTGTGTTACAAGGTTACCATCATCTTACTTCACACGTCTGGTAGTCAGTTGCTTGTTTCTTTTAATTAACCTTAGCTTGTATTTGATGTTTTACAGCAGGTTTCTAAATTTTTTATGCGATTGCCGTTCCTGGCGAGTAAGGCCCTCAGCTGTGATTGTGGTCATTTCCTCTGAAAAAACAATTTGATATTTGTATTTTAGCAGTAAGCCTTAAAACCTTATTTACCGCCATTCCTGGCGTCTGACACCTTCTGCTGTATTTGTGGCCACTTACATTTTAATATTTTAATACTTGTAAGTTGTAATTGCAGCGCGTTCTTAAACATTCTTAATGTATTGCCGTTCTTGGTGTGTAAGGCCATCAGCCGTGATCACAGCGCTTTTTTTTTTTAGTATTATCTGTGTCTGTTTTTATAGTGATTTGCTAAATTGTAACGCACTGAAAACACCATTATTTACACCGTTATTTACTCCTTCATTAACAACGCTTTTTTTAAAATATTATCTGTGTCTGTTTTTATAGTGATTTGCTAAATTGTAACGCACTGAAAACACCATTATTTACACCGTTATTTACTCCTTCATTAACAACGTTTGGATTTTCTATTTATTGTTGAGTCTGGAATTACTGTTTTAAAAAATAAATGTGTGTAACTGTAAAAGGCAACCAAAAGGCAGCCAACATTAACTGATTACGGCCCTGTCCACAATCGTAACCGAATCCTGCCTTCCCTTGGCTAGCAGGTCACATTGTGATTCTACTTGTAAATAAGTAGAAGGATGTTTCATTCTCTTCTTACGTTGAGTTTGTAGCAGAACTGGGATACTGGCCACGGTCACACTACCTGGACCGGGTCGACCTTTTTTTTTTTTTCTTGAGCAACTGTATAAGCCTCCTGTCAGAAGGACGAACGTGAATTTGCGTTTTTTTTAGAAATCCCCCACAGAGCGGTTGTACGGACTATATGTCAATTTTAATTGGCTGGCTCTGAGCATTATGGGACTCAACTGCTGAGGTCATTAGTCCCCTAGAACTTAGAACTAGTTAAACCTAACTAACCTAAGGACATCACACACATCCATGCCGAGGCAGGATTCGAACCTGCGACCGTAGCGGTCTCGCGGTTCCAGACTGCAGCGCCAGAACTGCGCGGCCACTTCGGCCGGCCCAATTTTAATTTCCCGCCATTTCTCAGTGTGAGTTGAAGTACAGGTGTACTGTTTGCATTTTCAAATTTTTACACTGTTTTAACTCCAGTAATGTGGGCTTATCGCAATCACAAACAGCTTACTAGATGTGGGAATGGAAACTTTTATCCTCCACTTCATGTTAGGCAGCTGAATCTAAGTACAATATGTGTAGTGCAGAGTGTCTGTGTGCTTAACTGTCACACAATGGCGAATGAGACTTGTGGTCATGGCCTCCAACCCTCCAGTGGCGTGGGTGAGTTGACTAACTGCACGCATGTATAGATGTGGCCAGTGATTCGTTGTCTGGCAGTGGCAGATGCACTCCTACATGGCCTGTCTTGGTCCATCCCGCACCTGCCCACCATAGTCCAGCCCAGCCCGGCCTGTATATTTGCTAATTGTACACCCTATAGGCCATTTCCAATAGAGTATGTAACAGTTTCTTTATTTGCATAATTATCTGCAATGCTCTGTGTCTGTCTCATCGCCTTAGGTCACTGAGATAACACCAAGAATGCATACTGTGGCACACACGAAGTCTTGCTAATGCGCGATGCCGAATAGAACATCTTCACTTCGAATATCTGTGACTGCATCAGTTTGTTGCATTGAGGTATAAATAAGTGTAATGTGGTGCACTGCTTATTCGCTGAGATGCCTCACCGTCACGTTCATCACATTTATATGTGGCATACGACCTCCCTTTCCAGCGGTTGGCAGTGTGAACTGAACTTCGCAATACCTTCGTCCTGAGGCCGTGGAACAGAGGCTCTCACCAGCATCGTTTTTTTTTCGTTTTTTTTGTTTTTTTTTTTAAATATAGACATAATTGTTCCTAGCCGAGCAGTGGTGGAAACTGTTTAAACATATCACAAGTTCTGCAAATCAAACTGGCTTTTCCTTCTGTTAGGTGCTTTATTTATCCCATACGCGTTTCGCCTTCTCCTGTTCTAAGGTGTTATCAGTGGGATCTATAATGATACAGTTTTGATAGTTATGGATTATCAAACTGTTCACTTCACGATTTTTTGTTAAAAAGTAAATATGAATTGCTTGGCATGTGTACCTGTTGAATGACCAAGTACACATGCCAAGCAGTTCATTATTTACACTAATAGATAAAATAATAGAATAATGTTCGCAAAAAGGATAAATATAATAATACTGTCCAATGTAATAATAATAGAACCCAATGTCTTTACACTCACTCATCCATGACCCCTCCCCATAATATTGAAACGAAAAGTCAAAACAGCTGTCACCAAAGTTTTTAGCCACTCGCTAACAGCTAGTACAACCGCCACACCCCCCCCCCCCCCCTATCCCCGCAAAAAAAAAAAAAAAATTTAATTCGGCTCTATCTCCCCTCTCTCTCACTTATACACACACAAGGCATAAACATCATAAATAGAAGTTAGTAACGAACATATACTTCGTTAGGTTGGCAACAAATAGGTAAACATACCAAAGAAAATGAAACACGTAATGGAATCGTAATATTTACGCTGTGAAAAGAAGTGTACGACGAAATAGTTGTATCGAGTGACAAAAGAACGATAGTCCACCACAAAAAAGAGTAAGAAACATGGTGAACTGCGTGTGGATGACGAGAACACAAAGATGTGAACATATGGCAGTGATAAAAGTGATAGTGCGACCTCCAGACCAGATGTGAGGAAACGCAGATCAGAAAATCGTAAGTAATTACTTTTTTACAAAAAATCGCGAAGTGAACTGTTTGATAATCTACAACTAACAAAACTATATCATTATAGATACCACTGATGATGCCTTAGAACAGGAGAAGGCGAAACGCATATGGGATAAATAAAGCACCTAGCAGCATGAAAAGCCAGTTTGATTTGCAAAACAAGTATTTATATGCTTGCTGCGGAGGATGGCCACACAAACAAACTTGTTATCACAAGTTTACTTAAACTTAGGACGACGGTTCAATCCCGTCTCCAGCCATCCTGATTTAGGTTTTCCGTGATTTCCCTAAATCGTTTCAGGCAAATGCCGGGATGGTTCCTTTGAAAGAGCACGGCCGATTTCCTTCCCAATCCTTCCCTAACCCGAGCTTGCACTCCGTCTCTAATGACCTCGTTGTCGACGGGACGTTAAACACTAACCACCACTACCACCACTTAAACTTAGGCCAAATGAGCTGTAGCGACACGGGAAAACCAATGGTTTTTTTAAATACCTACATCTGCATCTACATCTACGTGATTACTCTGCTATTCACAATAAATTGCCTGGCAGAGGGTTCAATGAACCACCGTCAAGTTGCCTCTCTACCGTTCCACTCTCGAACGCCGCGCGTGAAAAACGAGCACTTAAATTTTTCTGTGCGAGCCCTGATTTCTCTTATTTCATCGTGATGATCATTTCTCCCTAAGTGGGTGGGTGCCAACAGAATGTTTTCGCAATCGGAGGAGAAAACTGATGATTGAAATTTCTTGAGAAGATACCGTCGCAACGATAAACGCCTTTGTTTTAATGATTGCCACTCGAATTCACGTATCGTGTCTGTCGCACTATCTCCCCAATTTCGCGATAATACAAAAACGAGCCGCCCTTCTTTGACCTTTTTCAGTATCATTCGTCAGTCACACCAGATATGGATCCCACACCGCACAGCAATACTCCAGAATAGGGCGGACAAGAGTAGTGTAAGTAGTCTCTTTAGTAGATCTGTTGCACCTTCTAAGTGTTCTGCCCCTGAATCGCAGTCTTTGGTTTGCTCTTCCCACAACATTATCTATGTGATCGTTCCAATTTAGGTTATTTGTAATTGTAATCCCTAAGTATTTACTTGAATTTACAGCCTTCAGATTTGTGTGACTTATCGCGTAATGGAAATTTAGCCGATTTCTTTTAGTACTCATGTGAATAATTTCACACTTATCTTTCTTCAGGGTCAATTACCACTTTTCGCACCATACAGATATCTTATCTAAATCATTTTGCAAT
This sequence comes from Schistocerca serialis cubense, assembly GCF_023864345.2. Lineage (NCBI taxonomy): Eukaryota > Metazoa > Arthropoda > Insecta > Orthoptera > Acrididae > Schistocerca > Schistocerca serialis. Next base: position 775,237,002 of record NC_064638.1, read on the forward strand.
TCGTTTTGGTCATGTGATGACTTTACAAGACGGTAAATGACAGCATCATCTGCGAACAATCTAAAAGGGCTACTCAGATTGTCTCTTATGTCGTTAATATAGATCAAGAACGATAGAGGACCTATAACACTTCCTTGGGGAACGCCGGATATTAGTTCTGTATTACGCAATGACTTTCCGTCTATTGCTACAAACTGTGACTCTTCTGACAGGAAATCACGAATCAAGTTGCACAACTGAGGCGATATTCCACAGGCACACAGTTTGGTTAGAAGACACTTGTGAAGAGCGGTGTCGAAAGCCTTCTGAAAATCTAAAAATATGCAGTCAGTTTGACATCCCCTGTCGATAACACTCATTACTTCATGGGTATAAAGAGCTACTCGTAGTTGTGTTCCGCAAGAACGATATTTTCTGAATCCGTGCTGACTATGTGTCATTAAATAGCTCTCTTCGAGGTACTTCATAATGTTCGAATACAGTATATGTTCCAAAGCACAACTGCAAATCGACGTTTGTGATATGGGCCTGTAATTCAGCGGATTACTCCTATTTGCCTTTTTGGGTGTTGGTGTGACTTTAGCAACTTTCCAGTCTTTAGGTACGGAACTTTCTGTGAACGAGCGGTTGTATATAAATGCTAAATATGGAGCTATTGCACCTGCATACTCCGAAAGGAACCTGACTGGTATACCATCTGGGCCGGAAACCTTGCCTTCATTAAGTGATTTAAAATGCTTTGCGATACCGAGGATATCTACTTCTATGTTTCTCGTCTTCGCGGTAGTTCTTTATTGGAATTCGGGAATATTTACCTACCATTTTAAACTTAGCATTCTCCATATTTTTAATTTGTGACAAGTGAGCTACTGACCATATAGACTAAATCAGTGAACTGGAAGATCTGACAGCAATGATTGCTATAAACAGCCCTTTAGGCCCCTACACGTTTGGGTGCATAATAGCTCTCACCTGCAGGGGAAAGTATATTTACATCAACTACGTGGTTTTTTAGTTTGTTTAAAGTGGTTCAGGTATAAACAGTACACTGCGCGGCAGCTGGTTGTTACCTGCAAGGCGAAAAATATGTTTATATATCTTTAGTGGTTGCTTGGGAATAGCCAGCAGATGTAGACAGCCAACAAGAAAAACATTTTTGTCCTGGGTGGGACAAATCCGAGATTTGCCCGTATTCTCAGGTCCACCACCTCGTATTCTTTTAATTTCTCACCAGCAGGACAATGCGACATCCTGTTCCCTACCTACCTCCTAAACATGTACAACACTTCTGCATTCAAGACACTGCGTCTTATCACTTCATCGTTCTCTTTTAGTGGTTCAGTCACACATAGTAAGTTTCCTGGCAAATCAGTTTGTTTGCTCACCCACATCAGTTTTTCTGTATCTTGCCATATTTTATCGCCCAGATTCGTCCTTAGTGGCGTGTGGCAGTGTGGCACTGACAGTTTTCCCCAGATAAAATGATACCATATCATGTTCAGCTGTGCACTGTAAAGTGTCATTTTAGTGTGACGTTCATATAGGAAACGGAACTCTAAGATTTCGCTGAAATAATTGCCTATATGAGGCAAAACTTCCGTACATCCCTGGGAACACTTTACCCAAACTTGAAAACTCAACAGCACCGATCCGAGCTAATGTACTCTGCTGCCACCCACTCAACATAATTTATATCGTGGTGGGCTTAAACGCCTCTTTCGTGTGAAGTCAGAATTAGACACAGACATACATGCTTCTGTGTCAAATAATTATCATTCCTTCCATCCACTGAGCTAATTAGGCAAGAGTCCGCCTCTGCACACGTTTCACTTGTGCTACAGTTTACTGATGGCGCCGGTTCGCGACCTTGGAGCCCTCATTTACATTTAACGGCAGGTTATCCTTCGCATTCCGTGCCTTTCTATCATGGCCCCTCTTCTGCGTACAATCCCGTTCCCAGTGCTCTATTTTCCACATTTCCTGCAATGCGATTGACTGTCAACTCACCGTATATGGCCCAATTACCCATAATGGTAACAACTAATGTCAGGGAAAAAAGTCCCGTTTTTATTGCAGACACAGGTCACATCTGTTTCCTCTAACGATGTTGCCATTCGTATGGCTCCTAACTGCCCGAAACTTTTTTGATGCATCGCACGTAACGCCCACCAAAAAGGTGTCTTACGTTTTGTTTTCTGCTTTCTGAGGAAGAACCCTATTAGTGTCATCACTTTGCATCAGCTCATATGCATTCATATTAATCTTCCTAATTCTGCCCACGAAACTCTTGGTGGACTCAACATGTCTTTATGACACGCAGTTTAACTACTCCCTGTAATACCTACACTATTCTTCCTCCTGTAGTGCTGTAAGAAGTCTTTCTTCAGAACTTCAAATGTCTGAGCATTTCACAACTCTTCATGACACATCAAATATTTCTTCGCATCTACCACCAAGAGTCACTTAGCCACATGCAAAATTGACCTTTCGACCAGCGACCAAGCTTCGCTGCTGTCAACAGGTTTTCTACAAATCCTAACACATCCTCTTCTGCTTTACCTAAACAAGAATACACTAGAGTAGCTCCTTTATTGGCATCCTGGGTGGGTACTGATATATTGCACGAGGATCTATCCTCTCTTAATTCATCTACCTGCCTCCGTAAGTACGTATTATCTGCCAGTGATTGAGGTCTTTGATCTAGAAAAGCTTAAACTTCAACCGCAGTGATAAGCTCTTACTCTCCTTGTTTGCTCTTTCCATAGTTTTTGTTTGCAACATTAGGGAAAAAATCTGTAGGAAAAATGCCTAGGAAAGGACTCAATACTAATATCACCATAACAATTCCTACTACAAACACTCCCAGCCCTTTATCTGAGCGCTAACCACGCACATTTTTTTACATTCATTGGTCTAATGTTCAGACCTTCTACATTTATAACAGATGAGTGTTGAAGAATGGACTCACGGAAGAATGTGCCCTAGCAAATTATTCTGCGCGCGCATAACTGGATGCAAACCACCATCAGTTTCTGTATCGTCCCCCCTAAGGTCACTTTAAATAACTCAGTTGGTGTACCTTCACCAGTTGCACTTTCCAACACCTACTTAATCTAAACGACTATCATTGTTAACAGAGTTACACTGAAAAAGCAAAAAAAAACAGTTCGTTCTCACTCACAACGTCGAGATGGCAATGCCCTACCACAAAGTCGCTGTTGTCACTGGCTTTCTTCTCACACCAAGTGTAATGGAGTCAGGAGTGCGAACACTGTTAATGATAGGACGATCGTCGCAGGATACCGTGTGCAGCACGCGTATTGCCGGCTGCCCACCAGTTGTGGAATCTGTAGACCTCAGTTACCAGTAACATTTTATATTCGGCAAGACGCTCATTCAAAGTTTGGTGGTGGCGGCTCACTGGCATGTGTAGACCGCCAGGTAGCGCCTGCTAGCTCAGCTCAGCACAATGGTGGCGTGCTTGGTTATATCACAAGGACAATGAGCATAATTGCTGCATCTGCGAGTTCGTAGCGACTGCTGCGAACTTGCGGACCCAAGAATGGTGTCATGCATCCTGCAGGCGGCGGGCATGTACTCTGGACAGCTGGATGCACCAGCGGTTGGTCCACTGTGTGGCGTGCTAAGGCACAGTCCCTGAACGCAGGATCCCTGGAGACCTGACTGGACAACACGTGAGTCGTGCTGGCATGGAGCATGTCTCAGTGTTGGCAGTAGTCAAAGGCAAGATACTACGAAGATCTGAATGGCGAGTATTTACAGTGTCTCTATCCAGCTTAAGAACCCCACGTAGGTGATCAAGGCAGAGTAGTGTTAAGCCACTGTATGAGGAAATTCAGCCACTGCAGCATAATTAGGTCTTCCACTATGCTGTACCAGCACCAGAAGCAAGATTTCACATGCAGCTCATTTGCCCATTTCACCACGAGACGTAAAGTCCAGATGAAGTGATGCTACCATAAAACGCCTTTGATTTAATGATTTTCATCCCAAACCCCGTATCATTTCAGTGACACTATCTCCCCTATTTCGCGATAGTAAAAAAACGTGCTGCACTTTCCTGAACTTTTTCGATGTACTCCGTCAATTCTGTATGGTAACGATTGCACACCGCGCAGTAGTATTCTAAAAGCGGACGGACAAGCGTAGTGCAGGCAGTCTCCTTGATAGATCTGTTACATTTTCTAAGTGTCCTGAGAATAAAACGTCGTCTTTGGTTAGCCTTCCCCACATCATTTTCTATGTGTTCCTTCCAATTTAAGCTATTCGTTATTTATTTTACAGGTCCGTGTTGATCACACTAATTTTTATACTTCACTGGTTCAAATGGCTCTGAGCACTATGGGACTCAACTGCTGAGGTCATTAGTCCCCTAGAACTTAGAACTAGTTACACCTAACTAACCTAAGGACATCACAAACATCCATGCCCGAGGCAGGATTCGAACCTGCGACCGTAGCGGTCTTGCGGTTCCAGACTGCAGTACCTTTAACCGCACGGCCACTTTGGCCGGCCATACTTCACTATTACCGATTTCGGCTACTGCCATCTTTAGATCTTTTATAAACAAAAACAGTGCGTAACCAACTAAATTCAGTTTGCTGAATCTGAATCTATACAAGTCCTGGTGCTACATAAGAAAGATAAAAAGTGTTTACGTGATTAACAGCCTTGTATAGCAGCCATACATACCGTAAAATACTCTGATGTAGTATCAACGTCAGACTAAACATGTAGGTGCGTAGTAAGTGCTGGTGGCGAACAGAATGCGTTTGGTATTTATACAAGGAAACTGAGGCGAGCAGAGGGCACTATAGCTAGGGTACATGATTAACCAGTATCATAAATGTAATGGTTAAAATACGGTATGCGTAGTCATTAATTAAAATTACTTAAAGTGGCAAAAATAGCGTCTGACAGTATTATCGACTTTCGATTTTTTAACTTTTAATTAACAGTCACTGCTTCGTTAATTACATTATAATTACGTTTAAGGTAACTGATCTGTCAGGCTGGAAGATTTTATTTTATGTATTTGTTAATCTTATACTTTTTATGCTGGCTACTACACAATTGAATGTTTTACCTTGCAAGGCTAGGAGCTTCACATTATTAGTATCGGCACTTTTTATGTGGATTTTAAGTATGGATCCAATGTACGTTCAGTATGTCAGTACATGTTTAGTTGGCAAAGTTCAAATGCGGTCGAATAAAACTTTTTCAGTAACTAAAGCAAACTTAAATCTCTTTATACAAAAATTACGAAGACTGTAAATTGTGAAACGACAGGGATATTAAGTATTATGTGTCCGAGACAGGGACCTGTGCTTAGGGCGGTTGCCAGCAGCTGTTCCGTTAGGCGGTCCGCTGCGCCCATACAGTACATGAATGCGGTCGGAGAGGCGGTTGGAAGGAGACACTTCTCACTGTGATATCGAACTGTCCGCGTCACCAAGGGCCCGTATGCATTGTGTCTAGGATGACGTCAGAGCTGGGCAGACTTGAAAGCGTTTTCGGAAAAAGTAGGAAGCGAAGTCGCGAGGACTGGATCGCTTAGATTTTGCAGAAGTAACTCTTTGTGTGCCGCCTGTAATGTTGACGGAACCACATGGTAAGTGGAGTGGACTTTTAAGTCGAGCAATTAATTTTTCGTGTTAAGAATTCAAGGCGATAGACTATTTTATTTGGAACTTCCGTAGGTGTCACCTCTAAACTGTTAACAGTTTTGTTTCCGATACGTTAGACAGAATTCTAAGACTTACAATTTGTCCCTGTGAACTTTTACAGAATATATCAATCAGTTAAAACTCAAAACTCTTATTTGTAGCCATACCTCCCGGTCTCGCTGAGCAAATAGAAAGAGGGAACATTTTCATTCAGTGAGAGAGTATCGTGGACTTGTTGACTAAAAATTTCCGGCCGGGGTGGCCGAGCGGTTCTAGGCCTACAGTCTGGAACCGCGAGACCGCTACGGTCGCAGGTTCGAATCCTGCCTCCGGCATGGATGTGTGTGATGTCCTTAGGTTAGTTAGGTTTAAGTAGTTCTAAGTTCTAGGGGACTGATGACCTTAGACGTTAAGCCCCATAGTGCTCAGAGCCATTTTTTTTTTTTTGACTGAAAATTATGGTCACTATGTTCTCCACTGCTTTCGCCCTGACCGCAAAAATAGTTTTCAGGCCCTTGTAAACAGCGAGGGTAGGTGTAAAGCACGCACAGATAATGTAACTGTATTTTCATAACGGCATGATGAAGTGTTGACCTTTTTGGAATATTATCCGCCGCACCACAATGTAAGGTCGCCAATGGTTTAGTCTTTCCCTGTCCTCGGACAGGCTGCCAGTATCACTGCCAGCCAGGAGGAATTTTATGTCCCTTTCTCTACGCCCCAACCCAGACAGCTTTTCCTTTTTAATGGGAGGAAAGGCCTTGCATTCGCCATGTGATTACTGCGTAATTCGCAAATCCTTTAGCAGTCTGCGAGAATGCCTATTCCAACAACGTTTATTTTCCAAAAATAAACCACGTACACACATACAAACACGTAATAATGTAGCTATCACTGCGAAGTAAAAGTTGAATGTACTCCAGTGGTCAGCTTATTTGAAATAGTAGCAATTTAAAGTACTTTCTTCAGTTATTGAGACTTTCAGTGTACTAAAATCAGTTTTATCTAGCTGGAAGTGATTTAGAGACAGTAGAATTCGTCAAATTTTAGCTGTTGCACTAGTTGTCGATTCACTGGGCCCTAGTCTGTTTCTTCCCAATCTGATGGATCTTACTATCTGCTTGACGATCTCGACAACGCAGCACAATCGGCGACAGCGGCTGTTGCATACTGCATACCCATTAATCCCTAACCTTTTGATGTCCACTTAATCTGTATACCTGAAAGACGCTTGAAGATGAGTTTGGAGGCGGATAACCGAGTGGGCTGGTCGCGAGAGGGTCGATAGTAGACTACTGTTTCTAGTCAATTCGAGAATGCAGTCGATGTACAGTCAACGGCTGTACACATTTATTTGGACACTGTGCCGTGGACCTAAAGCTATACGAACTGAATGAAACGTGGGAGTGATCCGTGAATGAAGTACATCCAGAATGTGGGAGTGATCCGTGAATGAAGTACATTCAGAATGCAAAGGAAATAACGTTTCGGAGCTTCTCATGGCGCTACAGATGTGGAAAGGCGTTTTATTATGCGGGGTTAAATAAAATGTTTCTCCTCATTCAGTTCTGGAGACGGAGAAAATGGCAAACATACATTTAACATCTTTAGAAAACCAACAGCCACAGACACAATAATACATTCCACATCCAACCACCCCCACAGCCAGAAACTTGCACCACTAAGACACATGTTACGTAGATTAAAGAGAATCCCACTCAGCAAGAGAAACTATGAACAAGAAATGAGCACAATCATACAACGACATTTCCAGAATACAAAAGAACTCAGAAGCTGAAAAATTACAAACACACTCAAAATTGACAACACCACACAGAAAAGAACCAGATGGTACACCATGACCTACACACGTAAACTAACACACAAAGTTGCAAACAACCTAAAGAGACAGGGCTTCAGAATAACATATAAGCCTGGGCAAACCCCCCAATCACACCTAAGCCAGCCAGCTACCAAGAGGGACAAATTCCAATGATCAGGAATATATAAACTTGAATGTCAAAGTTGTGATGCAGTATACATAGGCATGACATGCAGGAATTTTGAAACAAGATACAAAGAACATATCAAATGTTGGAAGTATGAAAGAAACCATTCCACATTTCAGGACATTTAAAAAACCATAACCATCATCCTTCAAACATGGAACAAGAAATGAAAATAATGAGAATAAACAACCAAGACAAACATCCTATACAAACGCAAGAAAACTTCCACATCCAGGAAGCCATAGCAGAAAACAAACATGTGATAAATGAACAAACATACATCAGCACAGGCTCCCTACAACACTTAGTAAAGGAAATGATAACATAAAATAAAAAAAAACTCTTCCCCACACCATCTGGACACACACACACACACACACACACACACACACACACACACACACACACACAGCACACAATATATATATATATATATACACCAAAATACACACACACACGCACACACACACAAGCAGACCAAAAAAAATAGCACACACACACACACACACACACACACACACACACACACACGCACACACACATACTCACACACACACACACAAATGCATACACGAACAGATCACAGATACTTCAATAATTATACTCGAAAGTTTGGCAATAGCATTCGATCTTTGACAAAAACATTTGACAGTCGGCAACAGAAACCAAAACATTGCATTGAAACAAGCATTCCGTTCATAGTGCTTTGGAATGTGGGGAAAAACCGCAAACGCATTCATAAGAAGAAGAACAACACCAAAAATGCAACAGGAGCGTAATATGTAAGAAATTATCCACGCAACCTGTAAGTACAGTTCAAAACATTACTGCTTAATAGTAAATATCAACCACCAGAACTGTTTAGAACTTATGGGCACTGTGACAAAAATGTAAATTAAATAGCTAACATATGGACATATTCCAGGCCACTGATGATGCCTTGCAGAAAATAAAGGCGAAACGCGTACGGCACTAAAATTGTGTTTTATTCAGTTGCTGTCAGACGGTCCGTTAGTAAAAATTATCAATACACCGTAATATTACATGTAACTGAGGAAGACAGGAATACAAGAGTTGAAGATATCAATACAGCTCCGTCAAGCATTCCCTGTCAACGTGTACAACAGGTTCAAGAAAATACATCCGAGACTCCATAAAACGATACAGCACATAAAATTCAACAAAACGTGCAAAAAGAATGATTTAATTCCAAGTTACATTAATTTAAAGGTTAAAAACAGTTCTACAGGGGCATAAAAGCCGAAATCATTTGCAGAACGATATTGGCTACTACAGAAAATTAAGGTGCTCTATTCGAAAAAACAGCACCTAAACATGATGCTCTCTGAGACTCATCTATAATTGGCAAAAAACCTAGGAAACGCCACAGTTTTCATGGCACTAGTAGAAAAAACTGAACACACCACATACACAGCAATGAAACATTTACAAAACAAACATAAACAGAAGATAATGAAACTAACTGTAAAAAAGACGCAAAAATACATTTATATTTTAAATGTGAAACCACATGAACACCAACACACATTACATCCTCGTTTAGTTAGCCTAACAGAGACAGAATTACACGAACATGAAAAAAATGCTCTTGGAAAAAGGTTTGAAACACTGCACCAATAGCAAAGTGAAAAATCAATGCATAGAAAATCTCATAGTAGGAACTGAACACATCCTTACACGTGAAGAACAACAAAATAATTGCGAAATAAACATAGAATTGACAAGAGAACTAGTGAAGGAAGAAATAAAAGGCATAATAAAACAAACACAGCAGACACACAATAAGAACAACGAAACAGAAGCCGCCACTATGAAAAGGTTAAAACAAAAGTCAACAAACAATAACATATTAATATCAAGAGCAGACAAGGGAAATGTAACAGTACTCATGGATAAAGAGCAATACATCACAAAAACCAAGGAATACATAAACACCAATGCCATACAAAAACTGAAGTCAGATCCAACTACACGATTCCAGGCAAATGTGAAACGAACACTGACAAACATTGAACACACACTCACAGACAAACAGAAATACTACATAACACAGAAAAACCCACAAGCACCAACACTCCGCAGTCAACCGAAAGTACATAAAGACGGAATGCCAGTGAGAGCTGTTATCAACTTCAAGAAAGCCCCAACATACCACATAGCCAAACAGCTCCAAAAGTTTGTTACAAAACACTATAAAGTAGAAAACATCAGAACAGTGATAAACACAGGAAACCTAATAGAAAATATACAGAACATACAGGTACCACACACAGCATCAGTGATTTCTTTCGATATAGAAAATATGTATACCTCCATCCCTATCGCAGAAACAATAGAAATCATAGAACAAAATCTCTCATCCAACAGCAACCTCACCACAGACGCAATGAAAGAAATAACAGATATGCTCAGACTGACAACTGAACACAACTACTTTCAGTTTGAGAAAGAATATTATCTACAAAGTGATGGACTGCCCATGAGATCCCCAATATCAGGAACACTAGCAAACATTTTCATCAGTCACCTAGAAAATCAGATATTTGAAAAGATAACCACTACTGAAAGTTTCAAAATCATATATTGGTACAGATACGTGGATGACATTATTTGTCTGGTAGATGAGCCAAGTGAAAAAATAGATGAACTCCATTCAGAAATAAACGAAGCACATTATAACATAAAATTCACACTTCAAAAAGAAAAAGAAAATCAAATAAATTTTCTTGACATTACAATAAAAAAAGAAAATGGTAAACATACATTTAACATCTTTAGAAAACCAACAGCCACAGACACAATAATACATTCCGCATCCAACCACCCCCACAGCCAGAAACTTGCACCACTAAGACACATGTTACATAGATTAAACAGAATCCCACTCAGCAAGAGAAACTATGAACAAGAAATGAGTACAATCATACAAATAGCTAGGAACAATGGGTATGACAAACATGTGGTACACAGGCTCAATAAAAAAATTAAAACACAAATACAAAACAGTCACAACATTTGCAGAATACAAAAGAACTCACCACACAGAAAAGAACCAGATGGTACACCATGACCTAAACACATAAACTAACACACAGAGTTGCAAACATCCTAAAGAGACAGGGCTTCAGAATAACATATAAGCCTGGGCAAACCCTCCAATCACACCTAAGCCAGCCAGCTACCAAGAGGGACAAATTTCAACGATCAGGAATATATAAACTTGAATGTCAAAGTTGTGATGCAGTATACATGGGCACGACATGCAGGAATTTTGAAACAAGATGCAAAGAACATATCAGATGTTGGAAGTATGAAACAAACCATTCCACATTTGCAGAGCATTTAAAACACCGTAACCATCATCCTACAAACATGGAACAAGAAATGAAAATAATGAGAATAAGCAACCATGACAAACATCTTATACAAACGCAAGAAAACTTCCACATCCAGAAAACCATAGCAGAAAACAAACATGTGATAAATGAACAAACACACATCAGCACAGGCTCCCTACTACACTTAATAAAGGAAATGATAACATAAAATAAAAAAACTCTTCCCCACACCATCTGGACACATACACACACACACACACACACACACACACAGCTCACAAATATATACAGAGTGAGTCACCTAACGTTACCGCTGGATATATATTCGTAAACCACATCTAATACTGACGAACCGATTCCACAGACCGAACGTGAGGAGAGGGGCTAGTGTAATTGTTTAATACAAACCATACAAAAATGCACGGAAGTATGTTTTTTAACACAAACCTACGTTTTTTTAAATGGAACCACGTTAGTTTTGTTAGCACATCTGAACATATAAACAAGTACGTAATGAGTGCCGTTTGTTGCACTGTAAAATGTTAACTACATCCGGAGATATTGTAACCTAAAGTTGACGCTTGAAACATTGTCCTCACTTCATTGCAGGGGCCCAAACAGCTGCAACATACATCGCATTTCTACAGAATGATCTGCCAACGTTGCTCGAAAATGTCCCACTGGAAACGCGTCGACGTATGTGGTATCAGCATGATGGTGCACCTGCACATTCCGCAATTAACACTAGGCTGACCCTTGACAGGATGTTCGACGGACGTTTCATAGGACGTGGAGGACGCATAAATTGGCCAGCCCGTTCTCCTGATCTTACACCTCTGGACTTCTTTCTGTGGGGTACGTTAAAGGAGAATGTGTACCGTGATGTGCCTACAACCCCAGAGGATATGAAACAACGTATTGCGGCAGCCTGCGGTGACATTACACCAGATGTACTGCGGCGTGTACGACATTCATTACGCCAGAGATTTCAATTGTGTGCAGCAAATGATGGCCACCATATTGAACATCTAATGGCCTGATATGTCGGGACACACTCTGTTCCACTCCGTAATTGAAAACGGAAACCACGTCTGTACGTGTACCTCACCCCTCATGGTGATGTACATGTGCGTCAGTGAAAAAGACCAATAAAAAGGTGTTAGCAAGTGGACGTAATGTGCTGTTCCAGTCTCTTCTGTACCTAAGGTCCATCACCGTTCCCTTTGGATCCCTACGTAATTCGGTGCTCTCCGATACACACAATCGAACAGCGGAGGAGAGGGTTCTCAAGAGTCAACTTTAGGTTACAATATCTCCGGATGTAATTAACATTTTACAATGAAACAAACGGCACTGATTACGTATTTGTTTATATGTTCAGATGTGCTAACAAAACTAAAGGGGTTCCATCTAAAAAAAACGTAGGTTTGTGATAAAAAAACATACTTCCGTGCATTTTTTTATGGTTTGTAGTAACCAATTACACTAGCCACTCTCCTCACGTTCGGTCTGTGGAATCGATTCGTCAGTATTTGATGTGGTTTACGAATATATATCCAGCGGTAATGTTAGGTGACTCATCCCGTATATATACCAAAATACTCACACACACACAAGCAGATAAAAAAAATAGCACACCTTAACACACAAACACACACACACACACACACACACACACACACACACACACACAAATGCATCCACGAACAGATCACAGATACTTCAATAATTAAACTCGAAAGTTTGGCAATAACATTCGATCTTTCGCAAAAACATTTTACAGTCGGCAACAGAAACCAAAAATTGCATTGAAACAAGCGTTCAGTTCATAGTGCTTTGGAATGTGGGAAGAAAACCGCAAACGCATTCACAAGAAGAAGAACAACACCAAAAATGCAACAGGAGCGTAATGTATAAGAAATTGTCCACGCAACCTGTAAGTACAGTTCAAAACATTACTCCTTAATAGTAAATACCAACCACCTGAACTGTTTAGAACCTATAGGCACTGTGACAAAAATGTAAATTAAATAGCTAACATATGTACATATTCCAGGCCACTGATGATGCCTTGCAGAAAATAAAGGCGAAACGCGTATGGCACTAAAATTGTGTTTTATTCAGTTGCTGTCAGACGGTCCATAAGTAAAAATTATCAATATACCTTGTTAACATAATTTACAGTGGCAGATTTCTACAGGAAGTCAAAAGCCAGAAAGATGTAAGACAAGTTCATTGATGCCACTGGTATTTATTTGTTCATTGAAAAAGCAATTAAAAATCTGTTGTTCTTTGTCAAGAACAGAAAATTAGCACAATACGATTCATTGATGTTACAGCAGTGGTAGCTAAAAGTGAATAGCAACTGAATTTTGAGGTAAATGTAATGGACCACGTGCCAGCTGTAGGTTAATACACGAATGTAATGAAGAGAGCGCCACAGGTGGACATGCTACGGGACTAAATTTTTTAGCCGGGAAGAAGAAACCTGATAGGTGCGAGCAAACCAAAGAAGCAAGGACAAGATCAAAAGGTCATTTATAATAATAAATCGCAACTTACACCCAAGAATGTAAAAATAGTGGCTAGTTTTCAGTGTATTAAAACGAGTCTGAAATCCGTAAATAAATTCGCGAAACGAAGTACAATTGGCGGAAAGCATCAGAACGTACCTGACAGGAATGCGGATATACTCATAATCTGTTCCTTTTGAGCTTAAAACACATCGGTCACGATTTTTTCCTCATGTTAAAGGATTGTCGATGACGCGATAACAACACGTCTGCTGTGAACTGTTCACGTTATGTTGCACTCTGATTTTATTATTATATGTTAAAATTAGCAGTAGTTATCACCGGTTACCCCGAGGTCACCGAAGTTAAGCACTGTCGGACTTCGTTAACATTTCGGTGGGTGTCCGACACGGTGTGCCGAACGCTGTTGGCAAGAGCAGTGCACTCAGTCCTTTTAAAGTCTACTGTATTTTACACGAGCGACTTTCTGATCAAAATCGATTATTTGAAGTGCGTGTACCTTTTGTGCTGTGTATAAATCACCAATCAATATCTAAGCGAGTGTGTCTATGATATCAGTGATCTATAGATTGTGCCGAGCGTGGAGTTCCAAATTTCCGAGTATGCTGCACGCTGTACGAGCGCGGGAACAAGGGACTTTGGTGGCGTCCACTAAAATCGAAATTTAACCTATTCTGTCCGAGCTCACTCCTGTTAAGGAAATAGAGTTTCTGCTTTCGTTCTTCCTTAATCTTTATTGTGTTGTTTGCTTTATTCTCGTGATACATTGAAAAGTTACGTAAGGTCTTGATATTTTTTCCTACTAGTGTTGTCTTGCAAGATAGACCGATATTGAAACAAAAAAATTACACACATCAAAAACGTTTTTCATCACCCCCGTTCCGAGATTTCCGGAACCTGTACAGAAATCTGGAATAGAAATCAACATAAACATCACTTCCGCCCTCATGCTCATGAAAACCACACATTACATGTTGTACCACCATACAGCGAGACCTTCAGAGGTGTTGTTCCAGATTGCTGCACACACCGATACCTCTAGTACCCAGTGCCAAGCACTCTTGCATTGATGCATGGCTGTATTCATCGTGGCATACTATCTACAAGTTCATCAACGCACTGTTGGCCCGGATTGTCCCACTCCTCAACGACGATACGGCGCAGATCCCTCAGAGTGGTTGGTGGGTCACGTCGTCCATAAACAGCCATTTTCAATCCATCAGAGGCACCTTCGATAGGGTTCATGTCTGGAGAACATGCTGGTCACTCTAGTCGAGCGATGTCGTTATCCTGAAGGAAGTCATTCACAAGATGTGCACGATGGGGCCGCGAATTGTCGTCCATTAAGACGAATGCCTCGCCAAGATGCTGCCGATATGGTTGCAGTACCGGTTAGAGGATGGCATTCACGTATCGTACAGCCATTACGGAGCTTTCCATAACCACCAGAGCTGTACGTCGGCCCCACGTAATGCCACCCCAAAACAGCAGGAAACCTCCACCTTGCTGCACTCGCTGGACAGTGTGTCTGAGGCGTTCAGCCTGATCATGTTGCCTCCAAACACGTCTCCGACGATTGTCTTGTTGAAGTCAAATACGACACTCATCGGTGAAGAGGACGTGATGCCAATCCTGAACGGTCCATTTGGCACGTTGTTGGGCCCATCTGTACCCCGCTGCATGGTGTCTTGGTTGCAAAGAAGTGGTGTCTTGGTGGCTAAGACGGACCTCGCCATGGACGTCGGGAGTGAAGCTGCGCATCATGTAGCCTATTGCGCACATTTTAAGCCGTACCACGACGTCCCGTGGCTCCACGGAAAGCATTATTCAACATTGTGACGTTGCTGTCGTGGTTCCTCCGAGCCATAATCCGTAGGTAGCGGTCATCCATTGAGATTTGCAGCAGGGTTTTGGAGCATATACTGTTTTCAAACTTTATGAATCACCTCGAAGGGAACGATCTATTGATACGTAATCAGCATGATTTCAGAAAACATCGTTCTTGTGCAACGCAGCTAGCTCTTTATCCGCACGAAGTAATGGCCGCTATCGACAGGGAATCTCTAGTTGATTCCGTTTTTCTAGATTTCCGGAAAACTTTTGACACCGTCCCTCAGAAGCGACTTCTAATCAAGCTGCGGACCTCTGGGGTATCGTCTCAGTTGTGTGACTGGATTCGTGATTTCCTGTCAGGAAGGTCGCAATTCGTAGTAATAGACGACAAATCATCGAGTAAAACTGAAGTGATATCAGGTGTTCCCCAGGAAAGCGTCCTGGGTCCTCTGCTGTTCCTGATCTATATAAATGACCTGGGTGACAATCTGAGCAGTTCTCTTAGGTTGTTCGCAGATGATGCTGTAATTTACCGTCTAGTAAGGTCATCCGAAGACCAGTATCAGTTGGAAAGCGATTTAGAAAAGATTTCTGTATGGTGTGGCAGGTGGCAATTGACGCTAAATAACGAAAAGTGAGAGGTGATCCACATAAGTTCCAAAAGAAATCCGTTGGAATTTGATTACTCAATAAATAGTACAATTCTCAAGGCTGTCAATTCAGCTAAGTACTTGGGTGTTAAAATTACGAACAACTTCAGTTGGAAAGACCACATAGATAATATTAGGGGGGAGGCGAGCCAAAGGTTGCGTTTCATTGGCAGGACACTTAGAAGATGCAACAAGTCCACTAAAGAGACAGCTTAAAATACACTCGTTCGTCCTCTGTTAGAATACTGCTCCGCGGTGTGGGATCCTTATCAGGTGGGATTGACGGAGGACATCGAAAGGGTGCAAAAAAGGGCAGCCCGTTTTTTATTATCACGTAATAGGAGAGAGAGTGTGGCAGATATGATACGCGAGTTGGGATGGAAGTCATTAAAGCAAAGACGTTTTTCGTCGCGGCGAGATCTATTTACGAAATTTCAGTCACCAACTTTCTCTTCCGAATGCGAAAATATTTTGTTGTGCCCAACCTACATAAGTAGGAATGGTCATCAGAATAAAATAAGAGAAATCAGAGCTCGAACAGAAAGGTTTAGGTGTTCGTTTTTCCCGCGCGCTGTTCGGGAGTGGAATGGTAGAGAGATACACTCCTGGAAATTGAAATAAGAACACCGTGAATTCATTGTCCCAGGAAGGGGAAACTTTATTGACACATTCCTGGGGTCAGATACATCACATGATCACACTGACAGAACCACAGGCACATAGACACAGGCAACAGAGCATGCACAATGTCGGCACTAGTACAGTGTATATCCACCTTTCGCAGCAATGCAGGCTGCTATTCTCCCATGGAGACGATCGTAGAGATGCTGGATGTAGTCCTGTGGAACGGCTTGCCATGCCATTTCCACCTGGCGCCTCAGTTGTACCAGCGTTCGTGCTGGACGTGCAGACCGCGTGAGACGACGCTTCATCCAGTCACAAACATGCTCAATGGGGGACAGATCCGGAGATCTTGCTGGCCAGGGTAGTTGACTTACACCTTCTAGAGCACGTTGGGTGGCACGGAATACATGCGGACGTGCATTGCCCTGTTGGAACAGCAAGTTCCCTTGCCGGTCTAGGAATGGTAGAACGATGGGTTCGATGACGGTTTGGATGTACCGTGCACTATTCAGTGCCCCCTCGACGATCACCAGTGGTGTACGGCCAGTGTAGGAGATCGCTCCCCACACCATGATGCCGGGTGTTGGCCCTGTGTGCCTCGGTCGTATGCAGTCCTGATTGTGGCGCTCACCTGCACGGCGCCAAACACGCATACGACCATCATTGGCACCAAAGCAGAAGCGACTCTCATCGCTGAAGACGACACGTCTCCATTCGTCCCTCCATTCACGCCTGTCGCGACACCACTGGAGGCGGGCTGCACGATGTTGGGGCGTGAGCGGAAGACGGCCTAACGGTGTGCGGGACCGTAGCCCAGCTTCATGGAGACGGTTGCGAATGGTCCTCGCCGATACCCCAGGAGCAACAGTGTCCCTAATTTGCTGGGAAGTGGCGGTGCGGTCCCCTACGGCACTGCGTAGGATCCTACGGTCTTGGCGTGCATCCGTGCGTCGCTGCGGTCCGGTCCCAGGTCGACGGGCACGTGCACCTTCCGCCGACCACTGGCGACAACATCGATGTACTGTGGAGACCTCACGTCCCACGTGTTGAGCAATTCGGCGGTACGTCCACCCGGCCTCCCGCATGCCCACTATACGCCCTCGCTCAAAGTCCGTCAACTGCACATACGGTTCACGTCCACGCTGTCGCGGCATGCTACCAGTGTTAAAGACTGTGATGGAGCTCCGTATGCCACGGCAAACTGGCTGACACTGACGGCGGCGGTGCACAAATGCTGCGCAGCTAGCGCCATTCGACGGCCAACACCGCGGTTCCTGGTGTGTCCGCTGTGCCGTGCGTGAGATCATTGCTTGTACAGCCCTCTCGCAGTGTCCGGAGCAAGTATGGTGGGTCTGACACACCGGTGTCAATGTGTTCTTTTTTCCATTTCCAGGAGTGTAGTATGATTGTGGTTCGATGAACCGTCTGTCAAGCACTCAAATGTGAATTGCAGAGTAATCATGTAGATGTGGACGTAGGTAGAAACCCTTGGGTGGCCTGAGCCAGGCATATCATTGACAGTTCCTCGAAACTCTGTATCTCCTCCATGTCCGAACAACTTCGCTCTGGTTCACTCCTAGACACCTGGACACTTCCCTTGTTGAGAGACATTCCTGGCACAAAGTAACTATGCCGGACGAGATCGAACCGCGGTATTGACCGTGTAGGTATGGTTGAACTATAGACAACACGAGCCGTGTACCTCATTCCTGGTGGAATGACTGAAACTGATCGGCTGTCGGACACCTCAGTATAATAGGCGCTGCTCATGCATGGTTGCTTACATCTTTGGCCGGGTCTAGTGACATCTCTGAACAGAGTCAAAGTGACTGTTTCTGTGGTACAATATCCACAGTCAAAGTCTATCTTCAGGAGTTCTGGGAACCGGGGTGATGCAAAACTTATTTTATGTGTTTATTTAGGTATTTCAGAGAATCAGAGAAATAGACTAAGCAGAAATAAGTATTTTATAAAAAATTGTTTCAATCGTGAAAATGCCAAAGTTATTTGACGTGAAAAATAATTTCCGACTTTATTTGGCAGTTAGCAAAAAAACAAGACATAAAGGATAAAGCAAAAAGACACTGATTAGGATGTTCTGGATATTGCTTTATGTGTTTGCCATTTGCAAATGTACATGCTATTGAGAAAGTAAATGTATACCGGTATGCTATGAAGTATTTTAATGAAACTTTTCTTTTTCTTGGAGTTTAGAGGAGTGTAAAGAATTTACTACACGATTTTTGACGAGAACTTCCACTATGAATTCTGCTGTAGACACTGATAAACTCCACTACCTCTACCTGTTCCAATATTTTGCTACTAAATTTCTATTTTTTCGTGGAAAGTATAGCTCCTCATAATCTCACTTTAACTGTTAAGACGCCAAACAACACAGCAGATAGCTGCCACAGTACTTGGCGCTAACATCTAAACGAAAATGACCACTCGAAACATGAGGCTCAATACAACAACAAAAGGCTACGGGCGCTGCTGTAGACTCAGTTAAATCCGGTAGTCTATTGAGACGAGAAAGTGTATCGCGCAAAAGGGGCCTGAGGTCAGTTGAGAGCTACCTGACTGAGGAGCAGCACCTCCGGCAACGAAAACTGACCAAGTCCGGGATAGCTGTGTTCTGACCACCTGCCCTTCCATATTTGCATCCAGTGACGCCTATCGGCTGAAGATGAGACGGCGGGCAGTCGGTTCGGCCTTCCGAGAAAAATCCAGGTATTGTATTGGGATACTGATGTAACTGTATTTTGTGTTCGTAGCGAAAAAATCACTGCCCCGTTTAGCGAATGGTGGCTATGAAACTAACAGCATTAGAAACGCCTATTTGTCAGTAAATATCATCTTCTTTTCCTACGTGCGAGCCATTCCGACGGCAGTACGACGAAACATTTGATGGCAGTGTAATACCCCTTTTTTGCTCCACGTAAAAGATCTTTGTCAAAGAAATAAGATGGAAATTGATGAAATTTATTTGTCAAGGAAATTTGATAGTACAGTATAATAACGGCGTAATCAACGATTTGCGTCCCACTGTGCGCCGCCGCTCGACCTGCATCGTTGCGACGAAGCCGGCTCTGGCTGCTCCATTTACCTGCCATGAATTTCTTCCACAGTTCCTTTTTAAATAGGCACTGTTCTCGTGACGTGTTTCCTTTTTTACGTACAAGTGATATACGTATTTTTATTGTGCCAGTTTAATATACTTTTTAGACTCCTTACTTTTGCATAGATTTAAGTGGCAGGAAGTCATTTCTGAAAGTATTTCTATGGAGTGTACCCATGAATGGAAGTGAAACAAGGACGATAAATAGTTTGGACAAGGAGAGAATAGAAGCTTTCGAAATGTGGTGCTACAGAAAAATGCTGAAGATTAGATGGGTAGATCACATAGCTAATGAGGAGGTATTGAATAGAATTGGGGAGAAGAGGAGTTTGCGGCACAACTTGACTAGAAGAAGGGCTCGTTTCGTAGGACGTGTTCTGAGGCATCCAGGGATCACCAATTTAGTATTGGAGGGCAGCGTGGAGGGTAAAAATCGTAGAGGGAGACCAAGAGATGAACACACTAAGAAGATTCAGAAGGATGTAGGTTGCAGAGATGAAGGAGCTTGCACAGGACAGAGTAGCATGGAGAGCTGCATCAAACCAGTCTCAGGACTGAAGATCACAACAAACACCTTTGTTTCGTTATATATCTCGGACAATTTACTTTAAACATTCAAAAAGGCCTTCTTGTTGACTACACCAATCAGTGCGATGTCTGCAGCGTCTCCTTACTTGATCATGCTACAGACGACCTAGCGCTGCTTGCCTTACACGCCACAGCACTGCCTATCATATTGCCATGGAAAATAACTAAAAAAAAACCTTTTTCTTTGTTCACTGAGTACAGCATAATCGTTAAAACAGGTTTCAATATTACACAGACATCAACCTAACAAGACGTGATTGCAAAATACTAATACGAATTATTTGCAGAAGAATGGGAAGACTGCTGGGATACGATCTCGGAGAAGATAAGTTTGGGTTCCGGAGAAATGTAGAAATACACCCTATGACTTATAAGATAGACCGAAGAAAGGTAAATACACAGTATTTGTAGATTTATAAAATGCTTTTGGCACTGTTGGTCAAAATACTCTCTTTAAATTCTGAAGCAATCAGGGACAATCTAAAGGGAGTGGACTATCGTCTACAACTAGTAGAGAAATTCGACTACATTTATAAGACAGAAGGACATGAAAGGGAGTCAGTCGTTAAGAAAGGTGTGAGACAGGGTTGTAGCCTATCCCACTGTTATTCAGCTACACATTCAGCATGCGCAAAAGTAAACCAAGAGGAAAGTTGGAAGTTGAATCTCAGTTCAGAGAGCACAAATTCGATCTATGAGGCTTTCCGATGAGGTTGTAATTCAGTCAGAGACGGCAAACTGCAATGTGAGATTCAATAAGAATAAAAGAAGCTCAATGGAATTTAGTCTAATTAGGTTAGCAAATGAGAACTATTAATAGTAGATGCATTTGTCTATATATGAAGCAAAAGAGCTGACGATGGAAACGGTAGAGAAGATATAAAATACAGACTCACAACAGGAAGAAAAGCGTTTCTGAAAATGAGAATTTGCTAATATCAAATATAAATTTACATATTAGAGTCTTTTCTGCGAGTTTTGTCTAGAATATAGCTTTATACTGAAGTGAAACATGAACAATAAACCGTTCAGCAAAGAAAAGAATAGCTTTTGAAACAATGTGGCACAGAACAAAGCTGAAGAATAAATGAGTGCACAGGCAGGAATGCCATAATTTCTGTATGACAAACCGGGACGTTTCTCTCAAACTGACTAAATTAGACGTAGTTTGGAAAGCAGAAACCGGAACACTTCTCTTCAGCTTAACAAAGTGAATTAATTAATTAAAATATCTTCTCCGCTTTGTGTTTACTACTATCCGTACTGTAACAAAATAATGGGACTTTGAAAGACCATCGCATATTTGTTTGAAAAATTCGCGCCCTAGCACGGATTTCACAATTACTGTTGATTTTGTTCTGCCCAGTGTCACATTTTTTGCTACAAATAAAACAGTTTCTGCCTCAGTCACTTGTTCATTTTTCGATCACGCGTTTCGAAGTTGTGAACCACTGAAAGGCGTAGTGCCGAAACAAACAAGTGACTGAGGCAGAGACTATTTTATTTGTTTTTATCAACAATCTCACCGATCATAAGACCGGCCCTTATGGACGAAATATACATTTTTTGCTGCTTTCGACTCATTAAAATGTTTGGAGTTTAGCCTAGAAGTACAGTCCATTGATTTCAAAGACATATCATGTTTAACGCTATGACAGTACATTACTAAGTCCGCTTCTGTTATTAATTTGGCGTTTTTAAATAAATTTGAAACAAAATAAATGTCCATTTTTAAGTGCTTGCAGAGTACACGTTTGACTTTTGCTTTACGTTAGCTATACGATTCTGAATATCTGCTCTTCCCCCGTGCGCAATCAAAACATATCACAAATTACACATGCTACTTCAGTGTCACTTGTCCCTCATTATACGAAGAATTGTTTTTCAGAATATTTTTGTAGAGGAAGACTATGGTTTGACTACAGTAAGCAGATTCAGATGGTTGTTGGTAAGTGTGGCTACGCAGAGTCGAAGAGTTTTGTAATTATGGGACAAACAGCGTGGAGAGCAGCATCAAACCAGTCTTCAGGCTGAAGACAACAACAACTACAACAACAACAAAAATTGTCGTCGTAAACAACGTTTTATTCCTTATTTGTCCTTATGCATTTTTTGCAGAAAGCGCAAAATGATCAGATTTAAGCAGCGTGCACGTAGTAGCTCAGCAGCGACAAAAAACCATTTCGTATTATCATTCATGACAGCTGTAGTTTCACGAACTGAATGCTTTTGTTAACAAGCAACAATTATCCACCGGGGGAAATACCACAGGTTTCGTGAGAAGCAACAATGTCAACTAACTTCCGTTAAAAATACAATAAGCAAGTGCCTGGAGTGCTATGAGTCAGAAGCAAGAAAAAAAGAAAAAAAACTCTACTTGCATAGAAAAACTTAGTATTTAAGGACTTCAAAACAAATAGTTTCACAGACTTTTTTGAATAAAGTGATGGTTTTAGATGTAACTGACAGTGGCTCTTTCACAAACTATCACAGAGAGTCCAATATTCACGCTACGAAGTCACTTCCAACATAAACGCACTTAAATATAATTAAAGCATATCACAGGAAGGTCAAAAATTAAATACTGAGTATTTCATATTACAATATTTTAAGTGCCCACGGTTAGTTTGTTGATGTTGTTCACATACGTGTTCATTTTCTTCAATGGCAGTTTTTAAGGATTTAAGTAATGTATGTATTCCAGATACCATTACTCAGTTAAAGTAAATATACGCTTGCTCGGAATTGCGATGCTGTGAGTCCCTCTAATGTTTAACTTGTGTGAATAGCTCAAGGTAAGTATTAAGAAATTGTTTGTATGGTGAGACAAACTACTCATTTAGAACGTGTTGACGTGACATCAGAATGTGAACGTATATTTCGAGTTCTTCGAGGAGCTCCAACTTCCAGCCTTTGCTAGTCGTGTGTATTGTGTATAAAATCATCTTTAATGGCTCAAAAACAGTGACCATATTGATCCATATGACTGGTAAAGAGGATTTACCTTTATATCTTTAATATGAATGCATCCATGTGGTCTCAATATCTTATAACACAGTTTCTGCCAGTCTGACTGGCATACAAACAGGAGCAGTCATAAAAAGTCTTACAAATACTTTGGTGCGTTTTACTGTGTCATGTTGAACAGTGTTGTTGGCTTGGGCAATTATTTGACTGCTTGTCCCTCAGAAGTCATTTGCAGCTTGGTATGAGACAAATGGTTCAAATGGCTCTGAGCACTATGGGACTTAACATCTGTAGTCATCAGTCCCCTAGAACTTAGAACTACTTAAACCTAACTAACCTAAGGACATCACACACATCCATGCCCGAGGCAGGATTCGAACCTGCGACCGTAGTGGTATGAGACGTACGGAAATAAATGCTTATAAACATTTTCTGTTAGTGATTGTGATGAATTTACTGGTAGTGAGTCGATAGCTTTAATTTTATAATAAAAGCAGTCAGACACGTGTGGGTTACATCCATTGTGCTTCCTCATTCGCCGGATTCTGTTTAGTTCAAATGGTTCAAATGGCTCTGAGCACTATGGGACTTAACATCTGTGGTCGTCAGTCCACTAGAACTTAGAACTACTTACACCTAACTAACCTAAGGACATCACACACATCCATGCCCGAGGCAGGATTCGAACCTGCGACCGTAGCAGTCGCGCGGTTCCGGACTGAGCGCCTAAACCGCGAGACCACCGCGGCCGGCGATTCTATTTAGTCCTACAACTACTGCTGTACCTGAGAAGATGGCTAAGTGGACAAGTATCGACATGAAATATTGGAACTGAAGATGAAACATATAATTTTTCACAGGTGACTGATTGTAGCTGTGGTGCAGCAATTCTGTTTACCTTGCGCGAGTATCCTTTGGTTGCAACTGGAAGGTATGATGGAGGCGAGCAGATGCTCAGTAGTGCTCCCTTGGTGAGCGACCGCCAGAGATAAACAAGTTCGTTGAGAAGGCGTGAGCTCAGGTGCGCTTCTGGTATTAACTGGGCCCTTGCAACGGACTCGAATGGCGAACGGATGGAGCGTACCTGTATTGCTGTGGTGCGGTTCGCTGGCGTGAGGAATAGCGCACGGAAACTTGTACTGCGTGCCTCAGGAGGAGTCATGGTTGCTGTGATACGGCGGTGCCATGGTAGCTTCACACCTGGAACGTAAACATCCTGTGGATCCGGCTTGATTTGTCCACTTCTTTTGTTTAAATGTGTTTTCTGACAGCTTTCTTTGGGAAATCATTATTCTTATGGAGAAACCCACCAGCGTCATCGCACTCTCGTTGTCTAAAACAGTGAGGATGTTTCTTTTCATAAAAAAATGGAAGGAGGTCCGGAAACGAAATGGGGCTACGATACAATTTGTCCTGATACTTGTGAATAAATTAAAGTGCGTCGAGTGCGGGCAAGCTCGGTGACTGAAACTGTCACAGCGGTTAAATAATTACCTGATTGTGTAAGACACTGCTCGGAGCCGTTGATACATTTAATTGGGCCAGTAGTTTAATCAGCACGTTAGTTGTTAAAGTCCAATTAGTTAACATTTTATTCATTTGTAGAAATCTGAACAGGTTTCTTTTAAAGTGTGAGTGTTAATTTGTTGTAAGCCTGTGCTTATATTTCATTCATTTGTTCCAGGTAGTTTTAAAATTATGCTACGTGTAATTATTTCGTCATCCGACGTCAGTAGCTATGCCTGCTGGTTCTGGACGTGGTGTCTAAGTTTGTTATTACTGTAACTTTGTGCAGCCGTACTGATGTGTAAAATTTAATTCTTTAAGTAGCTGAGAAAGTAATTCATATAATACAATGCTGCGAAAGCCTTTAACTTTTTTTATAGTGGCTTGCAATTTTACTTTGGTCGTTGCTATATTTTGCCATTGTAAAAACTCTTTGGCTGGTAGCAGCAGTAATTTTCTGAAGTTTAAAGTTAATTGGGCATTTCAAAGCTTGAATGAGAACCTGCGATTGAGATTTTCTTCTGTAATGCCTGCTTGTTTAAATCCATTGAGTGTGTAATCTATTAAAAGTGTAATTAAGATCTTGCTTATCTTCTGGGAAAAGTTATCTGTAATAAATGTGTATTAGAGTATTATGTGCTTTTTTTGAGCTAATCCAGTCTCTCACCTCTCTACGGCCTAGATACTGGCTATCGCGCCATTCCATAATTGTAGTTTATTTATTTTCACAGTTTATGGCCACATTGGAGTACTAAAATAAAATATTATACAACAGAATCTACAATGAGTAAGTTTAGGATTTAGTAGTCAACAGTTTCTTCCTTTCCCAAAACTTCTTCATTCGGAATGATCTGGCAGCTCGTCCTTCTGCAAATATGGCATACTCCTTCAGTTATGATGTTTTGAGTGTCAGTCGTACGTATTTGTTCTTCAGCAGCAGTTTCTCTTCTCTATGTTCAATTTGATGTTTGGTAATGTTCAATCCATTTATACTTTAAACCGGTTGTTTCTTATCTTACTATTCCAAAAGCAGTCAAAAATTTGTTTAAGGGATCTGTTATTCGGTAAGCGAGAAATGTGCCCAAAAAATGCAATCTTTATTTTTCGCAACGTATCAACAATGGATTAACTTTCTTGGTGTTGTTGTTGTTGTTGTTGTGGTCTTCAGTCCTGAGACTGGTTTGATGCAGCTCTCCATGCTACTCTATCCTGTGCAAGCTTTTTCATCTCCCAGTACCTACTGCAACCTACATCCTTCTGAATCTGCTTAGTGTATTCATCTCTTGGTCTCCCTCTACGATTTTTACCCTCCACGCTGCCCTCCAATACTAAATTGGTGATCCCTTGATGCCTCAGAACATGTCCTACCAACCGATCCCTTCTTCTGGTCAAGTTGTGCCACAAACTTCTCTTCTCCCCAATCCTATTCAATACTTCCTCGTTAGTTATGTGATCTACCCATCTAATCTTCAGCATTCTTCTGTAGCACCACATTTCGAAAGCTTCTATTCTCTTCTTGTCCAAACTATTTATCGTCCATGTTTCACTTCCATACATGGCTACACTCCATACGAATACTTTCAGAAATGACTTCCTGACACTTAAATCAATACTGGATGTTAACAAATTTCTCTTCTTCAGAAACGCTTTCCTTGCCATTGCCAGCCTACATTTTATATCCTCTCTACTTCGACCATCATCAGTTATTTTGCTCCCCAAATAGCAAAACTCCTTTACTACTTTAAGCGTCTCATTTCCTAATCTAATTCCCTCAGCATCACCCGACTTAATTAGACTACATTCCATTATCCTTGTTTTGCTTTTGTTGATGTTCATCTTATATCCTCCTTTCAAGACACTGTCCATTCCATTCAACAGCTCCCAAAAGACTTGGAAGAGCAGTTGGAAGAACTTTCTTGGTAAACCACCGAATTGGGCTAGCGTCTCCAATGACCATTAACTTGGTGTTTTTTATTGATAATCGTTCAGAGTATTCTTCTATCAGTTGTTGCTTGAGTGTTTAGTTTAAGTACTGTTTCACTTGCATATGTTGCCTCTACTTATACAACAGAGGAATAATGTCGAAGGTTAGTATTTACGGAAAGAGATTTTTTATAAAATTTTACTGCGTAATTCTCTGTGGTCGTTGTAGTTTTAATGTTCTACTATCTATTGATGCGCTTTCATTGACATTCTAAGTGATAATTTTATTACGATATTTAGACTATTTTCCACCTTAATTTTGTAAGCATTGTGGAGTGACTACAAGTGTAATAAGAAATGCCAGGAAAGGAAGGAAAATATATTTGCTTAACAGGAGTGATAGGGCACAAATCGCAGAATATCTGAGTGACCACCATCAAACGTTCATTTCTGAGGAAGAGGATGTGGAACAAAAATGGAAAAAATTCAGAAACATCGTCCAGTACGCCTTAGATAAGTTCGTACCGACTAAGGTCCAAAGCGAGGGGAAAGATCCACCGTGGTATAACAATCATGTACGAAAGGTACTACGGAAACAAAGAAAGCTTCATCATAGGTTTAAGAGTAGTCGAATCATAGCTGATAAGGAAAAGCTGAACGAAGCGAAAAAGAGCGTAAAGAGAGCAATGAGAGAAGCATTCAACGAATTCGAACATAAAACATTGGCAAACAATCTAAACAAGAACCCTAAAAAGTTTTGGTCATATGTAAAATCGGTAAGCGGATCTAAATCCCCTATTCAGTCACTCGTTGACCACGATGGCACCGAAACAGAGGACGACCGAAGAAAGGCAGAAATACTGAATTCAGTGTTCCGAAACTGTTTCACTGCGGAAAATCGTAACACGGTCCCTGACTTCAGCCGTCGCACGGACGCCAAAATGGAAAATATTGAAATAAACGATATCGGAATTGAAAAACAACTGCTATCACTTAGTAGCGGAAAAGCATCCGGACCAGACGAGATACCCTTAAGATTCTACAGTGATTATGCTAAAGAACTTGCCCCCTTTCTATCAGCAATTTATCGTAGATCGCTGGAAGAACGTAAAGTACCTAGCGACTGGAAGAAAGCGCAAGTCGTTCCCATTTTCAAGAAGGGTCATAAATCAGATGCGAATAATTATAGGCCTATTTCGCTTACGTCAATCTGTTGTAGAATAATGGAACATGTTTTGTGTTCTCGTATTATGACGTTCTTAGATAATACAAATCTCCTTCATCATAACCAACATGGATTCCGCAAACAGAGATCATGTGAAACTCAGCTCGCCCTATTTGCCCAAGAAATTCACAGTGCCGTAGACACTGGCGAGCAGATTGATGCCGTATTCCTGGACTTCAGGAAGGCATTTGATACGGTTCCGCACTTACGTTTAGTGAAAAAAATACGAGCTTACGGAATATCGGACCAGGTTTGTGATTGGATTCAGGATTTCCTAGAAGAAAGAACACAACATGTCATTCTTAATGGTTCAAAATCTGCAGATGTAGAGGTAATTTCGGGAGTACCGCAGGGAAGCGTGATAGGACCTTTATTGTTTACAATATACATAAATGACTTAGTTGACAACATCGGTAGCTCCGTGAGGCTATTTGCAGATGACACGGTTGTCTACAAGAAAGTAGCAACATCAGAAGACTCGTACGCACTCCAGGAGGACCTGCAGAGGATTAATGCATGGTGCGACAGCTGGCAGCTTTCCCTAAACGTAGATAAATGTAATATAATGCGCATACATAGGGGCAGAAATCCATTCCAGTACGATTATGCCATAGGTGGTAAATCATTGGAAGCGGTAACGACCGTAAAATACTTAGGAGTTACTATCCGGAGCGATCTGAAGTGGAATGATCACATAAAACAAATAGTGGGAAAAGCAGGCGCCAGGTTGAGATTCATAGGAAGAATTCTAAGAAAATGTGACTCATCGACGAAAGAAGTAGCTTACAAAACGCTTGTTCGTCCGATTCTTGAGTATTGCTCATCAGTATGGGACCCTTACCAGGTTGGATTAATAGAAAGAGATAGACATGATCCAGCGAAAAGCAGCGCGATTCGTCATGGGGACATTTAGTCAGCGCGAGAGCGTTACGGAGATGCTGAACAAGCTCCAGTGGCGGACACTTCAAGAAAGGCGTTACGCAATACGGAGAGGTTTATTATCGAAATTACGAGAGAGCACATTCCGGGAAGAGATGGGCAACGTATTACTACCGCCCACATATATCTCGCGTAATGATCACAACGAAAAGATCCGAGAAATTAGAGCAAATACGGAGACTTACAAGCAGTCGTTCTTCCCACGCACAATTCGTGAATGGAACAGGGAAGGGGGGATCAGATAGTGGTACAATAAGTACCCTCCGCCACACACCGTAAGGTGGCTCGTGGAGTATAGATGTAGATGTAGATGTAGAGTACAATATGGGGAGCTGGCATCATTTCTGTTTACTCAAAACAAAATTTGCAACCCAAACTTTGACGCTAATCGTTCTAATTCTTCTACCTTAAACTTTACTGTCCACTAACAACGTCAAATTGTCTGCTAATGCAAGACAGTTAAGGCGAATCTTTCTTACAGTTTTAACAAGATGGACACACTCTGCTGGGCAGAAACATTATGACCCCCTACTTAAAAGCTTGCTGGTCCACTTGTGGAACACAATTCAGCAGTTATTCTGCGTTTCGTGGATTCGACCAGTACTTGATAGGTTTCCAGAGGTTTGTGGCATTAGATGTCTACGCACAGCTTATACGCATAGGTCACACACTTCCCACAATTTACGGGCGGTTGCTTTGTGGGCGCGGAGCTGGCGCCCGATAGCGTGCCATTTATGTTTCATCGGATTGAGATAAGCCGAAATTAATGGCCAAGTCATCAACGTGAGTTCATCATGTTCCTCAAACCTTTACAGAACGGTTCTTGCCTTGTGGCGCTGACAGTTATCTTCCTGGAAGATGGCCTTTCTGTTGGAGAAGACGTCAAGCATAATGATTTATAAGTGATCCCTTATAATGTTCATGTAGTTCACAGCTGTCACAGTGCCCCATGGACGCCCAGATGAGTCCAGGTGAATGTGCGCCAAACAATAACACTGCTCTCACCAGCCTGTGCCCGTGGCGAGATGCATGTTTGAGTAGGCATTCGCTTGTATGACGGCGTATCTGAACATGGCCATCGTTCTGGTTTAACAATAAACAGGGTTCATCCGACCAAGCAACAGTATTCCATTGATTTGATGTCCAATTTCTATGAGCCGGACCGCAGTGGGCGAGCAGTTCTAGGCGCTTCAGTCTGGAACCGCGCGACCGCTACGGTCGCAGGTTCGAATCCTGCCTCGGGCGTGGATGTGTGTGATGTCCTTAGGTTAGCTAGGTTTAAGTAGTTCCAAGTGCTGGGGGACTGATGACGTCAGATGTTAAGTCCCATAGCTCTCAGAGACATTTCAACTAATCTCTATGATCCCGTGCCCAGTGTAATCGTAATGACTATGTTTTAGAGTCAACACGGGAACACGTTGAGATCCTCTACTGTGGAACACCATGTTCATCGCTGTGCTCTGAACGGTGTGCCCCAAAACACTTTTCCCTGAGCCATCACTGTACTCTGTCGTCAGATGTGCCACTAATCGCCGCCTATCCTCCTTTAGAGAGCGGGCAAGGCTCTGATCAATACGTTCTGTGATGAGATACGGACGTCCAATTTCTGGTCGCCTACTCGGGGTTTCAGCATTACTCAACCACTTTCCATAGATGTTCACAGCAGCGAACAGCCGACCAGCTTCGCCGTTTCCGAGATTCTCGCTCCCAGGCTGTGGGCAAAACATTATGGCTTTTGTCAGAGCCGGCCGCTGTGGCCGAGTGGTTCCAGGCGCTTCAGTCCAGAACCGCGCTGCTGCTACGGTCGCAGGTTCGAGTCCTGCCTCGGGGGCCGGAGTGGCCGTGCGGTTCTAGACGCTACAGTCTGGAGCCGAGCGACCTCTGCGGTCGCAGGTTCGAATCCTGCCTCGGGCATGGATGTGTGTGATGTCCTTAGGTTAGTTAGGTTTAATTAGTTCTAAGTTCTAGGCGACTGATGACCTCAGAAGTTAAGTCGCATAGTGCTCAGACCCATTAGCCATTAGCCTGCCTCGGGCATGGATGTGTGTGATGTTCTTAGGTTGGTTAGGTTTAAGTAGTACAAAGTCTAGGGGACTGATGACCTCAGATGTTAAGTTCCATAGTGCTTAGAGAGATTTGAACATTTTTGTCAGAGCTGCTTAAGTCGGCTAATTTCCGCATTTGCGTCACTTAACGTCGCTAGACTGATTCCATTCGTCTCTGCTCAGCTCATATACTCTGTTAGCGCGTCACCCAACCCTCACCGCCAGAGGGCAGCATACGACCTGGCGGTAGACAACGGTCATAATTTTTTGACTCTTCAGTGTATCTTGTCCCCATTCGCACATTCCAGCACACCATTAAACACTAATGGAAACAATACATCACCTTGTCGAAGGCGAATGCAAATCTCAAAAGGTTCAGAGAAGTGAAATGTTGCGAAGTTATTGAACCAAATGTGCCGATCACCTCGTGTTTCCATTTGTCTGGTGGAGAATGTTCTGGAGTCTCTGGCAGTTTTACAGCTTAAGTGGAGATGATCAGGAAGCAGATTAGGAGAGCGAAGCAGCCCGCAGCTGAGTGCGGATCGGGAGGAGACGGGCGGCGGGGGCGGCCGCGCAGAACGCCGGCGGTTTCCCACGGGGCCCCCCGCAGCCCCGCGGCCGCAGACGGACGGCGGCGTCGCCCGCCGCTGACGGACGGCCATCGATAACGCCGGCGCCGGCGCCCTCGCCGTCGCCTCGGCCGGCCGCGCCAAGCTAATGCGACTCTGCACCCAGGGCGCCCGCCGCACACGCGGATCAGCATACAGTAGATGCGTTTTCTCACAGGCTGCTCTCCATTTATCACAAGTTGATGGCCCGTTTCCAAAACGTCTTCGTCCAATCAGATGTAGTGCTATGCCAACGAACGAGTGTGAAGAAGAAGGCTGTCTTCGGTACCAGGTACAGATAGAATGCACACAATAGAATGTCATTCCTAAAAAAAAAAAGAGGGATAAAATTTTTTTCAGTTGCTTACTAAAAAAGCAACTCTTCAACTTTCATTTCCTAAACACTTCGGATATTGCAGTCGATACATGGAGGTTAGTACATAGTTCCTTCTGTCAAAGATTTTATTCGTGTTCATACAGTGAAGTGCCACAGAAACTGGTACAGGTATCCGTATTCATATATAGAGATATGTAAACAGGCAGAATACGGCACTGCGGTCGGCAACGCCTGTATAAGACAAGTCTTCGGCGCAGTTGTTAGATAACTTCCTGCTGCCAGAATGGCAGGTTATCAAGAATAAGTGAGTTTGAATGTACTTGTATAGTCGGTGCCTGATAGATGGGAAACAGCATCTCCGAAACAGCGATGAAGTGGGGATTTTCCCGTACCACCATTTCACGAATGTACCGTGAATATCAGGAATCCAGTAAAACATCAAATCTCCGACACTGCTTCGTCCTGAAAAAGATCCTGCAAGAACGGGACCAACGACGACTGAAGAGAATCGTTCCACGTGACAGAAGTGCAACTCTTCAGCAAATTACTGCAGATTTCAATGCTGGGCCATCAACAAGTGTTAGCGTTCGAATCATTCAACGGAACATCATCGACATTGGCTTTAGGAGCCGAAGGCTCACTTGTGTATCCTTGATGACTGTACGACACAAAGCTTTACGCCTCGCATGGACACGGTTGAATATAAATCCTTCTCATTCTTTCCGAAGACGGTTAAATCACGACTGCACGTGTATAACTAATGTTCTGAGGTCGAACGCGGGGCAAAATGCAACAAAGCAAAATCTATACAAGTCACAAAACATTGACAAATGCACGTCGACACCGAAGTTTGGCTGTTGATGACTGGAAACATGTTGCCTGGTCGAATAAGTCTCGTTTCAAATTGTATCGAGCGGATGGACGTGTACGGATAAGCAGACAAGCTCATGAATCCATGGACCCTGCATGTCAGCAGTGGACGGTTCAAGCTGGTGGTGCTCTGGAATAGTGTGGGCCTATGCAGATGGAGTGATATGGGACCCCTGATATATCTAGATACG
Organism: Schistocerca serialis cubense; assembly: GCF_023864345.2. Classification (NCBI taxonomy): domain Eukaryota; kingdom Metazoa; phylum Arthropoda; class Insecta; order Orthoptera; family Acrididae; genus Schistocerca; species Schistocerca serialis. The sequence continues at coordinate 775,270,015 of NC_064638.1, forward strand.
AGTCTGACATGTGACTCCTACGTGAGCATCCCGTCTGATCACCTGCATCCATTCACGTCCATTGTGCATTCCGACGGACTTGTCCAATTCCAGCAGGACAATGCGACACCCACACGTCCAGAATTGCTACAGAGTGGCTCCAGCAACACTCTTCTAACACTTCCACTGCCCACCAAACTCTCCAGACATGAACATTATTGAGCATATCTGGTATGTCTTGTAAAGTGCTGTTCAGATCTCCGACCCCTCGTGCTCTTATGGATTTAAGGACAGTCCTGCAGGATTCATGGTTCAAAAATGGTTCACATGGCTCTGAGCACTATGGGACTTAACATCTGATGTCATCAGTCCCCTAGAACTTAGAACCACTTAAACCTAACTAACCTAAAGACATCACACACATCCATGCCCGAGGCAGGATTCGAACCTGCGACCGTAGCAGTCGCGCAGTTCCGTACTGAAGCGCCTAGAACCGCTAGAACCGCTCGGGGATTCATGGTGTCAGTTCCCTCCAGCATTACTTCAGACATTACTCGAGGCCGTGCCACGTCGTGTTGCGGCACTTCTGAGTGCTCGCGGTGGCCCTACACGGTATTACGCAGGTGTACTAGCTTCTTCGGCTGTTCAATCAGCCATTGTTGGTGTAGAAGAAGTCATAAGCGTGACTGTAGTAGATAAATTTATTTTAGGCCATATTAGTCTTGAGGTACGACCTGACTCTTGGGAGGGTTCCCGCACAGTAGCCTGACAGAGATGCCTCACTGACGTCAGATTTTATAAGTGATCTGAAAACATTCCATGCTACTCAAAGGATACCAGTGTTACCTCATGACTTTGTAAATACGAAAGTTGTCTTTTTTCTTACGTTGTTAACGTCATAATTATTGTACACACTTGTATTATTTACAGAAGTACACAATATAAAGGGCATTGCCAAGAGAGTTCAGTGGACAGAGGAAAATTTAAAAGAAGCTGTAAAAAGGCTGAAAGCAAAGGAAATACTATTCAGAGAGACTGAAAGGCACTATGGTATTCTGGCACAAACCTTAAAACGAATAATGGATTCCGGCAATCTGGTAAAAGGCACAGTGGGTCCAGCAGGTATAGCTGCCTGAACGTCACCCAAGTCAAATTAATAATCAGTAACACTTTTAAACTATATTTAATCAAAGTAAATATTAACGGCATGAATTAATATTATCTGCTACAACCACTTTAGTTCGAGAAATTTATTTATTTCCTTTTCCTCTTACAAACTTAGGCCTATTTGGATCACGAAATGAGAAGGAATTGGTTCCTCACATTAAGTTTATTGCGCCTGACAAGCTGACGGTGGGAGCTGTTGCATACAGAATGGAACAGGAAATACCTAACAAATTCAACAACGAATCTGAAACTGTGGTTTACGACTGGTTAAATTCTTTCCTATGCAGAGATATAGAACTGAGTGTACTCCAATCTGAGGATCTTTCCTTAGCAACAGCGGTGGATATGAGTAAGAAAATCGTTGGTACGCATTTGAAGTGCTGGCATGCCTATATGCCTATACCAGTTTCTTTGGCGCTTCAGTGTAGTTCAAGGCAGCTGCGTAGATGTAGTAGTTGTTGACTTATGAAAAGTATTTAACTGAGTAACGCATCTACGCTAATTGTCGAAACTACCATCTTATGGGGTATCAAGTGTATCTAATGACCGGATCCAGGATTTGTTAGTGGGGAGCACGCAGGATATGATCTTGGGCGAAATGAACTAGGCACAAGTGGAAGGCGTGTTCGACGGTGGTGTGTTAGGAGCCGTGCCGTTCGTGTTGTATATTGATCACGTTTCAGACAATATTAATAGCAACCTCAGTAAAACAGTTTGTACCGGTATGAAATGGAATGGTCACAGAGGTTTAGTCGTAGATAACGCAGGAGACTTGTAACACGACAGCGTTTTGTAAGGGGAAGAGAGAGACGATCACTAACACGCAACCGCGGACTCATAGGCAGCGGCTAAGATCGGGTGATACTCGTGTTGATATCTGAAATCAGCTTGATAGGAGCACGTGGAGAGTCAGTTTCACACTATGCTCCCGAGAAGAGTTTGTCTCTGGACTCCCACCGGCCGATGATAAGGTGACCTCGTGACCGGGAAAACCCGTCCGTTGGGTAGCACCATTGCTGATCACTTCTCATGACCGCTTTTCGCGGCCAGTGCAAAATTAAAGCTAACCCCAAAATTAATAAATATCGAACCACATGTGTCACTGAAGAGCCAGAGCTTCATCTGAAGCGTAAAAGATGGACGACCTCGCTTATGAAGACCCTCCTTCGGAATCCGCATTAGTTTATAAGTTACTGTAGGTTAAATGTTATAAATAATTCCTAAACAGTACAAGTGAATATTTCGGCAACGTATTATGCGACTGAAACAAATGAGGTGTCTACGCACACATCTCGTAGAGCTGTATCGGACTGTGACAGTAGATTTACTGGAATTATTCACATATTTAAATGAGAGGCCGAAAAGTGAATTGCATGCAATTAAAATCAGCGTTTCTTACTAAATAAACAGATGAACGTTGTAAGTAGCAGCAGCACTGTAAACTTTAGATATATAGGAAATAATTTAATGTATAATTTAAATTGTTTGTTAATATTTACACTTGTAAATCCGAAAACGGAAGAGGACCATAGAAATTATTGTTTATAAATAAACTAAGGGAGATAAAAGCAAACTGACAACAGTGTTACTCTTCTCGGAAAATTTCTGTGTGATTTGATGTATCATGTGTGTATAAATGGTTAAAATTAAAAATTTTAGCAATTTTTATGTTTAGTAGTTTCATTGACTGCAGTGGTGCTTGACACGGTTTTCCTTGGACAACAGCAGCATTTTGGCGGGGAGTCTATGTTCGGATGCCGATGGAACCGGTCAGGCTGTGTTAGTCTGTAGTTCGAGATAGTTTTATCTGACGAGCGGTGAAATAGCCATTAGTTCGCGTGTGTGAATTATTCAGAGATCGAAACTTTCCGGCAGATTAGAACTGTGTGTCGGACCGAGACTCGAACTCGGGACCTTTGCCTTTCGCGGGCAATGAGGAGGGGGCGTGAGTCGTGCGGGGGTAGATCAGATGGTAGAGCACTTGCCCGCGAAAGGCAAAGGTCCCGAGTTCGAGTCTCGGTCCGGCACACAGTTTTAATCTGCCAGGAAGTTTCATATCAGCGCACACTCCGCTGCAGAGTGAAAATCTCATTCTGTATTCAGAGATTCTTTCTTCGGAGATTTTCCGGCATCTGATGAACTTGTTATTTGTCGGGTTGCCTGTGATACAACTGCAGTTGGAAGGTTTCATTGTGCAGACATTGTGGAATTTTTAGGTTGAGATAGTGTGGAACTTTAACGGTTTTATTAAGATAATTCGCGCAATTAACCATGGTTTATTCAACCGTCTACAAGACCTAAAGAAACTCGGTTATGCTCTAAGATTAATTTATTGTGAACTGTGACTTTCGATTTTTCTGTGTTCTTATTGGAAATAAACTCGAATTTGTGAAACTTTAAATATACGTGAGTGCGTACGTGATTTTTGCATAGCAGATCTCCCAGTATTCATATCAAATGCGTTCGTGGAATATTGGGTGCATTGCGACGAATGTGAGTTGGCACCAAATAGACGAGACATAGGCAAACTTGTAAGTCCAACCACACTTACGGGGACGCATTGAAATGTTTGTGCTGTGTAATGTGTGGATAAGACTTTTCGTGCATTATCACTTGGGGGGCTGTGCTGATATAGAACTTGTGAACAGTTTAGAACTTTTATTTTCGGTGATCTGAAAAGAGAGTGTATTTTATATCGTCATCCACACCACATGCACATTCCCATACAACCTTTACGGTCGTACAGGCTTCAGTTCATTGCCAGGACGCGGGAGACTGCTTAAAAATCACTCGTGCGTCCTCTGCAACTATTTCTTAAGTTTGCGGGACCCATACTAGAAAGAAATAGCGTGGAATACTGAACGTATACAAAGAAGGACGACACGAATTCTCACAGGTTTGACTGCCTCACGGAAGAACGCCACGAAAATGTTGAAAAACCTGAATTTGCAAACTCTTGTAGATAGACGCAAATCATTCAAATCATTCCGCGATAGCCCACTTAACAATTTCAAGAACCATTAGTGATATTCTTTAACCCCCGATGTACTGCTTCCGCAGCGAACATGAAGAAGAAATTAGGCTAATTACAGCACCCACAAAGGCATTTAAGCAGCAATTGCTCCAACGCTCCATACACCACTGAAAGTGAAAGTAACACTAACGTGTGGGCATATGCCAAGTGTCTTCTGCCATGACTTCTTAGGGGTCTGAAGAGCCCGTATTGAAATGTGGATATGGAAATCTACCGCGATGTCAGCTCTTCGCAGTGTCTCATAGAGTGAGTGCATTTAACGCTGTTAATTTTCGGCGGTCCCCTTTGTGCATCGAGTCTCACCCTCTCGCTTTGCCCACCACCATAAGACACAAACATGATATTTATTTATTTATTCCTTAGCTGTTTCTTTTAGTGTGTTACGCAGATCCTACGAGGGCTATTCTTTTTTCCAGCTTCCGAGAGGTCGTGAAATGAAATAAAAAATATTTAATTTGCAATATTTAGCTACAGTTTGCAGCTTCTTCTCTTTATCGTCGCCGCTGCGACGTAGATATTTAAAGTAGCGTGGTACCAGCTTTCCAATACCCTGTTCATAGAAGGCACCTGCGTGTGATTACCGCCAATTCCCTACCCTGGTCTGCAGCTCGCTTTTCGTGCCAAAATTCTGTCATAGCCAGACGTTCATGTGAACGATGTGATGAAAATCAGAGGGAGCCAATTCCGGGCCGTATGATGGCTGACCAAACGCTTTCCATCGAAAACGCTGCAGGGACGTCTTCGTTGCACCTGCAGTGTGCGACCTAGTATTATCATGAAGAAGGAAACGCATGATAGTTACGTTACGTGGGTTGCAAGAAATTACGCCAAGCCACTCAGTAGGCACGTCACAAGCGGTTGGAGATACTACTGGTCTAGGGATATCTACGTACTCGCTGTGCGCTCAGAACTGAAAAGTGCGACGTGACACGATACATAATAGACGGTCATACTAGGGATATTGCGTAATACATCTGCCCAAAGCTTCACCGGATTTTAGCGACCGATAGGAGACTGAAAATAAAATTCGCCCAAGTAAAACTTACCAAATTTTGCATATTATGTTGTATTGGCTAGTATAACAGACCGTAGCTTGATATAAAATTTCAAACCTATTTGTATATTTCAACATTATACTGTTTAAGAAAAGTAATTTAAGTGGAAAAAGATAAAGATGATTAAATATTAAGGGAAGAAAAGTCCACATAATCATCGTTTGGCCATCTGGCACACAAATGCTTTTACGTCTAACTTACAGACTACTTCTCGACCGCTCTACTCTGAATAGCACGTGGGAAAAATGAACACCCAAAACTTTCTGTGCCAGTCCTGATTTCTCGTATTTTATCACGTTGGCCTTTTCTCCCTGTGAAGACTGGAGCCAAAAAATATTTTTATATTCGGAGGAGAAAGTTGGTGAAAGATCTCGCCACAAGGAGACACGTCTTCGTTTTAATGATTGGCACCCAAACCCGTTTGTCATATCCGAGACAGATATATCCTATTTAACGATAATACAGAATGTACTGCCCCTTTTTGAATTTTTTCAATATCCTCCGTCAACTATATGTGTTAAGGATCCCATTCCGCTCAGCTATGCTCCAGAAGACAACGGACAACCGTAATGTAGGCGGCCTCTTTGATAGATTTGTTCCATCTTCTACATAGTCTGTCAACGAAGCGATCTCTTCGGTTCGTTTCGATTTAAGTTGTTCTTATTGTAAACCCTAAGTATTTAGCTGAGCTGACAATCTTTAAATTTACAAATATAGAGCAGAGAAATCAGTCGTCATTTTTTGCTGGTTTTATTCGGCAAATCTAGATTTCGGTTAGTGGCTAGCCATTATCAGCGTACTATTTCATAGAATCAATGAGTGTCAGTCTCCTGTTGTTCGAGCGTCTGATTATAAGACGCTTATGGGGGACACTTCCAAAAGTCTTCTGGAAATCTAGAAATATGGAATATGATCCGGAAGCCAGAAGTCACTGCACTGCATTGTACTATGGTCTTCTTTCCCGTCACATATATTTCAATTTACAAACACTACACTGCAGAGCAGTGTGCTACACTACACTACACTATTGTGCTTGTTGTCGGTAGCTGAAACCTGGTAGTCAAGGAAGGCAGGATTAGGTTACGAATGTGGACGGGGCCGTAGTCAGCTACTGTTAGTTCCCTTTTGCAATTACTCACATTTATGTTAAAACGGTGGTTCCAGACTCAGCAATAAACAAAGATACCACACGTTTTTAATGAAGGAATAAACAACTGTGTAATTAATAGTGCTATCAGTGCGTTACAATTTACCAAATGGGCATAAAGAACAGACACAGCAAATAATGTTTTAAAAAGAAGCCAATGTGATCCCAGTTAGAATTTTAAGGCAAGTAACCACAGTCACGGTTGAGGGCCTTTAACGCCAAGAATGGTAGTTATAAAAAGAATTAAAAGACATACTGTAAAAAAGCAATGCAATAGCAAGGTTAATTTAAAAGACAGGTAACTAATCACCAAACGGGTGAGACAAAATGATGGTAAACTTGGTAGCACAACCATTTAAACCTGCTGTAACGCCAAGAATGGCAATTATATTTAAAAACTTAGAAACATACAATAAAATAGCAAATACAATAATAAAACACAAGGGCCAGTCACAGAAAGTGCACCAGGAATCGACCTCTGAGTAGGTCCAACAAAAACACTTTCGCGAGCGATGAGATAGGCAGCCAAGAGTTGCATTCACTTCACACGGTGGTAACTCAGACCAGTGGCAGTCTGACGAATAATTAATGATAATCTTGCTGAGGCTACCTGACCTCCAATAAACCAAATGCAAAGATGTAAAAATACGACAAAGCCGGAACTGGCGGACTGGACTCTGCCTGCAAAATACTGTACTGTGTTTAGTGCGCCCGGAACGAGAAAGGAATCACTACCACCAGATTAGAATTGCCAACCAACCTACAATCAAGAAAGCTGTCTAAACTACACGCCTCACCGGACAGCAGCGGCAAGGCGAGGAAACATACAGTGACATTACGTGCACTAGCCCCCAGGACAGGTAACTGGGGCGTTAGCGGCCGCGAGGCAGGAAAAATACCGCTGGTAGAACTTAACAAATAATAACGAACTGAACGCAATAAATAGTAATTAGAAGTCCAGAAAAGCTAATCAGATCCGCCTTACCCAAGCACTCCACTCGCTGCTCTTCGCCACAGCAACATTACAAGCAGCAGCACAAACCCAAGTCACTGGAGAATCACAATATCTCACAGCTGTGGAGGTTTCTTCAATTGAATCCAAATGCACTCAACTTAAAACTTGCAGGATCCGGTTTACGACGAGATCGTGTACCCTGGTGACCACAGGCTTTCGATCTGGCAGTCCATGCACGCTGCCAGTAGTCCCGGCGGGTTTCGAGCACTGCACGGACCTGGCTCCTCCTGAGTCCCCAACCGGACTCCATACTGACACGACCCGGAAGAACCACAAGGTCGCCCCAAAGATAGGGCCACAGTTACTATATATCGATAACCGCCGCTGCTGCCACTAGCGGACAGGCAACGCTTGTGAAACCAAGTGGCGCCAGTCTACACGAGAAGAAGGCAAACAACCGCAACCATGTCAACTAAACGATACGATCTGGCCTCCAACAGAGGACAGAAACGTACAAAAAGCACCAACACGAGTCGCAGCACGGCTCAGGAGCAGAACTTATTTTGTCTTTCTGTGTGGATTGTTAGTCCCTGGCACTCTGTGGCACAGCACAGAATTTACAGGGGCTGCTACCATGTCAATAAGTTGTAGAGACGGGGGAAGTATTGCCTATCTAGACCTAAGGAAATCCTTCCTTGTTCTCTCCGAAGCTCATTCCCTCGCTGTATTCGGAAGGACATAGTTCTTGCCCGTTCTGGTTTGGAGCTTCTCGTTGTCATGATATGTGGGTGTCAAGGAGCTGTTCCCTTGTTAGACGACGGATTCGCGCCTTCCCATCGGCATGATAAAGAAGGTATCGGGGATTCATCAGACAATTCAACGCTCTGTCACTGCCCCAACGTCTAGTGCCGATGGTCACATGACCATTTCAGTACCAGTTGCCGATGTCGTGGCACATGCATGGCTGGTCGGCTGCGTATAGCCACAGACAGTTCCTTTTCGAAGAAGGTATGATGTTAAGGAAGTTGAGAAGGGAGAAATTCATCTTTGTACTGGATGAGAGCATTCTTGGAATTGATTCAGTTCCAGAATCTGATGATAACTTTGCGAATGTCGTGAAGCACTCTTTTCGTGCCTCAGTCCCACGAGGTTTCATATAACCATATATGAGGTATTTGAATTCGGAAACTCAGGAACATTTGAGAAATTGTCTGCATCTCTTCAGTATTGATCTTTTTAGTGAAGAGACCTTGCAGGCCGGAGAAGATCTGTTGACAGCGATAACCAAGAGCAAAGATCCTTGGAGTAAACTGATGGAGGAGATACATCCGAAAAAGAGTAGCCACATTGTCTGGAAGCTTCTTACGCGTCTGAGTTGTGATCCAACTCCTAGAAAGGGACGTGTCAATTTAACAACTAACCATATTGCTCGTCAACTTGCAAATACTCATACGTACGTACACGTGACTCAGATTACCAAATCGTATGAGCAAAGAAAATGGAGACAATTGAACTTCTTCAGCTTTTTCGCACGGAAGAACCAGATGCAGCCATATACAGCTGTAAATCTGGCAAAGTTGCAGGGGCACTTGACATCAGAATGGAACAGATCAGGAAAGCAAGAGACTGGACTTTGGCACTATTCAGCATCTATATATAGTCCTGTAACTTTCTCAAAACATGGGAGAAAGTACGTGTGATCTGATCTGAAAACCTGGATAATCAGCAACTGAGCAGGGGACCAAAAACTAATATCTTTGTTTCGCCACCTACTTACAGTTTTCGAGCGAATGTTGCTTCATCGTTTGATTCACGTTATAGGGGCAGCTATAATAGAGTACAAAAAGCAGGTTTCAGGCCAGGAAAAAAATTGTGACTTCTAGGTCCTCAGTCTCAGACAATTTATTGAGGATGGCTGTAAAACATGGAAAATTACAGCAGTAGCTTTTATCGACCTGACGGCTGCAATCATTGTATAGTGCCACAGAAGAACGACAAACTTCAGTTTCACGAAACGTATTGAAAGTTTAGTCCAAAACAGGAAATTTTATGTGGACTTTCTGGGTCAGCACAGTCGTTGGAGATGTCAAATAAATGGTTTACCATAGTAACGTGTTCTTTCATAAATGTAATTTAAAATCTAACCAATGACCAACCACTTCCAGCAAGCACAAAAAGATTTCCTTTATGCCGATGTTCTCACACTAGCGAGAAAGATGTTGCTGCCTATTACAGGCGCATCAAGGGAAGTGACTGCCTGTTACATTAACAACCAACTTCTTCTAAACCGAGCTAAATCACAATTGTGTGCGTTTCATCTTAAACACAATCAGGCACCTCAAAAACTTGGCACCACATAGGAAGGGATACGCTTAGTTTGGTTTGGTTTGTGGCGCGCTCAACTGCGCAGTCATCAGAGCCCATACTAAGTCCCAATTTTTACACCAATTTTTTCGCGGTCCAATCTAGCCGCTGTCAACAATGATGATGATGATAATGATGATTAAATGATGAGGACAACAGGAACACGATGTCCCCGTGCAGAGAAAATCCCCAATCCGGCCGGGAATCGAAACCGGGACCCCGTGATGCAGAGGCAGCAACGCTAGCCATTAGACCACGAGCTGCGGACAAGGGATACATTTAGTAAATACGACCCATCCAAAATATCTGGGAGTCAATCTGGATCGTTTGGATCGTATCCTGATCTACAAGCAACATTACGAGCGTGAAAGAACGAACATAAAACCCAGAAATAATACCCTTCGCAAGACCACAGGTAACGTGTGGGGCTCTCAACTAGAAACCATGAGAACGACAGCACTAGCAACATGTTACAATGCTGCAGAGTATACATGCCCAGCCTGAGCAAAACGTAGTGGACAAGGCGCTAAACAAAACGTGTAGCCTTACTGTTTTAAACCTATGCCACTTGTAAACCTGAACCAATTCGCTGGCACAGTACCACCTGCCATTCGTCGTGAAGTAGCTGACAACACAAAGAGAAGAAATGAGACTCATCGGAAAAACGATCCACTTCATCGGCACGTTCCAACAGTGCAAACGTTGAGCACCAGAAGAAGTGTCATCAAGACCAATTCAGTCTCGGAAACAACAGCATTTACAGGCAGAAAAGAACTGTCGATCTCTCGACTTAAGAATAACTCTGTCTGGCCACTCCCTTCAGAAACCCTCCCACCTGGGCATGAACAGAAATGTATCATGTAACGGTCACACAACTGTCTTCGTTATGGAATTGGAAAATCAGAAGTAATCTCCATAAATGGCACTTCCTCGTGAATACCACCACCTGTAACCACTGGGAAACGCAGAAAATGGAGCATCTACTAGACAGTCAACCATACCCTGCATCTTCCACAGAAGAATATTTGTTTGCGACATCGGATGCAATTGATGTTGCAAGATTTTGGTCAAAAGTAGTCTTACTGGGTAGTTCCTTCTTTTACACTCCTGGAAATGGAAAAAAGAACACATTGACACCGGTGTGTCAGACCCACCATACTTGCTCCGGACACTGCGAGAGGGCTGTACAAGCAATGATCACACGCACGGCACAGCGGACACACCAGGAACCGCGGTGTTGGCCGTCGAATGGCGCTAGCTGCGCAGCATTTGTGCACCGCCGCCGTCAGTGTCAGCCAGTTTGCCGTGGCATACGGAGCTCCATCGCAGTCTTTAACACTGGTAGCATGCCGCGACAGCGTGGACGTGAACCGTACGTGCAGTTGACGGACTTTGAGCGAGGGCGTATAGTGGGCATGCGGGAGGCCGGGTGGACGTACCGCCGAATTGCACAACACGTGGGGCGTCAGGTCTCCACAGTACATCGATGTTGTCGCCAGTGGTCGGCGGAAGGTGCACGTGCCCGTCGACCTGGGACCGGACCGCAGCGACGCACGGATGCACGCCAAGACCGTAGGATCCTACGCAGTGCCGTAGGGGACCGCACCGCCACTTCCCAGCAAATTAGGGACACTGTTGCTCCTGGGGTATCGGCGAGGACCATTCGCAACCGTCTCCATGAAGCTGGGCTACGGTCCCGCACACCGTTAGGCCGTCTTCCACTCACGCCCCAACATCGTGCAGCCCGCCTCCAGTGGTGTCGCGACAGGCGTGAATGGAGGGACGAATGGAGGCGTGTCGTCTTCAGCGATGAGAGTCGCTTCTGCCTTGGTGCCAATGATGGTCGTATGCGTGTTTGGCGCCGTGCAGGTGAGCGCCACAATCAGGACTGCATACGACCGAGGCACACAGGGCCAACACCCGGTATCATGGTGTGGGGAGCGATCTCCTACACTGGCCGTACACCACTGGTGATCGTCGAGGGGACACTGAATAGTGCACGGTACATCCAAACCGTCATCGAACCCATCGTTCTACCATTCCTAGACCGGCAAGGGAACTTGCTGTTCCAACAGGACAATGCACGTCCGCATGTATCCCGTGCCACCCATCGTGCTCTAGAAGGTGTAAGTCAGCTACCCTGGCCAGCAAGATCTCCGGATCTGTCCCCCATTGAGCATGTTTGGGACTGGATGAAGCGTCGTCTCACGCGGTCTGCACGTCCAGCACGAACGCTGGTCCAACTGAGGCGCCAGGTGGAAATGGCATGGCAAGCCGTTCCACAGGACTACATCCAGCATCTCTACGATCGTCTCCATGGGAGAATAGCAGCCTGCATTGCTGCGAAAGGTGGATATACACTGTACTAGTGCCGACATTGTGCATGCTCTGTTGCCTGTGTCTATGTGCCTGTGGTTCTGTCAGTGTGATCATGTGATGTATCTGACCCCAGGAATGTGTCAATAAAGTTTCCCCTTCCTGGGACAATGAATTCACGGTGTTCTTATTTCAATTTCCAGGAGTGTATTTTGTTTTTAGTGGTAATTGCCATGTATGGTATTTGTTTCCCAAATGAGAAACAGAATAATAATAATAATGTAATAATGTCGTGTGACAAGGGCCTCCCGTCGGGTAGACTGTTCGCCGGGTGCAAGTCTTTCGATTTGACGCTACTTCGACGACTTGCGCGTCGATGGGGATGAAATGATGATGATTAGGACAACACAACACCCAGTCCCTGAGCGGAGAAAATCTCCGACCCAGCCAGGAAACGAACCCGGGACCTGAGGACTGACGTTCTGTCGCGCTGGTCAGTCAGCTACCGAAGGTGGACATAATAGTACTAGAAAACATATCTTTTGAGTGGGCATCATCGCACGTTATCCTAAGTCGTCCTGCTCATTGGTCATCGTCGTGACTCCAAGAATCAGGCGTCTCCATCCCCGACGCTTACCAGCTACCTGCTAAAGAGATAGATCCAAGATCTTGATTTGGTCGATCTATTTGTTCGCTGCTCATTTTCTTGGTCTCTTGCCCCCGATCTTCCCTTCCATGATTATTTTCTCCAGTTTTTCTACATCTCTTAGCACAATATAGCCAAAGAACTTGAAAATTCTTTGGTTGGCACGGGAAGAAAGGCGCATACAGATACTGAGTTGCTCAATAATGGATAAATTTGTTCTTCCTTCAGTCTATTTTGTGTGCAGCATCCTGCGACAGCACCAAAGCTCAAATGTCTTGATGCGCTGTTTGTCTCTCGCTTTAGCATAGAAAAAGACGGGAAATACGAGTGTTTCAACGAGCCCGACCTATGGGGCGTCCGTTATTGCTCTCGTCTGCCAGGTCTTGCTGAACTTCTTCATAACCACTCACCCTACCATGTGATCCGTCTTCTTATCTCATCTTCACAGCTTCCCGTGTCACAGACTGTTGACCTAAGATAGATGAAAGATTGTAGAACTTCCAGTTCCTTTAATCGACCCGTGATTTGAACCAGTATTCCTCGATCAATTATCATGAGTTTGGATTTACCGAGGCTGAGGTCCAGCCCATACGACCGATTAATATCCTTTAATTTTGTTGATAGCTCATCAATTACGTCTTCGGCGCTCTCTAAAAGCACAGTGTCATCAGCAAATTGGGGTTGTTAATAATTCTGCCAACAACTGAGATGTCCTTAGTTCAACCATTAAGAGCATTCCTAATGACGGATTCTACATACCGGTAAGTGTTGTACCGGTGGCGGGACAGAACAGAACCCAGTGTGACACCTTTTGATACAGTAAAGAAATCAGAGGTGCCAGGACTTGGGCATATGGATCCAAAAATTACTCTCCTTGTTTATTGTAGTTCGCCCTCAAATTTGGCTTGAAGGTTGTGTAAGTAGGCTGTTTAGGTTTTTATGTTGGTAACGTCACGTAGGGCTCTGTATGAAAATCACTCACTGTGCTGTGTGCAGTCTGTGACTGGTTTGCATTGTTGGAATTTTTGCTATTGTAGTGTTGGGCAGTTGGATGTGAACAGCGCGTAGCGTTGGGCAGTTGTGGATATGGGGAGAGAGATGGCAGAATTCTGAGCGCGGACGATCTGGACGTGTGTCCATTAGAAAGAGTAAATCTGTAATACTGGATATCATGAACTGATATATATATATATATATATATATATATATATATATATATATATATATATATATATGTGTGTGATGACTTTTGAACATTATCAAGGTAAATACATTGTTTGTTCTGTATCAAAATGTTCCATTTGCTAACTTTGCCGATCAGTAGTTAGTGCCTTCAGTAGTTAGAATCCTATGTTTAGCTGGCAGTATTGGCGCTCGCTGTATTGCAGTAGTTCGAGTAACTAAGATTTTTGTGAGGTAAGTGATTCATGAAAGGTATAGGTTATTGTCAGTCAGGGCCATTCTTTTGTAGAGATTATTGAAGGTCAGATTGCGTTGCGCTAAAAATATTGTGTGTCAGTTTAGTGATGATCAGAAAAAGTAAAGAGAGAAATGTCTGAGTACGCTCAGTTTTCCTTAGCTGTTTGAAAATCAAATAACGTAGAGGTTTACCAGCACAGTCAAATGGTTCAAATGGCTCTGAGCACTATGGGACTTAACTTCTAAGGTCATCAGTCCCCTAGAACTTAGAACTACTTAAACCTAACTAACCTAAGGACATCACACACATCCATGCCCGAGGCAGGATTCGAACCTGCGACCGTAGCGGTCGCGCGGTTCCAGACTGTAGCGCCTTTAACCGCTTGGCCACCACGGCCGGCTTACCAGCACAGTCATTTATAAATTTTTCTAAGGGGAGGTTTCAGATGTACAACCTGACGAATATGGAAATAAAACTTCATTCATGTGGGACAGTTGCTTTACGGTTTTAATGTCAGTGTCTATAAGAGAATTTATTTCATACGGATAGTGGGACGTTCCTGGAAAATCCTATTTGCCTCTACAAGTGCGCGGAGGCAAGGTCTGACAATGGCGGCGGTTAGCGAGGGAAGATGAAGAAGAAGCGTGGCGACCCGGTGCTGCCCCCGCGGTCTGCAGACAATGGGCGCATTCCAGGCAGGCCGCGGGCACGGGCCGCGGCTGCCGTGGTGCGCTTCTGCCGCGCTGACAGAACATTCCGGCGCAGTGGGAGCAGGCGGCCCCCCGCCGGCGTCCGGCTGTCTTATCGCCCCCCAGAGTCTATTTGTTTAAGAGGCCGGCCAGCACCGGCGCAGCCGGGGTCGCCCGCTCGTGGCCGCGGATTGAGACCTTCCTGGCTTCCCTTCCCTTGCCTTCCCTTTCCAGGTTTGGGTTGCGTCGCGGTAGTAACGGCTCCGCGGGTAGCCCGCCGATGGGGCACCCCGCGGCCCTCGCTCCTGCCGCCGGGAGGCCGAATATGCCAGACTCGCGTCCCCTCTCGCCCGCTCTGCACGTCCTCACCCTTAACAGGAGGAGGAGGAGAAGCAGCTTCTCCCAGAACGCGCCGTGTACAACGGCTGACCACGCCTGCTATACATTAACGCTCGCGACAACTGCAAAGAACCAGAATGAGTAGTCTGAACCAAGGCAACTCAGACATAAATCATGTGTACTAGTACACAGTAACGGAACTAGGATGTGGTAACTGGAACTTGTGCTCTGGGAGCCATTTACCGTTGAGCGCATAGTTTAGTGTCCGACCAAAGAGTGATGAAGGACAAAAAAAGAAGGAAAGGAGAAGGGTGAAATGTCAGAGGGGAGGAGCAAAAAGAAGAAGAAGAAGAAGAAGAAGAAGAAAGGAATTTGTAATAGTCATATTGTAAACACAAACTGTAACTGGCATTCTATAATGTGTAATACCTTTCAAAAAAATTTCATATGTGTAAAATTATTCTACCTCCTAGGTCTAAGTTCTCTGAGAACAGTGTGGCTCAAAACAGTTCCACTGTCATTTTTTAAATTTGTAGTGGCTTTGAGTAATTTCATATGTATAACAACATTGTACTTTCTAGATCTAAGTTTTCCGTCAAAAATGTGAATCAAAAAATTTCATAATGTGTGTCAAGAAACGTCGCAGTCTATAATAGTTTTTTTTTAAATTTATATATATGCAACGTTTGCGCCCGTGGTCTAGGGGTAGCGTCTTTGATTCATAATCAAAACGTCATCGGTCCCGGGTTCGATCCCCGCCACTGCCTAAACTTTGATAAATAATCAGCATTGGCGGCCGAAGACTTCCGGCATAAGAAGTCAGCCTCATTCTGCCAACAGCCTTGTAAAAGAGGGTGGAGGAGCGGATAGAGGTTCAGGGCACTCTCTTGTCCTAGGGGTGGGAAATTGCCCCTAAAGGCGGAAAAATCAGCAATGATCAACGACATGAGGATGCAGAAGGCAATGGAAAACACTGCATTAAAGACACTTAACTTGTATCCACAGGACATGTGGCCTGTAATTGAAGAAGTGTCATGATGATCTCTCCATTGGCAAAAGATTCCGGAATAGTCCCCCATTCGGATCTCCAGGAGGGGACTGCCAAGGGGGAGGTTACCATGAGAAAAAGATTGAATAATCAACGAAAGGATAACGTTATACGAGTCGGCGCGTGGAATGTCAGAAGCTTGAACGTGGTAGGGAAACTAGAAAATCTGAAAAGGGAAATGCAAAGGCTCAATCTAGATATAGTAGGGGTCATTGAAGAGAAGTGGAAGGAAGACAAGGATTTCTGGTCAGGTGAGTATCGGGTAATATCAACAGCAGCAGAAAATGGTATAACAGGTGTAGGATTCGTTATGAATAGGAAGGTAGGGCAGAAGGTGTGTTACTTTGAACAGTTCAGTGACCGGGTTGTTCTAATCAGAATCGACAGCAGACCAACACCGACAACGATAGGTCAGGTATACATGCCGACGTCGCAAGCTGAAGATGAACAGAAGAGAAAGTGTATGAGGATATTGAAAGGGTAATGCAGTATGTAAAGGGGGACGAAAATCTAATAGTCATGGGCGACTGGAATGCAGACTGGAAGGAGTAGAAGAAAAGGTTACAGGAGAATATGGGCTTGGGACAAGGAATGAAAGAGGAGAAAGACTAATTGAGTTCTGTAACAAGTTTCAGCTAGTAATAGCGAATACCCTGTTCAAGAATCACAAGAGGAGGAGGTATACTTGGAAAAGGCTGGGAGATACGGGAAGATTTCAATTAGATTACATCATGGTCAGACAGAGATTCCGAAATCAGATACTGGATTGTAAGGCGTACCCAGGAGCAGATATAGACTCAGATCACAATATAGTAGTGATGAAGAGTAGGCTGAAGTTCAAGACATTAGTCAGGAAGAATCAATACGCAAAGAAGTGGGATACGGAAGTACTAAAGAATGACGAGATACGTTTGAAGTTCTCTAACGCTATAGATACAGCAATAAGGAATAGCGCAGTAGGCAGTACAGTTGAAGAAGAATGGACATCTCTAAAAACGGCCATCACAGAAGTTGGGAAGGAAAACATAGGTACAAAGAAGGTAGCTGCGAAGAAACCATGGGTAACAGAAGAAATACTTCAGTTGATTGATGAAAGGAGGAAGTACAAACATGTTCCGGGAAAATCAGGAATACAGAAATACAAGTCGCTGAGGAATGAAATAAATAGGAAGTGCAGGGAAGCTAAGGCGAAATGGCTGCAGGAAAAATGTGAAGACATCGAAAAAGATACGATTGTCGGAAGGACCGACTCAGCATACAGGAAAGCCAAAACAACCTTTGGTGACATTAAAAGCAACGGTGGTAACATTAAGAGTGCAACGGGAATTCCACTGTCAAATGTAGAGGAGAGAGCAGATAGGTGGAAAGAATACATTGAAAGCCTCTATGAGGGTGAAGATTTGTCTGATGTGATAGAAGAAGAAACAGGAGTCGATTTAGAAGAGATAGGGGATCCAGTATTAGAATCGGAATTTAAAAGAGCTTTGGAGGACTTACGGTCAAATAAGGCAGAAGGGATGGATAACATTCCATCAGAATTTCTAAAATCATTGGGGGAAGTGGCAACAAAACGACTATTCACGTTGGTGTGTAGAATATATGAGTCTGGCGATATACCATCTGACTTTCGGAAAAGCATTATCCACACAATTCCGAAGACGGCAAGAGCTGACAAGTGCGAGAATTATCGCACAGTCAGCTTAACAGCTCATGCATCGAAGCTGCTTTCAAGAATAATATACAGAAGAATGGGAAAGAAAATTGAGAATGCGCTAGGTGAAGATCAGTTTGGCTTTAGCAAAAGTAAAGGGACGAGAGAGGCAATTCTGACGTTACGGCTAATAATGGAAGCAAGGCTAAAGGAAAATCAAGACACGTTCATAGGATTTGTCGACCTGGAAAAAGCGTTCGACAATATAAAATGGTGCAAGCTGTTCGAGATTCTGAAAAAAGTAGGGGTAAGCTATAGGGAGAGACGGGTCATATACAATATGTACAACAACCAAGAGGGAATAATAAGAGTGGACGATCAAGAACGAAGTGCTCGTATTAAGAAGGGTGTAAGACAAGGCTGTAGCCTTTCGCCCCTACTCTTCAATCTGTACATCGAGGAAGCAATGATGGAGTGGAATTAAAATAGAAGGTGAAAGGATATCAATGATACGATTCGCTGATGACATTGCTATCCTAAGTGAAAGTGAAGAAGAATTAAATGATCTGCTGAACGGAATGAACAGTCTAATGAGTACACAGTATGGTTTGAGAGTAAACCGGAGAAAGACGAAGGTAATGAGAAGTTGTAGAAATGAGAACAGTGAGAAACTTAACATCAGGATTGATGGTCACGAAGTCAATGAAGTTAAGGAATTCTGCTACCTAGGCAGTAAAATAACCAATGACGGACGGAGCAAGGAGGACATCAAAAGCAGACTCGCTATGGCAAAAAAGGCATTTCTGGCCAAGAGAAGTCTACTAATATCAAATGCCGGCCTTAATTTGAGGAAGAAATTTCTGAGGATGTACGTCTGGAGTACAGCATTGTATGGTAGTGAAACATGGACTGTGGGAAAACCGGACCAGAAGAGAATCGAAGCATTTGAGATGTGGTGCTATAGACGAATGTTGAAAATTAGGTGGACTGATAAGATAAGGAATGAGGAGGTTCTACACAGAATCGGAGAGGAAAGGAATATGTGGAAAACACTGATAAGGAGAAGGGACAGGATGATAGGACATCTGCTAAGACATGAGGGAATGACTTCCATGGTACTAGAGGGAGGGAGCTGTAGAGGGCAAAAACTGTAGAGGAAGACAGAGATTGGAATACGTCAAGCAAATAATTGAGGACGTAGGTTGCAAGAGCTACTCTGAGATGAAGAGGTTAGCACAGGAAAGGAATTCGTGGCGGGCCGCATCAAACCAGTCAGTAGACTGATGACAAAAAAAAAAAAAAAAAATATGCGACACCTTTGCACTTCCTGTGGCTAAGTTCCTGGACCATAACCTACAAGTTTCTGTGTGAGCAACATCTTTACATCTCCTACATCTAAGTTCTTTGACCACAGCCCACATGTTTGTATGTAAAGATAGTGTATTTCACGAGTGCACGTCATAATAGTGTAATATGGAGCTATACTTAGTAAAACTGATATATGGACGTGAAAATGACCATAAGTGTGTAACTAAGTGGCAAAACTATCACTACAGCATAACTGTAATAATGGTGCTTCATCTTTTTGTAAGTACAGATATATTTTCGCCAAATGCTGCGTTACCACTTACAATTGTCTCACTTGTATCTGTGTAGTCACCAGCAAATAATTTTTTTGTGTTTATACAGTGATCTCCAATAGTACAAACATGTACATGAATGTATAAACACCTGAAGTTAGGCGCAAGCCCGAAACCGGTCGTGTGACAAATAAACAACCTTTTATTGTGACTGGTAGCGGATATTTTTCTACAACCCCATAAAGGAACAGTCACGGAGTTTGACAGCATCCATTATGGATAAAATTCATTCAGGAATGGATTGGAAAACGCTAAAATAAGAAAGAGGCACACCGGTACGTGACGATATTCTAGACTGTGTTTTACTGCCCTTCATTGCGAACCATTCTGGGCTTGCTGCACACTCAGCATATAATGCCCTACCGCACATGGCGAGAGTTTTACAGCTTGTCTTCGAGCTTACCAAACCCTACCTTGGTCGCCGAATCTGTCCCTAATCGAGTAAGTTTCGAGCGTTATGGCCCTCCGACAAGCTCGGAACTTTGACGATCTAACCTTCCAATTGGAGAGAATCTGGCACGACATCCCTCAGGAGGACATCCAAGACACTGTACATCAACGCCTGGCCGAATAACTGTGTGCTTATGGGACAGAGCTGGACCAATAAGTTAACTCGCTTGATTTGTGAAGCTCTTTATCTTGAGTAAATTATCCAATTTTGCTGAAATTGTAATCATTTGTTTGCTACATGCGTATCAAATGGCTCTGAGCACTATGGGACTTAACTACTGTGGTCATCAGTCCCCTAGAACTTAGAACTTCTTAAACCTAACTAACCTAAGGACATCACACACATCCATGCCCGAGGCAGAATTCGAACCTGCGACCGTAGCGGTCGCGCGGTTCCAGACTGTAGCGCCTAGAACCGCTCGCCACTCCGGCCGGCTACATGCATATCACATCTACCAATGGTGAACATTAATAAAACCAACTAACTGAAGGGACGGATTCATGACTGGAAATATGAGGAAAAAGTCCCTATGAATATGTGACCGGATATGGACAGTGTGAGGGCAACGACAACAAAAAAAAATGGCTCTGAACACTATGGGACTTAACTGCTGATGTCATCAGTCCTCTAGAACGTAGAACTACTTAAACCTAACTAACCTAAGGACATTACACACATCCATGCCCGAGGGAGGATTCGAACCTGCGACCGTAGCGGTCGCGCGGCTCCAGATTGTAGCGCCTACAACCGCTCGGCCACTCCAGCCGGCGCAACGACAACAGATCGTCCTAGAACACAGTACAGAGCTGCATCGTATCCACGTCATAATATATGTTCAATGTGTCCTCCAGTGCAGCGGTTGTCACGCAGAATACGCATCATTGTACATTGCCCTACATCATGTTAGTGGTCTGTTTCCCTCTCATGCTAGGGTTCGCCTCAATATCCTATAGAACCCGCTGCTCCAAATTTGGTTTATGCACAGTCCGCCGCCTCCCTGCACGCTCGTCTATCTGAAAGGACCCATGATCATACAAACTCCCAAAAAGGGATTGAAGTCTTGTGCGATGTGATTGGCATTTGTGAGCGTATTTGTTTTGGTATAGCCGTGCTGCTTCTCGACCGATTCCACATGTTTGACAGTATACAAACACCATCTTGGCTTGTTCCCATCATGAATAGCGGATAATCCTGCTGCTTACATGCGTTATGTCAATCACACAGCCTGCAACACACAAGAAACACACAGCATCTGGTCACGGGAAAGTTCATTCCGGTACGCAATACCCACCTCAGGCTGTCTGTGGTAGGAAAGATACGGGAAAGGGAGACTGAACATCATTCGAGTTGCGAATTTTCTCTTTATTTTAACAGAACACACTAAGTTAGATTCATTAAACACCTATTGGAAAAACACCTCCAGTGGTATTGACTACTAACAAGGGAACCTCCCCATCGCACCCCCCTCAGATTTAGTTATAAGTTGGCACAGTGGATAGGCCTTGAAAAACTGAACACAGATCAATTGAGAAAACAGGAAGAAGTTGTGTGGAACCATGAAAAAAATAAGAAAAATATACAAACTGAGTAGTCCATCGGCAAAATAAGCAACATCAAGGAAATTATAAGCTAAAGAGCGCCGTGGTCTCGTGGTTAGTGTGAGCAGCTGCGGAGCGAGAGGTCCTTGGTTCAAGTCTTCCCTCGAACGAAAAGTTTAATTTTTTATTTTCAGACAATTATCAAAGTTCAGGCACTCACACATAATCATCTTCGCTCTCCAAAATTCCAGGACATGTTCAGATTTGCTTGGGCATATGCAGGATTTGA
This sequence comes from Schistocerca serialis cubense, assembly GCF_023864345.2. Classification (NCBI taxonomy): domain Eukaryota; kingdom Metazoa; phylum Arthropoda; class Insecta; order Orthoptera; family Acrididae; genus Schistocerca; species Schistocerca serialis. The sequence continues at coordinate 775,291,743 of NC_064638.1, forward strand.
CGGCCTACACACGGAAAAATTTGAAAACGTTAAAAACATATGTTTTGACAGAGCACAGGGAAAACTGTGCGACTAGGAAATTGTTGCATTCATTTGTTGCAGTTTATGTGCCAAACTCTTATGTTTTCATCACTTTTTTGTGACTGATTATCACATCCACAAGAAAACCTAAATCGGGCAAGGTAGAAGAATCTTTTTACCCATTCGCCAAGTGTACAAGTTAGATGGGTCGACAACATATTCCTGTCATGTGACGCACATGCCGTCACCAGTGTCGCATAGAATATATCAGACGTGTTTTCCTGTGGAGGAATCGGTTGACCTATGACCTTGCGATCAAATGTTTTCGGTTCCCATTGGAGAGGCACGTCCTTTCGTCTACTAATCGCACGGTTTTGCGGTGCGGTCGCAAAACACAGACACTAAACTTATTACAGTGAACAGAGACGTCAATGAACGGACGGACAGATCATAACTTTGCGAAAATAAAGAAAGTAAAATTTTTACTCGGGGCAAGACTTGAACCAAGGACCTCTTGTTTCTCAACTGCTCACGCTTACCACGAGACCACGGCGCTCATGAGGTCGTATTATCCTTGATGTTGCTTATCTTGCGCATGGACTACTCAGTTTGTATATTTTGCTTATTTTTTCACAGTTCCACACAACTTCTTCCTGTTTTCTCGATTGATCTGCGTTCAGTTTTTCAAGGCCTATCCTCTGTGCCAACTTATAACTAAATCTGAGGGGGGTGCGATGGGGAGGTTCCCCTGTAAGAAAAAGAATAATTTACAATCATAAAATTGTTCCAGGTTGACTAATACCACACCGATTAAATACAACAATAAAAACTGTAGCAGTACAACAAAGCAGCTAAAAATTCTCCCTGGGAAGAAACTTTAAGGTTTACAATCCAAAATAGAGGTATACTCCGCAAATAATCATCATATAAGAAAACTACGACACCACCGGCTAACGGAGTTGCGCAAGTCACACAAGAAGAATAGGCAGACAAAAATGATGTTAATTATTACGTCCCGAATGGCACAAATAATCAGTGGAAGCCTTCATGAAATTAACAGATCATAAATCTCCTAGTGTGTTCGGTTAGCACACTGGACTCGCATTCGGGAGGACGACGGTTCAATCCCGTCTCCGGCCATCCTGATTTAGGTTTTCCGTGATTTCCTTAAATCGTTTCAGGCGAATGCCGAGACGGTTCCTTTGAAAGGGCACGGCCGATTTCCTTCCCAGTCCTTCCCTAACCCGAGCTTGCGCTCCGTCTCTAATGACCTCGTTGTCGACGGGACGTTAAACACTAACCACCACCACCATCCTAGTGTGTTCGCCAGTTCAAAAACCAACAGTACATACAAGGAGTAAGATTAGTAACCATTTATTTGACTGAGCCACACATGCATTAACACATTCAAATAAATAAATCTAGTAATTACTCAATTGGCAAATTAGCTGATTAACCCTACAAAATTTTACATGAGCTACAAACAAAACAAAAAAATATTAAATGGAGAGCTATAGTAGAGCCTGAGTGATTAATCGACAAATAACTGCATCGAGGCGCTGTACAACGCTGTCCTGGCGAGGCGTAATGGGCTCGGAAAGACTGAATGCTGCAGGACAACCTACATCCGGCTGGCTGTTCGGTTGAGCGTGGACGTGGCTCCGTTTTCGGACGCTGTGCCTGCGTTATCAACCGGCAGATTTCATCCAAGACCCACCAAAAGCAACACAGATGGTAGCCTAGTTAACAGAGGAATACAGGATTTAGCACAGGAATTGGGCTAGGCGTCTGCTATAGATCAAACGCCGCAGCACGATAGTCAAAATTACAGCAGCAAGAAAAACAAGTACGGTAATTTATTTCTCAATGATTTAACGGAGTCAAGTCAATGAAACTTGTAAGGCGGCCAAAATCTGAACAGAATTTTAAATACAATCACCGAACAGGAAGTTCGACTGCCAACCGCAAATTGTAACAAACTCGCCCGCATCTCGTGGTCGTGCGGTAGCGTTCTCGCTTCCCACGCCCGGGTTCCCGGGTTCGATTCCCGGCAGGGCCAGGGATTTTCTCTGCCTCGTGATGGCTGGGTGTTGTGTGCTGTCCTTAGGTTAGTTAGGTTTAAGTAGTTCTAAGTTCTTGGGGACTGATGACCATCGATGTTAAGTCCCATAGTGCTCAGAGCCATTTGAACCATTTTGTAACAAACTCGTCCTTCGTGGGCGAGGGGTAAACAAGTAACCGCCAAGCAGAGCGGGCCACCAAAACCCAACAAATGCTTTCGGCTGGCTAACAGCAGATAGAATATATCCTTTTGAACAGCATTACAGCCACGTAGGAGATAGTAGTATCAAACGCTCACTGAGAGAGACTTAATAATTAAGATAAGGAGGCCACACCCTTACAAGCAACAAAAAAAGAAACGCAGTAAAACTTAGTAGAAACACCCAATAAGACAATAAATGAAATTGTGCTCTTCAGTAATAGTACACTCAGGGCGTGGCTTATGAAGTGAACCCACATAATGTATTAATGCGCGCCGCCATGGATCCAACGCCGTACGGTAGCCAGCTAAGAAGTTGAGACCGAACTTCGCAAATAACATCCAGACTGGAGCATTAAACTAAGAAACAAATTCAGCAGTTTTATGGGAGTGCACAGGCAACTTTTCTGCCTAGATACAGAAGCGGGATCAATAACACGTAGTCTGATGTGGAACCGGAGGTGAATCTCGAACAAACAACCAAAAAAGTATCGAGCTAAAGGGCCACTACTGGTACAGGAAATGGCAATTATAGCTATAGTTACTGCCGATGCTCTGCTCACTCGCATCCGAGAAACCAAATCGGAAGCTCACCAGGCATATCCGTACAACGACCCAGGAAGGACAGCACGGAGCCGACACACACTTTAAACACAGCGGCGGTCCGTCCCCCCTCCAAGCCCGGTTTGTCGCTGAAGCACACGACACGCTCCTTCCCTTGGTACGCGCCCGACACGTCCATAAGTTCGCAACCAGCCGCAACCGAGGTTCGTAATCCAAGAACTCGCCTGAGTTTCTCTTCCTGTTACCGCTGCTACGAACAGAGCCGTTGGCTGCTAACTGCCGAACTTGTACTAGCCATCAACTGCCAGCATGCTACTCGTCTCGCCGACAGGTTCCACCTCGACCGCCTGCCCCCAGCGAACTCTTCACCTTCCCAGTCTCACTGTCACTGCACTCGCGCCACCGATCTCCGCGGAAACACGCCCTCCTAAGGAAAGTACGTTCTACCAGAGATCGGAGCATGACCTATAGATCGCGCAACGGTTCACATTCGTCAGCGCCATATACCGTGGCAAACGATGCATTTCCGGATAGAGAGAGGGGGGGGGGGGGGAGGGAAAGAGAGAGGGAAGGAGGGGGGAGAGGGAAAAAGAGATGGAGGGAAGGGGGGCGAGAAGACGGTGCGTATGTAGGAGTTCGCTGTGGGCCTGGTGCCTCTTTGGCTTAGAGTACTTTTATTAATTTTCCACTACCGGGGTGCTGGTATGATTCGGCAGTCCAGACAGTGAAGCCCTTGAATGGAGGAGCCACGCCGAAGGACGCCACGCGGTCGGCCGATCGGTCGGCCCCTGGGCGCGTGAGATACGCGGCGAACACTGGGCCGCGACGTTGAACGATGTCCTCTGCGGCCGGGACGCTCCAGTTGGCGGCGTGCAGCACGCAGAGCGCGTATCAATAAAGCAGCCACCGGCCGGCGCCGGCGCGGACGCCCTTAATACGACACTCTGGTATCTTGTGCCGCGCCATTCATCTCGTCGCCTAGTAACCGCTAAACGGAGACACGGCTCTCCACTTAAGCCGCAAATAATACCAATCCGTTATTGGCAGACGTATCAGGAGGAGTCACTAAAGCACGACCCGTGATTTAGAAGTGCGCTACTGACTCCATAACCAAGAGCATTTCAGCTTGTAGAAACCAATAAACCTTCGACAAGATTGGTACTGTGCTGACACAGAGGTCTCGTCCATAGGATATCTACACGCTCAACAGAATATCGTCTCAGCATCAGTACAGTTTTATGGCTCACTAGTTAAGCGGTAGACTACAAATCAGAATGTTTAGGCTTACCATAGGTCCCACGTCAGTTTTAGGATTTATATCGGTGACTTGTTATTTCTTTCACTTCTGGCAATGTTATGTAGTGTGGACATTGTGAGATATGTTGTGGTTCAGAGTTCGCGTTTAACTGTACTGGGATACCTCCTAATATCGGGGTTCAAATGGCTCTGAGCACTATGGGACTTAACAGCTGTGGTCATCAGTCCCCTAGAACTTAGAACTACTTAAACCTAACTAACCTAAGGACATCACACACATCCATGTCCGAGGCAGGATTCGAACCTGCGACCATAGCATCCTAATATCGGTCCGGACTTCCTTTTGCTCGGCGTAGCGCAGCGCCTCGTCATGGCATGGACTCAACAAGTCGTTGGAAGTCCCCTACAGGAAAACTGAGCCATGCAGCCTCTATAGCCGTCCATAATTGCGAATGTGATGCCGGTTCAAAATTTTGTCCACGAACTGACCTCTCCATTATGTCCCAAAAATGTTCGATGGCATTCGTATTAGTCGATCCGACTGACTAAATTGTTCAGAACGTTTTTCAAACGGGCGACATTGTGCACTGTCATTCATAAAAATTCCATTGTTTTTTAGGAACACGAAGTCCATAAATGGCTGCAGATGGTCTCCAACTAGTCGAACATAACCATTTACTGTCAATGATTGGGGCATTTGGACCAGAGGACTCAGTCCATTGAATGTAAACACAGTCCACATCATTATGGAGCCACCACAAGCTTGCACAGTATATTGTTGACAACTTGGGTTCATGGCTTCGTGGGGTCTGTGCCACACTCGAACCCTACCATCAGCGCTTACCAACTGAAATCGGGACTCATCTGACCTTGGCATTGTTTTCCAGTCGTCTGGGGTCCAACAGACATTGTCACGATCCCAGGAGAGGCGCTGCATGCGATGTCGTATTGTAGCAAAGGCACTCGCGTCGGTCGTCTGCTTCCATAGACCATCAGTGCCAAATTTAGCCTCACTCTACTAACGGATACGTTCGTCGCACGCCCATATTGATTTTTGCGGTTATTTCACGCAGTGTCGCAGAGTTGTATGCATACACGTGATGAATCTAGGGAATACTGTACGATACAGATATGAGATATGATGAGGAATTTTCCTTCAAGATTGTCATGTGAGGTTTACGACGTTATTATGGGTTATTATGGTGCAACTATTGTATATTATGCTGCAGTTATGATATATTATTTGGAGTGAATTATGATTCGTATGATGTTATGCTTAAGGTTGATTGAATACGTTGTTCTGAGGAAGACAGATGAGGCATTATATAACATTTTGTGAGTAAGCATTTTTTGCAGCTGTTTATGGGACAAGATAAGGGAAGGAATGTAACTCTAAATGGAGGTTCTATTTGTGCACAGTTTATTCAAAGGTAGATTCACAGTGATATCTTCAAAAGACGTTCATTTTGTCATGAAAGGATTACTGAGAGGACAGTACTACTGAAGTTTTGTTGCTACTGACGAAATGTATTATGACGTTAAGAGCTATCGATTATGGAAAGAAAACGAATTACAGTTTGAGATACTGAACATACCTGCTATAAACACTGTACGCTCTAGAAAACACGAAACTTTTACCTGTATAAAACTCCAGCGATTACAGATGACACATTCCTTTTCACCTAATTGGAGATAAGGGTGCATATGTCGATGTATCTGCGAGTAATGAGAATCGATAGTTCTGCAAAGATTTTTTCGCTATTGCTGAATTATGCGAGGTATGTGTTAAACGAATTTTCTAGCTTTGCGAAGTTGTGGAATGAAATTGTCTCAGTAAAAATTTTTTGTTTTTCTACTTATTACTGTTTACACTTAATTACTTTGTTTTTGTATGTGACTTACGTGAGGCATGAGTGAAATGAATTTTCTATCTTTGCCAAGCTGTGGAATAAAATTGTCTCAGTAAAAAAATTTTTGTTTCTCTACCTATTACTGTTTACACTCAGTACCCTTTATTTTTGCGTGTGAAATAATTATAATTAAATTTGTCTCTATTGCAGAACTAACAGAACACAGAACTCTATGCATTTGTAGGAACTAAACAATATTTTTTCAGATCGGTGTATAACGTACGTAGCGAGCGAGCTATAGTCTAATAATACGAATGTTGCAGTGGTCTGTTGTGAGGAACTGGACATTGCAGAAGTACCCGGTCGTGCTAAAAACATTGATCCGCGATGTGCATAAAAATATGTCAGGCATTTTGACAAGTTTTCTTTTCAGCGTGTAGCATTTTTACACCTTGATGCAAGTTTATCAGCTGCATTTTTGTGCATGTTGTAAATAATTGCGTAAAATAAGTTGCTTCAGTACTTTAGTGTCTTTTTATTTAAACAATTTTATTTCATACTTCTCTTATGGTTCTGCTACAGCAGTGATGCAGTGCCGATTCTATCACGTTGAGTTAATAACTGTAAGATGACTTTTTTCTCTCTACATTAAGTAATACTGAAGCTCAAGGGAAGTTGTTTGCCTCATTTTCGGTTAATAAACCATTTCTTTCAGTTAGTACTAAAAAGTTCGAGGATACATCTTTTTTGTGTTGCATCTAAGTGTAACGGTCTCGTAAACTGACATACGGCCAGGAAAGCGGTATGCTGACCACATGCCCCTCCATATCCGCATCCAGTGACGCTTGCGGGCTGAGGATGTCACGGCGGCCAGTCGGTATCGTTGGGCCTTCCAAGGCCTGTTCGGACGGAGTTTAGTTTAGTATCTCAGAATAAGTTATGTAATTATTAGTTGCTTTAAAAGATACGTCTTTTGAATGGATTATTTATTTTGCTGTTGTGGTTAACTACGTTGCCATATGTACAATTATGGCTCCATAATATTATAAGTCCATATACGATTCTGACTCCATAGGGTTATAACTCTATACGATTCTGACTCCATACGATTCTGATTCCATAAGATTATGACTCCACACAAATCTAAGCTGACATTTAACATCTGATGATACTGACCTTGTGATGCTACTTACTATTTTCTATTCGATGATCATCATGTAAACATTACTACGATTTTAATAAATGAGATAATTATGTGGTAATAACAAGGAAGTACTTGAGATAACCACAGACCCATTACTCAATGACTGAATGTGTAATAAGTTATGATTACTAAGCTGTATATGTAGTCATAGGAAATGACATTCTTTACTAACTGACGTTGACTGGAGCTCAAGTCACTTGTACTGTATAAGAAGGAATCGCATGAACACTCACATTTTTTTTTTCTTAAGTATCTACCACAGAAATTGGATTATATGAAATTCATATTTTAATTGTTTACCTGTAATTTTACTGTGTATGTAAATGTATCTTCAAGTAATGCTAATTTTCTATTACATGACAATTTAAATGACATGTAACTACTATGCACATATATATATATATATATATATATATATATATATATATATATATATATATAATCTCTGGGTCTACGATTAATTGTAACATGTTTATATATGTCGCCATTAATGTACTTGGACAAATATGTACGTCATTCAGTGACATTTTATGTTACACATTTTGCATGTTCTATATCAAAACATGCACTTTATGGTACGCTGTGTGCTGTACTATCAGAAAATGAATTTCTATATAACAAGTTGGCACTATGTGATTTGCCTGAACTTTATGTTTATATCTGTACTTCGGGGAACTTGCCACACTGATGTAATTTTCTGTGGTCGTACATATTTCGAGTCATTTACTGAGCACTGAGCTTATGTGCCTGTTCACATAATGTTGACTTTTGTATTCAAGTGCGTATACCTACTACTATTCATTTATTCACTGTGATTTGTTTCTGTTATTGTGTCGATTATGAGAATCCGTTTTCTCAAAGCGATACAACGTCAATACTTTTATGACCTTCATGAATTTTCGGGCACACAGCGAGGTACAGCATACTTGTGCTTTCTACTGTTACCACTGATTCTGTACCGTATATTTGACTGAATTTGAAATTGAGTGGCACACTAAAACATTTTTGATGCGATTCTCAATGGTCATAGTGTATGTAATGAGTTCCTGAGTCTGCTTACACCTCAAACTTGCGTGTGGTCAAATGAATATATTGACATTTTGGTGTGGTTGTTAGTGGACATAGTGTGAGATGTCCCTAAATCTGCTGCACCTAAAACTTGTCAGATGAACTACCGTCAATGTCATGCAGATTGGAGAGCTCACCTGCACAGCTGCATATTTATTTTCTTCCTCTTTGCACTATTTGCTATTCTATGTAATATTTGTATCTACACAAATAAAAGGTACTTTTACACTCTTGGAGAACTATAAACAAACTTTTGTTATCCTCTCAAATTAAGTACTATCAATGTCAGCTGGAGATGAGTACTTACATGGACGTGATGATACTTGTATATTATTTTTCTTGATTACATTGTACAACTTATCAGCTTCCTATTATGTACACAACTTACGTAATCTCATTGTCATGTTTATGTTTTCTACCACTTTCGTAAAACATTTGATGCTATTTGTAAGAGGTTTGCGTTTGCTCCTTGTCTACATGTTAGGCGAGAATCACCCCACAAAATTCTTAAAAGTAAGGGTGAGGGTTATGAAAGTTGGATGTTAATACTTCTTTGCAAAGTTGACCAATGATTCTGCTCTGGTGTGAATACATAAACTCTGAGTCAGAGATATTATTACCGCTCGAAGTAGAGAGTGAACAGTTGTTGAGAGGAGTAGGAAGCGGTCGGATGCAGCCTGCGGTGGAGACAAGCCGCGTGACATGAGAGGTCGCAGCTCGCCGTGATGGTGCTAGTACCGCCGAAGGAGACTTTGGTATTAATTGATTAATTGAGGATGTATGATAATATACCTTTCTACTGCACGTAGTTGTTGGTCGTTTGCGCACTAGAGGGATTTTGTCAGATTTGTGTATGCATACATTGAGAGTAATATCGATATCTTTGCTGTGGCGACAAACGTGTTTATTGAGTATGGACATTGTGAAATAATTCAGAATATTTATAAAGATTGTCAGTGTTTAAATAACACTGGAGGGAGTTTGTCGGATTTGTGTATGAATATATTGAGAGTAATATCTATATCTTTGCTGTGGCCAGAAATCTGTTTATTGAGTATAGATATTGTGGAATAATTAAAAATTCGTGTAAATTTTGTCACTGCTTAAATAATATATATTGCAAATATAGTAGATAATTGTCTTTATTGGCTTCTTTCGTTGTCTTACACCTTTTAAGTGCTGACTACTTGTGATCATGCAGCAGCGAAGACTGTATGATGCACTTTTTTTATGTATATGGATATACATAATCTAAAGCAGCACTCACACATCAATAAGTGTCACCACATGGAAGTATGTACACAAAGATAGCGATGTCTCAATCATAACAATGCCATAGAATTCCAATTTATCTTAAAAGGGAACTTATTAAAATTAAGATAAACAAATAACAGTCAGCTTGTTATAAAGTGTTACTGCAGCGATGTTATGTAAATATTATGATGTGAATTGGGACAAAAGTAAATGATAAGGGATGAATTTACATAAATGGAGATGTTTTCCAACAGGATAACGCGCGCCCACATATCGCTGTAGTAACCCAACATGCTCTACGAAGTATCGACATGTTGCTTTGGCCTGCTCCATCTTCAATCGAGCACATGTGATACATCAATGGACAACTGCAGCCTCATCCACGAACAGCATTAACTGACTCTACACTAACCGCAACGGAAGTGGAACTCCATCCCAAAATCTGACATCCGGCTCATGTACAACACACTGCATACATATTTGTATGCCTGTATTCAGCATTTTGGCGTGTACACCAGTTACTAATGTACCAGCATTTCGCATTTGCAATGGCTCACCTCGCGCTTGCATTAACCTGTGATCTTGCAAAATTAATAGCTTAAATATGTTACCCAGACAAAGGTATTCCCGAAATTTCATAACTCTACTTTAATTATTGTTTGGTGTTGTGATTTTCTTCCGTTAGTGTAGATACAACACTATTATTTGAAGATGAGCGTCAGTTTTCCGAGTTTCAAAACATTACTTTAGAACTTGAATTGTTTCTCCACGTTAATAAATCTATGATATAAAAGTATCCGTGATTGTGGATATTCTGGTAAGTTTCTTGTGTGGAGCTGTTAAAAACAGTAACAGTTTCAGGCAGCGAACTTTGTTCTTATTTAAGACTTTTTAACATTGTGCATCCCTGTCAGCAGCAGTGATAATTGGACATATAACACGTCAGCCTCAGTTGCAAATAGAAACCAATCTTTACCCAGGTTTCAGCCAAAATAATTTGGCCTTCTTCAGAAGCCAGTGACACTAAACTACTGCATGCCAAAGTTTGGTCATGTCAGGTATAAAACTGTAGCACCATGGTAACCAGTCATAATCTGCTTTACTTGGGTTTAAGAGAAACAGCAGGCCCCACTGCGCGGACGAGGTCGGTAGGCCGCGAGACGTGCGCCGGAAGAAAGTCAAATTATTTTGTCTGAAACCGGAGTAAACATTGGTTCCTATTTGGAACTGAGGCTGACGTGTTACACGTTTGCTCTTATCTCACTTCCTGAAGTCCGCCGGCCGCGGTGGTCTCGCGGTTCTAGGCGCTCAGTCCGGAACCGCGCGACTGCTACGGTCGCAGGTTCGAATCCTGCCTCGGGCATGGATGTGTGTGTTGGTCCTAGGTTAGTTAGGTTTAAGTAGTTCTAAGTTCTAGGGGACTGATGACCACAGATGTTAAGTCCCATAGTGCTCAGAGCCATTTGAACCATCCTGAAGTCCAGCAACAGTGCGAGCGCTGGCCTTTCCCCGTACAAACTAGTTAAATACATAACTTCTTCATGAGTCCACTTCCTGGCAGCTTTCCTCATTATTTTTCTTTGCCGACGAATCTCTGACATTCACTCACAATGACTATGCATGACGACAATAGTCTCAACTATCGCGACAATGCCGGTACACATTTATAGAGGACCTCGTGGTCGCGTTGACGTGGAACTGTGTGTAGGGCACTAGTCGTTCATTCACATTATCGTATTAAACTGGGACCGAGTCTCTTCAGTGACTTTTTTTTATTGTTAGTTCTATATAATATTTAATGGCGATTTATATGTTATTTCCTAGCATAGCATTGTTTAAACCTTTAGTAATACGCTAATTTCTCGAGCTGTTCGTTTAGGAGATAAAATGGGCGATATCTACGCTCAGAAACATGACACTGCCACATATTACGGCACAAAAGACGCAGTTTCTTGTGTAGACTTATTTAATATGTCCACGGGTTCGATAAAGTATATTACATACAAAGATGTGGTAATGTCCAAACTGTGAAATGTCAGGGAATGCAATATTCAGAAATCCACAGTGTCAAGAGTGTGCCGACAATACCAAATTTCAGGCATTATCCCTCACCACGGACAACACAGCGGTCGATGGCCTTCACTTAATAACCGAGAACAGCGGCGTTTGCGTAGAACTGTTAGTGCTAGCACACAAGCAGCACTGCGTGAAGTAACCGCAGAAATCAGTGTGGGCGTACGACGAACGTATCAGTTAGAGCAGTGCGGCGAAATTGGGCGTTAATGGGCTATGGCAGCAGACGACCAATGCGAGTGCTTTCGCTAACGACTGACATCGCATGCAGCGCCTTCATGGGCTCGTGATCATTTCGGTTGGAGCCTAGACGACTGGGAGACCGCGGCCTGGCCAGATGAGTCTCGATTTCAGTTGGTAAGAGCTAATGGTAGTGTTGGATTATGGCGCACACCCAAGAAGTCATAAACCCAAGTTGTCAACGAGGCACTGCGCAAGCAGGTGGTGGCTCCATAATGGTGTCGGCTCTCTTTACACAGAATGGACTGCGATCCTTGATCTAACTGAACCAGTCATTGTTGACTGGAAATGGTTATGTTCTGCTACTTGGAGACCATGTCCGGCTATTCATGGACTTCATGTTCCCAAACAATGATAGAATTTTTATGAATTTTTCGCGATTGGTTTGAAGAACATTCTGGACAATTTAAGCGAATAGTCTGACATAAATGCCATCGTACATTTATGACACATTATCGAGAGGTCAGTTGGTGCACAAAATCCTGCACGCACAACACCTTCACAATTGTAGAAGGCTGTAGAGGCATCATGGATCAATATTTCTGCAGGGGACTTCCAGCAACTTTTCAAATCCATGGAACGTCGAATAGCTGCACTACTCAGGGCAAAAGAATGTCTGACACGACATTAGCAGGTATCCCATATCTTTTGTCAACTCATTCTAAACCTGCAGAAGGCGACTGTGTGAGCTTTCGCTCCACTCTCGGACACTGCCGGCAGCGACTGTCGGAGCTTTTTACACGACTTGTCTTAGTCGCAATACTTCTCTGAGAGCGAAAATCTCTCACGTGTTTACGTAGCTTAAGGCACAGCCACTGGGCCAATACGTCAGAAATATAACAGCTGCTTCCGGACGAGCGGTTCTAGGCGCTACAGTCTGGAACCGTGCGACCGCTACGGTCCCAGGTTCGAGTCCTGCCTCGGGCATGGATGTGTCTGATGTCCTTAGGTTCGTTAGGTTTAAGTGGTTCTAAGTTCTAGGGAACTTATCACCTCCGAAGTTAAGTCCCATAGTGCTCAGAGCCATTTGAACCATTTTTGTAACAGCTGCTGTCTAAATTACCATGCTATGTGAACCAGAGTTGACTGTACTGTGTACCCATACCATCATGCCAGGTTCAGGGCCCATTTGTCGATTATGAATGCTCTCCGTGCCTCCATACAAGGATATGTCAAGTGATGGCTGGATGCCTGGAAACATGACATGGTTCCACCCATATGATCAGTGCTGTCACTGGAAGTACCACTGTTGTCGCTCCTCTTCTGTTACGATATCAAGGGAACCCGTGTGCTGTGTTGACAGTCCTGGTGCTCCACGCACCGCCTCTGTACCCGTGTGGATACTTTGCATACTGCAACCAAGCCCATTTCCTGACTCAAAGTACATGACGTGGTTGTGCAATACTACTTGGACGAGCGACCAATATGTCTATCATCTCGGGCGCTAGTCGCGTGGGCCGTTGAGATCACGTGTTGCTTTGATTATGTCCAATTCTGTACTCGCATGACAGTCGTAGGTTGCTGACGAATTCTAGCAGCAGTACACCGTGCAATGATAAACTGCAATCTCAGGAGGCCACTAACCTTTGCTGCTGAATTCCTACTGTTGATAGACATTTCTCCTCCTTACACAAAATATTACTTACTCTTCTCACAAACAACCATAATTCAAACGCGATTTCTAAATGACGAACTCGCTCATAATCGCCTCCTACATACAAAATGTAGAAGACGTTGCTCCTGTCTACTTAGAACGGTTACATTAAAATGCTAATCATTTTCATACATAAGCATGTAGTGCACTTCATGTCAATCAGACGTCCGCAGCTCGTGGTCTAGTGGCTGCCGTTGCTGCCTCTGGATCACGGGGTCCCGGGTTCGCTTCCCGGCCAGGTTTGGGATTTTTCTCTGCCCGGGGACTGGGTGTTTGTGTTGTCCTCATCATTTCATCATCATCGTCATAGGTGACACTATCTAGATTGGACTGCGAAAAAAATTGGGGTGTGTAAAAATTGGGACTTTGTATGGGCGCTGATGACCGTGCAGTTGAGCGCCCCACAAGCCAAACATCATCATCAATCCGACGTTTGTTGCAAGCCACCATAGTGGTTTTGCAATTTTAATGGCCAGCATTATGCAACAGAAACACGCCCGTCACTAAATGCGTGCAGTAGATATGATCTATTCTGTAAAGAGCTACACTGATGAACCGCCTGCATAATACATTGTTTGTTCCTCTTCGGAATGAAATACATAACTGATTCTGCATGTCAGGAATCCGACAGTTTGTTGGTAGATTTGTGGAGGTACGTGACACGTGATGTCTACGCACACGTCATGTAGTTCGCATAAGAAACGGGGCGCTGATTTGCGTAAGCGGTCGTGGTTTCCATAGGATTTACATCAAACGAATCTGGTCGCCGTGACATCAACGTGAGTACACCATAATGCTCCTCAAACCATTGTAACACTGTTCTGGCTCCGAGACACGGACATTTATACTGCTGAAAGATGGCATGAAGGGTGAGCTCCGAAACACTTGTGCCTACCCCAGCATTGTGCCCTTTCGGCAGAGATGCCATAGATCACGATCTGTCTTACTTTATAGAACAGACAAGTTTTCGAACCCCACGTTCTGTGAAGAGTTGTGGACGTCCAACCATTTAGCGCCTAGTAGTAGTTTCGCTGTCGTTCTACCTCCTACCATAGATGCTCACGACAGTAGCACGTAAACATTCGACCAACTTCACCGTTTTCAAAATACTCATTGATAAGCTCTGTGTATTAATAATCTTCCCTTTGTCGAAACAGCTTATCTCAATGGATTTCGCCATCTGCAGCCCATATCTTCGCTAGAGTGATCCCCATCCTCGTCTGCTCCGCTTACATACTTTAGTTAAAGCGTCACGTGCCCGCAATGCCACCAGGCGGCATCAAACGTAGCGCCGGGCCGTGGACATTATGTTTTGACTTATCAGTTTATCTCTGAAAGTAATATCTCCGTGTATTATATGGGATGATTTCGTGACGATGTTACAAATTTTCAGGGATAATGGAGAAGGGTAAATGCGTAAATTTGAGGTAACAGACCCTAGTCCGGAAGCGACCTAACTGAGAGTTATGAGAGAAAATCGACTCAAGTTCTGCGTTAGCCTCGCGCAGCCTTCGAACTAACGACTCCAGTCTCCGAATCCTGACTGTGACGTACAGAGTTCCCGTTATTGCTCTTCAATATCCTAAAATAATGTCTCATGTTGATACACCAGTAACGGCGCACATAACTCGATGTCAGAGAGATCAAAAATCCTAAGTTTATAGTGCAGTAATAACAAACTCAATTTACATGCAAAGTTTCACAAGTTGCTATATTTACAACAGTTGTTCAAGCGGCGTCCCCCAGCGTCAATCTAGGTTGCACGCAGTACTGTCGTACGCGTTCCAATATCGAGAATTGTTGCCAGTCGATGTTATTCAGTCTCAACAATGCGTCTCGTATACAAGACTTTTCAGATGGCCCGTAAGAAGAAATCATTTGGGGTGAGATCAGGTGAACTTGATGGCCACGAAACAGAAACTCCTCGGGCCTAGGGAATGTCTGATCCAGGTGCTCACTAATCCTCAGTCCAAAGTGAGGTGGCGCTCCGTCGTGTTTGAACAACATCTGTTGACTAATAAGAAGTGGGATTTCCAGGAATCTGGGTACTATGCCACTGATGAACACCACGAATACTAGTGCACTGCAGCGTGGGATTGCGGTGAGGGGGGGGGGGGGGGGGGGGAGAAGCGGGCCTAGTACAATCAGTGACAAGCTGACTGATAATCTGTGTTGATGGGTCTTCCCATCTGTAGCGTGATAATTCTCATCGGCCCAGACATGTCTACTGAGACTTTAGCATTCCATCTCTGATGAAGCAGGCTTCATCCATGAAAGGTACGCACACAGGAAAGTGGGGAGAGACCGTAAGGTGCTGCAGCAACCTTTGGCTGAGCACGGCACTAGATCCGAAACCAGATCCCAAGCATGCACTTTCTCTTGCTGGCAGGGGTGTGCCCATATTTCGTTTAATGATCAACATTCATTTCAAATGCAAATGATGGAGTGCTGATTGCATGTGCGTCATCCACTCTAGCACGTACTGCATCTCCTA
This sequence comes from Schistocerca serialis cubense, assembly GCF_023864345.2. Lineage (NCBI taxonomy): Eukaryota > Metazoa > Arthropoda > Insecta > Orthoptera > Acrididae > Schistocerca > Schistocerca serialis. The sequence continues at coordinate 775,307,682 of NC_064638.1, forward strand.
AGTCGGGAGTCGGTGTAGTTCCTCGTCCTCTTCGGTCATTGTACTGTGGTACAAGTTGCTATGTTCCATTCCATCGTTGGAACTGTCTTGGAAACATCGTGGAAGCCGTCCCGTAAACTGTTTCGCTCTTCTGCTGCTCCCATTTCTTTGCCCACGGACGAAAACACGTCTTAAATTTTCGTCACCGGGTGCAACATCATTTGGCTAGGGGTGATCGACATTGGTACTTCAGCTTCTAGACACGGGCTGCAGTATACTACAGTACAGACATTGTACACCAGAACTGTTCATATCAGTACACGGTGCATCATCTGCGTTGGATTAGTTGAGTTACTATCCCAACATATACACCTAATTCCTCGTGAGGATTATCTATCCTACAATCTTAGCAACAACAGTACCGGTACATGTGTTCCACTGCCAGACAAATTCAAATGGCACCAAGCAGTATGGGACTTAACATCTGAGGTCATCAGTCCCCTAGACTTAGAACTAATTAAACCTAATGAACCTAAGGATATCACACACATCCATGCCCGAGGCAGGATTCGAACTTGCGACCGTAGCAGCAGCGCGATTTCGGACTGAAGCTTCTAGAGCCGCTCGTCCACAGGGGCTGGCCACTGCCAGACGTATCAGAATTATTTTCGCTTATAACTTTCGATTCGGTCTTTTCCGTACCAGGGGCCCCCACCCTAGATTGATACATTTACCCTACTCTATCATTCCTGGAAGATTGTAACATCATCACTGAATCACACTGTACATGGTTTCAGTTTCAAAACTGACTGAAAAATGTCTATACTTAACTTTATGACTTACCTGATATGTGATGCAAGTGTCAAAACAGAGAGTGCGCACGTGTCACGAAGATGCTCTAGCTCTTGTACTTCCTTTATGTACGTATTCATAACATTCGCCATCTCCTGCACAGTTTTCTTGAGGAAATATAAACCGTTATCATGGCTAAATCTCAGGAAATTCTGCTGTCTTATCACCCAAGCCGTCGTAGGTACCTCGAGAACAATTTGCTCCGAAACAGAGCTGCACCGGAACAATTTTCGGAAACATCATAAAATTTACATTCTGCGGGCAGCAGAAGCACGTGGCACGACCGCCGAGTAATTTTACGCAGTTTTCTGGAGGTCGGCCTTATTTCTGTAGAAATCAGATAAGTTTCAGCCTGATTTACGTATTTTTTTTTTTTTTTTAGAATAACACGTCATATGGCGCCAACATAGTTAAACGCAAATCGAGCCATTAACTTTTATGAGGTAGTAGCGACTGGGGCAGGGAATATAATTATTATGATACCGGACAAAGGTAATTGCGCTCGTAAAGCAAGAGGTAGTAGTCACCTGGCTACTCGTAAAAGATAAAATAAAAGTATACCACATATCTTGCAGTCTTGCATGTTGTATATGTATCTATAACAACCAGTTTACTGGGAAGGGTCACTAGAGAGTCAGCATACTTCTTGCCGTTCCTGAATGCTACTGTCTCTGAAATGATCGTTTCCATTTTTCTTTTCTTGTGAGAAACCTTACTCCCAAAGCTATGAGGTGTGCAATAGTAACACCTTATCTTTTTTATCAGCTCAAGAGATACGTCATTATAGAGGGGTTCTCAGTCAACTTTTCGGGTTAGCTAATGGGAAACAACATGAAACCAAATTTCGTCACTTTGGGCCCGACGTCGGCTGGTAGTGTGTGTAGTGTTACGCAAGGAAATAATGTGTGTGTAGTGTTTGTAGTGTCTGCAATGACTCTTAATGAGAAACGAATGAAAAGTGTATCATTAGCCAAGTGCGGTAAATGGAACAGTGCTCTTTTAAACAGATTGGCCTTGTATTTGCGATTAGAAATTTCCAGTCATCATCCGACATCCTTATTCAGTGTTTCAGAAAAACGCTGGCACAGTTCCTGCCATAAAGCAAAGGCCAACTATCTGTCCCAGCTTTGTCGAAACTAGACTTGTATGTAAATGCCTGTGTATACCATCTATGTTATTTTGTTGTTATTAAATTGTAATACCATGACGTGTCGAATAGCTATCTAAAAGTGGTCCACGGATTAATAAAACTACTACTACCACTTCGATCACTACTGCCGCTACTGTGCGCCGGCCGCTGTGACCCAGCGGCTCTATGGCGCTTCAGTCCGGAACCGCGCAACCGCTACGGTCGCAGGTTCGAATCCTGCCTCGGGCATGGATGTGTGTGATGTCCTTAGGTTAGTTAGGTTTAAGTAGTTCTAAGTTCTAGGGGAGTGATGACCTCAGATGTTGGGTCCGATAGTGCTCAGAGCCATTTGAACCATTTGCTACTGTGCAATTTGTTTATTCTTGTGAGATCCTTTTGTGCCCTTTCAGAGTGGTGATACACATTTTTCTGGAACATTTGGCCTTTACGCAGTTTGTGCTTGCATGTGGATGTTTGGTATTTTTCTTCCCCGCTAGCCATTAGACATCAAATCTAGGGAGGATTCCCCTAAACCAAATTTCTGTTGTACCTTCACTGTGATTGGAATGTCTCTAATTCGTGAACGTTTCCTCCTGTATATCAGATTTTTTCACAAGCGTGGAAACGTAGCATCAGCTCAGCAGACTTTTATCTCCTATCGAAGTCAAACAGAGTGACAAACTGCCTACGGAGACGAAAATGATAACTAAACAAAACACATTTTAAAAAAACGGACAATGTGTACCTTTTAAATAACAGATCCAAACCATACAAATCTTTAGTGTAACCCTTAAACTTAGAGTAGAGGAACATGAACTGAATACAGCTTTATTCGTTATGGATGTGGAACACTGGGACTGTGATGAATAATGGTTTCCAGAAATGACCACAACCAGTGGCCTTTTGTGATTACTCACTTTCAGTTTACCATGACCGACTTCGCATTAGCTAGCGATTCATTATTAGATTATTTAAGTTATATACCCCCCCAAAAAAGAATTCCTTTACCTCCACACCCCCTCACAACGGTCGTTCCTTAGTGGCACATCTACTCACCATTATCTCTCCCTTTGGACACCCACAAACAAGCAGAACGCTCTCTCGCGCTCTTACCCCTCCCTCCTCCTCCCCTCTCCCCCCCCCCCCCCCCGCCTTGCACCAGCCTCCCATATCTTAACATTTCATTAAATAAACCCGCATGCTAAACTCCTATGTTTAATTCGTAAGCAATAATCAATTTTTACTAAGCAAAAGGAAACAAACGTTTCAGTACTAAAATTGTAGACGAAATATCAACCTAAACACTTAGTTTGATAGAATTGTAAACAGCAGAAGTCAATTTTAAAAACGGAATATACATCACTTTTTTAGTAATGAATGTGATATGCACTGACGTGGCAAAAGTCGTGGGATTGCGATATACATATATACAGATGGTGGTAGTATCTACATCTACATCTACATTTACATGATTACTCTGCAAATCTCATTTCAGTGCCTAACTGAGGATTCATCGAACCACCTTCACAATTCTCTATTATTCCAACCTCGTATAGCGCGTAGAAAGAATGAACACCTATATCTTTCCGTACGAGCTCTTATTTCCCTTATTTCGTCGTGGTGATCGTTCCTCTCTATGTAGGTCGGTGTCAACAAAATATTTTCGCATTCGGAGGAGAAAGTTGGTGATTGGAATTTCGTGAGAAGATTCCGTCGCAACGAAAAACGCCTTTGTTTTAATGATGTCCAGCGCAAACCCTGTATCATTACAGTGACGCTCTCTCCCCCAGCGCGATAATACAAAACGTGATGCCATTCTTTGAACTTTTTCAAGGTATTCCGTCAATTTTATCTGGTAAGTATCCTACATCGCAGCAGTATTCTAAAAGAGGACGGACAAGAGTAGTGTAGGCAATCTCCTTAGTAGATCTGTTACACTTCCTAAGTGTCCTGCCAATAAAACGCAGTCTTTGGTTAGCCTTCCACACAGCATTTTCTATGTGTTCCTTCCAGATTAAGTTGTTCGTAATTGTGATTCCTAGGTATTTTGTTGAATTTACGGCTTTTGGATTAGACTGATTTATCGTGTAACCGAAGTTTAACGCGTTCCTTTTAGCACTCGTGTGGATGACCTCACACTTTTCGTTATTTAAGGTCAACTGCCACTTTTCGCACCACTCCGATATTTCTTCTAAATCGTTTTGCAGTTTGTTTTGATCTTCTGATGACTTCATTAGTCAATAAACGACAGCATCATCTGCAGACAACCGAAGACGGCTGCTCAGATTGCCTCCCAAATCGTTTATATAGACAAGGAACAGCAAAGGGCCTATAACATTACCTTGGGGAACGCCAGAAATCACTTCTGTTTTACTCGATGACTTTCCTTCAGTTGCTACGAACTGTGATCTCTCTGACAGGAAATCACAAATCCAGTCACATAACTGAGACGAAATTCCACAAGCACGCAACTTTACTACAAGCCGCTTGTATGGTACAGTGTCAAAAGCCTTCTGGAAATCCAGAAATATGGAATCGATCTGAAATCCCTTGTCAGTAGCACTCAACACTTCATGTGAATAAGGAGCTAGCTGTATTTCACAGGAACGATGTTTTCTAAACCCATGTTGACTGTATGTCAATAGACCGTTTTCTTCGAGGTAATTCATAATGTTCGAAGACAATATATGTTCCAGAATCCTGCTGCATATCGATGTTTACGATATGGACCTGTAATTATGTGGATTATTCCTACTATCTTTCCAGTCTTTGTGTACGGACCTTTCGTCGAGCGAACGGTTGTATATGATTGTTAAGTATGGAGCTATGCATCAACGTACTCTGAAAGGAACCTAATGGGTAAACAGTCTGGACCAGAAGACTTGCTTTTTTTAAGTGATTTAAGTTGCTTCACTACTCCAAGGATATTTACTTCTACGTTACTCATGTTGGCAGCTGTTCTTGATTCGAAGCCTGAAATATATACTTCGTCTTCTTTTGTGAAGGCTGTGTTTAGTAACTCTGCTTTGGCAGCACCGGCTTCGGTAGTGTCTCCATTGCTATCGCGCAGAGAAGGCATTGATTGTTTTTTGCCGCTAACATACTTCACACACGACCAGAATCTCTTTGGATTTCCTCCCAGGTTTCGAGAAAAAGTTTCGTTGTGAAAAGTGTAATAGGCATCTCGCAATGAAGTACGCGCTAAATTTCGAGCTTCTGTAAAAGATCGCCAATCTTGGGGATCGCGTACACAAGGTGTAAAAGGGCAGTGCATTGACGGAGCTGCAGTTTGTACTCAAGCGATTCATATGATAAGGTTTTCAACGTTATTACGGCTTCACAATGGAAAATAACCGACTTTTAACGCGGAATGGTAGTTGGAGTTCGTCGCACGAGACATTTAGTTTCGGAAATCGTTAGGAAATTCCAGAGTGTGCCGAGAATACAAAATTTCGGGCATTACCTCTCACCACACAAGACACACTGGCCGACGGCCTTCAGGTGACGACCGAGAGCAGCGGCGTTTGCGTAGAGATGTCAGTGCTAGCAGACAAGCAACACTACGTGAAATGAGCGCAGAAATCAATGTGGGCGCACGATGAACATATCCATTAGGAAACTTCGGTGAAATTTGGCGTTAATGAGTTATGGTGGCAGACGACCGACGCGAGTGCCTTTGCGAACAGCACATCACCTACAGCGCCCCCCCAGGGCTCGCGACCAAATCAGCTGGACCCTTGACGACCGGGAAACCGTGGACTTCATCTTCCCAAACAACGATGCTATTTGTGAATGACAATGCGCCATGTCATCGAGCCACAATCGTTCACCAGGGTTTGAACAAGTTCCTGGACGGTTCGAACAAACGATTGGCCGCACAGATCACTCGATACAAATCCCACTGAACATTTGTGGGACATAATCGAGAGGTCAGTTCGTGTACAAAATCCTGCACCAGCAACAGTTTCGCATTTGGACGGCTATAGAACCAGTATGGCTCAATATTTCTGCAAGGGACTTCCAGCGAGTTGTTGGGTCCATGCCATGCCATGTTGCTGCACTACGCCGGGCAAAAAGTGTCCGACACGATCACCAACATGAATTGTGAGTGTTGGTCAAAGAAAGTCTCAGCCCCAACACAAATTCTTTGTACATAATTTCACTCACGCTCTTTGGTTTATTTACTGTCTGTAAAACACGTGGGAGTTGCTACCTGCGGCAAAGCCTGTGTAATGCCATGGACTTAACGTTACTGGAATACATAAATTATGTTTTCCATAATTATGTTTGCACCAGAAATAAACCGACGGATGCTAATAACTGTAAGTAATGCATTTAAGGCGGAAATCATCTAAATAATTCTAGTGACATCCGGTGCTTACTTGTTTCGTTTTCATGTCTTTCCACAGCTAAACGACCCCAAAATGTTCCAAACATTCATTAAATTCTTTACGTCTGATGGTGAATTGCTAGACGATTCGAGGCTGGTGAGGGTAAGTAAACATTGAAGAATCGCAAAAGGGGACTGGTAGCAGTTATTTCTGGAAACTTCTGTATACTGAATACTTAATGACAAATCAAGGAACGTGTGCAATGTGTGTGAACGATGTGTTAGTACACTGTTATCGACTTGCAGTGTAAATAACACAGTAGTCTGTGATGGGTGCACTGCAGATTTTTTGGTATAGGTTTACATGAAGACTTAGTTGTATGAATCAGCAGTATAAGCTAAACCAGAAATGGTTCATTGAACATTCCGTCCGTGGTTGGCAGAACATAATAATAATATTTGATGGAAAACACTTTCTAATCTTCATCAAAATTATATTTATTTGGTCACGAACCTGGTTTCGGCTTCTTAGACAATCCGCAGGTGATAACTGGATGCCCAAAATGCGGATCAAATGACGTAAGACGTACACAGATATCATTTACACAGAAGCACAAAAGATCAATCTGGTAACATGTAGAGTGTTCATGTTGGCAAGTATTACCCTTTAATCACATGGAAATAGTGATAGTAACTAAAAACGGAAACAAAGCTTTTTGTGTGGAGATACATTCAGCTACAAATAAAAACCATCGTCAAAACACACATCAAAAAAAGTTTTGCATCACCCTGTTCCCAGAAGTCCTGAATGTAGATGTTGACCGTGGATATTGTATCACAGACACAGTCCCTTTGACTGTTCAGACGTGTCACTAAACTCGCCCAAAGATGTAAACAACCATGCACGAGCAGCGCCTATTAGAAGGAAAGGGTCCGACAGCCGATCAGTTCCAGTCATTCCACCAGGAAGCTGGTACACGGCTCGTGTTGTCTGTAGTTCAACCATGCCTAGACGGTCAGTACCACGGTTCGATCATCGCGTCCGCATTATTACTTTGTGCCAGGAAGGGCTCTCAACAATGGAAGTGTCCAGGCGTCTCGGAGTGAACCAAGGCGATGTTGTTCGGACATGGAGGAGATACAGAGAGACAGGAACTGTCAAATGGTACAAATGGCTCTGAGCACTATGGGACTCAACTGCTGAGGTCATTAGTCCCCTAGAACTTAGAACTAGTTAAACCTAACTAACCTAAGGACATCACAAACATCCATGCCCGAGGCAGGATTCGAACCTGCGACCGTAGCGGTCTTGCGGTTCCAGACTGCAGCGCCTTTAACCGCACGGCCACTTCGGCCGGCCAGGAACTGTCGATGACACGCCTCGCTCAGGCCGCCCAAGTGTTACTACTGCAGTGGGATGACTGCTACCTACCGATTATGGCTCGGAAAAACCCTGATAGTAACGGCACCATGTTGAATAATGCTTTTCCTGCAGTTACAGGACGTCGTGTTACGACTAAAAATGTGCACAATAGGCTGCATGATGCGAAACTTCACGCCCGACGTCTATGGCGAGGTCCATCTTTGCAACCACGATACAATGCAGCGCGGTACAGATGGGCCCAACAACATGCCGAATGGACCGCTCAGGATTGGCATCACGTTCTCTTCACCGCTGAGTGCCGCATATGCCTTCAACCAGACAATCGTCTAGGACGTGTTTGGAGGCAACCAGGTCAGGCTGAACACCTTAGACACACTGTCCAGCGAGTGCACCAAGGCGGACGTTCCCTGCTGTTTTTGGGAGGCATTATGTAGGAGCTACGTACGCCGCTGGTGGTCATGGAAGGCGATGTAACGGCCGTGTGATACGTGAATGCCATCCTCCGACCGATAGTGCAACCATATCGGCAGCATATCGGCGAGGCATTCGTCTCCATGGATGACAATTCGCGCCTCCATCGTGCACATCTTGTGAATGACTTCCATCAGGATAACGACAACGCTCGACTAGAGTGGCCAGCATATTCTCCTGACATGAACCCTACCTATGATGCCTGGGATAGATTGAAAAGGGCTGTTTATGGACGACGTGGCCCTCCAACCTCTCTGAGTCATCTACTCCGAATCGCCTTTGAGAATTGGGACAATCTGGTCCAACAGTGCCTTGATGAACTTGTGGATAGTATGCCACGACGAAAACAGCCATGCATCAATGCAAGAGGACGTGCTACTGGGTATTAGAGGTACCGATGTGTATAGCAACCTGGACCACCACCTCTGAAGGTCTCGCTGTATGGTGGTACAACATGCAATTTGTGGTTTTCATGAGCAATAAAAAGGGCGAAATGATGTTTATGTTGATCTCTATTCCCACTTTGGGAACCGAGGTGATGCAAAACTTTTTTTGATGGTGTAATTTAAAAGTATTGTATCTAAAACTAATAACAGTATGCTTCTTAATATTAATCCAAGGAAAGTTATATAGGTTACCTAAATTAAATAAAGATGACTTTCCAGTACGCCCAGTAGTGTCATCCTTTTCTGCTCTTTGTTACTAACGAAGGGAAGAGCTAGATAACATCATTAAAGAGAAAATAAATTTCATGCCAGCCGCTGTGGCCGAGCGGTTTTAGGCGTTTCAGTCTGGAACCGCACTGCTACTACGGTCGCAGGTTCGAATCCTACCTCGGGCATGGATGTGTGTGATGTCCGTAGGTTAGTTAGGTTTAAGTAGTTCTAAGTCTATGGGACTGATGACCTCCGATGATAAGTCCCATAGTGCTTAGAGCCATTTGAACTATTTGAAAAAATTTCAAAACTTTGTTTTCAGTAAAATAGGTCTTACAGTACCGAAGACGAGTAAGTTCTCATGGTTCTTAAGGCATGCTTTTTAAAGCACATCTTTACTAAACTTTTTTTTGTTTTGGTCCATAGTGACCTCTCAAAAAAGAAAAAAAAATGGTGATGGTGAAACACGCCTGTGTGGATTAATAGGTAACCGTTTCGCTGTTTCTGATCCTAGTTGGAGAAGAAATTTTCACCACCCTAGGTGGCCAGCAAAGGGGAGAGAAGGTGGTGGCGTTAGTCCATAATCACCACACTTTGCGCCAACATCTCGGATTAAATTTCAAAGCTCTTCGGAGCCTCTTTTGGACTGGTGACATCTGATACAGTAGCTGGGGATACGTCCATCGAATGGAGTCGTTAAGTCGTGGTGATCGAAAGGGCTAGTGTTTCTGGGGCAACGGGCGTCGTGTTTTTTTTTCTCGTCACTCAGTTTCATGAATATGACGCCACATTACATAAATACTCCTATTGCACTTATATTCGCTCAACAAATGCACGTAAGAAATAAATGCCACACATCGCGAGGAAACGGACCACTGTGCGCAGAGAAAGGACACCATATCCTACCCATCGGGGCCTCCCAGCCAACTGTGACATACGACTGTCATTGTTCACGTATCCCGGTTAGTCAGGCGCATAGGGATGCATGTTTACAGGTAGCAGCTGCGTCCCTGAGGTTTGCAGTTTAGTGATAAGGCGTCAGTTCTATTCTCTGTCTGCCAAACGTTGATACCGAACGGCTCTTAACACCTGAGGTGATCAGTCCCCTAGAGCTTAGAACTGCTTAAACCTAACTAATCTAAGGACATGACACACATCCATGCCCAATGCAGGATTCGTACCTGCGACCGTAGCGGGCGCGCGGTTCCAGACTGAAGCGCCTAGAACCGCTCGGCCACACCTGCCGGCTGTTGATACCGAGCAAGAGCGCATGACGACATTGCCCAAATCTAGTTCTGCGAAGTGTTAAAATGGCGCTAATATTTGAGAAAGGAGTTATCAGATGATACGAGATGAAGAGTGTTTCATTTAGAAGGGAACTCTGAAACATAACAACAATGAGAAATCAGAATAGGAACATAATAATCAGCCACTGACTTGTGCTTATTGAGACGTATATTTAACCTTGTCCATCCATTCACTTATCGGACATCTGTGCTCGGTTTTGAAATAAAAAATACGCTTTTGATCTTGATCATACCTGACAAACAAAGTTCAGAATACGTGAGAAAATATCTCACTATTTGCATGCATCCGTTCCGCGATAAATCGCAGGTGTTCAGCACAGCACCATATAATTAATTTTCGTGCACCTGCCTGCATTACTTTGAGAGTCATCTGTACATAAATACACGTTTTTTGGTAACAGTAATGCGTTTGGAACGGAAAGGAACCAGGATAATCTTTCTCAGAGATAGGTGATAAAAATAGCAAGTAATATTTATGAAAGGGCGCATGCAGACTATATCAGATGCAGAGCATTTCATTTACGACGGAACTTTGAGCCTTAACAACAGCCATAAACGGGGGTCGGAACGTAAGAATCAGCCCCCGACTAGCAAGACGCAGACAGGAGGTGTTTATATCCGAGGCGAAAACCCACAAACCGTCAGGTGGGTCTGCCAGGACAAACGAAGGGGCGGGGGTCGGGGTTGGCTGGTGGTTGGTGGCTGGAGGTGGCTGGAGGCGTTTACGACGTAATGACGGTGCCGCCGCCGCGCCGGGCCGGCCGGGGCAAAGTGTAAATGGGGATGGAGCAGCACGCGATCCTTCTCGCACCCGGGAAAAAAAGGAAGAAGGAAAGCTGTGCCGTGCCTCGCCGGTGATACCTTCACGATTCAGGCGGACAGAATACGATGTCCGCTCCTTATTAGATGAGCAAACGTAGTAAACCATTAACCTCGTGGCTATGACGGTGGTAGTTTAATACATAAAAGACCGTGATGCCAAGAAGAAACGGTAGACAGTTACGTGGGAGGCAGGTAATCATCTGATTATTAGCAACTAACATGCCAGTTATACAGTCTTACATTTAATGCAGACTGAGATATCACCATTCGTTCTGAAACAAAAGATGTCCATCAACGTTTCCTATATTGTGGAGCCCATTTCCCGCTTCCGGTCTACTTCGGAAGTGACAAGTATTCGCTCACTTTAGGGGAGTTTGCAGGGCCTATGCTGTCAATCTTAAATAAGCCAGGTTTATGTACCTTTATCTCTGGAACCAACTAAGATAACAATCTAAATTTTTTACAGGTGGTTCATTCATATTATTTATGTCCTCTGATGCATAATTAAGAGACAAGATACAGAAGAACCAGAGATATAATTTTCCTACACTATACCATTTTTATTATAAAAATTTGTGCATGTAAGCCCCTAGACTCATACGTATTCGAATCATTACAATGATTGTGCCTCAACAGGTACAGTGTGTTATAATAGGACACAAAGATTTATGTACTGGTTACATTTAGTTATACAAGAAGCGCCAAAGAAACTGGTATAGGCATGTGCATTCAAATACAGATATATGTAAACAGTCAGAATACGGCGCTTCTGTCGGCAACACCTATATAACACAAAACGTGTCTGACGCAGTTGTTAGATCAGTTACTGCTGCTACAATGGCAGGTTATCAAGAGTTAACTGAGTTTGAACGTGATGTTATAGTCTGCGTACTAGCGATGGGACACAGCACCTTCGAGGCAACGATCAAGTGCATATTTTCCCGTATGACCATTTCACGAGTGGACCTTGAATATCAGGAATCCGGTAAAACACCGAATCTCCAACATCGCCGCGGCTGGAAGAAGACCCTGCAACAACGGGACCTACGACGACTGAAGAGAATCGTTCAACGTGACAGAAGTGCAACCCTTCCGCAAATTGCGACAGATTTCAATGCTGAGCCATCAACAAGTTACAGCATGCGAGCCATCCAACGACACATCATCGATATGGACTTTCAGGACCAAAGGCCCACTCGTGTGCTCTTGATGACTCCACGACACAAAGCTTTACACCCCTCCTGGGCCAGTCAACACCGACATTGGACTGTTGATGACTGGAAACGTGTTACCTGGTCAGACGACTCTCGTTTCAAGACTCACTGTATCGAGCGGATGGACGTGTGCGGATATGGAGACAACCTCATCAATCCATGGACCCTGCACGTCAGCAAGGGTCTTTTGAAGCTGGTAGTGGCCCTGTAATGGTATGAGGCATGTGAAATTGGAGTGATATGGACCCCTGATAAGTCTAGATACGAGTTTGACAGGTGGCACGTACGTAAGCATCCTCTCTGATCACTTGCATCCATTCACGTCCATTGTGCATACCGATGGACTTGGCCAATTCCAGCAGGACAATGCCACACCCCACACGTCCAGAATTGTTACAGAATGACTCCTGGAATACTATTCTGAGTTTAAACACTTCCGTTGGCCACCAAACTCCCCAGATATGAACATACTGAGCATATCTGGGATGCTTTGCAACTTGCTGCTTAGAAGGGATCTCCACCCGCTCGTACCCTTACGGATTTATGGACAGCCCTGCAGGATTCGTGGTGTGAGTTCTCTCCAGAACTACTTCAGACATTAATGTCGATTCCATGCCACGTTGTGTTGCGGCACTTCTGCATGTTCGCGGGGCCCCACACGATATTAGGCAGGTGTACCAGTTTCTTTGGAGATTTTTCAACCGTGTACAAACTCTAGGGATCAATGGATACGGAAGGAAAAAAGGTGTAATGAACTTGTGTCCGGAAATGCATGATTTCCATGCTAGAGACCATTTATTCAGTCATACATTGTTACCGAGATTATCGTCTAATACGCGCTGTACCCAGTAGCGTGTGTTGAAAATGGTTTCCATGCGCCTCAACACCTGCCATAGCATGTTCTGCCTCATATGTTCACATCGGGCAGGCTGCATCCAAACAGCGTCATAGGCAGCATGAATACGCTGATCCAGTGCCTACACATCTGGAATGTACTTTGCATACACGAGACTTTTCAGATGGCCCCATAACTACACTCCTGGAAATGGAAAAAAGAACACATTGACACCGGTGTGTCAGACCCACCATACTTGCTCCGGACACTGCGAGAGGGCTGTACAAGCAATGATCACACGCACGGCACAGCGGACACACCAGGAACCGCGGTGTTGGCCGTAGAATGGCGCTGGCTGCGCAGCATTTGTGCACCGCCGCCGTCAGTGTCAGCCAGTTTGCCGTGGCATACGGAGCTCCATCGCAGTCTTTAACACTGGTAGCATGCCGCGACAGTGTGGACGTGAACCGTATGTGCAGTTGACGGACTTTGAGCGAGGGCGTATAGTGGGCATGCGGGAGGACGGGTGGACTTACCGCCGAATTGCTCAACACGTGGGGCGTGAGGTCTCCACAGTACATCGATGTTGTCGCCAGTGGTCGGCGGAAGGTGCACGTGCCCGTCGACCTGGGACCGGACCGCAGCGACGCACGGATGCACGCCAAGACCGTAGGATCCTACGCAGTGCCGTAGGGGACCGCACCGCCACTTCCCAGCAAATTAGGGACACTGTTGCTCCTGGGGTATCGGCGAGGACCATTCGCAACCGTCTCCATGAAGCTGGGCTACGGTCCCGCACACGGTTAGGCCGTCTTCCGCTCACGCCCCAACATCGTGCAGCCCGCCTCCAGTGGTGTCGCGACAGGCGTGAATCGAGGGACGAATGGAGACGTGTCGTCTTCAGCGATGAGAGTCGCTTCTGCCTTGGTGCCAATGATGGTCGTATGCGTGTTTGGCGCCGTGCAGGTGAGCGCCACAATCAGGACTGCATACGACCGAGGCACACAGGGCCAACACCCGGCATCATGGTGTGGGGAGCGATCTCCTACACTGGCCGTACACCACTGGTGATCGTCGAGGGGACACTGAATAGTACACGGTACATCCAAACCGTCATCGAACCCATCGTTCTACCATTCCTAGACCGGCAAGGGAACTTGCTGTTCCAACAGGACAATGCACGTCCGCATGTATCCCGTGCCACCCAACGTGCTCTAGAAGGTGTAAGTCAACTACCCTGGCCAGCAAGATCTCCGGATCTGTCCCCCATTGAGCATGTTTGGGACTGGATGAAGCGTCGTCTCACGCGGTCTGCACGTCCAGTACGAACGCTGGTCCAACTGAGGCGCCAGGTGGAAATGGCATGGCAAGCCGTTCCACAGGACTACATGCAGCATCTCTACGATCGTCTCCATGGGAGAATAGCAGCCTGCATTGCTGCGAAAGGTGGATATACACTGTACTAGTGCCGACATTGTGCATGCTCTGTTGCCTGTGTCTATGTGCCTGTGGTTCTGTCAGTGTGATCATGTGATGCATCTGACCCCAGGAATGTGTCAATAAAGTTTCCCCTTCCTGGGACAATGAATTCACGGTGTTCTTATTTCAATTTCCAGGAGTGTAGAAATCGCATGAGTTGAGATCCGGTGAACGAGCAGGTCATGAAACTGGAGCCCCTCGTACTATCCATCGACCAGGGAAGACACGATGGACATGCGTCCGGACGTTAATGGCGAAATAGCAGGCACATCATCCTTCGAATCGTCAATGGCACTTCCAGCAAGAAACTTCGATAGTTCTGGCCTGTTAGGCGACGCGGAAGGCAGACTGGTCCCAAAACACGGTCGCCAATTTTCCCAGCCCACACATTCCGACGTTCCGGCTACAACGATGCTGATGATACGCTGTCACCGTACTAAGGAGGCTCTGCATACTATCCCACAGACGACTGTTATGAAAGTTAAAGATACCTCTCCGCATAACTGTGGCCTCATCTGTGAATAGGATGGATGACACAAATTGCGGAATCGTGGTTTCCAGGTGAAGAAACCAGTAACAAAACTGCTCCCGATGCGGAAAGTCTGTCGCTCGTAAGCCATGCACACATTGTGATAAGGGTAGTAACAATTGTCACCTGGCTTGCCCTGTGGCGAGCCAGCTGCCTGGTACTGACACGGCGGTCACCTCCCACAGTGGTAACGACCCTGTCTCAGACAAACGGCGAAACACTTTTGCAAACATTGAATGTTGTGGTTGTTGTCGGCGGGGATAGGTCTCCCGATACAACCTTGCTGCCTGCCACCCATTGCCATTTGCCTTTCCGTAAGCAAACACCATGTCGGCAAGATCTCGATTCGAATATGGAACCATTGTGTACAATGCTGTATCACATCCGTTACAAGGTGAGTCAATAAGACAAGTGAATCGGAACAACATTACCAAACACTATGGCAGGAGAGGGCGCTAGGGCATCATGTATAAGGAATAGTACCACCCTCCAGGAGGAAACCAATCATACTGTAACTGTGGCTGCATGGTACAGCACGTATTAGACCCCGTAGTCTGTGTAGCAATGTACAACTGAAGCGCGATTCATCACATACTAGCAATACAAAAACGTCTCTCACAAAATTTCGTCCCAACATGTTTATGATAGTTAATGGATTGGCTGTCTGCCAACACTGTAATCACATGAACGCGTTTATCTCTGTCAGCATACCGAAATAGTGCTGTGCAGTTGGCACAGTGGATAGCATTTTGGGTTAGCATGTTGGAAGTCGAGGGTTCGATTCTGGGTCGAAGAGTACTCGTTTTTATTTGCTAAATGGAGTTTGCTTGGTTCGGTATCTGGTGTCTTAATCGTCATACAGCGATTACAGTGGGTCTTCGACAAAACATTTGCACTTACACACTACGAACACAGAAATGGAAGTACAATTGTTTTCACTGGTCAGCTTTTAGACAAGCCTTTTCCAAGTAGTGGACGCGAGTTGTTTCATAGCACTGCATCTACTAGACTCCAAACCTGTTTTCTGTGTACCCTCTCCCAGTGATCTCACTTATTAATGCCAACTATTAGTCTTGCCACATTCAGGTCCACTACATTTCGTTATGGCTTTGCATCATATGCTTTGCAAATAATTTCTAAATATATAATTATGTACAGTCGAAAACGAGAGGCTTAAGAAATGGTGTATAATACAATATTATACAGTAGAATGAAACTGGTAAGTGAAAACAAATACGCCTTGATCCAGAATCAAATCCTCGACCTCCTGCACGCTAACTCAAAACACTATCCACTGCACCAACTGCAAAGCACAACTGCTATGTGCTGACAGAGATAGTTACCGTATATGTGATTACAGTGTTGACAGATTGCCCCTCTTTAACGTCCATTTACTACCGGAAATACGCGCAGGACCAACTTTTGTGAAAGACTTTTCTGTATTGCTAGTATGTGAGGAAGCCCAAGTGCACGAACTTTTCTTCGATCTGTATACACAAAAAAGTCATTTTAAGAAAATCGCATTTAAAGTTTACAATGCTAAAAACTCACTCATATTTTTATTAAAGATCAAAAGCGACGAGCAGCACAGTCAGCACGTCTTCTTCGCCACCCTCATCCTTAGGCTTTTTTTTTTCTGGATGACCATGCTTCTTTGGTGGTGAACTCAGCTGTAAGTTGGCTCGACTAACTTCGACTTGCCTAACCCCTTTACCGTAACACAGCCTGGGCTAAAACAGTTGTTCTCCCCATGTCTCCAGCATTAATTGTTAATACAGCATCACTGACACCCCATTTCAGATTATTTAACACTACAAACAAATTTTTGGTCATATCTGCACAGATAATATTATTGAAAGACTCATGGGGATTTAGAGTCCACCTATGCAGGCACTGTAAGAAGAGATCTGGGTGAGCTAGGTTCCTATAAATTCGCTTGATATCTTCCATAACGGCTTCAGGGACAGAGTTATTGTATTAAAAACCCACTACTGACAATTCATCCTTCCGTAATTTACGTCAAGATTCACGTCCATGTGAGCAAAGTGAATGTATCGGTTTCCTGTTAGTTGAAAGTTTGTGGAAGTATAAGGCCAATACTGCTTTCTTCGTACTTTGTAAATCATTTCCGTTATTCCTGATGGCCATTCCACAATACTGTTATTGTTTTACTAGTAAGTCGATCCCTCAGAGGCTCGCCATCTGGCTGTGTGGTGATTCCAAGAGTTCGTTTTAATTTCCTGAGGCTTATTCCCATTATGTTTTGTACGTGTCCAACACATTCCAGTTTTTTATCTTCACATCTTCTTATGCATTTGATTCGACTACACCTTACAGACTTTTGAATCGGATATAAAGAGATGCATGTCCAAAATTAGGCAGTTTCAGAGTATGCAAGTAATATTATAAAATTAAAAATAAAGCATATCTAAATATCACACAAAGATATACTATGTGATCAAAAATATCCGGACACCTGGCTGAAATTGACTTACACGTTCGTGGCGCCCTCCATCGGTTGTGCTGAAGTACAGAGTGGTGTTGACCCCCCCCCCCCCCCCCCGCCCCCTTATCCACTCTCGCAGGCAGGTGCTGGAAGGTTTCTTGGGCAATGGGAGCCCTTTCTTCACGGAGTGCTGCACTGAGGAGAGGTGTCGACGTCGGTCGGTGAGGCCTGGCACGAAGTCGGTGTTCCAAAACATCCCAAAGGTGTTCTATAGGATTCAGATCAGGACTCTGTGCAGGCCAGTCCATTACAGGGATGTTATTGTCGCGTAACCACTCCGCAACATGCCGTGCATTATGAACAGGTGCTCGATCGTGTTGAAAGATGCAATGGACATCACCGAATTGTTCTTCAACACAAGAGGCTTGTAGTGAAATTGCGTGCTTATGGAATATCGTTTCAGTTATGTGACTGTATTCGTGATTTCCTGTCAAAGAGATCTCAGTTAATAGTAACTGACGGAAAGTTATCGAGTAAAAGTAAAACAGAAGTGATTTCTGGCGTTCACCAAGGTAGTGTTACAGGTCCTTTGCTGTTCCTTATCTATACAAACGATTTGGGAGACAATCTAAGCTGCCGTATTAGGTTATTTGCAGATGACACTATCGTTTGTCGACTAATAAAGTCATCAGAAGAGCAAAACAAATTGCAAAACGATTTAGAAAAGATATCTGTATGGTGCGAAAATTGGCAATTGGCTCTAAATAACGAAAAGTGTGAGGTCATCCACATGAGTGCCAAAAGGAAAACTCTGTTAAACGATAAATCAGTCAAATCTAGAGGCCGTAAATTCAACTAAATAGCTAGGAATTACAATTACGAATAACTTAAACTGGAAGAAACACATAGAAAATGTTATGGGGAAAGCTATCCAAAGACTGCGTTTTATTGGCAGGACACTTAGAAAATGTCACGGATCTACTAAGCAGACTCTACACTACGCCTGTCCGTCCTCTTTTAGAATACTGCCTCGCGGTACCTCGAAAAAGTTCAAAGAAGGGCATCACGTTTTGTATCACCATGAAACAGGGGAGAGAGTGTCACTGAAATGATACAGTATTCGGGGTGGACATCATTAAAACAAAGGCGTTTTTCGTTGCTGCAGAATCTTCTCACGAAATTCCAATCACCAGCGTTCTCCTCCGAATGCGAAAATATTTTGTTGACACCGACCTACATAGGGAGAAGCTATCACCATGATAAGATAAGGAAATCAGAGCTCGCACGGAGAGATATAGGTGTTCGTTCTCTCCGCACGAGATTGGAACAACAGAGAATTGTGAAGGTGGTTCGAGGAACCCTCTAGCAGACACTTACATGTGATTTGCAGTGTATCCATGTAGACGTAGAAGGTAACAGCTGTCCGCGTGGGCGGTCCGCATTCCTCGAGGAAACACACATCCTGAGTCAACACATATGTGCCGGCCGCTAGTGGCCGTGCGGTTCTAGGCGCTTCAGTCTGGAACCGCGTGGCCGCTACGGTCGCAGGTTCGAATCCTGCCTCGGGCATGGATGTGTGTGATGTCCTTAGGTTAGTTAGGTTTAAGTAGTTCTAAGTCCTAGGGGACTGATGACCTCAGATGTTAAGTCCCATAGTGCTCAGAGCCATTTGAACCATTTTGAACACATATGTAGCGCGACTGAGAACTTCGTGAGCATAATCAGAAATGTAAGACATTCTCACTAGTGCTCACAGATAACGTACACACCGACGGAAGTGAACGCGAGCTCCAGTCTCGGCGGGCACTGGATTTCAACAGTTAAAGTAGCTAACGATAGACGTTGATGTTACAGTAACTTTACAGAAGTTAGAAAAAAATTGTTTGTGTCTCCTGCAATCTGTTCGTTTCGTACATTTTCCGTTTTTCCTCTCCGTATTTTAATATCTGTTCCAGAAGATCCAAGTTCCTGTCCTTATTCTCTACGTGCAAAATTGTACGATCGTTTTCATTTCCCATCAGAGGGTGCCAGTTACATGGATGTGCAAAGCTACAGCTGCCTTTTCAAAATTATTAAGCCGGAAAGCATCCCTGGATTCCTTGCAACTCACCTAGTTGGGCTTAATGGTCTGATCGATGTACTTCTCATTACAGCTATTAGACCGAATTTTGCTGATAGCAACTTTATTACAATTGTTAACCTCCTATTTTAAATTACTGTTTAATTTACATCCCAATGCGTTGTTTGTTTAAAATGTGACTACCTTAAAAGGCTTTAAAAGTTTGCCATTCTCTGCGATAAATTACTGAAATACGGAATCATGATTTTCTTAACTTTCTGCGTGTCATTCCATTGTATCAAAACATTTGTTGTAGGCTCGTGGTGTACTTTGAAGGCACACATGAAGGCTCTTCAGAAAATGAAATTCGGATCAGATTTTCCTCAGAAGATGGTGAAAAATAAACCATGACAAAGCCAAGAGAAAGGATGGACGCTGGGTGGAAATTATGTGATGGAAGCACACTACTGCAAAGGGCCACAGCAATGTTTATCTGGCTCTACTTTTAAATATGAAAAGTGACCTACAACCAGATATATTTCGACGTATTAAATTCATGTGGCAAACTTGCGGAAAATACTCTTATGTCTTCATTTCTAAGATGTCGGCTAAGCTGAAGAAAACAGCTTTTGACCAATGTATACCACCAGTGATAATCTATGGATGTGAGGTATGGACATTAAATGAGTCCATTGTTAGAAAACTCATAGTCGCGCAAAGTGGAATGCAAACACCAGAGAAAGACGGAAAGACAGTAGTAGACGTCAGTCATGCTGCCCCACACACATTCTTTATTCTCCGATGGATGTCTACTGGTGTTTGTACTTCGGTAACCATGATAGGGAAACAGCACGTTGGCAGTGTTTGGGCGTATTTGGTAGTAACATCTCCACACTTCACATTTCTTGTTTGCCGCACGCTAGTCGGAAAGTCCCGAATGCCACCCTAATCTCTTCTCTACATGTCGATGTTTATATACCCATATCGGAGTCACGTTACGTTTCATATACACTGCCGAATCACCCTCAAACCGAAACTTTTTGATCACTGCTTATAATATGAAGTACACGCCCCTACGAAGTCAGAAATATACGTAACAGGCTAGCTTTTTCTATCTTTTCTAATGGGCTGCAATTTGTGCCCTATAGCCGTATCTGCGGCTGGTGCTCAGAAATGCCAAGGAGGATGGCTCGGCAGGAGCACTGGGATGCACCCGCGCGTGTGGTTAGGCTGGCGCCAGCAACCAATGCTGCACGCTTCCTTGGCGCGTCGCCGCCCACGTCCGCAGAATGGCTTAGTAGCGGCACCCTTTGAGCACCGTTGTCCACCAGGGTGGCGGCTCGTCAGCTGCGAAAGAGCGCTGGCTGATCTCATGCAAGTGCTGTACGCACGGACCACACCCAGTGAGGGAGAGTCGGAACGCTCGCCTGCAACATTCTTGACTCGCCTGGTTGACTTACCGTATGGTTGATGGACGGTTCCCCGCACCTACACACATCGAGGTTCACGTATGTCTTGCATTGCTGCTGCAGTAATCTATGTGCAAGATAGTGTCGCATAATTAATTTACTCGTCAAGGTGATAAGATATTACTGAATGTTTTCACAAGACTGTAGTTTTCATTCGCACTGGATTTAAACAGAGAAAATTAGCACCAATTCCAAGACGGATTTACACTACTGGCCATTAAAATTGCTACACCACGAAGATGACGTGCTTCAGACGCGAAATTTAACCTACAGGAAGAAGATGCTGCGATATGCAAATGATTAGCTTTTCAGGGCATTCACACAAGGTTGGCGCCGGTGGCGACACCTACAACGTGCTGACATGAGGAAAGTTTCCAAGCGATTTCTCATACACAAAAAGCAGTTGACCGGCGTTGCCTGGTGAAACGTTGCTGTGATACCTCGTGTAAGGAGGAGAAATGCCTACCATCACGTTTCCGACTTTGATTAAGGTCGGATTGTAGCCTACCAAGATTGCGGTTTATCGTACCGCGACATTGCTGCTCGCGTTGGTCGAGATCCAATGACTGTTAGCAGAATATGGAATCGGTGGGTTCAGGAGGGTAATACGGAACGCCGTGCTGTATCCCAACGGCCACGTATCACTAGCAGTCGAGATGACAGGCACCTTATCCGCATGGCTGCAACGGATCGTGCAGCCACGTTTCTATCACTAAGTCAACAGATGGGGGCGTTTGCAAGACAACAACCATCTGCACGAACAGTTCGACGACGTTTGCAGCATCATGGACTATCAGCTCGGAGACCATGGCTGCGGTTACCCTTGACGCTGCTTCACAGACAGGAGCTCCTGTGATGGTGTACTCAACGACGAACCTGGGTCCACAAATGGCAAAACGTCATTTTTTCGGATGAATCCAGGCTCTGTTTACAGCATCGTGATGGTCGTATGCATGTTTGGCGACATCGGGGTGAACACACGTTGGAAGCGTGTATTCGTTTTCACCATACTGGCGTAACCCGGCCTGATGGTATCGGGTGCCACTGGTCACACTTCTCGGTCACCTCTTGTCCCCACTGATGGCACTTTGAACTGTGGACGTCGCATTTCAGATGTGTTACGATCAGTGGCTCTACCCTTCATTTGATCCCTGCGAAACCTTACATTTTAGCAGGATAATGCACGACCGCATGTTGCAGGTCCTGTACGGGCCTTTCTGGATACATAAAATGTTCGACTGCTGCCCTGGCCAGCACATTCTCCAGATCTCGTACTAATTGAAAATGTGTCAATGGTGGCCGAGCATCTGGCTCGTCACAATGCGCCAGTCACTACTCTTGATGAACTGTGGTATCGTACTGAAGCTGCGTTGGCAGCTGCATGGGCAGCTGCACCTGTACACGCCATCCAAACTCTGTTTGACTCAATGGCCAGGCGTATCTAGGCCGTTATTACTGCTAGAGGTCGTTGTTCTGGGTACTGATTTCTCAGGATCTATGCACCCAAACTGCGTGAAAATGTAATCACATGTCAGTTCTAGTATAATATATTTGTCCAATGATTACGAGTTTATCATCTGCATTTCTTCTTGGTGTAGCAATTTTAATGACCAGTAGTGTATTAATTTCTGTCATTGACTTTTTTTTGCCTATGGTATTCAGCGGGAAACGCGTACGTTCTTCCTGTTGGAGTAATTGTCGGCGCTACAGACATGTCATAACTGGTATCTGCTTGGTTTCAGACGTTTCGGCCGATGAAAGTGTTCTACACGATCGTAATTTGATAGCGTGGGCCCGTGGAAAGAGGAAACTGTCTTGGATCAGTTTGAAAAGCGCCAGCAAGCTTTAAAAGCAGTCTCGTGGACTGGGTGTTGTGCTGTCCTCATCATCCATTCATCATCATCACCGACTCTCTAGTCGCCCAGTGCGTCGCCGCCTGAAATAAGACTTGCATCCCGGCGGCCGAACTTCCCCGGATGGCGTCTCCCGGCAAACAATGCCACACGACCATTTCATTTCACGGGATCTAGTAATTAACTTTTTCTTTCTTGTGCTGACGATGGCTAGTCAATGAGCTAAAACTACTTATCAAATAAAGGAGTTTTAACGATCTTGACCTAGGACTGTTTATTCACTTATTTTAACAAACACAGAAAAACTATCTTCCTATTTGACAAAGTCAAATAACAACGGAGATTGGCCAGGTTGTCTATTAATAACCACAAGCCAAAGTCTCTGTTGGTCTATTAAGGCCGGGGACATTGATTTTCCAACGTCAATAAACTTTCAGAATAATGTAAAATATCTTAAAATGTAAGGCTGTTGGCAAAGTTTATTGACATTGACAAGCCAAAAAGTTCTTTAGTCGGGCTTGCGGGACTTTTAAGTTGTTTAGAACAGGATGTATTGACCCTTTAAACTTCCTCAGAGCAGAGTTTAACTACGTTGATAGCATGTCTCTGGGTGTAGAGTGCATCAGTTATACATAGATGAAAGGACTTGTCGAGAAATAATTTATGTGAAAAACTTTATCGAACTACTAGAGGAATGCTTTATACAAGCAAATTTTTACACAAAATCCGCTGAGTTTAGCATAAATGTCATAGCTATAATGCTGTGTTGCTGCTCTCTCGGCGATTTGTTTGGGTAATATCGGTGTTGGTCCGACTCGCTGCAGAGGCTGATCCATGCTTATGGAATGTGGTGGCAGTTGTGCGCCATATGACACGGTTAACATGAGAGTTGATGCATACTTAACCATGCAAGTCAGCTGAGCACTGCAAATATTGTGCGCATGGAGGTGTTGTGGTGCTTCGCATTCCATTACGGTACTAACAGTTTATCTTCTCTTGTCCTACGGATCTTCCCCCCCCCCCCCTCCCTTTCCCATCAACCATAGACCTTGCGTTGGTGGGTGGGGTGGCTTGCCTGCCTCAGCGATACAGATAGCCGTACCGTAGGTGCAACCACAACGGAGGAGTATCTGTTGAGAGACGAGACAAACGTGTGGTTCCTGAAGAGGGGCAGCAGCCTTTTCAGTAGTTGCAGGGGCAACAGTCTGAATGATTGACTGATCTGGCCTTGTAACGCTAACCAAAACGGCCTAGCTGTGCTGGTACTGCGAACGGCTGAAAGCAAGGGGAAACTACAGCCGTAATTTCTCCCGAGGGCATGCAGCTTTACTGTATGGTTAAATGATGATGGCGTCCTCTTGGGTAAAATATTCCGGAGGTAAAATAGTCCCCCAATCGGATCTCCGGGCGGAGACTACTCAGGAGGACGTCGTTATCAAGAGAAAGAAAACTGGCGTTCTACGGATCGGAGCGTGGAATGTCAGATCCCTTAATCGGGAAGGTAGGTTAGAAAATTTAAAAAGGGAAATGGATAGGTTGAAGTTAGATATAGTGGGAATTAGTGAAGTTCGGTGGCAGGAGGAACAAGACTTCTGGTCAGGTGAATACAGGGTTATAAATACAAAATCAAATAGGGGTAATTCAGGAGAAGATTTAATAATGAATAAAAAAAGTAGGAGTGCCGGTAAGCTACTACAAACAGCATAGTGAACGCATTATTGTGGCCAAGATAGACACGAAGCCCACGCCTACTACAGTAGTACAAGTTTATATGCCAACTAGCTCTGCATGTGACGAAGAAATTGAAGAAATGTATGATGAGATAAAAGAAATTATTCAGATAGTGAAGGGAGACGAAAATTTAATAGTCATGGGTGACTGGAATTCGATAGTAGGAAAAGGAAGAGAAGGAAGCGTAGTAGGGGAATATCGAATGGGATTAAGGAATGAAAGAGGAAGCCGCCTGGTAGAATTTTGCACAGAGCATAACTTAATCAGAGCTATCACTTGGTTCAAGAATCATAAAAGAAGGTTGTATACATGGAAGAAGCCTGGAGATACTGACAGATTTCAGATAGATTATATAATGGTAAGACAGAGATTTAGGAACCAGGTTTTAAATTGTAAGACATTTCCAGGGGCAGATGTGGACTCTGACCACAATCTATTGGTTATGAACTGCAGATTGAAACTGAAGAAACTGCAAAAAGGCGGGAATTTAAGGAGATGGGACCTGGATAAACTGAAAGAACCAGAGGTTGTACAGAGTTTCAGGAAGAGCATAAGCGAACAATTGACAGCAATGGGGGAAAGAAATACAGTAGAAGAAGAATGGGTAGCTCTGAGGGATGAAGTAGTGAAGGCAGCAGAGGATCAAGTAGGTAAAAATACGAGGGCTAATAGAAATCCTTGGGAAACAGAAGAAATATTGAATTTAATTGATGAAAGGAGAAAATATAAAAATGCAGTAAATGAAGCAGGCAAAAAAGAATACAAACGTCTCAAAAATGAGATCGACAGGAAGTGCAAAATGGCTAAGCAGGGATGGCTAGAGGACAAATGTAAGGCTTGTCTCACTAGGGGTAAGATAGATACTGCCTACAGGAAAATTAAAGAGACCTTTGGAGAGAAGAGAACCACTTGTATGAATATCAAGAGCTCAGATGGCAACCCAGTTCTAAGCAAAGAAGGGAAGGCAGAAAGGTGGAAGGAGTACATAGAGGGTTTATACAAGGGCGATGTACTTGAGGACAATATTATGGAAATGGAAGAGGATGTAGATGAAGATGAAATGGGAGGTAAGATACTGCGTGAAGAGTTTGACAGAGCACTGAAAGACCTGAGTCGAAACAAGGACCCTGGAGTAGACAACATTCCATTAGAACTACTGATGGCCTTGGGAGAGCCAGTCATGACAAAACTCTACCATCTGGTGAGCAAGATGTATGAGACAGGCGAAATACTCTCAGACTTCAAGAAGAATATAATAATTCCAATCCCAAAGAATGGATGTGTTGACAGATGTGAAAATTACCAACTATCAGTTTAATAAGTCACAGCTGCAAAGTACTAACGCGAATTCTTTACACACGAATGGAAAAACTGGTAGAAGCGGACCTCGGGGAAGATCAGTTTGGATTCCGTAGAAATGTTGGAACACGTGAGGCAATACTAACCTTACGACTTATCTTAGAAGAAAGATTAAGAAAAGGCAAACCTACGTTTCTAGCATTTGTAGACTTAGAGAAAGCTTTTGACAACGTTAACTGGATTACTCTCTTTCATAATTTGAAGGTGGCAGGGGTAAAATACAAGGAGCGAAAGGCTATTTACAATTTGTACAGAAACCAGATGGCAGTTATAAGAGTCGAGGGGCATGAAAGGGAAGCAGTGGTTGGAAAAGGAGTGAGACAGGGTTGTAGCCTCTCCCCGACGTTATTCAATCTGTATATTGGGCAAGCAGTAAAGGAAACAAAAGAAAAATTCGGAGTAGGTATTAAAATCCATGGAGAAGAAATAAAAACTTTGAGGTTCGCCGATGACATTGTAATTCTGTCAGAGACAGCAAAGGACTTGGAAGAGCAGTTGAACGGAATGGACAGTGTCTTGAAAGGAGGATATAAGATGAACATCAACAAAAGCAAAACGAGGATAATGGAATGTTGTCAAATTAACTCGGGTGATGCTGAGGGAATTAGATTAAAAAATTAGACACTTAAAATAGTAAATGAGTTTTGCTATTTGGGGAGCAAAATAATGGCTAACTTGTACAGACACTGCTGCTGCAGCTGGCACTTTATGTCAGCAGGTCTTGTAGTGACATAAAGTCTATCCCATCCCACTGGTGGTAAAAATGTGACCATTTTAAACTCAGCACAAACGGGCTACTTCTACTCTCTTGAATTATAAACTTAACACAGGTGACCTGTTTCCACAATGATGTCAGAAGGTTGGGGAAAAACTCACAAAGTCTGCTAAGTCTGCCATCTTGGATTCTATACTTAGCACAATTGGTCTACTTCCGTTAGGATAGGAGTAGGAAAAAGCCATGGTTTTTTAATCTTCCAGTATTTTCAACAAAGGACAATTGAACTAGTTCTGGCATCTTGGATTGTGACATCAGAAGAGTGGGGAAAACACCAAGATTTTTGAATTTCACACCAGTTTTCAATAACCCCTTACTTGATATTAGAACGATTTGGGACTAGCATAGTTTCCATATTCCGTGATTGCCTCCACGTGTTCGTGACCGTAAATTGTGTCTCAAGCAGCATCTCTTTAACCATGTATTTGTTTTTCTGGTTTCAATATAAAAGTGGCTCTGAAGTTAATTGTTGATACACGTTATATTACGAATCCACAGTCCCAGTTTATTATTGAAAAATCGTCTGAGACATAAGCACAATCGCATTGCGTAGAGTCGCAGACGATTATATTTCAGGTACTGTTGCAGAGCACAACAGTTCTTTCATTGTACAGAAAACATTTTCAATTTCAGGGCTACGTGGAGTAGTTCCTTTTGTGGGTTATAGGTCGACAGGACATGTTTCCGGTTTCCCATAAGTTCCAAGACAGAATCAATCACTAAAGCGAGGGCAGCTTACAAGGATTCAAATTTTTCCAAGAAATCGAGGGATTAGTTATTTCGAATCGTTGCAAAAGGAAGGACGTTACTAAATGGAGCATTTGCAAAGTGATTTACGGCCTATTTCTTATATCAGAGTTAATATCCATAAGCTAGGTTTCGGATGGGACTTTCTGCAGTATTTTTGCCTGTTTGCCAGTGAATTGAAAGGTTTCGCGAGGTATATATAAACCCCTGAATTTTTTTAAACAAAAGAAATATAATTGTGAATAAAGAAAACATTATTAGCGTACATGGTAGCCAACTGTATGAAATGGAAGTGAGCGAGACTTGCACCGAGTTAAATGAGTTTCAGATGAACCAAGAAAGTTGTTTATGGATTCCAGAACATGTGGAAAGCCTCACACCATTACCTAACGGAAGGAGGGGAGATTATATGAGTCTAGAATGTGTGAATAACTCAGGAGAAGCTTTTAACCGACTGTGTATGTCAAATGGTTGTTGCTGATATGAAGCAGACTTGGACCTGAATACGGTTTGTCGAAAAGATTTCAGCAGATAGTATTGAAATTGTGCAACAAATGCAAATATTGATGGACTTCTAGTAAGTCACATATTTGATTATATGAGAACATGGTGTTAATAGTACGGGCGAGAAATAAAGGAAAGCTTAGACATTGGTTGTAGCTTGGTGGGGCAAATTATAAGCTGTGTGTGAATTTTCGGCCTTCTGGCGCCTATCCTCTGCCATCCAAAGTTCTTAATGTTAAATGCAATATTAAAATTTATTGTCTTCAGACACGAATCACTTATTCAGATTGAACAAATTTGGAAAAGAAGATCGGCCATGTCCTCTCTAAAGGAGCCATCCAGGCACTTGTCTTACGTGATTTAGAGGAAATATGGTAAACTTAAACGAAAATAAACCAGAGGATTGATGTCGAGGATTCACATACGACAGCAAATAGTTTCGGCACATCATTCCTTAGAGTCAGCCTCGAAAGTCAAATAAACTGTAGTTCAAAAGGAACGAACAAAAATCCAAAGAAACGAAACACAGCTAAAAAATTTCTGTAGTTACCGAGCTGTACTGATGATAAATCATGTAGATGTTCACTTTCATTTTCCGGGCATCGATACGGTCATAGCCTTCTACAGTGAAATTATTCCCGATTTACGATATTCTGTTTCCTGGTTTAATTTTATGCCGCACCTTCTAACGATGCACCTCCGTCATTTGCGTCGACAGTAAAAATTACACCGTATCCAGCATCTGAAATCTGGTACAGCTTTTGCGTCCGTGTAAATACCACTGAGCAACATAGAAACTTTCATATTTAACCCTTCTTTTTTCTAGGAGAACCCTCATAGTTAACCAATAAGAAAATTCAAAAGTGCTTGGTTCAACTATCGGTCTGTCACACACACTTATAATGCGATAGGAAGTTGCAGGAAAAGTTATTTGTTGAAATGGTCCCACGCTATTTCTTTGTAAATAGTGTTTTCATTTGTTCAAATGATTTTTTGCAACGTATAAAACCTGAACTGGACTTAATTTTAAATAAAGTAGATATATACAGTTTCTCAGACAACTCGATGTGTAGGATAAGACACTAACATTTGGATTTACATTAGGCACATCTCTGTTTCAGTTCCCTGTCTCTCACATTTTCACTGAGCACATTCCAGTTCTATAAGAGAGACAAGCAGATAGGTTGCATGTGTGTGTGTGTGTGTCTGTGTGTGTGGAAGCGGGTCAAGCTGTTGCTGTGCCTTTCAGAAAGCCACAAAAATTCGCTGCCAGAGACTACCCGATGGTGTCAGGTTAGCAGCGTGTGGCGTTCCTGATGCCGCGTCGCGTGGAGACCGTGTTGAAGCTTGCCGCTACATTGAACGCTTCTTATTGTTGCAGACATCGCCATCATCATTACCGCGCTTATATCTAGTGAAGTAAGATGCACCTGTACTGGACAAACTGCCTGTTGTTATACGGCCATCATTGTCCAATCTATACTTTCCCTGCCGGCCGAAGTGGCCGTGCGGTTAAAGGCGCTGCAGTCTGGAACCGCAAGACCGCTACGGTCGCAGGTTCGAATCCTGCCTCGGGCATGGATGTTTGTGATGTCCTTAGGTTAGTTAGGTTTAACTAGTTCTAAGTTCTAGGGGACTAATGACCTCAGCAGTTGAGTCCCATAGTGCTTAGAGCCATTTGAACCATTTATACTTTCCCTCCACCTGTAACGATGTGACAACGACACGACTTTAAACTTTAAACCTTATTTTCTTGTAAAGAAAGTAAATTAAGAAGCATTTATATCCGTTTTAATGAAGAATGAATATGAGAATATTTACCTAAAAAGATCTCGGATATTCGTTAGTGTGTTCTTGGCCACCAATTCTTTGGTAAGAAGTAGAAACGCGAGATCTGAAAAAGTCATTGCTGTAGAGCTGAGCCACCATAACTGCCAAAGAACCGACTACTGAAATACGGGGTTTTTCGTGGTGGAATTGTGCGTAGTTCATTGTGTTGATTTTAGACTTAGAGGAAGAACTGAGAGAGAGATAAACCTCTGGTGTCAGATGGATGGTGTGGTTTTCTAAAGTAAACACTATTCCCAAAGGCATAATAAATTTGTATCGAGTTGCCAACATGGAATATAACCAATTAGCTTTAATAGAAATCAGTAACAGAATGTATTAAGGTATTTCATTTGTTTGTACTTTATTGTAGATAAGCGTATCTAAAGCCTTCATTAAGGATTCACATAATTAGAGATAGTTCCCTCAGAGTACTTTTTTCTAAAAATAATGCACATCTGTCCAACAAATACGTGATATAAATTTATTGCCTAATTTGGTAGACAAGTACCAATCAAACACCATTAATGCACAATTTCTTGTTTACATGGAACGCCACTGAAAAATTCATTTGGCAAGTTATACACATTGCAGGAAACTGAAACAATAGAAATGCTACCATACATTTGACGATAAAATTTATAACGTAGATTCTTTAGTTCCAAATATATATACAAATACGGAGAACGAAAGAAAATATTTGATGGACAGAGTATAACGCGATTAGTCTATTAAAGTTTGTCACTGAAATGTCAATTTCAGTATTTATTTGCAGTGGGTCACTGACTCCAAATGAAAAATGTTAGTGATAGAGTTTGCGACGTGCAATATTTATTTTCAGTATTGAAGAGTATAATTTTTTGTATTCAAAGAGACATAATCTGTTTCCTACATTTGAAAAAGTGTACTCTGGCGTATTCAAACAATACGCTCTTTGTTAAATGCAAGAGGTTGGTGAGCACTTATTAAATGTTGCGCTCCTTGCTTGTTGCTGATTGTGGGGAAATGATTAAATAAAAGAGGAGACCTACAGCTGTTTGTATTAAGTTGTAGACTGTTTATTTCAGTTTGTTTGTTGGCAACAACTGTTAACATACAAAACTAGTGTCTATTGCACAGCGTTGATTCATTATATTTGACACTTTGCGAAACAAAAACTTGTTCCGTGCTTCTACTTGCAATAACTGCGTCTTTATTGCACCCTTGATATCACCGATGATGATTTCATCAATATTTTTTCACACACTCTCACGTCTTCCGTCGCTGATCGGTTTAGTGTTCTGTCTGTTCTCTAGCGTCACTTCGGCTGGTCGCCTCCACCGGCGTCGCACGCTGTGATCACGTGAACATCCCAAAAGAGTTGACAACAACAAAACACGCGCCTTTCACGTGATGGTCAGAGGAGCATATTTTTCTCTCTTTGGTACTTTTACAATTAAACAGATACATCAAAATGTGCTGAATCCAGGGAGAATTCAAATATTTATTTGTATATAAGGTAATTTAGTTAGCTGTACATTAAAAACTGTAAGGTGAAATCTGATGTCTCCGAGGACCACATTACGAGATGGTACCACTTTTGTCTGTAACTGTGCTTTCCCTCCTTATTGTACATGATTGTTTCACTCTTGAAATGAAGTACGTAAAAGAACGATCGAGGATTCCATCTGTTCGTCTTATTTATATACAGTGGAAACAATTCGGTTGTTGGTAGAGCTAAACATCAGTTCTATACTGCAAGAGAAGACTCAATGGAAAAATATTAACTCCCATTTCAACTTGGTACCGGCCATTTCACTATGGATTTGGAGATGTTAGCATCAGAGGGTGGCCGAATGCCCTTCTTGTCGCCATCCGAACCCTCCAGGAAGGAAGTAGTGTACCCCAGCTGTCTGTGTCTAGTATAAGCCATGAAATGGTGCGAACGCTTTTCGGATGCCTGCGAGTAATGTAAATGAAGCGGAACGTGGGGACCAGCCGAGTATTCACCTACTGGGATGTGGAAAACCGCCTAAATACGACATTCAGGCTGGCCAGTACACCAGGTATCGTCGTTAATCGGCCGGGTGGATTCGATCCGGGACCGGCGCCCCTACCCGAGTCCAGGAAGCAGCGCATTAGCTCTCGGCTAACCTGGCGGGTATATTGACTCCTCATGTAACCACCTTAATCAGATATACAAAAGTATTTATATTTGTTACTAGCAATCAAAACACAAAATCAATCAAAACAAGTAATCGCTGCTAGCTGTTGACAGACTACAGGGCTGAGTTAGGTTTGACAGTTCAGTGACACTATCATCACATCAACACCTGAACATACGTCCAGCCTGCAAGATCACCTCTTGATTATTTAGACGGTGACCAACTTTTATTAAAGAATACCCTGAGCACCAGTGCCAGAGTTGAGTTGAAGGCAGTCCATGAGGTGATGTGACGTTAATGCCTCGCCTGGTATTATTAGGTCAGGAGATGGTATGAATGCTGTCACTTTAGTTTCAGTGCATAATATTTTAAAGTGGCGTTTCGTGAAGTGACAGACGCTAAGTAGTGACTGGTCTTGAGTCGTAGTCGTCGATCAACCACTAGACGGAAAGAACTTGGACAATTCGAGTTGCTACCCGGCTATAACACGAGAAAATTCCCTACTGACAGGCAGTGCTCTTGAGGAGATCTACCTGTGAAAGAAGCGCTATGTATTTTGCTTATTTAGCTCATTTTTTGTGCAGTATCCTGCTGTATCGTACTCTGTTGAACCGCTGTCCACTCACAAATGGTATTATTCGCCCAGGAAAATGTAATCATAGCTACTGTAATTTCAGAGGCCTCCTCGTCCATGAATATTTCAATGTTTAAAGAGTTTTCTCCAATGGACTCTATTGGGCCACACACTCTTCCGAGAAAACTTGGTGGGTGTCAACGGTTTGTGCGACAGAATCTATAATAACAGAGGGTTCAGGAAGTAATGCACACATTTTTGCTCTGAAAGCACGCTGATTTTATCCAGGATTCCAGTACAGTATATTATTCCGCACCCTTTTGGCTACAAAACCTTGTTTTTCAGCATAAGCTACATTCAATGCTATGGCCATGCGCCACCTTACTGGGAGGGCCAGTATGCCCACATAGTACCAGTCTACTGGTGGACGTCGAAGCCAACGCCTTGCTGCATCAGTAACTTCCCCTTCATACACGTACTGCTTCCCACGGAGTGCATTCCTCATTGGGCCAAACAGATGGAAGTCGGAAGGTGCGAGATGTGGGCTGTAGGGTCATGGAGGAGGAACAATCCTGTCAAGATCTGTGAGCTCTTCACGGGTGCACAGACTTGTGTGAGGCCTTGAAGGAGATGTTCATCTGCATTTTTGTGGAGACTAATACGCTGAGGTTGTTTCTTAAGTTGATCGTTGCACTGTGAGGGAGGACATCAAACAGAATAACCCCTTGAGAGTCCCATAAGATCGTCGCCATGACTTTACAGGCTGAGGGTATGGCTTTGAACTTTTTCTTCAGAGGAGAGCTGGTGTGGCGCCACTCCATGGACTGCCGCTTTGTTTCCGGTTCGAAGTGGTGAACCCATGTTAGATGTCCTTGACGATGGACCAAAATTGTCACGATCAGCCTCGGACCGCGCAAGCAATTGCACACACATGGTCCTTTCTTGTTCTTTGGTCTTCTGTTTGGCGGCGAGGAAAACCAACGGGCACATACCTTTGAGTACTCCAACTGGTGAACGAGTGCGTCAGCACTACTAACAGAGGCGCCTAGTTGTGCACCGAGATGTTTGGCTGTGATGCGTCGATCACCTCGAATGAGAGTGTCCGCAGGTTCCAACACTGCAGGAGTCACAGCTGTATGCGGCTAGCCAGTACGCGGGAAGTTGGACAGGTTTGCGCAGCCTCAGCCAAAGACCCACCGTGCTTTTGTTCATTGCCAGATCTCCATCGATATTCTGCAAATGGCTATTTGTATTGCAATGCTCTGGTTTTCTACCAAAAGAAACTCGTAACATCTCTCTTCTTGCAACGCACCTCCATTATAGACGCCATTTTGAAGGGATGCATTTCACCGACATCTATCGAAACTTCATGAAACGATAGGGGCTGAAACGGAAATGTTGTACCATGTCCCACAATAAGTGACGCATTTTTTCAACCGAAATTGGCGGAGAAAAAGATGCGTTTCATTACTTATTGAACGTCCCTCGTACGATTGCTTGGCGATATTCCCGTTGCAGTACACTGGGGAATTTGATTTGTGTATAAAGGCTCAACGATACATTTTGCTGTTGATGTAAGAAAACATCTAATGCGCCAAGTATGGGCCAAGACGGGTAGGGAAGCAAACCAATACCTTGGTCTCCAAGATAATCTGACCTCAGTCCTCTGCACTTTTCTTGCTGGAGTCATCTCGAAAGTGAATTGTACAGTACCCCCACTGATACAGTTGAAGAACTGGGGCAGCAAATTACACAATGTTGCAAAGCTTTGCGAGTATGTTTCCACAGCCGAGTGCAGACGACAGCTTGGCAGCACATCTGGCTGACGTGCAGTGCATATACCGCTACTGTCAACGGCAGCGTGATCGGCGTGATATATCCTCATCAACCGTATAATTATCACACGGAAGCGGTTGTACACCACTCATATTGTTAATTCGCCCCTTTGCATGACCTGTGCATTGTTGGACACGAAAGAACATGGCGTAGTGTGCGGTGCGACGAGGAATAGTTGGACGCTGACGCGTCGAATACTGGCCTTCCTTCGGCTCCCAACGATGGAGAGATCACATCGGATGCACATTTTTTGCCGGATACGACTTTCTTTCCCAAATATAAGACGGATGCGGTCAACTGGATTGCTGGACACGTGGCGCAGTACATAATTTTGCACGATGGATCTGTGATGGATTATTGTATATACCCACAACATACGTTATCATACGAAATGCAGAACTTACTTTGGAATCTATTTAGGAAACATATTTCATAATCTTCCCGACACCTGGGGTTTGCCAGGAACGAGACACCTGGTGGGACCGAAATTTTAAATAAGACCATTTACTCGGTTTATGTACGTTAGCATAGCGTATAATTGAGAAGACGACAGGCCCCCTTCTGATGGCGCCAGCTGTGATTGAATAGTGTATACGAGACCTATGAACGATGGTAAACGGCTACTACGATTCACAAAATGTTTCGATAAATGGTGGGCACCGACAATAGGAATGCCGCCCCAATGGCGGGAATGATGTAGATTATCCGACTGGATGCAAGATTTGTGATGCATCACAGCGTGCTGCTGCGAAATTGAAGGGGAATGCCTGATTTCTTTTGACAGCTCGCTCCTCCCCCTCCCCCCCCCCCCCCCCCCCCCCCCCCGCTCCCAGTCGAGAACTGTCACTTTCCTTTTCCTTGTTAAAAAAATTATTACAAAGTATCCATTACATCCATTTTGTAACCAATTCCTCCTTGTAAGGGACTGAACTTCTTCTTTGTAAAAAATTTAAATTAAAAAAAAGGTTAGGGCGATCTATCATGATAAGCGGTAGCTCCGGGTTGTGGTCCCGGTATGAAATCAAAAATAATAAGAAAAAAAGAAGTAATGCACAGCGCATGTCACTATCATGTGGAGAACCGGGGTTGAATTCTTCGTACTGCCAAGGAGTTTTGTTTGGTGGTGGGTGGATTGGACCATGTTGCAGTCAGTCTCACGATGCCAACTGAGGAGCTACTTAAATGAGAAGTAGCTGCTCCAAGGTCTGTAAAAACGACAGCTGCTGGCACAGTGGTGTCATGAACACAGGCCCTTCCACACCGCATCAGCACAGTGTGACGCCGCGTGGCAGAGGACGACACGACGCTCGGTCGACATCGCGTGGTCTTCAGGAACTGATCACGGAGTTAGCTTACGTTTCAGGAAAATTTCGTGAGATGGTTCGGGCATGTTTCAAGCGACGTTGAGACGAGTTCAGTATTGCATCCAAATAGGACAAGACGTGGAACATCATTTACCGGGTACTTTTTATTTTATTTTATTTTATTTTTTTCACTATGCTTTCGGCTCACGATCGTTCAGCCATGTCCGCAATGGAAAGACTATACGACAACGTACTGGAAACGATTTTCTTTGTCAGTCACGGCGATACGAATGTAGGCACAACATGGACAACGGAATACGCAGTCTTCGAGTAGAGTAAATCTCCGATCCGGCTGGGAATGGAACAGGGGCCCCTTCGGTTGGCGATCTACCGTGATGACCCCGCAGCTGTCGAAGCGGAAGGAGAAACAAACATCGAGGTCTTTAGAGACGGAGCGCGAGCTCTGATTGTGTCAAGGATGGGGAAGGAAATCAGCTGTGCCCTTTCAAAGGAACTATACCGGCATTTGCCTGGAGCGACTTAGGGGAATCATGGAAAACCTGAATCTGGATGGCCGGACGTGAGTCTGAACCGTCGTTCTCCCGAATACGAGTCCAGCATGCTAACCACTGCGCCACTTCGCGCGGTCTACCGAGGGGTACCAGCGGGTACCACAGAACTACAGAGCTGTTATACGGAAGGTCCTGAAGTAGTATTAGGCACGCGTGAAATTTGAACACATTAAAAGGGGGCTTCCTCAAAACGTTTACGTTTCAGTTACATCTGTGGTAACTGGAACATCTCATACAAAAGGCAGTGCAGGCTCATTACCACACATTCGTATTTATCTCGAAAATGGCTCATTAGCAGACACATGTTTACTGAGACGTTTTTGTTTCTACTACCGCCGTTTTTCAAACCTACCACTTTTCCTAACAATTACCATCAATTCCACCAAGTTCACTACCAAATAACTAATGCGCGCGATCGGATGTTCGTATTTGTCTCCTCCAGTGCTAACAATACTCACTTCTTAAGAGACAATGCTGGTGGCTGGAGAAAAGGATTAATGTGCAAAAAATATGAAGAGAAAAGAAACCCTGCCTTGAGATACTGCCTGCTTTTACGATATGCTTTTCAGAGTACACATTTCACGATCGCGGGGTCCGGATCAGCGAGCAACACATATACTGCGCGACAGACGAGAAATATGGCGCTCGTGCGTCGGGCCGCGCGTGGCTCTAATGCTGCACTTAAAGGCTTTTAGAGAGCCGCTCGAGAAGCGGCGAGGCGCTGCCTCTGCGCTGAGTGGATGCGATTTTGTTTCTGCGGACACGGGGTCACGCATCTGCGGGATCGCGTCTAACGGCGAGGAGAAAGCAGCTCTGCAGCCATCCAACGAGCAGCTTCCGCGTCCGCCACCTGCTGTCTGCGAACCATTTCAGCCACTGCGGCTACCGTGAGAACTATTTTCATTATCTAGTTTAATATAAAAACCCAGCTAGTACCACAAACACTTCTTAGTATTTACATGTGCGCTTCTAAACACAAACAAACAAAATAAAAACTATTACACTGTCGGAAATGGTAAGCGTTGCACTATGAACACATTGACGACGCCATCAATTTAACCCTCCAGGGCCTCCACGACTGTGGGACACGCCGAGTAAAGCTTTGTCCTTAGACGAACTTATTTTCAGTTCAGAAAAAAAGTGATTCCTCCACATGATTGGTGTGAATAAATGTGGGCTATTCAATGTGCCTAACGTTACTGGATGACTCTTTGGTGTGTCTAGCGATCCTGGAACTTTTTCAGGTGGAGATCACACCTCAGCATGCTCACAGGACAAGCACGTACAGCTTATCGACATTTTTCAGACTTCGAGAAAGTTAGAATCATTGCTATGAAGGATATGAGAATGTCATGCCTAGTAATCGCGCAGACATTTGGGTTTAGAGGAGTGTCTGCAAAAAGAATAGTTGCGAGACAGACTCAGGATAACAGTGTAGCCAGAAGAGTAGGCACAGGCCCTCCAGAAGATATATGCCACAAGAATTTCGTACGATTGTTCGTCTGTTTCAGATGCAGTACAACAGATGAATTCCATGCTGAGGTTTCAGGCAGAGCGATACCGCGAACCACCGGGCCCAGGTTACTGGAAGCTCGTCTGAGATCTCAAGTTGCCATCCGTTGTTTATCGTTTACACCGTACCACAGACAACAGAAACTGCATGAAAAGAAATGCCGTCATCATATGACTACCTATGAAAGACAAGCGGTGGTACATATAATTTTTGTCACATCACAGCGTCTTCATTAAGAGTTTTAAAATGAAATTCATGAATCGTTGGAACAAATGACGTCAAGGAAAACCTCGTTCATTTTGGGTTTCAAATGTGATTTTAAAAATTTAGCACAGCATGCCATGTCATTACATACTACCACAATGGTGGTGAGCATGCAGATACAGCGAAGGTTTAAATGCCAAGTAAGGTTCCAAAGTCACTCATGATGGCACAGATGGGATTCCATCATCCAGGGATACACACCTTCATTAAACTGCCAGAAAATAATAAAGACACCGTAACAGCGCCCAAAGTACTTATTGGTGGCCAACTCCTTCTACTCCTTAGATGAATTTCTTATAATAACTAACTGGTGTACTTATTGTTATTCAAAAACATCATCAGTTTAAAGATTCAGACACTCACCAAAGAAACTGCTACACCTGCCTAATATCGTGAAAGGCCCCCGCAAGTACACAGAAGTGCCGCAACACAACGTGGCATTGACTCGACTAATGTCTGAAGTAATGCTGGAGGGAACTGGCACCATGAATCCTGCAGAGGTGTCCATAAATCCGTAACAGTAAGAGGCGGTGGAGATCTCTTCTGAACAGCACGCTGCAAGGCATCCCAGATATGCTCAACAATGTTCTTGTCTGGGGAATTTGGTGGCCAGCGCAGATACTTGAACTCAGATGAGTATTTCTGGAGCCACTTTGTAGCAATGCTGCACGTGTGGGGTGTCGCATTGTACTGCTGGAATTGTCCAAGTCGGTCGCAATGCACAATGGACACGAATGTATGCAGGTCATCAGACAGGATGCTTAGGTACGTGTCACCTCTCAGAGTCGTATCTAAACGTATCAGGGGTCCCATATCACTCCAACTGCACACGCTCCATACCATCACAGAGCCTCCACCAGCTTGAACTGTCCCCTGCTGGCATGCAGGGTCTATGGACTGATAAGGCTGTCTCCATACCGTTCACGTCTATCCGCTCGATGCAATTTGAAACGAGACTCCTCCGTCCTGGAAACATGTTTCCAGTCATCAACAGTCCAACGTCGGTGTCGACGTGCCCAGGCGAAGGGTAAAGCTTTGTGTCGTGCAGTCATCATGGGTACACGAGAGGGCCCATATGGATGATGTTTCGTTGAATGACTGCAGCAGTTTGCGGAAGGATTGCACTTCTGTTACGCTGAACGATTCTGTTCAGTCGTCGTAGGTCCCATTCTTGCAGGATCTTTTTCCGACCGCGGCAATGTCGGGGATTTGGTGTTTTACCGGATTCCTGATATTTAATTCACTCGTGAAATGGTCGTACGGGAAAATCCCCACTTCATCGCTGCCTCGGAGGTGCCGTGTCCCAACGCTCGCGTGCCGACGATAACACCACGTTCAAACTCACTTAAATCTTGATAACCTGCCGTAGTAGCAGTAATCGACCTAAAAACTGCTCCAGACATCTGCTGTCTTATATAGGCGTTGCCGACCCCAGCGCCGTATTCTGTCCGTTTACATATCTCTGTATCTGAATACGCATGGTTATACTAGTTTATTTGGCGCTTCAGTGTACATTTTCATGTTTTTTTCCATTCGGAATTTTTGTACCGGCTTATACGACGGACGGGACTGTCGGTAGGACCACATAACCCACGAATTTAACTCGACAAACATTTTCAGTTGCAGTAATCGCGTTAGGTCCTAGTAGCAATTGATAAATCATATTTCAAGTCGACAATGACAAATATGTTTGTCGTTTCGGAAAGTATATTCGTTTAGAATAGTCAGCTTGTACGACGGGCAGAGATAATGGACTACCGCAGTGGTCACCATGATGTATGCAAATTATCCGGTTAAGATCCACTTTAAAACAAGAAAAATCGTATTTGTAATAAGATAATATGAAAAGGGAATATCTTTTTCGTGATTAATAAGTTACTTTCTTAAAATATAGGTATGAAGCTGACCAACCATAATAGCCTTTTGCCTATCAAAGTTAAGACTCTCTTTTGTGTTAAAATTTTCTACGCAAAATTGGCATGCAGTGTTAGAAAATTGTTAAAAAAATTTCAAACTTTACCTTATTTATTCCTATACGATTAGTATTTGTTGAGAAAAGGGGATGTTGACATGAGAAATAACATGTATGTTTATGCGCTTTTGTTTATCTGCGATGTTCGAGTTCCTCGAGGATCTGCTCACTGTGGCTGTGTGGAAGGAGGAGTTTATCGAAGCTAATTTCATCTGAACTGATTTGGATGAGCTACAGAGACTGGAACTGACCCTTGAACCACATTTATGTCATGTTGACACAAAATGGATCTTTTCGGGAAAAAAAAAATTGGTAACAATGCTTCCGAGTGACCTCCTAGGAAGAACCCTGAGTTGCAGAGTCACCAAATCGCGAGGAAGCCCTGACTACACTGCAGTTCGTACGCAACGTCAGAGCCGATACGGCCCCTTTACAACTCTTAGAATATCGCCCTCATTTAGATTGCAAAGGTCACGATCTCCAGATCGTAAAAGCAACTAAGCAGCCGTGGCTCTTTACGAGTCCGCTGCTGAGGGACAGATGGCATCGAAAGCGCACAGTTAAGTGACGCCTAATGGACTTTCTTTTCCGGAGCCGCTTTTCCGAATAATGGGAGCACTCTCGACGGTAACCGGTTTTACAGCCTCTCAGAGGCGGCGCGTATCTGCGAGCGGGCAGATATGAGGCGAGTGAAACGTTTTCGCGGGGGCCATTGTTTCGCTGCCGGCTGATATCCTAATTTACGGCGACCGTCTCCAGCGACAGTTATGACCGTGTTTAACATCGGCGATACACCTGTCGGGCGCATGTGGGAGATAGACGCAGCGTCACATAAATCGCGCACTATCTTCTTACGTACCTGCCCGGCCGACTACCTGTCCTCCGACAGCTTCCACCCCATCTGCATATTCATTGACGCGCCGTTTCTTAATTAAGCTGTTCGTTTAGTAATATGACGTACGAGAACCGATGTAAAATATTAATTTCGGTCATTAGCTTAATTAAGAGCGACTGATGTATTGTCTGTCGGTTTTAAGCGGCCGCTTCCCGGGCGTCGTTAACAGCGTCCCGCACCGAGTCTCCTCCCCCCGGATTTACATTTTTGCTGCGTTTTTGTTGTGTAAACGTTGCTCTGACGAAGCCTATATATCCATCAGTGGTAACGAGCTTTCCAGGTCAGCGCCATTTGGCAGCGGGGGATTTGCATATTTCGCTACTTGATACTGATCAAAGCGGCGCCGACGTCGGCTTTTTTACCGTTTATTATTCCACGGCTTTCCACCGGCATCAAGAGCCGTGACGTTGTCTCCGAATGCACTCAGTGCGCATCCACCATGTTTTCAAAGTTAAAGGTCAAAAATTCAAACACAACTGCTCTTTTCGTTAAAAAAAAAAATTTGCTTTGAATTTTTCGTCTTGGAACATTATTGCAAAAAAGAACGTAGCCAAATAAATATAAAGACCGTTCAACAAGTAATGAAACACAGGTATTTTCTGAATGTAGGTTGGTTTTATTCAGAATTCCAATGCACTAAATTGTTCCCCACTCTTCTGGCTCCGTCCCGTGGAATGGTCTTGCACCCCCTTACTCGGAGGACCTGTGTGCCTGCATAGCACAACTCTACTGGTCGACGTTCGTGCTAACGTCTTGCTGCATCAATAGCGTCTCATCATCCACTCACTGCTTCTCGTGGAGTGCACCATTCATTGCGCGAAATAGATGGAAGTCGTAGTGTGAGAGATCCAGGCTGTAGGGTGGATGAGTAACAGTGCAAGACATGGAGAAGTTCGTTTGCATAAAAGACGTTTCTTCAAATTACTGACGGTAGCAGAGTTGAGAACATCAACAATATTGTTATAAGAGGTATATCGACATGTTGTTCACTAGCGAGCTATGCTTTGAACTGGGTAGGATTCACCATTTTAATTAAGATGAAACCATTTCTTAAATTTTGGGGGAAGAGATTTCCCCAAATGTGTTTTCAATATTCTATGAAAAAACATTGATTTAGTAGAGTGGTCAAGATGCAAACCAGGAATAGACGAGAGTAATTTTCTGCAAGCGCTTGGTTTTACTTTCTACCCACGGCGTGTACAACTGTCTTAACGACCTACACTATAGAATTCCGGTCTGTCTGGAGAGATGGCTGGAGCCTCACGATAACTGACTGACAGCTTAGTTCTTTTCACGGTTCCAGATATCCGCCATGATGCTGCCTACTCCAAAAGAGGGCTCTCCCC
This sequence comes from Schistocerca serialis cubense, assembly GCF_023864345.2. Taxonomy (NCBI): domain Eukaryota; kingdom Metazoa; phylum Arthropoda; class Insecta; order Orthoptera; family Acrididae; genus Schistocerca; species Schistocerca serialis. The sequence goes on from NC_064638.1 coordinate 775,349,859, forward strand.
GTGAGCGCTACCTGACCAGAGCAGTGGCAGGCTGACTTGATGGCCATTGCCCAGAGTTCAGGTACCCACGTACATACAAGCACCTGCTCCTCTCTATCCACAGAGAGATAACAGCCTGGGCATCAATAGTGCGTCCTCTGACCACTCCCACATGGACTGGCAACTATGCTGGGTGTACGGTGATCTTCACTCATTATGCATTTCTGTAAAAGATTTTAAAAAGGTGGAGGCCAAAGCCATACGTGGGGACCGATCATAAGTTAATCAAAATAGGTAATGTAAAGTAACGAAACAAAGAGGGACAACTTACACTCGATGTCCTACGAACAATCTGGGATGTGAGTAGGGAATCTGTCCTACTGACTAAGTTTGAGAAAAGATATAGTCGCGGCTGATCCCGGCGGACGTCCGAGTCCTCCCTCGGGCATGGGTGTGTGTGTTTGTCCTTAGGATAATTTAGGTTAAGTAGTGTGTAAGCTTAGAGACTGATGACCTTAGCAGTTAAGTCCCATAAGATTTCTCACACATTTGAACATTTGAAAGATATAGTCATAGGATAAAACAAAGTAAATGTCGTACGGCATTGTGGGCTCGGATATCCCACTGGGTGTGTTCAGTCGCCAAGTGGAAAAGGTGTTTTTCCTCCACTCACACTGGCCCACTTCATTGCTGATATATGAGACTTGTGTCGCACGTGTGTTTGTGGAGTACCAGTGACTGTAATGGATGCATGGTGGTGTTTGTGTTGCAGAATGATGGAGAGAGAGGGGAGAGGATGGACTAGGGTGCCGGAATGTAGCCTACTCCGTCAGAAAATAATATTCTAACACAGGAAAGGAAGAAGTACGCTAATAGGTTGAGGCGCCATATATGTCACTCACGTACCCACAAAACAGTTCTGAGTCCCCTTGGAAGAGAGAGGACGAGGGCAGGGACTCGTGGAAAGTGTTGTACCATCTGAATGTAATCGGTGTAAGACACATTGGTCATAACATCTCGGAGATTACACGAAAATTCATATTTCCGAGATAAGCAGTGTCTAGGGTGAATTTTCAGAATCACAGAGACAATGTTTCCACATGCGTAAACCGCCGTGCAAGACGACCTAGGCAGAGCCATAAGGGGCGATCGACAGTCTACTGTAAGACTGCCGCCGATTTGAATGTGTTGCTTCGGGAAACGATTTATACAAGGGCTGTGCAATGGCTCACAAAGGCACTGCAAATGTTTCAGCAGAAACGCCAGCAGCTGACTTGTAACCGTTTGCCGACGATACCTCATCACAGAGCTCGCTGACCCATGGAAAAGCGGTAGTGTGTAGCATGGTCCAATGAATCGCAGTTGTATCGAGACGATAGGCGCTTGGGAGTGAGATATGTGCTCAATGAAGCTGTGGGTCCTGCGTGTCAGAAATGTTATGTACAGACATTAGGTGGTTCAATTATGTTCTACGTTGTTTTCCCATGGTCGCAATTAGGCTCTGATGTCCGACTGCATGGACTAATAACAGATACATGTTATGTGGATATTCTGACATTAGAATACATTGACAGAGACGCCAAGATTCAAAAAGATTGCGACTTGTCACGGCTCTATGGTCACATGCAGATGTTTTGATGAAAACTGCAGTGAATTCACGAGTGTGACTTGGTTCCCCCGATGACCCTCTTAATCCAGTTCAGAATTTCAGGGATGATGTCGATATCTGTCTTCGTTCGACGAACCGAGCACCAACGACACAAATACAGTTGAATAGCACTATAAAACTCGTAGATCAGTATTCCTGCAGAACAATCCTAACACCTCAGAGGCCACGCATGTGTGTGTGTGTGTGTGTGTGTGTGTGTGTGTGAGTGAGAGAGAGAGAGAGAGAGAGAGAGAATAAATTATCCTACAACTCCTAGTTCTAAGTGTGATGGGTGATGGTGACAACTCCATGGGACAAGCTATGTGTCACCCCACTCTGCATTGTTGCCAAATTAATTCAAGATGGCTGATCCAAGATGGTGGCTATAGATGTGGCAACGTCACAGTAACGCACGGTGGGAAGTTCAGATTTTGTCTGGAAAATAGGTGAGTTGGGCTATCTCTACTAACCTAACCCCCGTCCCCTACCCCATCCTCTCCTCCCCACCCTCATCTGGAAATTGGCGGGGAAAAAGGACTTAGTGCTGAGCTGCCAGATGGACGTAAGTCTTTATCTTGTATGCACTGCTTCCCTTCGCTTCCCTCCCCCATCAGGAAACTAGTGGGAAAAGGACTCAGTTTGTGCTGGGCTGCCATAGAGGATGGATGTAAGTATTTGTTTTGTATGTATTGTTTATTCAAACAATTTGAGTTTTCACAGGTTGTTTCTCCACCCAGTGTGTTCACCATGAGATCTAGAGTCCAACTGACACAGTTCACAACACAAATACCAGAGTGCGTTGTCGTCCCTTCCCCTATCCTCTCCCGTGACATAATCCAAGATAGCGGTCTGGGGGGTGGGGATGGTGGGAAAAGGACACAGTCTGTGTCTAGGTGCTGGACTAGGACAGATGTAATTTTTTACTGTGTTCAATGGATGAGATGACTGTGCTGGAGAAGGAGGAGTTTAACAGGAGTATTAGCTGTAACCATGCATCAGAGGACTGTGTCGATAGGAATGATATTTGGTGAAGATATATATGTTTCATGAAATAATGAAGATGCAGCAGAATGGGGATGAGTTACACTTTTCAACTCATGCTGATAAATGCATGCACTGTAAGTGTAGTTGATTCAATAAAAGTCCTCTTCGTCTTCTGAAGCACAACAGGCAAGACATTCACCTACTCGGGCGCAAGCATCCATGTGTGCAATTGAGGAAATGCTGGTGATGAGCAGGGATGAGTTCATGTACTACATGTACTTCACGTACTTCGTGCAAGCATGCAGCTGAGGGCTGTACCCATAACCTCCTACACAATGAGTGGAAAGAAAAGATAATGGACGAGTGTGTGGCGAATAGTTTTCAACAAAAAATGGCAGTGCAGCAGGATGGCGTGAACATGCATCTCAGCACTCATGCAGATAGATGCTTGTGCCGAATCTACCTCCTGTATTTGAAATTACTTAACATCCCACATCAACTATTCCACAATGAACCATAGGTGTACACCTTGAGGTTTGGAGACCAACTGGCCTATTTCACAACACTGCCACCAGAGTGCGCTGTAGGCCTTCCACCACTCCCCTTCTGTGACGTAGTCCAAGGTGGTGGTCCAGAAAAAAAGGGCGAGAACCAATAGGAACCTACAATCCGGTCATGTGATAGGATTCAGCCAATAGGATGGCAGTATTTGGTGCCACCATCAGAGCGGATGTAGGGCTGGCTCAGCAGCTCTGCGACCTCAGTCTCGCTCAGTCAACCAATAGCAGCAGCAGCAGAAGAAGAAGAAGAAGAAGAAGCAGTCGCGATCCAATCGCGATCCAACACAGCACTGCAGAACAGGAAGCAACGGAAAAGTCAGTGTCCCATATCACATCTTTGTCTGTGGTTAGCAATATTATTATTATTATTATTGATTTTTTCGTGTCTTGATCCGTATGTAATGCTACTTCCTCTTTGTTCAGCAGTAGCCTTCGACATGTCCAATTCTGCAGGGGTGAGCGCCAACATGTCGATCTCTGCTGCCTCTGGACCTGCAGAAACCTCATCCGCCATCTCGTAGAGACCTGTACCGACCTCTGGGCCTGCGGCAACAACCTCCAGCACGTCTGAACCTGTAGCGACCATGTGGGGTCCTGTAGCGCACATAGCCCACTTGCTGGAGCAGGACACTGGGCTGTTAAGGAGACAGCCTGTATAAAAATTAAAAGTATCGTTTTCTTCGGTTAGAAAATCGTATAGAGTAGTTTCTTTTTTTCTTGGGGTTTTTCAAGCAAATTACCAGGGGTTAGGATTGGGTATGACTCACTTCTTGTACTGTACAACTATTTCCGTAATTTACACTACCTCTTTTGGTAGCTTTTCCTGTTCTCAACAGATTTCTGTTCACTTATTGTAATTTTGGACCCAGTCTGATTCTTGACTCCATTGTGGATTACGTGCATGAGAAAGCTGTAATAACTGGTTACGTGTTGTCCATTTAAGAGCGTTTATTAATAGTTATTTAATCCCATCAAACTTGAATTTTCTTGAAAGTAAAAGTGTTTCAAAGCGATAGCTTCAAAATTTTACAAAAAAAAAAAAAATGGCTCTGAGCACTATGGGACTTAACATCTGCGGTCATCAGTCCCCTACAATTTAGAACTACTTAAACCTAACTAACCTGAGGACATCACACACATCCATGCCCGAGGCAGGATTCGAACCTGCGACGGTAGCGGTCACGCGGTTCCAGACTGAAGCGCCTAGAACCGCACGGCCACAGCGGCTGGCTAAAATTTTACAGAAACATTGTGTAATTGGACGCCTATGATTACTAAAACACTTTTTTGTTTAGGCAAGAGTACTTACGCCCGAGAAGATTATAACGATGCCCAGGGCTTTTTATTTTAATGTTTTATACACATCATTATTACTCCAGGTGCGTTAGCAAATGGCAAACATTATGAAGAGGAGAACCATTTTAAAATTTCGCTGCACTTGTTTTAGACATCAACGATAAGCAATGCATGTTTATATCAGTAACTCCAGAACTAGTGACTTTTTCGGAAGCACGTTCAACATTTAATATTAGCACAAGACTGATTTATTCAAAATTGCTAACAGGGGCAAGAACCAAAAATACAGTACTTCCGCACCTACCTGGAACTGCAGTACCTTTCAGCACGCGTTTGACAAAAGCTTCATGTGTTGTACTTACTGATTCTCTACATACTCTAATTATCCTGAAAATATAGCATTAACTTGGCAAAAATCCATATTAGATACAGAATTGCGAAAGTACTGGAAGTGTGGCAGAAGATAACATGGTTTCCTTAATGTGTTTCTGAGAGAACTGCGTTTATTCTTATGATCTGAATATGGCTGGCGACTGCCGAAACCGACAGTTTCCTATCGAAATTTTATTTGATTGTTCCGGATAATATAGAATTTTAAAAAGAAAAATACAAGCCAATTAATTTTGGTGAAACCACATATTACGGTATGCGATCATGAAATTCTTGACCATCTATCGAAAGAAGCTGCTATTGTAGTGGACGCATTGACTAATCCCAAGCAAGGATTACCGACAGGAACTGTTTGACAGCATAGTAAAGGGCTCGATATGCGAATAGCAGCGAACAGCACGATCTGAAGACAAAAAGCATGTAACAATTGAAACGACGATTCCCAGTCTGTCACGTCTCCTGTGCTTCAGTCTCTAGAAATCTGGCCTTTTGAGTAGCTAGACTCAAATTTAACCATTGATATCATCGAGACAAATACATATTCTTGTCGAGAAAAAGAGAACGCAGGCCCTACTTCTTTGGTTGCTCCAGACGACACGAAACTACGGCAGTCCTCCTTACACACAACTGACAAGCTTTGTCATCCACTGCAAATCTGTCTGGCGGGTCTGGTAGCTACGCGGATCACAGACCTCGCAACGCGTTTTTCGCTTACACCGTTACACTGACGCTGCAGGCATCCATAACTAGCTCTAACATTCTATAGCCAACGGACAGGAGAAAGGAATATTGCAGCATTTTAAATTACGAAGCTTGGAGAACCGCATGATACACACTGTGCTGTCTTACAATATATTTATCCACAACCGGTTTTGATAATGAATAATCTTCATAGTGGAAAAATATCTTTTGTGACAATTTCACTTGTGATACATGCTACTTACTCCGGAAAAGTATACGTAACTGCTGACCTGAAAACGTGAAAATGATACTTAACGCCATAATACCAGATTAACCAAGCAGGTGGTCCATGGTCGAAACCGGTTGTGAATAAATATATTGTGAGACAGCACAGGGTGTATCATGCATTTCTCCAAGTATATCGTTGCTGATGACAGTCGCCTGAAAAAGTTTTTGTTAGATCACTGAGTCAGTAACATTCACACATCAAAAAAAGTTTTGCATCGCACCAGTTCCCAGAACTTCTGAAGATAGACGTTTACTATGGATATTGTATCACAGACACAGTCCCTTTGACTGCTCAGAGATGTCGCTAAACCCGCCCAAAAATGTACACAACCATACATCAGCAGCGCCTATTAGACGGAGGGGTCCCACAGCCAATTAATTCCAGTCATTCCACCAGGAAGCAGATAGACGGCTCGTGCTGTCTGTAGTTCAACCATGCCTAGACGGTCAATATCGCCGTTCGATCGCGTCCGTACTGTTCATTTGTGCTAAGAAGGGCTCTCAGCAAGGGATGTGTCCAGGCGTCTCGGAGTGAAACAAAGCGATATTGTTCGGACATGTAGGAGATACAGAGAGACAGGAACTGTCAATGACATCACTCGCTCAGGCCGTCCAAAGGCTACTACTGCAATGGATGATCGCTACCTACGGATTAGGTCTCGTAGGAACCCTGACAGCAACGCCACCATTTTGAATAATGCTTTTCGTGCAGTCACAGGACGTCGTGTTACGACTCAAACTGTGCGCAATAGGCTGCATGATGAGCAACTTCACTCCCGACGTCCGTGGCGAGGTCCATCTATGCAACTTTGCAGCTTAGTGCGGTACAGACGAGCCCAACAACACTCAGAATGGACCTCTCGGGATTGGCATCACGTCCTCTTCACCGATGAATGTCGCATATGCCTTCAACCAGACAATCGTCTGAGACGTGTTTGGAGGCAACCTGGTCAGACTGAACGCCTTAGACACATTGTCCAGCGAGTGCAGCAAGGTTCTCCCTGCTGTTTTGGGGGTAGCATTATGTGGGGTCGACGTACGCCGCTGGGGTGGTCATGGAAGGCGGCGTAACGGCTGTACGATACGTGAATGCCATCCTCCGACCGATAGTTCAACCATATCGGCAGCATATTGGCGAGGAATTCGTCTTCATGGACGACAATTCGCGCCCCCTTCGTGTATATCTTGTGAATGACTCCCGTCAGGATAACTACATCGTCAGCGTGTTCTCCAGACATGAACCCTATCGAACATGCCTGGGATAGATTGCAAGGGCTGTTTATGGACGACGCGACCCACCAACCACTCTGAGAGATCTACGCCGAATCTCCGTTGAGGAGTGGGACAATCTAGACCAACAGTGCCTTGATGAACTGGTGGATAGTATGCCACGACGAATACAAGCATGCATCAATGCAAGACGACGTGCTACTGGATATTAGAAGTACCGGTCCGTACAGCAATCTCGACCACCACCTCTGAAGGTCTCGCTGTATGGTGGTACAAAATGCAATGTGTGGTTTTCATGAGCAATGGAAAGGGCGGAAATGATGTTGATATTGATCTCTATTCCAATTTTTCCGTACAGGTTCCGGAACTCTCGAAACCGAGGTGATGCAAAACTTTTTTTTGATGTGTGTATTTTTCCGTTTTCTGAATCTACTCTATTTACAATCAAAAGCTGTTGGCAACTCCTACAAATACAATATTCTTAGTGTCTTAACTAATCCCACCGTAATAGAACCCAAATTTTTGTATGTAAGTATGACATTGGAGAACGAACTGTCCGACGTTTATTGCTTTGGTACTGCCTGCAATTTCTGCTTTATGAGCCACTAAGATCTTCGAAGCTCAGCAAGTTTCGAGAAATACTTAAATATACTCTTTTTCCTGTATGCAATCCGTAAATTAGCATTTTCTGTGAGAACTTATTGTTTAATTCAGAGCGTATAATTTTGATAAAGGAACCCCAATAAAAAAACGATATTAATGTCCGTGATCAGCTTGAAGCAACGCCTCTAAAGATAAGAAATTTTCACAGTGCCTTCGTAGAGTATGCAGTGTCCCTTAAACTGTTCTAAGTAATACACTAAAGCTCAAATGGAATTGATCTTCACACTTCCTCTTACACTTTACTTCAGTAAAATGTGAACTACGATGCAATTAAAGATTTTTTAAACTGCATAACCTCTGTATTTAACACAGATCAATATTAACTTTATAAACAAAGAAGATAAGTATTTTTAACAATTTCTATTCTATAGATAAATTTTATTTGCGTACTGTTAGCATAGCCAGGGTGTTTCGTAAATATCACTTCAACCTTCGGCAAAGCTGGATAGATAAATTATTGAAACAAGGGGCCATGCTTGGAGAGGTATGATTTCCACATACGGAACAAACCATGACAGGGAAGAGACAGTGATATTGTAAACCCAAAGCTATGACGGAAACGAAGGTACAGTATTATTACATTCCATTACATACACTACTGGGCATTAAAATTGCTACACCACGAAGATGACGTGCTACAACGCGAAATTCTACCGACAGGAAGAAGATGCTGTGATATGCAAATGGTTAGCATTTCCGAGCATTTACACAAGGTTGGCGCTTGTGGCGACACCTATAACGTGCTGACATGAGGAAAGTTTCCAACCGATTTCTCATACACAAACAGCAGCTGACCGGCGTTGCCTGGTAAAACGTTGTTGTCATGCCTCGTGTAAGGAGGAGAAATGCGTACCATCACGTTTCTGACTTTGATAAAGGTCGGATTGTAGCCTATCGCAATTGCGGTTTATCGTATCGCGACACAGCTGCTCGCGTTGGTCGAGATCCAATGACTGTTAGCAGAATATGGAATCGGTAGGTTCAGGATGGTAATACGGGACGCCCTGGTGGATCCCAACGGCCTCGTATCACTAGCGGTCGAGATGACAGGGATCTTATCCGCATGGCTGTAACGGATCGTGCAGCCACGTCTCGATCCCTGAGTCAACAGAAGGGGGCGTTTGCAAGGCAACAAACGTCTGCACGAACAGTTCGACGACGCTTGCAGCGGCATGGACTATCAGCTCGGAGACCATGGCTGCGGTTACCCTTGACACTGCATCACAGACAGGTTCTGTTTACAGGATCATGATGGTCGCATCCGTGTTTGGTGACATCGTGGTGAACGCACATTGGAAGCGTGTATTCGTCATCGCCATACCGGCGTATCACCCGGCGTGATGGTATGGGGTGCTAATGGTTACACGTCTCGGTCACCTCTTGTTCGCATTGACGGCACTTCGAACAGCGGACGTTACATTTCAGGTGTGTTACGACCCGTGGCTTCATTCGATCCCTGCGAAACCTTACATTTCAGCAGGATATTGCACGACCGCATGTTGCAGATCCTGTACGGGACTTTCTGGATACAGAATGTACTGGCCCTGGCCAGTACATTCTCCAGATCTGTCACCAATTGAAAACGTCTGGTCAATGGTGGCCTAGCAACTTGCTCGTCACAATGCACCAGTCACTACTCTTGATGAACTGTGGTTGAACTGTGGTATCGTCTTGAAGCTGCATGGGCATCTGTACCTGTACACGCCATAAAAGCTCTGTTTGACTCAATGCCCAGGCGTATCAAGGCCGTTATTACGGCCAGAGGTGGTTGTTGGATACTGATTTCTCAGGTTCAAAAAATCAAATGGCTCTGAGCACTATGGGACTCAACTGCTGGGGTCATTAGTCCCCTAGAACTTAGAACTAGTTAAACCTAACTAACCTAAGGACATCACAAACATCCATGCCCGAGGCAGGATTCGAACCTGCGACCGTAGTGGTCTTGCGGTTCCAGACTGCAGCGCCTTTAACCGCACGGCCAGTTCGGCCGGCGATTTCTCAGGATCTATGCACCCAAATTAAGTGGAAACGTAATCACATGTCAGTTCTAGTATAATATATTTGTCCATTGAATACCCGTTTATCATGTGCATTTCTTCTTGGTGTAGCAATTTTAATGGCCGGTAGTGTATTATAATTTGTAACAGTACAGAGCACGGTGCTTACATGGTGAGGGCAGGATGGCAAAAGGCAAGAGCGAACAGCCTAGCTGCCCTCGAAAAAAGGGAAGACTAAATCTTCTTTTTTTAGTACAGGTAATGTAAATGTTAATTTATGGGCTCTTCGGTCCGGAATCGTTACACAAAAAAATCATAATTTCTTAAAATAGGGTATAACATCTATTTGTCTTGCTACAGGCTATCGTTACGTACTTCCACAAATAAGGAGAAAACTCTACTTACTATTACCCTAGGTGAATGAAACACTCCTTACTTTGATGGGGTAGAATTACCACAGAGAGGAGAACTCACATCGGCCGGACAGAGGATGAACTGAGCGCCCCTTGCACGTGAGAGATGTGTGCAGCCATGTGCCATAGCGCACGGTGTAAGCGCCGTCCGCGCCACTGCGGCGATGTCAGGCGATCGTAATAATTTTCTTTGTCCACGTCGCCGCCTGTCGCTGAATGGCAGTTGACGTAACGCCGGAACGGTGTAATGCGCGCCCCTCCGAGCCGGGAGCACGACAGGCGTCGACAAGATGACGCGGCTGCCGCCAGAAGACACGTGCCCATTGTGCGTGTGGGAGTGCGCCGCGCCGATGTCGGCGTGCGGTGCGCCGTGCTGTATTGTAGCGGCGCCGGACAATGAGGCAGCGCCGTGTTGCGCGCATGCAGCGCCGGCGCGCGGCCGTGAGCAGACTCCAGCCGCCACTCTTTTGTTCCGACGTCTCGGCAAACACTTTGCGGCCGTCCGCGCTTTCCGATTCCTGGAAACCTTGTTGTTTGTTTGTCGTCTTCCTTAGCTGTTCATTTGCATGCTACCTCATGACTAACCAAAGGGAAGCGTTTCTTGTTTTTCACTGTCCGATGGATCTATGTACTGCAGAACGCCATTAGAAGGTTTTGGATGCGTCACATCAAAAACTGTCAATCAGTATGCCACGATAACTTCTGGTATCGGGAGTAGAACGTAGAGCTTAATGGGATTTGAGCCACAACCAGATTGAATCTATGAGATGTTATAACGTCCGATGAGCTGGTTCTCTCCATTCCCATTTCAGAAACCAACGCGAAAAAAAGAACACCAAAACAATTAGATTACACGACATTTAGGATGATGGCGTTCACACCTGCGTCACATCAGAGGTACATCTATGGCACTGTACTACCACTACTCCTATCTGCCAGCCCTCCCCTCGAAAACCTCCCCAGAAGCAGTATGAAGATTTCAAGGGGGGAAAGGAGAGCAGGAAACGTTCATACAGCTGAAAATCACAATTCATCTTCATAGGTTCAAAAATGGCTCTGAGCACTATGGGACTTAACATCTGAGGTCATCAGTCCCCTAGAACTTAGAACTACTTAAACCTAACTAACCTAAGGACGTCACACACATCCATGCCCGAGGCAGGATTCGAACCTGCGACCGTAGCATCTTCATAGGTCTACAAAAGTATCTACGGAAAAAAAAAACTTTTGTACGATGTAAATAATTACTGACAATTTTCTGACAGAAATCTGTTTCCCTTCCATTTTTGTTCTCTGCTGTGGTGTGTGCTATCTGTTCCACATTTAACATCTGGAAATACTGCAAATTCTGAATTTGGAAAACAGTTGAAGTTTGAATAGTCTTACAACAGAATAGATGAAACATAAATGGTTCATCATCATCTAATTGTGACAGAAACTGAAGTCTTACTTAATATACGTTTAATGTTGATTTTGTTTGTCCCCTGAATAATAAAGCTGCTTACATATAAAACCAAATAAAATGAAGAAAGAAAACTTTGGGGTCACAGTTTTGAAGAAATTATTTATGATGTATTCGTATGTAAGAGACACGTGATTCTATTCTAAGATGTTCATAAACTTGAGGCCTGTGGCTCAGGTTACCGTCAAATATCGACTGTAAAATCGGACTTGAATTTTAGATTACACCCACACCAAATCGAAATTATCATATCTCAGTAACGTGCTCATTACTCAGTCTAGATACTGCATGTATTCTGCTGTACTGGAGATATGTTCAAAAATACATAAACCTTTCCATTGTATGTAATGAGGAGGATTTTGGTGTAACCTGCGCTTCATGTCATGCCTCTGTAGATAAATATAATCGAGATTACTCTGTATAAATTACAGTAAGATAGATTGAAATAAAGCAGCAGCTAACATAGTTTTAACATAATCCATGAAGCATTTGGTGGTTCATATATAAAATTAGAAGTATATTTCAAACATTTTCCAGTACAGAGTGGTAAAACAAAATTACTTAGAACATATTGAACTACATCACATACTATAGGCCACACAAAGTTTAATAGCAACTAAGTATGCTCAAAAATTTATGTATATGTAAGATAAGCACCAAGGTACTAAGCAGTGAGGATTAATACCTTCATAAGCAAGAATAAAAATTACAGAATCTTTAGTTAACTGTGCAATAGAAATACTTACGCTGATATGAAATATGATATACATACGTTGTATACATATGAGGAAATATGTACAAAACCTGCTCATTGGTAAACTGGAAACATTGGTAACGAATTTCTTTGAAATTCTTGGAGGGATAGTAGACAATACATGTCAAGCTGTTAATGATATATCATTCAGCGAAACATTTGTCGACATAATACGAAACTTCTGCCAATATTGAAGTGGTGTAACATAAATGTATTTATGTTTATGTTAAAAATTATAGGTACTTTAATAAGCAAATATAAATAACTCTGGTACATTATACTGTTACATTCAAGAACAGCAGTTATCGTATAATTTTACACAAATTTATTTCACTCCAGTTCAATTCTGAAAACAGTTTTCTCAATTATATTAACAGGGATTTTTCTGATCAATATAGCGTTTAAAGGTTGTTTTATATTTTGCAGTAGCCATCCAAAGATTTCAAGAAATTTATTGCCACTGTCTCTAATTTAGCAAGGAGCAGGTATTGTATTTCATGTTACTTCACACATATCTCTCACTAATATGAGCCCAAATTAGAAATAAAATGAAACCGTTTGTCAGGTGGCATCAGGGATTTTTCTGTTTGTGAGAAAGGAAACGTATTGAAAACTTGACTGGCTATTCAATATTGGAGCGCTATGGTTCATAACTCAGATGATTCTAACGTTTCTGTTCAAATAACTACAAAATTAAAATTATTTTTCAAGTAACCAGTATTTACAGAAATTCTATATATAAATGATTTTAAATGTCAGTTACAAATGCTTAATTATTTGAAAGTTATAACAGCAGCAAACGAACTTTGGTAGTTTCATTTTCTGGATGTAATAACAAACTCAGTATCCATGGTGAAACATATATAGTGCAAGTATGTAGTAAAAATCGTTGAAGTTCATTGATCACTTGTAGTTTCAAACTCATGAATATTTTAGTGTATCAGAACACCATTTCACATCTTTAAATCTACCAAAATAAGTAATCAATCCAATAGAACTTACAAAAATAAGTGTAATATAATTTATTTTTAAAACTGAAGAAACTGCGAAAAGGTGGGAATTTGAGGAGATGGGACCTGGATAAACTGAAAGAATCAGAAGTTGTCGAGAGCTTCAGGGAGAGCATTAGGGAATGATTGACAAGACCGGGGGAAAGAAATACCGTAGAAGAAGAATGGGTAGCTTCGAGAGGCGAAATAGTGAAGGTAGCAGAGGATCAAGTAGGTAAAAAGACAGGGGCTAGTACAAATCCTTGGGTAACAGAAGAGATGTTGAATTTAATTGATGAAAGGAGAAAATATAAAAATGCAGTAAATGAAGCAAGCAAAAAGGAATATAAACATCTCAAAAATGAGATCGACAGGAAGTGCAAAATAGCTAAGCAGTGATGGCTAGAGGACAAATGTAAGGATGTAGAGGCTTATCTCACTAGGGGTAAGATAGATACCGCCTAGAGGAAAATTAAAGAGACCTTTGGACAAAAGAGAACCACTTGTATGAATATCAAGAGCTCAGATGGAAACCCAGTTCTAAGCAAAGAAGCGAAAGCAGAAAGGTGGAAGGAGTATACAGGGTGAGTCACCTAACGTTACCGCTGGATGTATTTTGTAAACCACATCAAATACTGACGAACCGATTCCACACACCGAAAGTGAGGCGAGGGGCTAGTGTAATTGTTTGATACAAACCATACAAAAATGCACGGAAGTATGTATTTTAACACAAACCTTCGTTTTTTTAAATGGAACCAAGTTAGTTTTGTTAGCACATCTGAACATATAAACAAATACGTAATCAGTGCCGTTTGTTGCATTGTAAAATGTTAATTACATCCGGAGATATTGTAACCTAAAGTTGACGCTTGAAACCTTCGACGTTCAATTGCGTGTTGTAACAAACAGGAGCCACGGTCGGCGAGCAGCATCTGCAGGGACATGTTTACGATGACGACCGTGATTACAAGTGTGGCTGTAGTGCACTGTTGTGGTTTGGTCTAGCTGTCGCAGTGTCTGCATGTAGCGCTTGCTGCTATTGTTATTTTGCATTCGTCTCCGCACGCAGACCAACTGTAGTACACCGTGTTACCAGACGTCTGTGATAGTGTAGTGTTGTAGGAACTGTGACCATGATGTATTCGAACTCTGAAAAGGCGGAGATGATACTCATCTATAGCGAGTGTCGACGAAATGCAGCTGAAGCCTGCAGGGTGTATGCAGAACGGTACCCGGACAGAGAGCATCCAACGTGCCGCACATTGCAAAACATCTACCGCCAACTGTATGCAACAGGTATGGTCGTAGCACGCAAACGGGTCCGTAACTGGCCCGTCACAGGAGAAGCGGGTGCAGTTGGTGTGTTAGCTGCTGTTGCCATGAACCCACACATGAGTACATGGGACATCGCGAGAGCCGGTGGACTGAGTCAAAGTAGTGTCATGCGCATACTGCATCGTCACCGCTTTCACCCGTTTCATGTGTCGCTACATCAGCAATTACATGGTGATGACTTTAATCATCGAGTGCAATTCTGTCAATGGGCATTAACAGAGAATGCGTTGCAGTTCTACCTGTTTACCGATGAAGCGGGTTTCACAAACCACGGGGCAGCGAATCTACGGAACATGCATTACTGATCCGTGGACAATCCTCGCTGGCTCAGACAGGGAGAGCGACATCGACCGTGGACTGTAAATGTATGGTGCGGAATCATTGGCGACCACCTCATTGGTCCTCACTTCATTGCAGGGGCCCAAACAGCTGCAACATACATCGCGTTTCTACAGAATGATCTGCTAACGTTGCTCGAAAATGTCCCACTGGAAACGCGTCGACGTATGTGGTATCAGCATGATGGTGCACCTGCACATTCCGCAATTAACACTAGGCTGACTCTTGACAGGATGTTCGACGGGCGTTTCATAGGACGTGGAGGACGCATAAATTGGTCAGCCCGTTCTCCTGATCTTACACCTCTGGACTTCTTTCTTTGGGGTACGTTAAAGGAGAATGTGCACCGTGATGTGCCTACGACCCCAGAGGATATGAAACAACGTATTGTGGTAGCCTGCGGCGACGTTAAACCAGATGAACTGTGGCGTGTACGACATTCATTACGCCAGAGATAGCAATTGTGTGCAGCAAATGATGGCCACCACATTGAACATCTATTGGCCTGACATGTCGGGACACACTCTATTCCACTCCGTAATTGAAAACGGAAACCACGTGTGTACGTGTACCTCACCCCTCATGGTAATATACATGTGCGTCAGTGAAAAAGACCAATAAAAAGGTGTTAGCATGTGAACGTAATGTGCTGTTCCAGTCGCTTCTGTACCTAAGGTCCATCACCGTTCCCTTTGGATCCCTACGTAATTCGGTGCTCTCCGATACACACGATCGAACAGAGGCGGAGTGGTACTCAAGCGTCTACTTTGGCAACTTTAGGTTACAATATCTCCGGATGTAATTAACATTTCACAATGAAACAAACGGCACTGATTACATATTTGTTTATATGTTCAGATGTGCTAACAAAACTAACGGGGTTCCATTTAAAAAAACGTAGGTTTGTGATAAAAAACATACTTCCGTGCATTTTTTCATGGTTTGTATTAACCAATTACACTAGCCCCTCTCCTCACTTTCCGTCTGTGGAATCGATTCGCCAGTATTTGATGTGGTTTACGAAATATATCCAGCGGTAATGTTAGGTGACTCGCCCTGTATAGAGGGTCTATACAAGGGCGATGTTCATGAGGACAATATTATAGAAATGGAAGAGAATGTAGATGAAGATGAAATAGAAGATATGATACTGCGTGAAGAGTTTGACAGAGCGCTGAAAGACCTAAGTCGAAACAAGGCGCCGGGAGTAGACAACATGCCATTAGAACTACTGACAGCCTTAGGACAGCGAGGCCTAACAAAACTCTACCATCTAATGAACAAGATGTATGAGGCAGGCGAAATACCCTCAGAATTCAAGAAGAATATAATCATTCCAATCCCGAAGAGAGCAGGTGTTGACAGATGTGAAAATTATCGAACTATTAGTTCAATAAGCCATGGCTGCAATATACTAACACGAATTCTTTACAGACGAATGGAAAAACTGGTAGAAGCCGACCCCGGGGAAGATTAGTTTGGATTCCGTAAAAATTTTGGAACACATGAGGCAATACTGTCCCTACTACTTATCTTAGAAAATAGATTAAGGAAAGGCAAACCTACGTTTCTAGCATTTGTAGACTTAGAGAAAGCTTTTGACAACGTCGACTGGAAAACTCTTTCAAATTCTGAAGGTGGCAGGTATAAAATACAGGGAGCGAAAGGCTATTTACAATTTGTAGAGAAATCAGATGGCAGTTATAAGAGTCGAGGGGCACGAAAGGGAGGCAGTGGTTGGGAAGGGAGCGAGACAGGGTTGTAGCCTCTCCCCGATGTTATTCAATCTGTATATTGAGCAAGCAGTAAAGGAAACAAAAGAAAAATTCGGAGTAGGTATTAAAATCCATGAAGAAGAAATAAGAACTTTGAGGTTTGCCGATGACATTGTAATTCTGTCAGAGACAGCAAAGTACCTGGAAGAGCAGCGGAACAGAATTGACAGTGTCTTGAAAGGATTATATAAGATGAACATCAATAAAAGCAAAACGAGAATATTGGTTTGTAGACTTTAAATGCGAACATTTTTAGGTTAGGCTTTACCGTGACTGTTACTGACATTAAATGAAACAACAAGTTTACTGTTACCAGTCACCCTTTTATTTATTTCTACGACAGGTTTCGAAGGTTTAAACCTCCATCTTCGGGTGGATTTACATTAGTTAGTATTACATTTGTGTGTATGTTGTGTTAGGATTTTTGGAGGAACTTGTTGCACTGCCTAGTGGAGAAACAAGATGCTAAACCATATTCTGAAATAGTGTCTTGTTTCTCCACTAGGCAGTGCCACAAGTTCCTCCAAAAATCGTAACACAACATACACACAAATGTAATACTAACTAATGTAAATCCACCCGAAGATGGAGGTTTAAACCGTCGAAACGCGTCGTGGAAAAAAATAAAACGGTGGCTGGTAATAGTAAACTTGTTGTTTCATTTGAAGGAATGTAGTCTAATTAAATCGGGTGATGCTGCGGGAATTAGATTAGGAAATGAGACGCTTAAAGTAGTAAGTGAGTTTTGCTATTTGGGGAGCAAAATAACTGATGATGATCGAAGTAGAGAGGATATAAAGTGTAGACTGGCAATGGCAAGGAAAGCGTTTCTGAAGAAGAGAAATTTGTTAACATCGAGTATAGATTTAAGTGTCAGGAAGCCGTTTCTGAAAGTATTTGTATGGAGTGTAGCCATGTATGGAAGTGAAACATGGACGATAAATAGTTCGGACAAGAAGAGAATAGAAGCTTTCGAAATGTGGTGCTACAGAAGAATGTGAAACGTCCCCTTTTGAACAATTACAAAAGACTGTGCTTAAACTGACACACAACATTTTGCTAGCGCAACGCAATCTGACTTTCAAAATTCCCTACAAAAGAATGGCCCTGACTAACATTAAACTATACCTTTCACAAATCACTTACCTCACAAAAACCTTCGCTGCTCAAGCTACTGCAATACAGCGAGCGCCACTACTGCCAGCTAAATAAAAGATTCAAACTATGGAAGGCACTAACTACTGATAGGGATAGTTAGCAAATGAAAGATATTAATAGAGAACAAACAATGTATTTACCTTGATATCATCATATATAAATATAGCAGTTCATGACAAATTTCAAAACTCCGCCACCTCTCTCCCCACATCCACCACTGCTGGCGGCTCACCTCCAACTGCACAACGCTACGCCCTGTTCACATCCAGCTGCCGCTGCCCAACACTACAATGGCAGACAACAATGCAAACTAGACACAGACTGCACACAGCACAGCCAGTGATTTTCATACAGAGGTGGCGTTACCAATAAAAAAACCTAAATAGCCTACTTACAAATGCTGAAGATTAGATGGGTAGATCACATAACTAATGAGGAGGTATTGGTTCAAATGGTTTAAATGGCTCTGAGCATTGTGGGACTTAACATCTGTGGTCATCAGTCCCCTAGAACTTAGAACTACTTAAACCTAACTAACCTAAGGACATTACACGCATCCATGCCCGAGGCAGGATTCGAACCTGCGACGGTAGCAGCCGCGCGGTTCCGGACTGCGCGCCTAGAACCGCTAGACCACCGCGGCCGGCTGAGGAGGTATTGAGTATAATTGGGGAGAAGAGGAGTTTGTGGCACAACTTGACAAGAAGAAGGGACCGGTTGGTAGGACATGTTCTGAGGCATCAGGGGATCACCGATTTAGTATTGGAGGGCAGCGTCGAGGGTAAAAATCGTAGAGGGGGACCAAGAGAGGAATACACTAAACAAATTCAGAAGGATGTAGGTTGCAGCAGGTACTGGGAGATGAAGAAGCTTGCACAGGATAGAATAGCGTGGAGAGCTGCAACAAACCAGTCTCAGGACTGAAGACCACAACATCATCAACAACAACAACAACATAATTTATTTATGGATATGTAATGTGTTTCCTGTATGACAAGAAAATCTTCCGCAGTGTTATCTGTTGCTTAGTTACAGGTTCTGTGAAACGCACATCCACTGTCTTACTGTGATTTACCATGACCTTCTGAGTGAAGACAAGGTATCATGCCAACTGTCTACACTCGAGTATCATATTTTAATTTAAGCTTCTCCAAATCTTTGTTTACAGCCCGTTAGTTACAGAGAGAAGTTTGTGAATAACTCGGTACAAGTTTGTGAATAACTCGGTACAAGTTATTTACCTGCTGCTCGTGTAGTGCTGGAAGTACGCGAGTGCCGGCGTGGAGTTTCAACGGCGATCGTCGCAGTCGAACCGGCTGCTTTGGTTGAGGTACGTTTGCAAGGCCCGACAGCTGTACACGACCGGCCTCATCATGTAAGTTTACGTTGCTAGGACGTGGCGTGTTTCTTGTTGCATGCGAGCCACATGATTGTCTTCGAGAGCTACAGCATTTCGTTTTCCGGTGGCTTCTCCCGTTGAGGACATCCATTTCTTTTATTTTTTCCTGATATATACGCAATGTGTTCGTCCATCACTTGCAATAAGTTTGAAGTGAGTGATGTCTACAGTCTAGGTCAGGACCAGTCACGGCGTTCCCATCATGCCTCACGTTGCATGCTGACAACGTTGTTGCACGAAACACGTAGGTCTAAGTATGTCATTTGCTCCGAGCTATACTTTTACAGTGACTGTCTCATACTGTCCGTGCCCTAGCCCATCCATGGCGAAGAATAGAAGGATTTAATGGCGAACACAATAATTTCCATGTCCTTTCCCAGTCTTTCAATATTTATGTGAACTTCACTCAACATGCCCAAAAATTTTCTCTTTCGTTTAAAAGGAAGACAGTCTTAAAAGGAAAAAGAAAAGATCAGGGTTTTACGTCGATAATGACGACGCCGTTAGAGAATGTCGGGTGAGCCACGGAATCGCGCGTTGCTGTATGGCCATGACGTCCTGTAAGCTTGTCGGTTGCGTTGTGTGCTTCTCAGCTGCCGTACGAATAGGGACGATAGAAGCTAGTGAGAGATTAGAAAACAACCAGGCATCACAGGATCAAACGGATTCAACACCAGTTAAAAGCATAGTAATAGCGTTCCACATTGAACACCGAAAATGGTGAAATATCGGTGATATGCAGAATTTGTACGAATAATCACACCCGTAGCAGTGGCGCCACGAGAAGAAGAAGTACGTCGGTAAAAAAGAAAATTACAAACAGTAAATTCTGTTTTAAAAAGCAGATTTATACGACAAAAACTTTGAGATTCACTCTTGTTTTAAATTATATAATTAGGCAGTTTACTGGAAATTTAATATCTGACAAAAATTGATAAATTGACAACGAGGTGTCAACGTGTAATGTCACTAACACAACATTCGCAGGGAAGATTATAAGCAACCCTGTTTTGTTCCTCCACGTAATATTAAATTTAATTTTCGTACACACTACGGTGTATGGTTTGATCTTGAGTTACATACTGCTCTTCTATCTTTGGCGGTGCGTGCCATTCAGACACCACATATTCGAAACAATTCGTCCGTTTCGGTTTTGTGGGAAAGAGTCTATAACTATTCTTAGATGTGATAGGACGTAGAGGCCTACTAAGTACTTCTGCCTAGGATTAAAGGCAATGAAAATGATCGGAGGAGTTTCTAAAAACATTATCGTTTTACTAAATAATTATCACAGTTACCAATTGTTAGTCCCATGACAGCTGCAATTTGCCGATGAATTCTCGACAGTCAGGACGCATAACAGTAAATAAACAAATAAACTACGAGAACGTGGCCCAGTAGTCTCAAGCAACACCCGTATACACAATGGCAAGGACCGTGACAAATAGATACGGCCTGTCACTTGTCAGCACTACTGAATGAAGCAAAAGAAAAGAAAAAGAATGTCGGAGGTACACAGTCAGCTAACCAAAAATTAATGGTAGTATATGGGTAATGAAATGTACTAATTAAGTCACGAGTATTTAACGATAGAGATGCCAACACATGCTATAGCAACCAGCAAGGTCAGTGTGTAGTAATTACAAAACAGCTTTACAAATTAATGTGAATGTGATCATTGAATACTGAAACTTTATTATTCTGTCTGAATTAGTAGCAAACAGCTCTCAATAGCAAACAATACAAATTATACCAGAAGAGATGACACCAAGTTCAAAAAATGGTTCAAATGAATTTAAGCACTATGCGACTTAACATCGGAGATCATCAGTCTGAAACGTCCCCTTAGAAAAATTAATGAATTACTGTGCTGATAAATCTATTACATTATTAGATTTTCATAGAGCTGAGGAGAACTGAACGTACTCAGACATTTCGCTCTTTACTTATTCTGATCATCATTAAACTGACACACAATATTTTTAGCGCAACGCAATCTGACTTTCAAAAATCCCTACAAAAGAAATAACCTATACCTTTCATGAATCACCTCACTAAAATCTTCGTTACTCAAACTGCTGCAATACAGCGAGCGCCAATACTGCCAGCTAAATAAAAGATTCAAACTACTGAAGGCACTAACTACTGATAGGCATACTTCGCAAATGAATGATTTTGATAGAGAACAAACAATGTATTTACCTTAATAGTGTTCAAAAGTCATTTTATACTAGACTTAGAACTACGTAAACCTAACTAACCTATAGACATCACAAACATCCGTGCCCGCGGCAGGATTCGAACCTGTGACCGTAGCTGCCACGTGGTTCCGGACTGAAGCGCCTAGAACCGCTCGGCCACCGCGGCCGGCCATGAGACCAAATGTGAACTCTTAATTAAGCACCAACTAGAATACATGATACAAAAAAAAAGTTATTGCTGCTCTTTCGATCAGGGCATCAACGTGTTCGTTTTGTAGTAGTCAGATTTAATGTGGCTTCTGTTGTTTAAATTTTGTAAACGAAATTGCACATTGGTATAGTGTGGGGGAAGGGTATCCAGACCCATTAGTGAAGGTAAGGCCTACGTAAAGATAGTGAGAACGCAGACGAGGGAGACCAGTTTTTTCTTGGTACAAGGAGGAGTCTGTGTCATTCTGAATGCCAGTAAAGCCACACTTGTTGGTTGAGCTTAGCATAAATTTTCGTTCTGCACAGTACGGATTTAAATATTTTCGTGTAATGCAAATTCGGCACAAGAGAACTATGAAACACTAATTCCTTTTTCCGAAGGGTATTATCAGACGTAAAAGGAAAGTGGAGGCCAGTATGTAATGGAAGTACACTGAGGTGACAATAGTCATGGGGTACCTCTTAATGTTGTGGAGGACCTCCTGTTGGCCGGCGTAGTACAGCAACTCGATGTGACATGGACGCAACAAGTCGCTGGAAGTCCTGTGCAGACATACTGAACCATGCTGTCCTCTAGAGCCGTCCATACTTGCGAAAGTGTGGTCTGTGCAGGATTTTGTGCACGAACTGATCCCTCGGTTGTTGTTGTTGTGGTCTTCAGTCCTGAGACTGGTTTGATGCAGCTCTCCATGCTACTCTATCCTGTGCAAGCTGCTTCATCTCCCAGTACGTACTGCAGCCTACATCCTTCTGAATCTGCTTAGTACATTCATCTCTTGGTCTCCCTCTACGATTTTTACCCTCCACGCTGCCCTCCAATACTAAACTGGTGATCCCCTGATGCCTCAGAACATGTCCTACCAACCGGTCCCTTCTTCTTGTCAAGTTGTGCCACAAACTCCTCCCCAATTCTATTCAATACCTCCTCATTAGTTATGTAATCTACCCATCTAATCTTCAGCATTCTTCTGTAGCACCACATTTCGAAAGCTTCTATTCTCTTCTTGTCCAAACTATTTATCGTCTATGTTTCACTTCAATACATGGCTACACTCCATACAAATACTTTCAGTAACGACTTCCTCACACTTAAATCTATACTCGATGTTAACAAATTTCTCTTCTTCAGAAACGCTTTCCTTGCCATTGCCAGTCTACGTTTTATATTATCTCTACTTCGACCATTATCTGTTATTTTGCTCCCCAAATAGCAAAACTCCTTTACTACTTTAAGCGTCTCATTTCCTAATCTAATTCCCTCAGCATCACCCGAGTTAACTCGACTACATGTTCCATAAATAATCGGTGGGTTTCATATCGGTCGATCTGGGTGGACAAAGAACTGTCCAGAATGCTCTTCCAACCAACTATTGTAGAACGGTGACGTGACGAATTGTCATCCATAAAAATTCCATTGTTTTTTGGGAAACCATGGACTAGACACTAACAAGACACTAAACCGCAGGATTAGCCGAGCGGTCTAAGGCGCTGCAGTCATGGACTGTGCGGCTGGTCCTGGCGGAGGTTCGAGTCCTCCCTCGGGCATGGGTGTGTGTGTTTGTCCTTAGGATAGTCTAGGTTAAGTAGTGTGTAAGCTTAGGGACTCACGACCTTAGCAGTTAAGTCCCATAAGATTTCACACACATTTGAACAATGATCGGTTCAGTTGGACCAGAGGACCCAGTACATTCCATGGAAACACAGTCCACACCATTATGGAGTCACCACCAGTTTGCACAGTGCCTCGTTGACAATTTGAGTCCATGACATCGTGGTGTCTGTACCACACTCGAACCCTGCCATCAGCCCTTACCAACTGAAGACGGGACAGACGTAACCAGGCCATGGTTTTCCAGTCGTCTAGGGTACAAAAGATACGGCCACGAGCCCAGGAGAGGCGCTGCAGGCTATCTCGTACTGCTGGCAAATACTCTCGCGTGTCTTTTGCTGCCATAGCATATTAACGCCCAATTTTGCAGCACTATCGTAACAGATACGTTCGTCGTACGTCCCACATTGATTTCTTCGGTTCTTTCACGTAGTGTTACTTGTCTGTTAACACTGACAACTCTACACAGACGCCGCTGCTCTCGGTCATTAATTATTAAGGCCGTCGACCACTGCATTGCCCGTGGTAAGAGGTAATGGCTCAAATTTGGTATTCTCGGTACTCTCTTAAATGTGTGGAATCGGCGTATTGAATTCCCTACCGATTTGCAAAATGGAATGTCCTTCGTGTCTAGCTCCAACTACCATTCCGCGTTCAAAGTCTGTTAATGCCCGTCATTCGGTCATAATTATGTCAGAAACCTTTTCACACGGATCACCTGAGTACAAATGACTGCTCGTCAATGCATTGCCCATTTCTACCTTTTGTACGCGGTACTACCGCCATCTGTATGTGTGCGTAGCGCTATTCCATGACTTTTGTCAACTCACATTCATTGTGTTGTCATTTCGTTACACGCTCTTTGTAATGCTTTACATTGTTGTTGTTGTTGTTGTGGTCTTCAGTCCTGAGACTGGTTTGATGCAGCTCTCCATGCTACTCTATCCTGTGCAAGCTACTTCATCTCCCAGTACCTACTGCAACCTACATCCTTCTGAATCTGCTTAGTGTATTCATCTCTTGGTGTCCCTCTACGATTTTTACCCTCCACGCTGCACTCCAATACTAAATTGGTGATCCCTTGATGCCTCAGAATATGCCCTACCAACTGACCCCTTCTTCTAGTCAAGTTGTGCCACAAACTTCTCCCCAATACTATTCAATACCTCCTCATTAGTTACGTGATCTACTCACCTTATCTTCAGCATTCTTCTGTAGCACCACATTTCGAAAGCTTCTATTCTCTTCTTGTCCAAACTGGTTATTGTCCATGTTTCACTTCCGTACATGGCTACACTCCATACAAATACTTTCAGAAACGACTTCCTGACACTTAAATCTATACTCGATGTTAACAAATTTCTCTTCTTCAGAAACGATTTCCTTGCCATTGCCAGTCTACATTTTATATCCTCTCTACTTCGACCATCATCAGTTATTTTACTCCCTAAATAGCAAAACTCCTTTACTACTTTAAGTGTCTCATTTCCTAATCTAATCCCCTCAGCATCACCCGATTTAATTTGACTACATTCCATTATCCTCGTTTTGCTTTTGTTGATGTTCATCTTATATCCTCCTTTCAAGACACTGTCCATTCCGTTCAACTGCTCTTCCAAGTCCTTTGCTGTCTCTGACAGAATTACAATGTCATCGGCAAACCTCAAAGTTTTTACTTCTTCTCCACGAATTTTAATACCTACTCCGAATTTTTCTTTTGTTTCCTTTACTGCTTGCTCAATATACAGATTGAATAACATCGGGGAGTGGCTACAACCCTGTCTCACTTCTTTCCCAACCACTGCTTCCCTTTCATGTCCCTCGACTCTTATAACTGCCATCTGGTTTCTGTACAAATTGTAAATAGCCTTTCGCTCCCTGTATTTTACCCCTGCCACCTTCAGAATTTGAAAGAGAATATTCCAGTTAACGTTGTCAAAAGCTTTCTCTAAGTCTACAAATGCTAGAAACGTAGGTTTGCCTTTTCTTAATCTTTCTTCTAAGATAAGTCGTAAGGTTAGTATTGCCTCACGTGTTCCAACCTTTCTACGGAATCCAAACTGATCCTCCCCGAGGTCCGCTTCTACCAGTTTTTCCATTCGTCTGTAAAGAATTCGCATTAGTATTTTTCAGCTGTGACTTATTAAACTGATAGTTCTGTAATTTTCACATCTGTCAACACCTGCTTTCTTTGGGATTGGAATTATTATATTCTTCTTGAAGTCTGTGGGTATTTCGCCTGTCTCATACATCTTGCTCACCAGATGGTAGAGTTTTGTCATGACTGGCTCTCCCAAGGCTATCAGTAGTTCTAATGGAATGTTGTCTACTCCCGGGGCCTTGTTTCGACTCAGGTCTTTCAGTGCTCTGTCAAACTCTTCACGCAGTATCTTATCTCCCATTTCATCTTCATCTACATCCTCTTCCATTTCCATAATATTGTCATCAAGTACACCGCTCTTGTATAAACCCTCTATATACTCCTTCCACCTTTCTGCCTTCCTTTCTTTGCTTAGAACTGGGTTGCCATCTGAGCTCTTGATAATCATACAAGTGGTTCTCTTCTTTAATTTCCCTGTAGGCAGTATCTATCTTACCCCTAGTGAGACAAGCCTCTACATATGCTTTACATACGAAAACAAAATTACTTATTCCAGAAAAATTTGTTATTCTTCTTCTGTTGGTCATGAGAGCAATTTGAAAGACAAAAGCTTTTACGTACCCATGTTACTTTTCTTTCTTCTGAATAAATTATTTGCTTACATTATTCCTCCTCATCATGCACCGCTACTTGCTTTGCGGATATTAATTGGAATCTCACTGGCAGAAGAAGCTGATATTGGAATTACGGAGATTAATAAGGAACAGCTTCAAATGCACAGTATTCATTGATTACGGACTACTAACTACTAAGGTATGTAATACACAATGGGCATTCGTGCTATCAACATGAACCAAATAGCCTTAAAAAAGTTACCGAGAAAATAGCGGTGATTTGAAATACAAAGAAGGACCAGACAACATTCCAGCAGGGCTAATGTAAATTTCGTAACAGCAGTGTGAAGGAAGAAACGGAGTTCAACTAGTCTTTAACCCGATGCACGTGTTTAACGGCTATTACCGTATATACAGGTAAAGCGAAGGTGCGGTATTTTGCAATAACAAAAATAAAACTAGAATCCGATATGCAGTTCATACATACAGAATATAAAGGCGGCAGGCTTATAATATATATATATATATATATATATATATATCTCTCACACACACACACAACACACACTCGCCACTCACACTCACCCCCCCCCCCCCCCCCCACATACACACACACACATTCTCAATTAGCGACGTAATACGTGCTGAATTAATCAGCACTCGCAAAACCGTGTTCCAGGACTGAAAACGAAAAACTAAAGAAATATAATCTCCATATCACATGTATATTTACCGAGGTATAGAACTAAAGGGAAATAACGATAACCACAAACTATCCTCAAATGCCTCACGTGTAATTCCGCGGCGTATATTCTGTTAATGCCAATCACATACGAAAAAAATAAATATTAATCAGTTTACTGAGGTAAATACGTGTCCGGAAAGCTGAGAAATTTTGAAGAAACAAGAGGCATGCGAAGGGTAATTGCACAGGCTACGTTAGTAAATTTCCGAATACTTGCCAATTCGGGACAACGCCAGGCCTCGATCACTGCCAGACGCATCCAGATCCAAGAGGCAGGCTGGAATCAATACACGTGGAATATTGGTCCAAAGATTACCTCGACAGAGAATGGCTTCTGGTCAATGAAAGATCTTAGCACAGCAACAATCGGTATTAGCATAGCCTAGTCTATTTCAGCGAGAGAGAGAATAAACTTATTGGAATGTTCACGTAGAATTGAAGAGGAAAGGAGATCGGCATTTGCGGAGGTAATACGGGTTCTTTACAAAATATTTTATACTTTCGGGAAAAAATGCAGTACCTTCAAAGATCATTTCTAATGGTACCACGGTATAACAGGTGCATACTAATGGCGTTGTAGTGTTAGTGATTCATCTGTTGTGGTCGTTGGCTATCGGATAGTGCTCAAGAGGCCTGTCTGATCACCGTCTGTTTTGACTCTACGGGCAGCAGCTGTGCCGAGTTCAGAGGTGCTTTTTTTTTTTTGTAACATACATTCCAGGATACAACCTTGCTCCACAGACTAGTTCGCACTCCTGTTGAACACCTTCAGCCATTCGGACGGGGTTACATTGTGGGCCTGCAGGAAGCTGAATGGACGTATTGACAGATTGCTGCACATGTTGGGCACAATGTGTCGGTTATGTGTCGCCGCTTTCAGCTGTCGCACACCCGTAGACAGGTCCTCGACATCCGCGTAGTACAGGCGCAGTTTAAGACTGTGCGAGCAACGTTGACCGACCGAACATTACCCAGGACGAAAGTCAGTCACAAGTCGCACCTGCTTTGTCACCAGGG
The DNA here is from genome assembly GCF_023864345.2 of Schistocerca serialis cubense. Lineage (NCBI taxonomy): Eukaryota > Metazoa > Arthropoda > Insecta > Orthoptera > Acrididae > Schistocerca > Schistocerca serialis. Next base: position 775,377,699 of record NC_064638.1, read on the forward strand.
ATTACTGGGAACCGCGTGCATGCAGCAGGACTAAGATCACGTGCAACTCTGGCCACTGGCACCATGACACCGCTATGCCTGGCTGCTCTGATGTCGTGTAAGAGTCGCCTGGAGAGGGGAATTATGCTCTGTTGTCGTCAGCAATGAGAGCAGGTTCTCAAAAATGGCTCTAACCAATATGGGACTTATCATCTGAGGCCATCAGTCCCCTAAATTTAGAACTACTTAAACCTAACTAACCTAAGAGACATCACACATATCCATGCCCGAGGCAGGATTCGAACCTGCGACCGTAGAGAGCAGGTTCTGTCTGTATGCAGTGATGGACGTACAGATTAATGGCGTAGGCCGTGTGAGATGCCTATTTCGGACTGTATTCGCCCACTAAATACGGTCGTATGCCTGACTTCATTGAGTACGTGGCCATCAGTTACAATTCTGGGTCACATCTGGCGTTTCTGCAGGTTAAAGTAAACTGAGCCCGCCACATTGCACAAACTGTGTTCCTCGTGCTACCCCCATTTCTTCGATGAGATGGTGATGTGCTTTTTCAGCAGGACAATGCACGTCAACACATGGCTGCTGCGAAATAACGTGGTGTAAAACAACTACCGTGACCAACAAGATCACCAGACGATCTCTCGTCAATTGGACACGTACTGGACTCGATGAACTGAGAAGTTGTTTGTTCTCAAGAGTCTGCAAGAACCATTGCAACAAAGAGGCGCAAGATGCTTTGCACAGTCTACCGGAGAATGGCATTCGATACTTCAATGATCATTTGAGTGTGAGAATAAACGCCTGCGTTGCCGCCAAAGGGGGCTACACATTGTATTGATGTGACTGTTTGGACAACCTTTACTGTGACATGTGTGTTACATTTGGTCTGAATGTGATATGGCATACTCTACGATGATGAACTGTCACATCACTCGTCAATAAAATGACTCCTGCTTGAGGATGCAGCATTTTTTCCGGCGGTGTATATTGACTGTATAATGTTACCAATAGCTGCATCATTACGCCTGCCATCTACTAGTAACGCATAAATTCTTTTTTTATTTGCCTTCCGGAGATAAAAATTGAATAATAATTAAATTATATTGTAATGTTGTCACTATGTATTTATAATTTTCTAAACTAATTTGATGGACTTGATTTTCTATGCTTCATTGTAATTGCTTTGAAAGTACCCGAAGAAAATCTAAGAAATGTCTCTTTGGAATGTGAGGGTTGGGTTGTTGGGTTGTTTGGGGCAGGAGACCAGACAGCGAGTTCATCGGTCTCATCGGATTAGGGAAGGACGAGGAAGGAAGTCGGCCGTGCCCTTTCAAAGGAACCATCCCGGCATTTGCCTGAAGCGATTTACGGAAATCGCGGAAAACCTAAATCAGGATGGACGGACGCGGGATTGGGAATGTGAGGGTTCAATTCGGTGACAGCAACTTGTACGAAATATTCGAGGGAAAGAGACAGAAGAGAAGTGTTTGTAGTGCTGTTTCACTTCTGAAACCACTACTACGAACAATGTAGGCTCATATGTAAGTGTAGAGAGCGACGTATAAGCTTTCTTGGAAGAAAAATGAAGATCACGGCACTGCATTGTAGGAAGTGTTGCGAGTTAGATCCAAGCCAGAACAGTCTTATTCCACTAGTGTCGAAATGTAAACGTTTGTAATTAATAGAACATCAGTTAATCCTGTCTAAAAGTAAGCAAATTATTGTCTCTGTAATTTTGTAGCTCTTCTACTCCATCAGTGCTGAACTACCAGTAACTATTTCAGTTTAAGTCCTATACAGTCGTACCAGTAACTATTTCTATTTAACTCCTACACAGTCACGAATAACTTATTAGTTACAGTAATTTGATAGTACTTTTCGCTAATGCGTATCCATAAAATCATTTATTTTATAAGTAAGCGAGCATCATTATGCAATATTAGACGCACTTTGTCCGCCCCTATAGCTGAATGGTAAGCGTGACGGATTGCCGTCCTACGAGCCTGAGTTCATTCCTGGCTGGGTCGGAGGTTTTCTCCGCTCAGGGACTGCGTTGTCTTCATCATCATTTCATCCCCATCCGGCGCGCAGGTTACCCAATGGACGTCGAATGTAATAAGACTTGCACCAAGGCGGCCCGACCTGCTCCGCAAGGGGCCTCCCGGCCAATGACACCAAACGCTCATTTCCATTTCCATACGCACTATGATGAAATAACAATTGATGAGAGCGTTGTCGGGTTTGAATATGTATTTGAATTCATAATATTTTGTATTTGGTTTTTTCTTAGTAATAAGTTTGCAGTGTTGTTTTGCAATGAAGGACAATATATTGATTTTATGACACAGTGATTAAGTGCCAGACTATGTATCCAAAGGTCTTGGACTTTAATCTGTTACTTATCACTTCTTTACGTCTGGCAAGTTTGTTAACTTAAAAAATACCTAGTTGCAACGTGGTTCGCTGTCCTGTTTAAGCTGTAGGCCCCTCTATGACTGGTTGCGTAAAACATCTCAAAGGTGGGAGGGAAGCGAGGGCATCACATTTACAATAGGACCATACCTAGTAAATCACTGCTCAACCTAGACTTCGGGTTGATGACAGTTTTATTTATAACTGCGGCACCTTCACTAAAGTACAAATACTAAAATCGAAATATGACGTAGATCATTTGGTTCTCACCGTTTATTTATTTACTGACGGTGTTCTGTAAGACCAAATCAGTTACAAAAGTACGTTAAATTCTGCAGCAATTAATAAATATCACTTTTGTTAATCTTTCCTATAATTATAGATGTTTGACGGCGGGTGGGACTGTTACATCTGCATTGCTTTACGCCACAATTCGGCCATCGCAGTATCTCACTCAGCTAATTCCCAAATTTGACTGACATATTTCAGTCCTTAAATCAGCAGGTGTATGCGATTCACGGTAGTCAATGCCAGCAGTAAATAACAACGTAAGGACTTAACCAGCTAAATCTGCCAGTAGAAGCTACATGATTATAATTTTGTTCACTGTCTGTTTCCTGAGGTAAAGAAAACTAAGACGTACTGACGATGCTTTCCCCTCTTTGACAATACATTTCGTACGGCTCTAGCTTCCTACTTTTCAGTATTGATTCGCTGAGCTGTAGTTTAGGATGAATGGGGAAACGGGAAAGTACCTATAAGGATCCGGGCCATATCCACGCACACAAATTACGAAACAAGACCAGTGAATGTATACTGCACTTGCGGACGCTTTCATGCAAAATCGAAGAGATTTTACGCCTAGCAGCCTTTCAGTGATAAATTCCCCTTTAAATAAAGAATACGGTCCTGTTACAGCTGACAGACAATGCCACAAGTTCCACATAAAATCGTACGTAGAGCCATTTACGTTAAGATAGTTGGCAGGAATCCATTTGATGATGGGGTTAAAGTTCTCTGAAAGTGTAGTACACAAATAAATTAAAGGTGTTATCTAGTCTTGTAGTTATTTGTGTATTACAGATGAGATTTAACCTTTTAAACTAACAGATTTAGCAAATTAAGACACAGGTAATAACTGCAGACTACCAAGGTTTACATAGCAACACGACGCGGGCTGCCACAGCAGTGAGACACTGACTGGACTCGTATTACCCAGCAAGATGGTTCAGATCTCCTTCTGTCCACCCAGACCCAGGTTTTCCATGATTTCACTGAATCGCTTCAGGCGATTGCTGGCACGGTTCCTTTGCAAAAGACACGATCGACTTCCCGCCCCGTTCTTCTCCAAAGCGAGTCCGAGCTTCCTCTCTAAGGACCTCGGTCATTGATAGAATGTTAAACCCTAACACTCCTTCTTTTGTCCGACGACGTTGTTTAGTGTGATTAAAACCATGAATTTTCATAAAACAACACGTGTAGTGGAACAAAAAATATTTAGCTTGCCAAGGTAAGTGGTGAACTGAACTTCCTGATCCATGTTCGCGTGTGTTAGTGCTACAATGCTTAAAGCTGAGTACGACCTCTCTGCTTCCAAAAGCATATATTTGTGAGATATCTGTATTCAGTAAGTAGTTGAGTATTGTACTTTTGCGTTTTTTGTGTTACGAGGTGGAAGACTGAGGATGGGATGTGTAGCTGGCAGTTGTCCGTAGTTCTCGAATAAGAGGAACAGGGATAAACCACTGCATCTGAAACATCACCATCAGCCATATAACCCCTCTCGGTGCGAGGCACCGTGAGGAAGTTTGGAACTGAATCCGAGGCCATCGTGTGTGTTCTGGTGGTCAATGACTTCGTGATATCACCTGTCCTCGCCTTGCTGGTCGTATGTTGGTGACAAAAATTGTTTACCCCTCCAAGAATCTAACAATAACGTATATTGCTAATGATTCTATATGGAATTGCTGTTGTCGTTGTTTGTCATCAGTCCAAAGACTGATTTGATTCAGCTCTCCACAGTAGTCTATCTCCTGCGAACCTCTTCACCTCGCCATGAGTACCCTACAATGTACATCAATGTGAATCTGCTTACTGTACTCAGGCTTTTCTCCTCCTCTATGATCTTTACCCCCATCCTTCCGTCATTGCTCCTCCCCCACCACACGTACACACACAGACACACACACACACACACACACATACGCATACGCATACACTTTCCTCCAATACCAAATTAGTGTAGCTTTGCGACGGCTCCTATTAACCGATCTCTTCTTTTACTCAAGTTGTGCCATACATTTTTTATCCCCAATTTGATTCAGTACCTCCTCATTAGTATTCGATCTACCTTTCAAATCTTCAACTTTCTCTTGTAGCACTATACTTCAAAAGCTTCTGTTTTCTTCTTGTTTGAGCTATTTATCATCTGTTTCACTTACGTACAAATCTATACTCCAGTACCTTCACAAAAGTCTTCCTGACGATGCTGTCCAGTAATGGCGTAACAGGAAAGGCCCTTTCTCGGAAATGATTAATCCTACTGAAAATTTTACCGTTACCAAAATGAAAGAGCGTTAAATTTTGTGTCGAATTACCTACTCAGAGGTTAAAATCAGTACTTGACTAAAAGTCAGCTCCAACGTCTGTAACTCATTAACGGCTGTTCCAAATGAAAAATGGCAACTTATCAAAGTTGTGCAGCATGAAATTTCACGTTACAAAAGCATCTAGTTTTTCAGTTTTAAGTACTATCAAGCGTCCATATTCTTGAGAGCAAAAATACAGGTGTGAATACAGGTCTCTAATGAGCACATATATGTTTTCTATATTCATGTGTATTTTTATTCATTTATCCATGTCTTAATTCGTAATACTTGGTTGCTAAAATGAAAATCAAGTACATACTAATGGTCAATATGTATTTACGTATGAGTAATATAAAAATTTGTAGAAGTAAACAAATAAAAGGACATTATAATAGTAAAAAACACAATTTAAATAATAGAGATTCATAGTTTATCAAACTTCAATTCCATCGACGTCGTTTGGCAGACTGCGGCATGTACCGGTCCAGCATCCGATATTTAGAATCCATTGCAGCACCTTCACCAACTTCCTCTTCGTGAAATATATCTTTGATTTCTTTCTCTTCCTCGTCGAATTCAAAATGATGAAACTTGAGTAAGATGTACTGTTACTGGGGTAACTGAAATACGAGGTGATGACTGGGCTCGCGAAGTACTGGAATGTATCCGTGATGAGGGCCTTTGTGCTAAAGATTCAGTTGTGGAAACAGCTATTTGCCAAGTTTCTGAGTCAGTGTAGCAGTCATGAGCGAAGACACTGACATGCTTGTTCTCTTAGCGGGTCGAAGAAACATCTTGTACTTCCATAAAAAGGAAAGAGGGAAAGCAGCAGAAGTGTGGTACTCCAGTGGTTCTGTTAAGTTCGATCTTGTATTTGCCCTTTTGAACCTTGCTTTCACAGGATGGAATATCACATCATCTCTCTCTCTCGTTACTTTTTTTTTTTTTTTTTTTTTTGACAAAGGAAAATTACTAAATCTTATGGAGTAACAGCCACCCCTAAAGTGCAAGCTGCTGAATTTGTTAAATCCTCAGTCTCTAAAGACGTAATAACACAGGCAGGAGAACAGCTGTCGTTAGCCCTGTATGGGGATTCCAACTGCGCGACATTGAACGAGGTCAGGTAGGAGCTTTTTGTAAAGTCTGCTTCGAGAAAATCTTTCAGACCTGAAAGGCTACCGGACCCAGGAAAGTGGCACTCGTTGGAATCCTAGCATGTAGTGCAATCTTGGCAGGCAGGGGAAGAAAACTGACCCATGACAGTGGGGCTGGAAGAAAAACTTATCGGGCTTGTTTCCCGTGAAGATGACGAAAGATGAGGCACTACACACGCTACTGAAGATGGTTTTCTGCGCATGAAAAGCAGGATGCACAGCAGTATGTGAACGTCGCAAATTGGACTGAACATTGTTTGTGGACATTGTTTTGGCTTGCGAGAACGGCCCATAAATTGAGTTCAACGAGAAGGCGGAAGAGATCGAAGATTTGTTGGAAGTCTAGGAATTTGGTGAAGGTGCCGCAATGGATCCTGAAGACTGCAGTCTCCCAAACGACCTCGATAGAACAGAAATTTGATAAAGTGTCAATATCTGATATTTAAATTGTGTTTTTTAATATCATCAAGTCCTTTATTTGTTCGTTTGTACAAATTTTATAGTACTCATACGTCAATACATATTGGCCATCAGTATGTACTTGATTTTCATTTTAGCAACCCACTCTTACCAATTAAGTCATGGATAAATGAATAAATGAATATAGAAAACAAATGTGTGTTCATTAGAGACCTGTATTCACACTGGAAATTTCATTTCATTGCATAACACTGACTTATAAAAAAGATGGAATCACTTTGGCTTTCAAGTTTAAGAACGTTTAATAGTACATAAAACTGAAAAACTATATTCTTTTGTAACATGAAATTTCATGCTCTTCAACTTTCATAACTTCGCTTTTTTCATTCTGAGTAGCCGTTCATGAGTTAGAGTAGCTGGAGCCGACTTTTTAGTGAAGTTGATAAAAATGAACGAATTTTGGCAACTGATCTCTTCCAAACAGCTGCACCAATTTTGACATTTAAGTAGATAATTCGACGTATTTTTGCCACAAATAGTTGTCCCAAGGGTTCTGAATGTCGAAAACCTGTGTTCAACATACCCTCAATTACAAGCACAAGGAAAAAATAAAATCTTCTACCTTGTTTTTTGTAAGCAAAAAATACCCCATTACTGGACTACTAAGCTTTATACTTGGTGTTAACGAATTTCATGTGATCATTCATATAACATATTCTATCCACCTTTCGCCTCCTGTTTCAAGAAAGAAGTGATTCAGAAGTTATTTTCTCTGGCGTGTGTGGAGAAAGGAAGGTAGGGGAGGAGGGGGGTACCCAGTAAAAAATCATTTATTTCCCATTAGGTTGTCTGATTTGTATATGTTCCGTAAAACTGTATTTTCTTTATTTAACTATTAATGTTATCTGACGTTTTACGATTGCAGGTCTGATGCCGTTTTAATCATGGGAGACAAAGGTTGATGTAATCTGATTTGTAGACCGGTAATAAACGGTGGAGCAACGAAAGACCAGACATTGTCTAACAAAAGCAATCCTTTAGCGAACCTCTTACTAAAATGTCTGTGCAAACCGCTGAGGTGACACGATTTCAAGTCGCCGTATGTCTCTTGGATAAGCCACTGAGCTCAACCATAACTTTCTGTGGTATCACAGGCGATTTACTGTCTACTGAAAGGAAAAGAAGCCTACTCAGAATTTAACTATGCTCCAAGAACTCCTAAGTTAGAGTTCGAATTACTGAACAAAAGAGATCATTGCAGACATACCTTATTTCCTTGTTTTGTATTTGTCATTTCGAGCTTCGTCTCAAAACGTCAAAACTGCAAGTTCGAAGAAATATAATTACTGCCACTAGAAATGGATACATCCATCTGAAGGTGAGCCTAGGGCCGATACTGCACTACACTGCGTAGATCCCATGGCGAGGAGTCTCTAGGCTGTGGAAAGCAATGGAAGTTATTTGATGGTTTTCCCCATTTTGAAACTTCCTGAATGCTTAAAATTATTCTTTTATTTCATTTCGCACACAATTTCAGTTTCGATGCCAGAGCCTTTAGTTCATCATTACGTGTAATAATAATAGTAATAGTAATAATAACAGTAATAACAATGGGTAACAGTGAATCACTTCGAAATGACTATAGGAATGAATTGTCAAAGTGTACAAAAGGAAGTAAAAAAGAAGAGTCAGAGGGGGAAAGTGTTACCATTTAGGCAAAGTTATTTAATTTCAATTCAATGAATTTACATAATTTTACGAAACATTACTGTACTACAGTGCTAGAGATGGTAAAAATTGATATTATATATTACCATTATTTAACATATATATTATTATACAACATTAGCATTACTATTTAACGTTAACATTAATATTAAGGGAATCTGTGAAGATTTTCTACATTAGAATAGTGGAGATTGCCCAAAACAAACTTCTTTAATCAAGTTCAAATGGCTCTAAGGGCTATGGGACTTAACATCTGAGGTCATCAGTCCTCTAGACTTAGAACTAATTAAACGTGACTAACCTAAGGATATCACACACATCCATGCCCGAGGCAAGATTCGAACCTGCGACCGTAGCAGTAGCGCGGTTCTGGACTGAAGCGCCTGGAACCATTTGGCCACAGTGGCAAGCTTCCATTAAGTCTTACACTCCAACGCGTTACCTTTCAACATTTAATATCATCTGGTAAATCATTGGAAACGTGTGTCCCCATATATTTTTCTATTTCTACTCTAATGTTAACTTATTTAAATCTTTGTAGAGGTGGTTTTTGCTCACATGTTATTCACTGTTTTCTGATAAAGATAAATAGTGGTAAGTGACAGACGACATTAATGACAACACATGTACAGGGTGATTCAGATGTCCCTACCCATGAGTTTTATGCAACCTGCAATGCCTTCAAAAATCACTTATGAGATTTTCATATTCTCTGACTTGCTACACGAAAACTATGAGTCCTACAGAAAAAATGAACAGGACCTTCTTATAGGAAATTTAATGTAGTTAAATTTGGTACTTGGATATGTTTTCGCTGGAGGGCACAGTTTTCGAGTTATTCAAGAATAACGCATTTGGAGGTCACTTTTGGATGTTTTTCTTGATTAATTCCAAAGTTGCGACCTCTAAAGAAAACGTATCCCAGTGCGAAATATAACTAAAGAAATTTCCTACAAAAGTTCAGTTCATTTCTTTCTGTGGGACTAATACTTTGCATGTAGCGAGGGAAAGTATAAGAAAATCTTACATGTGATATATGAAGGCGTTGCAGGTTGCATAAAACCAATCAGTAGGGGCAGCTGAATCACCCTGTATATACCGTGAAGGAGATGTCTAAACACCAATTTTTTTTGAAGGGCTCCCTTCTGAATGTTCTAGAGCTAACAGAAAACACACACTTCTGCATTTTGGAAATAGTACAACTGAATTTCTCCAAAAAATAATCGTATAGTTCATTAGTGAATGGAAACAGGCTAAATAAACAAGGTACTTTGTTTTTAAAGTACCTGTAGCATTAGTGATGCATACTGCAAAGTTAGCTGAACTAAGGCGTCTTATTTTAGGTTGTGACCTGTCTGTAGCCCCAAACCTTAACAATTTCTACTTTGTGTATTTCATTGTTTGAGCGTAGTATGTTTATAGCTTCTAAAGTTCTAAGAGAGTAACTGAACTGTATGTTCCGAGTTTTATCAAAATTTGATGATTATAGTTTTTGCCTTGACATATCTGTTGATGTTTTCAAATATTTCGTTAGCTGCCGTTTCAGTGAGGGAGCTGTTACAACTTTTTATTGCTACAGTTACATCATCCAATAAAAAGAACAACAGTTGCGTCTTCTGACAATGAAAGTGGAAGATAATTTACGTGTGCCAGATACAAATGAAGGCCCAAACCAGCACCCTGTGGCACACCATCCCTGATAACTTTAAATTTTGAGTGTCTGTAGGCATATCTAAATCTACATCAACATATATACTCCGCTAGCCACCAAGCGGTGTGTGGCGGAGGGCACAATTCGTCCGAAAATCATATCCCCCCCCCTCTGTTCCACTCACGAATCGGCGAACCGCGCTAGGGAAAAACGACTGCCCGAACGCCTCAGTACGAGCTCTTATTACCCTTATCTTTGAATGGTGATCACTGCGCGATTTGAAAGTTGGTGTTAATAATATATGCTCTACATCCTCGGTGAAGATCGGATTTCGGTATTTGGTGAGCAGCCCCTTCTGTTTAGCGCGCCGTCTATCTGCGAGTGTGTCCCACTTTAGACTTTCTATGAGATTTGTAACGCTCTCGCGATGCCTAAATGTACCAGTCACGAATCTTGTTGCTCTTATTTGGACCTTCTCGATCTCTTGGATCATACCCAACTGTTAAGGGTGCCATACAGACGAACAATACTCTAAGACTGGACGAACTAACGTATTGTAAGCTATTTCCCTTGTTGAAGTACTGCATCGCTTCAGGATTCTACCAATAAACCGCAATCTAGAGTTCGCGTTACCCGTTACTTGTGTAATCTGATCATTCCATTTGAGATCATTTCGAATAGTCACACCCAGATACTCGACGGACGTTACCGCTTCCAAAGACTGGGCATTTATTTTGTACTCGTACATTAATGGGGATTTTCGCCTCGTTATACGCAGTAGGTTACACTTACTAAAATTGAGAGATAACTGCCAGTCATTACACCACGCATTTATTGTCTAGAAATCCTCATTCATTTGTTGACAACTTTCGTGTGATACTACTTTCCTGTAGACTACAGCATCATCGGCAAACAGTCTAAGTCCGCTGTCAATACCATCAACTGGATCGTTTATGTGAATCGTAAACGGAAGTGATGCTCTCTGCCTCCTTTCATGTAGATAATATAAATATCTTTATTAACTATTTCATAATATTTTAACTGTTGCATGAAGATACTATGCTGCAGATAGTCAACTCACAAGGTATTCCCAAGTGTGATAATTACCGATTTGCTGATCCTAGTTTATCATCTGAAAGAAAATGTAGCCTGTTCAGTAGACACTCGTTATTAAAAAAACAAGCTGTTTGCTACTGAGTACGTTTGTCTGTACTGTTTATGTAGTGCATTGTACGTGATCGTCTAGATTTTTTTTAAAGCTAATGGCAATAATTAGACGTGTTGTCAATAGTTTATTAATCTCTTGATCACTCGTCGTAAATGTGTCTGATTGCACATTTTCAGAGTTTTTTTTCCTCTTCATTGTAGAACATCATAATGAAGATGAGATATTGGCGAAACGGGGTTATCTGCGGCGAGCGCGAGACGGAGTGGCGGGTCCGGGCGGCGCGGCGGTGGGCGGCAGGCGCCGCGGACGGAGCTGCTGACATCTGTGGCCGGGTGTCGGCAATTTTTCGGCGGCGCGCGGCGCTGGCGCTGGCGTCGTGTCGACATTCCGCGCGCGTGCCTCATTAAAACAGGCGACTGGCGCGAGGCGGCGCGGCGGCGCGGTGTGAAGCTACCGGCCTCATTTGCCTACAATGCGGCGGCGGCGACGGTGGCGACGGCGCCAGCGGTCGCGGAATCTGCCCACCGCTGCCGCTGTTGTCCGCCCGCCGGACAGACGGCGAAAAAACCACGATTTACAGTACACCGCGCGGCGCGGGTCGGCTCGGCTCGGCGCGCCCCTGACGTATACACGCGGCGCTGCGGCCGGGACCCCTTCCTTCCTTCACTTGTTGCCAGCGCCACTTGTCACGGCCGTCGCCGGCTCGTCGCGCCGCTGTCCGCTGCCTGCCCTCCCAGCCGGACGTATGATGGAATGACTCCCTGCTAAACGCCAGCAGTCTTTTATCTTTTGGTCCCACTCCGCAGTTCCCCAGCAAAAACCACTGGACACCTAAGAAATAAGGACGCAACGGGCGACAAAGCAACGCCCTGCAGCGTGTCTGGGGACGGGTCCTTCCCAAGTTTTCATTCATAACAAAATGGACGGTTAGATAATGAAGGGCGTTCAAGTAAGTTCATTGGGCCAAACAAACAAAAAATGCTTCAAATGGCTCTGAGCACTATGGGACTTAACATCTCAGGTCATCAGTCCCCGAGACCGTAGAACTACTTAAACCTAACTAACCTAAGTACATTATACACATCCATGCCCGAGGCAAGATTCGAACCTGCGACCGTAGCAGTTGCGCGGTTCCAAACTGAAGCGCCTAGAACCGCTCGGCCACCGCGGCCGGCTTTGGGCCAAACACCTGGAAGTTTGAAGGTGCGAAATCCGAGCTGTAGAGTGAATGAAAGAGAGCAGTCCAATGAAGTTTTGTGAGCTCCTTTCGGTTGCGCAGACTTATATGAAGCCTTGCGTTGTCATGGACGCGAAGTTCGTTTGCGGGTTTTTGGTGACGAACGCGCTGAAGTTGTTTCTTCAGTTTCCTGAGGATAGCACAGTACACTTCACAATTGATCGTTGCAACATAAGGGAGGATATAAAACTGAACAATCCCTCCAGAGGCCAGACTGTTCCGTTCGAGGGTGCGGCTTTGATCTTTTTCTTCGGAGGAGAGGTAGTGTGGCACAACTCCATGGATTGCCGTTTCGTTTCCGGTCCGAAGTGATCAACCCATGTTTCTGTGAAGACGTTAGAAGAAAATTTGTCACGATCAGCCACGTAACCCGCAATCAATTCCGCATAGATGGTCCTTCGTTAAAAGCTTAGGGACTGATGACCTCAGCAGTTAAGTCCCATAAAATTTCACACACATTTTGAACTTCAAATATCGGCCGAATCGATTGCAGTTTTAAAGGCTTTGAATTACAAATTTCAGCTCTCGTAGTTATGCTGGATTTTGTTTTATTTAATATATTTATTATGTACTGCTCTTGTCTTTAAAGATTTTGGTATGTTGCAGACAGGTTATCTGTACTGTACATTAGAAGGGTTACGCAGAGCAATTACTTTTCGAAGTTGCTGATGTAAGTGCTCGGTTGTTGCCGCATTCAAGCCGGGTCTTTACGTTTTAAAATCTGACTTGCCTGAACAACTCCTTCTATTACACTGAGAATTTCTACTCAAAAATCGGTAGCCAGTAAAAAACGGAAAAAATCTATTTTTTAGTGTAGTAGTGTCAATACAAGTAAAATTATAGCGTGTTCATTATTGTTAGCAGTAATCAAGTATACATATCCTGTAAACTGATTCTTTCCATATCATTTCGATACAAGAATCGTTCAAATGATCTATGGAACCTGTAACCAACTACGAGATTGAGGCTTTAACATCAGTCACTCGAAACTGCCGTAATTATTTTCGCCACTTGAAGGCGATTACTTTATTCTATGTCCTACTAAATCAGTGATGGTCTTTTTCTGCATTCTAAATTTCTGGTATCCTGAACTCGTATTTTAGAAAAAATTTAATAGTTCCTTTAAAAAAAATGATTAACATTTACGTTTCATTGGTCTCTAGCTAAAATTTCACTTGTTCTTAATAGTTCCTTGTGGAGGTTCTGCCAAAAGGTACTAAACTGGCCTTTGTGTTATTATTTATGGTAAATAAATTGTATGTATATTTATGCTTAAATTGTGTCCATCACCTTACCACTCCATCATCTAGCTCTCTACCGTCACGAAAGTATGCAGCAGAAATTGTATGAAGTTTGGAACGTACGAGGGCAGTTCAATAAGTAATGCAACACATTTTTTTTCTCGGCCAATTTTGGTTGAAAAAACTGGAAATTTCTTGTGGAATATTTTCAAACATTCCCGCTTCGTCTCGTATAGTTTCATTGACTTCCGACAGGTGGCAGCGCTGTACGGAGCTGTTAAAATCGCGTCTGTAACGGATGTGCGTTGCAAACAACGGGCAGTGATCGAGTACCTTTGGCGGAAAACCAGGGCATCTCAGATATTCATAGGCGCTTGCAGAATGTCTACGGTGATCTGGCAGTGGACGAAAGCACGGTGAGTCGTTGGGCAAAGCGTGTGTCATCATCGCTGCAAGGTCAAGCAAGACTGTCTGATCTCCCACGTGCGGGCCGGCCGTGCACAGCTGTGACTCCTGCAATGGCGGAGCGTGCGAACACACTCGTTCGAGATGATCGACGGATCACCATCAAACAACTCAGTGCTCAACTTGACATCTCTGTTGGTAGTGCTGTCACAATTGTTCACCAGTTGGGATATTCAAAGGTTTGTTCCCGCTGGGTCCCTCGTTGTCTAACCGAACACCATAAAGAGCAAAGGAGAACCATCTGTGCGGAATTGCTTGCTCGTCATGTGGCTGAGGGTGACAATTTCTTGTCAAAGATTGTTACAGGCGATGAAACATGGGTTCATCACTTCGAACCTGAAACAAAACGGCAATCAATGGAGTGGCGCCACACCCACTCCCCTACCAAGAAAAAGTTTAAAGCCATACCCTCAGCCGGTAAAGTCATGGTTACAGTCTTCTGGGACGCTGAAGGGGTTATTCTGTTCGATGTCCTTTCCCATGGTCAAACGATCAACTCTGAAGTGTATTGTGCTACTCTTCAGAAATTGAAGAAACGACTTCAGCGTGTTCGTAGGCACAAAAATCTGAACGAACTTCTCCTTCTTCATGACAACGCAAGACCTTACACAAGTCTTCGCACCCGAGAGGAGCTCACAAAACTTCAGTGGACTGTTCTTCCTCATGCACCCTACAGCCCCGATCTCGCACCGTCGGAGTTCCATATGTTTGGCCCAATGAAGGACGCAATCCGTGGGAGGCACTACGCGGATGATAAAGAAGTTATTGATGCAGTACGACGTTGGCTCCGACATCGACCAGTGGAATGGTACCGTGCAGGCATACAGGCCCTCATTTCAAGGTGGCGTAAGGCCGTAGCATTGAATGGAGATTACGTTGAAAAATAGTGTTGTGTAGCTAAAAGATTGGGGGATAACCTGGTGTATTTCAATGCTGAATAAAACAACCCCTGTTTCAGAAAAAAAAATGTGTTGCATTAACTTATTGAACTGCCCTCGTATATTACATGTACTGGTGTAAGTAAAGCTGTGAGGGGATTCGTGAGTCGTGCTATGGCAGCTCAGTCGGCAGACCTTTGCCCGCGGAAGGCAAAAGTTCTGGTTTCGAATCCCAGTTATGCACATAGTTTTAATCTGCCAGGAGCTCCAAATCAGTCCATACTTCCTGCAGACAGAACATTATTTCACGTAAAAGACAGTTAACTGTCTTACTAGATTATGATACGATCTAAATGTTCATTTGTCTGTGTTAACGAAAAAATGGTTGAAATGGCTCTGAACACTACGGGACTTAACTTCTCAGGTCATCAGTCCCCTAGAACTTAGAACTACTTAAACCTAACTAACCTAAGGACATCACACACATCCATGCCCAAGGCAGGATTCGAACCTGCGACCGTAGCGGTCGCGCCGCTCCTGACTGTAGCGCCTAGAACCGCTCGGCCACAGCGGCCGGCTGTGTTAACGTTAAGAGTTGATTCTAAATCTTCATATCTCGATGCTCACTGGAGTACAAGCACAAAACTTGGAACCCTTTCCACTCATCCGCGATCGGAAGAGTGTAAGAGCGTATTCTGCTATGCACACAAGCGGGGACAAATGTTGTCCGTTATGCCTGGTCGCGTGCATAAACTTAGTCACTTGGTCTTTCTCTCTCTTTCTCTCTCTCTCTCTCTCTCTCTCTCTCTCTCTCTCTCTCACACACACACACACACACACACACACACACACACACACGAAATTGTGAGGTAGGTACCAGATACTTGTAGTACGAAGTTCATTTCAGTCCTACGCAGTCACTCTTCTTACTATTTGTATACAATCAAGTACGATACGTCCCTCGTAAAAACTACTTATGCAGCAGTTGTGTTTTGCAGAGGAGTGAATATGTCTACTCCTTGACGGACCTAGTTCGAGACCATTAAGGAGCGATGAGTCATGTAACAACACGGAGTCACTAGCCGACCTGTTTTATAGGAAGCATAGGCTTCTGGAACTTGAATAATTGTGGTGTGGCTGCGGACTGTGCCACTTGCAGCTGTGACCATGACTGGCAGAGAATAAACACATGGAACTATTTACCGCGGCCTCTGGTGGAGGATAGCCCGGACACCTGAACCTTTCGGCTTATACAGGGAAAAAGTTGTTTGGTGTGTACACTCTAAGCAGTGTCACTTGGTCCAAAACTCCATAATGACTCTGGCATCTGGATCTCTTTCCGGAAAAACCTGGCCATTAAGTAGCGGTACGCTTTCTGGTTTTCTTCGTACGTTCAGAAACTGAGGTGTCAGGATTCCTATCAGTAGGCCAGTGACACTCGAGACCCTTTCTCTTTCTGGAGTCGGAGTCTCGTGATAACATTTCGTTGCATGGTTCTGTTAAATCAACTTTTTGGAAGCAAATGAACTTTTTTCTTATACTGCCTGCCTCGTGTGCCCAGTACAAAGTGTACAACTTTGCTTC
The DNA here is from genome assembly GCF_023864345.2 of Schistocerca serialis cubense. Classification (NCBI taxonomy): domain Eukaryota; kingdom Metazoa; phylum Arthropoda; class Insecta; order Orthoptera; family Acrididae; genus Schistocerca; species Schistocerca serialis. The sequence continues at coordinate 775,394,225 of NC_064638.1, forward strand.
CGCCGTTTGCCGATAGGTGGCGACAACGGTAAGTAGCAGTCGAAAGAATCAGGTCGCAGACGTCAGGCAGTTAGCTTGGACCTCGGTCAACATAACCTCATTCATTCATTAGTCGATTTGTGTCTACATGGTAAAGTTGTTATTGATTGAAAACGTCAGTTGTACGAGCCTAATTCTCGTCATTTGCGGGAGGTGTTATTGTTTCGTTTCAATACGAAGAAAACAGCTGCTGAGTCTCATCGAATGCTCTCAAGTACGTATGGTAAGGACGCCATTAGTGAAAGAACTTGTCGTGAGTGGTTTCAACACTTCAAGAACGGTGGTTTTAACGTCGTAGACCAGCATAGTGTGGAAGAGAGAATGTTTTCGAAGATGCAGGATTGGAGACATTGCTGAGTGAAGACTAGCGTCAAACTCAAGAAGAATTGGCACTATAAGTGGGAGTGACACAGCAAGCCATTTCAAAACGTCTCAAAGCTATGGGCATGATTAAGAAAGAAGGAATTTGGGTCCCGTATGAGCTGAAAACAAGAGACGTTGAAAGGCATTTGGGTGTTTGTGAACAGTTGCTTCAGAGGAAAAAACGGAAGGGATTTCTGCATCGCATTGTGACCGGGGACGAAAAATGGGTTCCTTATGATAACTCTAAACGCAAAAAATCATGGGGATATCCCGGCCATGCTTCCACGTCGACGGCCAAACCGAATATTCACGGCTCCAAGATCATGCTCTGCATTTGATGGGACCAGCTCGGCGTCGTGTACTATGAGGTATTAAAATCAAGTGAAACAATCACAGGTGCTCGTTATCGAACGCAATGAATGCGTTTGAGCAGAGCGTTAAAAGACAAACGGCCGCAATACAGCGAGAGGCACGATAAAGTGATTTTGCAGCACATGAACGCTCGACCCTATGTTGCAAAAGAGGTCAAAAGGTGCTTGGAAACGTTAAAGTGGGAAGTCCTACCCCATCCGCCGCATTCTCCAGACATTGCTCCCTCTGATTATCACCTGTTTAGATCAATGATGCATGGCCTGGCTGACCAACACTTCCGATCTCATAAAGAAGTCACAAATTGGATCGATTCGTGGATCGCCTCAAAAGATGAACAATTTTTTCGACGCGGGATTCGTACACTGTCCTAAAGATGGGAGAGAGTAGCAGCCAGCGATGGAAAATACTTTGAATGATACATGTGTAACCAATTTGTTTCATTAAAGCCTCGAATGTTGGGGCAAAAAGGGCGGAAGCAAAGTTGTACACCTTGTAGAATCCACAGAAATACTGCACTGTACAAACCATGGATATGTAAAAATTGCTCGGGAAACTCAAATAAGAAGCGACAAAAGGGCAATGTTGCTCTCTCGAAGCCATCCTTATTTAATTTAATAAACAGATATCAGAGTTAGACTGTATAAAATGTCTAATGTTCCCGTAGAATTCACATCTTTGTCGTGAGAGTAATGGAAGAAAGAACGGAGGTATACAGACACTAATTTTCCGTCACAGCATACACAAGCGAGAGTGACTTGCAGCATATATAGGCTGTTTCACAATTTCCTATTACATATTACTACGGGTTATGGAGGGGACGTAGTAGATAGATCTTTGATGAGAAACCGATGTCCAGAAACGCACAGTTCGGATGAAAAGTAAGCTTAAAGATAGGATCACTTTCAAATCTCCCACTTCACAGAACGCACGGAGTCGAGACAATCAGCTGTGACCTGTGTGGTCTGCACGGGCCCACGGCATCGGCCATCTCGAGTACTCGTCGTCAGGTTCTGATCTGCGCGGAAGAGGACGTCCCCTACAAAGTCGAGAATCCGCATATATGTGGAGCACCATAGCCAGCTCCCCTAATTGTGAACGTACAAGTTTCTCGCAACTATTGTCGTAGTAAGACGCAAATGGTATGTTATGCGACAATTACAACACAAACTATCGACGGCGCCTTCTCAGTTACGCAAGTGATACACACGGGTCATTAGAGCCATAAGAATAGTAAACTTTCTATGTTGCAGATCTGTTATATAGGAGTAATGTTGGTGTGTGTCTCTGCAACTGCAACCAGGTGTGTGTCTAAACGTTGTAGCATTACAGAGTACGCCAAAGTATTCTTAGGCTCTGAACAATTTTTTGATTCATATTTGTCCGAAAATTACGTTATCAGCCCTTGCATACGTGCAAAGTTCGAATGAACTCTCAAATTAATTATTTTCCATGCCTAAATTGTTGTTCAGTGTCACAAGACAGCCTTGTAGGCAGCGGTGAAACTAAACTCACAGACAATGCCGTTTACAAGCCTTAACTTTTCAGAGAAAAGCGCACGTGCATTTTCGTTGGTTCAGTGCTATATGACATGCTTGGAGGGTCCACAAGTACTGACTCGCTGACTAAGTACTGTTTCTTGTCCCGACAAGTCTCACATCCAATCAGCGTAATATGATGTGCATGCCGCACTGCATAATACACAAGGTCACTACAGCTTAAAGCGCGCAGGTCATCGAGAGTAAAGTGTGTTATTACCACCACCCTCAAATTAATTGTTTTTCACATCTATGATGCTTATCAAATATAAAATGTTCTTTCAACATCTAAAAATCTGCAATAATACGTCAGCGACGCAAAAAAGTACAATGTTTGAATCGAACTGGAACCTAAAATATGATTGCAAAATCTAAAGTAAGAACCACAATGCTACAGTGCTGGGAAAAAAATGCAACATCCGCAACGACAAAGTCATTCGATTCACAAGTGTTCTGAAAGATAGATCATTCTTGTAGGGATACAGAGCAACAAATCCACGACAAGTGAAACACACATGTCACAGTAAAGGGTGCCCAAACAGCTGCATCACTACACAGAGTACTATCTCTGGTGGCAACTCAGGCGTATTTTCTTGCTTGCTAACAACCGTGAAGGTACCGAATGGCATCACGCGATAGATAGTTCCAAGCATCTTGCACTTGTCGTCATTTGACAAATGGTTCTAGCAGGCTCTGGAGAATCAGGAAGACACTGTTTCATCACGTCACGTACATGTCCAGTTGGGCCAGGGCAGTTACCCTGCATCACAAAGTGCACATTCTGTCACAGCAGCTGTATACGAATGCGTAACGTCCTGCTGACCAAACACATCACCTTCCTGTTGAAGAAAGGGCAGTATCACAGGGCTAATAACCTGAAATGCTGCTGGTTACTCTACTGTGTAGAAAAACCAAATGTGACCTCGATCTGTAATTGATAGCCTCCCACACCATAAATCCTGGAGTGGAACTTCTGTGTCTGGGCGTTTGTACTCCAGAACAGGCCACTGACATCTCTGCGCCATGCACGTGCATGTCTGTCGCTTAAAAATGGTTCAAATGGCTCCGAGCACTTCGGGACGTAACATCTTAGGTCATCAGTCTCCTAGAACTTAGAACTACTTACACCTAACTAACCTAAGGACATCACACACATCCATGCCCGAGGCAGGATTAGAACCTGAGACCGTAGCAGTCCCGCGGTTCCGGACTGCAGCGCCTAGAACCACACGGCCACCGCGACCGGCGTCTGTGGCTTAAATACAGACAGAACCTACTCGCATCACTGATGACAACAGAGAACCGTTCCACTCTCCAGTCGACTCTTTCATGACACCAGAGTAGGTGTGCTTGGCGATGTCTGTGGTAGCCTGGCTGCAGGCACACCCGATGTTAGTCCTGCTGTAAAGAGATAGTCCCCGATAGTTCTCGCTGGCATAGCAGGTGCGACATGTTCGCAGAATTCTTCCCTGGATTACGCTCAGTGTCCTACCAGTACTCCCACAATGTGCACATCCGTCTGTATTATGCAACGTCCAGAATCCGATCTACAACTGTGGGCGTGTTCCACAGACCTTAACTGAAAGTAGCGACACACCACCGATATGTCCGCAGCTCGTGGTCTAGTGCCTAGCGTTGTTGTCTCTGGATCATGAGGTCCCGAGTTAGATTCGCGGCCGAGTCGGGGATTTTCTCCGCCCGGGGACAGGGTGTTTGTGTTGTCCTCATCATCTCGTCATCACTCAGAAAGAGCCGAAACTGGAAATGGAAAGATTAGGAACTTGTAGGGGTGCTGATGACCACGATGTTGAGCGCCCCACAAACAGACATCATCATCACCACCGATACATGGTGCCCAAGATGTGCATCAATCCGTCGAAACATACTACCAGCTTCCGGCAGGTTTACAATCTGAGCCCGTTTTGATAACTGAAGTTGTTCAGTGTGAGTAAATACTCGTGGATGAGGCATAGTTGTACTGTAGAAAGAATGTTGCAGACAAAGTTCACCTTTAAACTCAGCACAGAGGGTGCCTAAATACAGGCAGCTATAAGTAGCAGGCTAATCTAAAAGTTGACGTTACATGTTAGACCTAAAAGATCCAGCTTGCACAGCTAACCTGACCACTCTTATAAATGCAGAAAATGTTAGCTGAAATACTAAGCTAAGGAGTCAAGCACACAAAGAAATAGGTAGTCTGAGTTACTTGAAGACTGCAATTAACTGGGCCTACTCTTGGTATAAGTCACAACATGGCCTCAAATTAAATTTTTCCATCTTTAAACTGTTATCAAGCACCAATTTAGTGGGTAGAATGATAATGCATCATGTTGCACACTACCACAATTTAATTGATATATTGATTTACAGTTGTTGCTTTTATTACAAACGATTCAGACGTGCTAGAGCTAATGAACAAGTTTTGACAAAGGTTGTAATATTTACGAATCACAGCTATGGCGGCGAGGCTCCCTAAAAATTTGAAGACTGTAATTCCATAATGTACTATTAAATGCCACCAACACCTAGTAAAAATGTGCAATATGAAAAAGAAACACTGACACACATAACACAGCCAAAAAACAAACAAACTGAGCTTCTACCATATTAGCAAGATAGGAAGAAAAAAGATGGTCTACCGATTTTATTGCAATATGATATTTTGATGCTTGTTTTTCACAATACGCAATGACAGTTTCTCCTGTTTTTACACACACTGCAACCAGAGATGATGACAGAGATGAAACGCATCCAAACAAGATGGTGCAACAAAATGGAGTCGATATCTCGAAAGTAAACACTTTGATAAAAGTTGATTTAGGTTGCTTATCGTAATATGCAAGTATAATTTCATATCTCGAAAATTCAATCATATTTAACATATTATGTACAACACTGTTTTCAAGTACAATGAACCTTCAAATTAAATATTTTCATATATAAATCGTTTTTAGTACTTATCGAACCACATGCATGAAATTTATGCAGTTTTTTTACTAATATTTGTCTAGTGTGACACATTTTGCCTTTATACTGCCATTACCAAGGTAAATTCCAATATATGTACGTTACATGAATCTGAAGTGTGATTTGGTTCATTTGTAGTGTGTTCCAGTGTGGTTATGTGTCGAAATACAATCCTGTACAGAAATATACGTGTATTTTGGGGTGAAATTTAGTTGTGTGCCACACAGAGCACAGTGACAAGTACATCACAGCTTAACACTTTTGCATAAAGATATTTACATCATTACCATGAGTCATAACTGCTAAGATAAATTATATTCTATTGTGAAGTTAGTATTATATAGTGAAAATTAACATCTTCTGTCTAGGTGCATTATGTATTGGCACATATTATGGAATATGATTGCTTGGTAATGACAATTTTTATTGTTACAGAAAACATTTTAAATAAAATAAGTACTTGACAATGGAAAATTTTCAAATAAATTAATATTGTTGCTTTCTTGATTATCATTTAGTAATATGTTATCATATATGGTGCCACAAATGAAAGCAGTTGCAGCAAAACATTCCACAAAACTAGATTAAATTCAAGGAAAGAATACACACAGATTTGTTACTGGCACTACTTAAGTAAATCATAGGTTATTAGATGACTGTAGTTCGATTTTTGTTCCAAACGTCAAATACATCTAAACACATCAAAATTGGTTGCAAAATCACACATATGAGCACTAACTCAGATTTAAATTACAGCTTAAAATGCGCCAATGATTCTCAATGTTACTTGCACATCTAAAACTTGCTGAAAGTTTGATATTCCTACCACGTTTCACAAATACAATGAACTTCCAAACTAAATACTTCTGCATTTAAATTGTCTGAATAACTTACTAAAATAGACACATCCTATTTATTGACAACATTAAATTCATATAGAGCACTACTGCAAATGTAACTTACAGCCTAAAGTACACCCAGAATTAGCAAAGTAAGCAAGTGACAACAGCACAAAAACAGTTCACCATACAGTACATTGGAATGTACTTAGCATACATATACATGATCAGAGACAGGAAGTTTGGTAGCGTGTTAAATCTAGGTGATGATGATGTTGATGATGATGATGAAGCAAATGTGAAACTACTGTCTGTAATTTTTTGATGTTGTGTGCACAACTGTGTGCTGAAAATTAAAGGTGAAATAGTTGTGGAAAATGAGCAATGATGTCAAACAGAGAGTGTTCGTCACTTGAGAGAATGATGACTAATGGTGAATTTGGTCAGTTTACAGGGTAGGAAATGATAATCAATGTAGAATTGTAGTCAATGGAGAATGATGGGCAAGGCAGAAAGGTTGTCAATGGAGGATGATCATCAGTGGACAACAGTGGTCAGTGAATGATAGAGTGCTAATGCAAGACCTTCGCATATTACTCTCATTTGTAATAGAAAACCGACATCTCGTTTTTGGTTGATATTTTTGAAGACTTCTGCAGACTCTGCCTTAAAATGCAGGAACTATAAGTGGCCTATTATGTGACCTTACCTGCCTTGCCATGGAATGAATTACTGACAACCACTAAAGAAAAATTGCAACTTATTACTGATATTGAGTAATTACAGCTCGTTGAGCCTGGCATCAGAGGTGCTATTGCCCACAAAGACGTGCAGTTGCAATCAATATCTCCATGAGTCACTACTATGAAAATAAATACACATCTTATATACTGCAATGTTAACAGTCCTTCCATTTTTCTTTGATCATAATCATACATCATATTCCATTGACTATTATTACCCATTGACTCTCACTGCCCACTGATCATCATTCTCCATCAACAGTTATTCTACATTACCATCATTCTTCATTGATCATAATTCTACATTGTCTATCATTGCCCACCTTGTAAACTGATAATCTCTGTCCATTGACCATAATGCTTCACTGACCATCTTGCTCTGCTGACCATTTTTCTCCACTGACCATAACTCTTCATTGACCATCATTCCCCACTGACCATCATTCTCCACTATCATCCTCTTTACCTAATATTATCAAGTTCCTAAATTTCCTCTCTCTGTAATGTTTACTTTAATATAGCAACACACACACACACAGATATATATATATATATATATATATATATATATATATATATATATATATATAATTTAAATGTGGAAATATTTACTTTAAAGGTACAGTGCGATTGCAAAATGTCATTCATGGTACTATTTTCGAGATATGTTATTGTACATAAATATTATGATAAGTAACCTACATGTGTTTTTTTCTCTATTAGAGATAAATCATGTTATCAAAAAGTTTACATTCGAGATATCGACTCTGTCTTGTTGCAGCAACTTCTTTGGAGGTGTTTCATTTCTGTCAACATTCCTGGCTGTGATGTGTGTAAACATGTGTGATATTGTCATGGTATATTACAAAAAATCTACAGTTTGAATGCTAGGCTCATATCGCAATAAAATCATTAAAATATCTTCTGTCATCCTCATATAATTGCAGCCCTCCTTCACAATATGATGTACACCCAGTTTGTTTGTCTTTAGTCTATGTTGTACATGAGTGTATGTTTCCACATGACATATTTTGATTAGAAGTTGAACTCCTTCAACAGATATTTCAAAGAAATACAGGCTATAGCCTTTTATGGAGTCTTAGTACCATAGTTCTGATTTGTAAGTACTGCAATCTTGACTGAAAGTTTTTACTGCATGTAGGCTCTAGCAGACTTGAATCGTTTGTAATAAAAGCAGTAAACGTCAGTCAGTATCATCAATTACATTTTTCTAATCTATTACATGCTGCATTATGTTTGTCCCTCCCAAAATGGTGCCTGAGAACATTTAAGAGGGTGGAAATATTTAATTGGCGATGATATTGTGATGTACACCAAGAGTGGCACCAATTAATTACATTCATTCAGTAATGCAGACTAACTACTTTTTTGTGTGGTTGCCTGCTTAGCTTAGTATTTTAGCTAACATGTATTTTCTGCAGTTATAAGACTGTTCAGGTTAATTTTAAAACAAATCTTTTATTCCTAACAAGTAATGTCAGCTCTTAGTTTAGCCTGTTATTTGTAACTATTTAAGCACAGAAACATCATTGGGGTATCTATTTTACAGTTCATAAGCATATGCACCAGTTTGATGGATATGCATGTAAATGCTAGATAAAATTGTGACATTAGCACTTATTTGCTTTGCAGATGTATTTTTGCAGACTTGGAAAGAACCTTGTGACAGTTGGCAGTTATAACATATATTGAAAATAACTAATTTGAGGCTCTGTTGTGCCCTAAATAGAGTATGGCAGGCACTCAAATGAAGGCCTTCACCACCTATGAATGTAACAGTAGGTGATTTTATTTCACATTTTTTTAAGTTTTTCAGAGTGCAATTTGAAGTAAAACTCGTCTTTGACAACTAAATATGACTAACTCGTTAAATTATGTTGTATAAGCTAATGCCTGATCGTTGCATTTATTTGATAATGTAGGCGTAAGTGCCTTTCCCTGTCCCTAGAGTTGCGGCCCAGTAGTTTTGAAGAGTCATCTGATGCGGCTGCAGTAAGCCAGGATGTGGCTGTGAAGCTAAGGTTCGCTCGTGTGGAAATTATTCAGAGCAGATCTGAAAACAGAAAGAGTACAGATTCGTTGTTATGAAAAATTGAACCTCTTCGAGAAAGACGGCGATGGAGGCGCTTCCTGGAGTGGGCCAGTATTTATATTTCAAAGAGGGAGCAACCAAAGAGCCGAGTCCTACCGAAAGCCTCTTAGGTCATCCCAGCATATAGCGGTAGCAACGTTTGACTGTTGCGAGAGGTCAACCAGTTTGCCATCATACTAAGGAGTCCCAAAGACTCGACCAAGCAGATGTGTCGAAGAGTGTGAACCGTCAGGTGGTGTGCAGGATCTTGCAGATTCATCTTCCTGAAAACAGAGCAAATTCATGACATGTGTTCATACGTCAAATACTGCATGACCCGCAGTAAGGAGGTCTGGAGCTTGAGGAAGGAGAGCCATGGAGGGAAATTGTACAGATTTTTCCTTTGAAAAGTTTGTAATAGGATCCTCCAGCTGGGAAAACAGATGCTTAGAGAAGTCTGCTTCAGCAGTATTGATCTGAACACATTGTCCTTGGCCCATCTGGTGAGCATCAATTAAAGAAGTGGAGGAAGGTAGGTGTCCTAATGAAGTCCTGGGAGAAGTGGACACCAAAGTCGAAGAATCTTCCCCCTCACCCTCCCTACTCTGAAGCACATGCTCTAGCCAGTGAACGATATAGTGGACTGCAGTATCACGACTTGAATCCATATCGTCATTACCACTGAACACTGAAACTGATGTCAGTGATTCTGTATAGTCCTGAGAGGCGTCCAACACCTCGATGCTATATAGTTTTAGGAGGCTACGATAGCGTGATATTTGGCACTCCGTCGTTGCTTGGTGCACATTTCAAACTTTTCCATAAGATTGGAAATGACGGTGCTACGAAGGATGCCATTTCTGAAGTCGAAAATCTTTGGGGTCAAACCTCGTTGATGCGTGACGAGTGGTCCTCGTGAATTAATTGCTGCTGATTTTTAAAGATTTTCTTGTATTCCTTGAGAAGATTTCTCTTTCTTCTGAGGTTAGGTGGTGGAATGTGGCTTAGGGCTTGTAGCCGCAGTACTGGAGTGGACTTGATTATACCATTTACCATCCGCATTGTTTTGTTTGGACTTATATCTACCAGTTTCATGTGGCTGCTGTTTATCCAGACAGGGCTACAAACTCTGCCACTGAGAAGACAAGGTCAAGGTGCGATAATCACAAGATCGAAGCTACTGAGTTCCAAGTTGTACCATACAATTTTTGCAGAATATTGTTTCTTGACCTTATCATAGCTGTAGTCTTTCTTAGATGCTGTTTAACGACAGCATTCTCTCAATTATAACTCCAGGTAACCGAGGATACTTTTTATAGCCCTGATGGTTACACTCGAAAAATATGTTCAGCTCTCGGTTGGCTAGGGTATTCCTAAGATGAAAGCAAGTTGGTTCAGCTTTGTTGGGCTTCTGTTGAAGTCCCCGTTTACGAAAGTAAGTGCCTCATTCTACATAGCCCTTTTTTTAAAATATATCTTCTGTGATTTCGATTTGTTTGTGCTGTGTTGCTATCATCCAGTCATCAGCATAACCAAACTTTCTGGACTGAACAGCTGGCATATCTGAAACACAAGCCAAATAGTAGCGGAGCTAGGATTGAGCCTCGAGATAGACCGTTGTTACCGCAAGTCTTCTGGTCACTTGTGATGTTGCGAGCAGCTGATAAACACCCTGCCTACTAGCGCTATCATAAGCTGCAAACAGGTCAATAAATACAACAGAAATCTTTAGTTGTTTCTGGAATCGATCTTATATGTGGGTTGTCAGTGAAAGTTCTTGATCCACACAGCTACTGTTTCGTCGGGACCCAGCCTCTTCGCAGGGATCTTTCCAATTATCTCCATATGTGTTCTGTTAGGCAAAAGTCACTCATTTAATTTGTACGGCATACTCAGAAGAGCAACAGAACTATGACTTTGAATTTTATTGTTGTGTTTTCCAGGTTTTAAGATCAAAAGATCTTCGTCTGTTTCATAAGTCGCGGGATGGATCCTGTTTGCAGAAAGTTGGAGAAAAATTGGGCTAGCCATATTTTAGCGCAATTACCACAGTGTAGGCGGAATTCTGGATGTATACCATCAAAACCTGGAGCTTTACCTGATCTTGTAAATCCGTTGAAATGTCTTCGGGAGTGAATGAGAGAAAATATGGGCTATGATGTGAACTTTCTACCATCACGGTTCTCAGTTCTCGCTTCACTTGTATGGCGTAAGGTCGGGAAATATATGATTTAGAAGCTGAAATGATGTGTGCAGCAACTGCGCTCGGTTTTGTGAGGTTGTTGTTGCTTGTTATTCGATTTGCACCTCCTAAGTTGCGTAACAGTGACGAGGCTTTTCTGCTTGCTTGTCTGAAGTCTACTTTTTCAAAAGGATCCAGCCGTTTCTGGAGGCGCGTTGTGTCAAGACCATGTAGCAGTTCGTCTGCTGTTTCTCCCTTTCCAGTTGAGAGGGAGTCCTCACACAGTTTCTCACTGACTTCAGACCATCCAGAAACCTACTCCTTCCGATAACCTCTGGGAATAAACTTTCTTGCTGTGCTTAATTGGGCACAGTTATTGCTCAGGGGAGGAATCCATCCGAACATCTCATCCAGATTTTTGGATAAGTCGGACCAGTTTACTTTCTGAAAGTTCAAATGGAATTTACCAGTGCGATCTGTATGCCTGTTTCCGGTATTACTTGGATCTGCTGACTGTGTGGGAAGTTAGACATAACCCTCTGTGTGATTGCTAACAGCTAGTTCTTTAATATTCAGAGGAAACGTCCTCAGATCTCTCACAATTTATTTCTTTATTACCGGTTTCACTTTTAAGCAACGAGCATCAGCAGATAACAAAGGACAACGTTTATAAAATTTTGTCAGATGATTTCTCAACAACATGTATTCTAGAACCGTTTGGTAAAGCTGATCCTGAAAATTATTCGTACTTTCATGTTGTTCAGTCACGTGAAGCTTTTTCACAAAATAAAATCGAATATTTTACAGATTTGAGAAAGTGATGCACAAAAATATTCAAAGAAAATTTCAATAAGTCTCTATATTTTTATAATTATTGTTTTATTTTTATAGATTTATTCTAAAGATACTGTAGACAATTTTCTGTGTGTCCTATTACATTTAATTTTCAAACTTTTTCTTGATTTCCTTACAGAAGCTTTGTGTTTATTGTCCCCCTGTAACATCCAACAATATTCAGGTATGATACTTTCAGACGGCTGGAGTGGCCGAGCGGTTCTAGACGCTATAGAACTGGAACCACACGACCGCTAAGGTCGCAGGTTCGAATCCTGCCCCGGGCATGGATGTGTGTGATGTACTTAGGTTAGTTAGGTTTAAGTAGTTCTACGTTCTAGGGGACTGATGACCTCAGAAGTTAAGTCCCATAGTGCTCAGAGCCATTTGAACCATTTTCTTATGATACTTTCATTCTCTCTTCTTTGGTACGCCTTCTCTATATCCTAATTTTCTTGATGGAAGGGTTCTCCAACTTCTTCGTTATAATTCAGCAGTGTTTAAAGAAGTAATTGCTTTGTGAGTATAGGAATTGGATTTTAATACTCATGTTACCAACCAGTTCAAGAAATTTTCAGCATGGTTTTGACAATGTTCTGGCAATTTGCACGATTTTTATTCTACAGAAAGTTTTCAGTCACAGACCTGAAGGCAGTCCGACCATGTTCTTCTTTAACATTGATTGCATTCACAAATTTTTGGTCCTTCTTCAATTTGTTAATTTGAGGACCATCAAATTTAGAGCTTTTAGTTTTTCGTGAGTGATGAAGGGAAATGTCGTGGAAAGATACCTAAAGCAAGATCCATTTTGTGGAAGAGTGTGTCTTTCGTGCTTTTACTTGTTTACTTGGTTTCTGAATGAAACTGTCTGCCAGTTACTTGTTTATCGAGAACCAACAATAGCTCCATTGCTTGGTATGGCTCATAACATATGTACATTACCAGTCCTTCTCATAGAGACAAAATTAATCAAAAGTTAACTATCTGCGCAACGGAATCTCTCAGTGCGCCTGTCCCATATCTCGTAGACTCACCCAGCAACGAACTTACCTCATGCGCTGAAAGGAAGAATATTTATGTATCTGGTATGTCCAAGGTACATACGAGTAACCCATTCTATTAGAAAAAGGTAAATTATAATCTTGGAAAAAGGTAGTCTGCAGATTACAGAAGATTATCCTGTGGGTGTGTGAAATCAATAATACTATTTCAAATTAACCTATACAGAGACGAACACAAACGCAGTTTGGATTCGAATCACATGGTGATCATATTAATGGCCAAAGATTCAAGGTACACGATGTTCAGCCACGTATTACAAAGCATACAACCCGCAAGAACCCTTGCAACAATGATCATAATCATGAAACGGCATCGAAAAACACATCGAGAGCTGGTATAAGGTACTATAAAGAATGAAAGGAGGAAGCAAGGAAGATCATGTGGGACAGAACATGTGTCAAAACAAGATTCGCGAAAACCAGTTAACCTAAATAAACCGATATCCTGCTCCCAGAAAAAGGCCTCAGTTCTCAGAGATAAAGTACGTAATAGGAATAACCAAAAGCCTTTCGTGACACACGTTTAAGACTATCGTAGAAATCGTTCCCACTGCTTGAAACGCAGCTCACCAGCAGTCTGTCCTCTCTGTTTTACGGTCACTCGGAAAGTACCTCTTCACACCAAAGCTATAACTGAGACTCTGCGCTACGGGAAGTCATTGTTTTATCATTACATTCTATGCCAACCTCACAATGACGCACGTGTTCTGGAGCCCAAAGAGTTTCTTGCTTCAAGAATATCGATACAGAGGCGGTATCGTTGCTTCAGCACGCATTTCCTGTAACATAAAATGAAACTAACTTTATTCCATTATGAGAAAAACTGTAAGTGATTGGAAAGAAGAAAACTAAGAACAGTATGTGACGTTTCTAACTAATGGTAAAAGTAATTGCAGCGATTACGCTTAACAAACACAAGGAGTGTATTGAAACTTTAGATTTCTAGGTGACATATGAAGATTCCATGACCTACTATGTAAATGAGAGACGCCATGTTATCTTTTTATTAGCGCTTCTCTTTTTGATCTTGCTGTTTAGCTTTCGTCTTGAGCTCGCGGTACTGTAAGCAGTTCGATGTATAGAGGCTTGTCGCCTATTCATGTAAGTTGAATTACCGTTAAATAATAATTATGTGTTGAGTTGTAAAAATTTGTTCTTGCTGTGAAACGGAAACCTTATCCTCTCCTTGCCATTAACGTAAATGTGGCTAATGTTTTGAACCGGTAGAAACTCGTGTGGTATTTTAATTTAATTCCCAAAAGTAGCTTAAAATTAATTTTCTTTCATTTCTCGCATTCTACATTCTGAACAACCTGCATTTTAAAGTTATTTGCACAGTCTGACTTTCAATTAACACAACACGGTTATCTCTGATTGTTGAAAATTTATTTTTACGTAAAACCACACTAGCAGAAGCTTGCATTAACTCTGGATTCACCCTGAGGATGTAGTGTTTATAGAATTAAAAGAAGTTTGAATTTACTTCGAGTCAGAAAGAAAATATTTTATATCCATACCAGAGATGATTTTTTCCTAGCAATAAAATATATCTATGATCTCAGAATAATAAATCCTAACATCACGATAGTTTCACTTTACGTAAAGTATATATACTTGAAGTGCAGTTTCCATTATTAAATGTGGGAGTACAAGTTAATAATAATAAACGGTATTTATTCTTGCTTCCCCAGTAATTGTTGAGGGAGGTATTTTCTCAATTTTCCTTAATAAAATAAGGCAGGGTGTAGTTTAAGTATTAACATCAGCATTATCTGCTAGTAAGGGGAAAAGTACAAAATACAACGTCTCTATGAGAAACAACTTTCAGCAATGGCTGCTAGCCAAGTTACAGGCATGCACACTGACTCTAAGACTCGCACCCACCTGCTTGGTCGGGCGAGTCAGCGAGTTCAGCAACGCTCCAACTCGTGAAACTGACCTGCCTCCCTTTCCCTGCACAACCTCTGACCTTGCACTACTTCCAGTGACACATTCGTACAATTCGAATGCACTGATAGGCCACAGAAGAGGTTGGCTGGCCAACAAATAAATACCAAACTCGTCTCGTAAAATCAGAGTATATTGTTAAGGCCCTGTATCCTCCAATTAAGTTGGTACCCATAAGTATCATATTCGCAATCAAAATGATATGTGCGTAACAACAGAAGTCAAGAATTCTTCGTGGAAGACACTAATTTCGAGCAATCGTCTTCCCAACATACTGACTAAGAACTCAGGACGCCAGTGGGAGGTAAAACTCGCAGCTGAGCATTACTCACACCTTTTCAAGACGCCTGTACAAAATAAACTGCCACGTGGGTCTTTGAACACTCAACACAAGGAAACTGAAACGCTGTTTGGCACCATCCACCAGAGGACCCTTCCTCCACTCCTATCGGGCTTACACACTCAATCAAGGGCATCTGTGATTATCTACAATCAATGCAGACAGGTGACAGAGCCCTACTTATCGTTACAGTGGAGAGCAACGATGCAGTGAAGAGGCATAAATTTTATTCATTTGATCTAACGACGTTTAAAATCTGTGATTACTGTCACCATTAAGAACAAAACTTTTGTTCATAAACTTAAGTCCCTTCGTATGCGGTCGTATATATTTCACTTAGCAGAATCAAGTAAACTACTAATTTTGCTTCGTACTCCACTGAGATTAGCCCGTCACGAATGACATGATTTATGTTCAGCCAACCATCGTCAAGATGTCTCTCAAACCAGTGACCGCTGTCCCTTTCCTAAACTTCCTCATCCCACACAGCTCTCGCGACGCCTCATGTACCAGTTTCCATTGCAAGTATTAACCAAAAAATTTTCTGGCAAATTAAAAATGTGTGCCCGAGTGAGAGGCGAGTGCTCTACCCACTGAGCTCCACAAACACGACTCACGAGTTGTCCTCACGGCTTGAATTCGGTCAGTATCTCATCTTCTACCTTCCATATTTCACAGAAATTCTCCTGGTTCGAAGTCCGGTCCGGCACACTGTTCTAATCTGCCTGGAAATTACATATTGCCGGAAACCCCACTGTAGACTGTAAAACTAATTCTGGAAACATCCCTCAGGCTGTGGCTAAGCCACGTCTGAGCACATAGTCTGTCCTCTCTTCCAGGAGTGCTGGTCCTGCAAGTTTCGCAGAGAACTGCTATGGAATTTGGAAGGTAGTAGATGAGGTACGGGCAGAAGTACTGCTGTGAAGAGATGTGATCAGCTGAGCTTGATTAGCTCAGCCGGTAGAGCAGTTGTTTGATATAGGTATAGTCCTGAGTTCTAGTCCTCACCTAACACACAGTTTTAACCAACCGGGAAACTTTATATCACTGCACACTTCCCTTCAGAGTGAAAAATTAATTTCGGATAAGTACAACACTTTTGTTAGCCCCAACTGCGACGAACGGTTATCAGCTATAGTGAGAATTTCAGTATGTGTATTTGTTGTCCAAACAATATCTTTACTGACAGATATTTGCGTCTCCCTCACGTTGTAAGTAGGCTGTTTATGTTTTCTTATTGGCAACGTTACGTAGCGCTCTGTATGAAAATCACTGGCTGTGCTGTGTGCAGTCTGTGGCTAGTTTGCATTGTTGTCTGCCATTGTAGTGTTGGGCAGCGGCAGCTGGATGTGAACAGCGCGTAGCGTTGCGCAGTTGGAGGTGAGCCGCCAGCAGTGGTGGATGTGGGGAGAGAGATGGCGGAGTTTTGAAATTTGTAAGACTGGATGTCATGAACTGCTATATACATTATGACTTTTGAACACTATTGAGGTAAATACATTGTTTGTTCTCTATCAAAATCTTTCATTTGCTAACTATGCCGATTAGTAGTTAGTGCCTTCAGTAGTTTGAATCTTTTATTTAGCTGGCAGTAGTGGCGCTCGCTGTATTGCAGTAGTTCGAATAACGAAGATTTTTGGTGAGGTAAGTGATTTGTGAAAGGTATAGGTTAATGTTAGTCAGGGCCATTCTTTTGTAGGGATTTTTGAAAGTCAGATGGCGTTGCGCTGAAAATATTGTGTGTCAGTTTAAGCACAGTCATGTATAATTGTTCAAAGGGGACGTTTCAACGTCAGGGACAGGGATGAGTCCATTTGTCTGAGCTCAAGCGGTATCTCTCCAATCAAACTGCGTCTTCCTTTTTGGTTTCATAGGAAGTGTATCCGTATATCAAGGCTGTAGAAGGTTCAAGAAACCCACATTGGCCCTTCTCCTTGATTCAACTTCCACCCATGCCAGAGTTCCCACTGCTTTCACCGCTGTTTTTTATATTGGTAACGTCACGTAGCGCTCTGTGCTGTGCTGTGTGCAGTCTGTGGCTAGTTTGCATTGTTGTCCGCTATTGTAGTGTTGGGCAGTAGTGGCGCTCGCTGTATTGCAGTAGTTCGAATAACGAAGATTTTTGGTGAGGTAAGTGATTTGTGAAAGGTATAGGTTAATGTTAGTCAGGGCCATTCTTTTGTAGGGATTTTTGAAAGTCAGATTGTGTTGCGCTGAAAATATTGTGTGTCAGTTTAAGCACAGTCATGTATAATTGTTCTAAGGGGACGTTTCATATGTCGACCCCTAGCCGAGGATACCTCACTGGAATTTTCTGATTTTTTCTTGTAGTTTGTGTAATTAGTGTAGCTTTTGTTTATTGCTAGCGCGTAATTATAGAGAGAATTTCCTTTGTAGTTGTAGTTTTTCATTGTTGTACACAGTTGTGGCATGCATGTAGATTTGCACCAAGTATTTCGCAGCTGCGCTTGCAATTAACTAGATATTATTTTCAATGCTATGTTAATGTGTTTTGTTATTTTGCTCTTCAAATTGTGCTTTTCTGTGTTGTCGTGTGAAATATTGTGACAATAATGGCGTGTGAATAACGTAATACTAGGCTTCAAAGTAAACTGAGAAATGACAGTGAAGACGAAAGCAGTGTGTTAGCGCCGCAGAGTAATGAATTAACTAATGCTCAAAGTAGTAACTTGGTAATTGTGCATAGGGAAATGGAGCGGGCTGCAAATAATGGTGTAGGCAGTGAAACAATTAGTGAACAGGGAAGCATTATTGATCGATCGGTCGGCAACAGCTCGCCTCAGGAATCCGAAATGACAGAACATAATATTGCAAATACTGTAGACTCAGGTTTTGGGTCCTCACCGTTTTCTCAAATGAGTCAAGACACATTTTCTGCTTGTCAAAACGTGAATGTTGCCGGTGAAAATGCACTGCCAAAAAGCATAGAGAAACACATTCCAGACACTAATACATTATTATTGCAATTAATGCAACAAATGGAACAAAATCAGAGACAAACACAGCAAAAGCTTCAAAAGTTAGACACAATGGAACAAAATCTTCGGAAAGTCTGTAATGACGTAAAAACACAAATTTGTGAGCATTTTCAACCTATTTCTTCGAGGCATGAAAATGCATTACAGAACCACGAAACAGCCATAAAAGAACTGCAAACCACTCTTCATGAAAATCATGAGACCTTGTGGGCTAAAATTGACTCAGTTGCATCTACCGATTCGGTTACGCAACTTGCAAAAACTCAGGAAAACTTAAAGGACACAGTAGATTTGATTTCAACACAAATGGACACTCTGAAACTTGGTTCAGAAAAACACACTGAGGAAATGTGTTCACTATCGGAGAAAGTAGCCGAACTTTCGGATCAGTTCACTAACTTATCTACGAAGGTAGATGATAATCTGAATGACACAAAACCGGTAGTCTTTAATGACACAGAAGAGTGCGAACAAATTAGGAAATTCAAACGAAATCAGAATCAAATTAATACGCAACACCAAAGAGAAATCCGGGAAGTACAAGATCAGCTGACTCAGGTAATACAAGAATTACGTATTTCAGAGGCCACTCGCGCTCCAATACGGGAAGAGGGACATAGAAATACGGAGCAGCCACAAAATAATAACTCAGGGCACTTCGGAAATTATGAAAGAAATTGGCAAGGTACACCGAATTTTGAGATGAAACCGCCGAAAATACGTAACAATGACCGACATGCGACTCGCCGACATGATGATTTTGACTATAAGCTGTTCATTACTACACGTAAATTCAAGACATTTAAGAATTCTGGCAACGACATTCATTCACAAGCATGGCTCCATCAATTCTCTCATTGTTTTCCCCCCAACTGGTCATTAGAGCGCAGATTAGAATTTATGTGTGGCTACTTAGAGAATGAACCAGCTGTAAGAATGCGATCGGTCATTCACTATTGTCACAGTGAAGGAGAATTTTATCATGCCTTCCTCTCAGCGTATTGGTCTCAAGCTACACAAGACCGAGTAAAACATAGCATCATAATGATGAAACGTTTCGAACAATCAGAATTTTCCAGTCTTATGAAATATTTTGAAGACATGTTGCATAAGAATCAGTATCTTTCAAACCCATACAGCCCCTCAGAACTCATCCGCATTTGCTTAATCAAACTGCCTGAACATTTACGACATATTATTTTAGCAGGACGTTGCAAAGACGACATTGAAGCTTTTCAGGGACTGTTACAAGAACTGGAAATTGACATCGACAATCGCGGAACGCGAAGACAGGAGCACAACAATTACAGGTCAGATTCGTCACAATTCCGCGATGACAGAAATAATAAATGGACGCGACAAGGCTATTCTCATAACACAAATCGTGACCAAAACAGACACCACCCATATGATAACGGTTGGCAGAGTAGTAATAATTACAGGGAAAGATCACCTCTCCGTGGTAGTGACTATCACAGAGACAATCAGAGAAACAGACAATATGGGAACCAAAATAATTATTATCAAGGGAGACAGAATAACTTCAGACGCAACAGTCCAGCGCGCAGTTACGATTCAGAGAGAAATTCTCCACCACATGACCGACAAGAAAGAAACTATGGAATCTGCCGACATGACGACAGACAATATGATCATAACGACAGACCTGAATTGCATCAGAACTGGCGGGATTCAAACGGGGCAGGGCCCTCTCGACAAGGTGAATTTGTAGAAGTTAGGTCTCCAAATCCCAATAACGACGCGTGCCAACAAAGAGACAATAGGCAATGACTCATACCGCTGGCAGCCACAAAACGTACTTATGAAACTGACGACGCATCTGCCGTAGCTAGTAATTACGTAAAAATGGAAGACATTAAGGACATCTTACTCCAGGAACACGACGTAAAACATAACAACATTGCATATCCTGTGATTCACATTACTGTAAATGACGTAAAATTTACGGCAGTACTTGACTCTGGCAGTCCCATTTCAGTAATTAGTGAAATAGCTTTTAGCAAATGCAACAAATCGAACGATTGCCCCATACTTCCGTTACATAAGATTAAATTACAGGGTGCAATCATTGGAAAAAGTGTAGATGTATGCCAACAAACCAACTTAGACTCTTTTATCAAAGCCACAGCTTCTCTATGAACTTTCTTATTGTTCCATTATTGTCGACGGAAATTATATTGGGAGTAGACTTTTTGAATGAATACAAAGCAATCTTAAACTTTCACGATGTTGAAATAAGTTTAGAGAAAGAAGGTAAGTCAATAGCTTTGATATTTGAAGACTGGCTCTCAAACCATGACGAGGAAATTAATCGGCTTTACCTCCTGTTAGACAACAGTTGGGAATTTTCTACGGAACTAGACACTAACAATCACTCTGCAAGTACTGACAGGGATGATATCGACGGCATTTGAAACTAATGAGTTAATTCAGAATAAAATTCAAACAATTGAGAATTGTAATGACACTGATAGGCAGGACCTTTTTGAGATTTTACAAGCACATTCCACAGTTTTTACTCACAAAACAGGAACAATCAAGGGATTTCAATACCAATTTCGTGTTCGTGAGCATACTAAATTTTGTGTTAGACCATACGTAATTCCAGCACATTATAGGGACCGTGTTAGATCAGAAATACAGTCTATGCTTGACGAGGGCATTATTGAGCCTGCAGTAAGCTCATACAACAATCCATTACATGTTGATGAGAAGAAAAATGGATCGATCAGGCTTGTCTTAGATTCGAGACAAATCAATACTATCATTATTCCTGAAACAGACAGGCCGCAAACGTTGGAAGAACTTCTTCAAAATTTTAATGGTGTAAAAGTGTTGTCTTCCATTGATCTCAGATCCAGCTTCTATCAGATTGAACTTCATCCAGAATGTAGAAAATACACAGCTTTCCTTTGTTTCGGCGTTTGTTATCAGTTTCGGAAACTTCCTTTTGGTTTGAACATTTCTTCGGCAGCATTCATTCGCGGGCTAAATTCCATACTACCTGAGTTCTCAAAACGTCACATCACCTTATATGTGGACGATATTCTAATAGCAGAAGCTGCATGGGAACAACATAATCGCATCCTCAACAGTTTGTTACGTATTTTTGCAAAATCTGGAATTACAGTTAACTTGGAAAAGTCTGAATTCGGTAGGTCAAAGGTGAGGTTTTTGGGAAATATTATTTCTTCTGAAGGCATTCAGCCGGATCCTGAAAAGTTAGAAGCAATCAGAGCCATTCCAGTTCCATCCACTAAAAAACAAGTGCGCAGTTTTCTAGGTCTCGTAAATTTTTACCGTCGTTTTCTGAATATGCAAATTCTTGTTACACCAAAACTTTGTTCTCTCACTGGAAAAAATACTATTTGGAACTGGGACGAACAAGCACAGTTGGAATTCAATTCTTTGAAAGAATCGCTACTTAACGCGCCAATACTAGCTCATCCAGATCTGTCACAAGATTTCTGCCTTAGCACGCATTCTTCTAAAGTCGGTCTTAGTGCCCATTTATTTCAAGAAGCCATAGAAAATGACACTACCGTTCAGAAAACCATTGCTTTTGCTAGCCGAGTGCTAACAAAATCTGAAAAAAATTATTCCGTTACTCAATTAGAAGCTTTAGCTATCGTTTGGGCATTTAACAAATTCCGTTTCTTTCTTTCTGGTAAGCACGTAAAAGTATACAGTGATCATCGTGCATTACAATTTCTTATGTTTTCAAAATTAAATCATGACAGGTTAAAACGTTGGGCATTGTTTCTGCAAGAATTCCGCTTCACAATAGTCTACATTCCCGGCAAGGAGAAATTGTTGCGGACGCACTGTCACGCGCACCGGCTGGGCTTGAGAAAAGTAACACAGAAGGCAACCTCGAGAAAAATTTCAGTATTTTTTACATTCAGAAAGTCGCCTTTGAAAACTTCATCACCACATCTTTAAAGGACATTGCTCATGAACAAGATAAAGATCCGATTTGGAAAGACATCAAGAGCAAATGGTACAAAAAGACACACACACAGATTCGGCATTATTATCTGGTTAGAAACAACATACTGTTCAAACGCTGCACTGTTGATGACAAGCTATGGGTACTTTGCATTCCAGACGATTTTGTTAATAAGCTCATTTGGTACATTCATTTCAGCTACGCACATTTTGGTCCACGAAAATGTTATCATATTCTTCGAACGACTTGTTATTTTAACAATATGGAAAGGAGAATTCGAAGAGTCTTGTCTATTTGTAAACTTTGTCAAAAGGCGAAACCATCTACTGTCTCACATCGTGCTCCGTTATTTCCAATTATTCCTTCTAAATTAAAAGAATTTGCTGCTGTTGATCTCTTGGGACCGCTTATCAGAACATCTAATGGATTTTCGTACGTTTTAGTCGCTGTTGAACTTACTTCAAAATTTGTTTCTTTCACTCCGTTACGTAAAGCCACTGGACGATCTGTATCCAACGCCTTTGTTAAAAATTTCTTACGTGAAGTTGGACACGTTAGTAAAGTCATTTCAGATAACGGACCGCAATTCAGATCTGCTGTTTGGTCACGCATGCTTCGCAACCATAAAATCAAACCCGTTTTTATTTCATTGTACTCACCACATTGAAACCCGTCTGAACGGATTATGAAAAAAATCAATAAGCTTTGCAGACTTTATTGTCACAGAAAGCATCAGCATTGGGACAGATATTTACACTTATTTCAAAATGTGCTGAATGAAATGCCTCATGATTCCACTGCTTTACCACCTACTCTTGTACTAAAGAATGAAGAACCACCGAACAGAATCAGAGAGCTTGTACCTTTCCCAAATACACGTAAACTTCGACACAAAGACATAATTGATTTGGCTCTTAAAAATATAAAATCTGCAGCAGACAAAAGGAGAAAACTACACGGTAAAGCAAATGCAAAGAAATTGTATATTGGTCAGAAAGTTCTCATTAAAGCTCATTCATTGTCACATAAGAAGAAACACTTGAGTCACAAATTCTTTCTAGTTTACAATGGACCTTACAGAATCCGACGTATACCACATGATAATTGCGTTGAAGTTGAAACTCTGCGTACTTGGAAGAGTAAAGGTTTACACCACATTTCACATGTAAAACCGTTTATTGAAAGATAATCTGCTTTTTAACTTTGTCTTTGCCATATAACTTTTCACTTTACATTACTAGTATGCTGTGTTAGACTTAAGAAACTGCTAACATACAACAATGTTTGAAGTTAAATATCCAGTCTAGAACCTAGGGAACATTTTTAAACAGAAATTACGAATGCATTGTTATAGTGAACAGACGACACAGTGTTGTATTTGTACATTCTTGCTTGTTAGTTGCACGATTACGTAACGACTATCAGGCTTACATACTTAGAACATTTACCAGTACTGCTAATGAGATTTTAATGCAACATTTTGGTTACCTGAAAATACATTCTGTATTTAAAGTACTTTCTGTGAGATACCAGATGACACAATAGTTAGTTTATGGGACAGCTACACGATTTATATCACGACGTTACTAATGTGTGACAATTTACATTGTTGCTTTTGTGGAGTATCTGTTTTATATCTGCACAGTTTTTCTGTATTATTCTGGAAAGTAAAACATGTTTTAATAGTAACTTTTGTGATATAGCTACAATGAGACAGCCTTTTCCGTAGCACAACAATACGTTACAGCACAGTAATTTCTTCATCACAACAATAAGCGTAATAACTAAGATATCTATACGCAAAGCATTTCACTTTTGTTTATCATGAGGTAAGTACATTGGCTTCTGCAGAACTTAGCTTTTGGAGGACGATAACTACGACACTTCCACAGAGATTATGTTGCAACAAGACGCACAGTTTCGCGCTACAGTAGACGTATTTGAGTGATTAATTTTATACTTAAAACATTTATTTTTAAAGATTTTTGAATTACAAAGAAAGTTTTCTGTGATACACTTCATTCCATTGCTGTAATCTGTAAACCTGAGGGTATAATTACATTAATCCTCAGGGGGGAACACGCCTACTTTGTGTACCATGTGTTTGGCAAGCACAAGGAGCCCTAGCTAATATGGTATTTGCTTATACAACTTTACATATCGGTATCATATTTCTCTAACACATAATTACACAGCTATCTGATCATTTAACTGAGAGAGACAAACTTTTTTACTACGGCAGTGACAGATGTTTACGTAATTACACCGTTGGATAACTTCACACTTACAAAATTGTATTTTGTCTGTACTTTGTGAACTAATCATACTTTTTCGGAACCATTGTGATACTATGAGAGCTTTGAATGATGTATTTGGTAAGGGAGCATGATTTTAAAGTACATTTGAGGTAGATGACACTATTGAAATGAGCAGAGAATTTTTTTTAGGTTTTGAAATTATTGCAGAAAGCTACGACGTTTTTGAAATTTGACTGAGGTGTTATGATGTTATTATTACGATGACGATGTGTATTATGCTGTTGAGATATGTTTATGATCAATAAGCTGATGCTATATGAGGAATTTGATTATGCTACATATTTATTATGATGAAATATTGTAGAAGTGTCTATGAATATGTATATGTGTAATAAGGTAAGGAATAATGAGTAGTGTTTAGGGACTCTGATTTGTGGAAAAGGATGTTGGAAACCAACAATCGTACTTTAAGAGTTATGAAATGTGTGTAAATGTGTGAATGTATCGCAATGCTGACAAAAACTTTTTGAACACTGTTATATTTATAGGATTTTGTTTCTACACATTTGCAACACAAATTCTCGACCTGTGAAATATTTTTATAGGAGACTGTCACTGTAGCGGAAACTGGTGTCATAAATATTTCGGCAAGAAAGTGACCTTCACGTAATGCGTCGTGGGCACGACGCATTACGTGGACAGCTGCGCGACAGACGCCTGGAAAAAAGCCATTAGTGTATGCCTTTCAGAGGAAAAAAAAGAGGCTATTATCCTCACTATTGACATTTCTTTGTAGAAAGCATCGCAAGTACGACATGCCCAAACTTGAAAACATATGATTACACTGTGGAGCTCTTAATTTATGATATTTACTAAAATGCCTAATGAAATGATGAGAAACATTTCACGGCTATTGTGTTGCTAGTTGAGAGAAATGCCATATGGCTTGCTTTATGTATTTATTTACTCATTTTGTTTAATATCTAGTTTCTAGCTGCACCGCAGCATTGGTTAAAATAAAATTTAATAGATGTACTAATATAGTTATTTTATGCCTACAGATCAGGTAAAAAAAAATTATGATCTACTTCCAAGAAAACGAGGGAACATAAATAGGCATTTCCCTTCACAGGAACTGCATAAATAATTTTTTTTACAATTTGGTAACTTGTCTGCTAGAGTAAGTTCTCGTGATGCATCACCCTAGTGTTAAGATGTGACATAGGTATTAAACATGGCCATTTTTACTGTAATATTTTTTCTGCTTGAGCTATGTCACGTTTAGATATAAGTTATTACATTTGCTGCTGCTGTTTGCCAGGCATAATGTTACTGAATTTGACTTTTTATTACGCTGTTAAGCTAGTTTTACTACTGATTTATTTTTCTTGTTGCTGCACATTGGCTCATATTACTTGTAATGTTGCATTGCTTGGTAATTTAGATTTACTGTAGCTTGCTTTGCGTTTTTCCATTTTTTTGTCATTGCTGTTTGTGTTAATTGTTTTGTGCTGCTGCATTGCCTCGTCCCTTAGTTTAGCATCTGAGCTCAGTAGACTTAAGTTAGCTTAAAAGGGGGTAGACTATATAAGAGAATGAGTTATGACGAATTGGAAGAAATGCATTGAGAAGCTATAAGAAAATGGTTTGGCCAAAAAAGTAGTGTACAGTGGATAAAAACTATTTTTGAAAGAGGATATGAACAAAAAAGTAGGGTTTATTGACAACAGGTTTAGGTAGGATTTTCTTGGAAATAAATGATGAGGTATGATAATGGAAAATAAATAATGAGGTAAGAAATATGTGAACATATAAATACAGAAAGCATGCTTGGATAGGATTTTTTTGGTGGAAACAAATGTTGAAATAAGACGAAAGATCTATGGAATGAAGTTTTGGGTTGGACTGCAGTGTCAAATTTTACACCGAAAACAAACCCTGTCCTTTCCTCCTGTGTTATTCTGCTATGTGTTTGTATACTCTTGTGTATTTATGTTCTTCCTGCCTTTATATGTTTATCTGATAAGACTTATGTTGTAGAATTTTTCTAATACTCAGCTACATGAACTATGATGCGGAATACTGTTATCCTCAAATATAATTTGCATTAATAATATGTTATTTACTTTGTAAAGATGTTAGTCACTATTTATTCTTTTTTGTTTTAATGCTCATGTGTGAAGTTGATGTTTCAAAAGTTATTCTGATCTTTTATGTATTTACTTATGTCATAATTCCTGTAACACTGATGTATATGTTTATTTCTATTCTTTTGTAAAGCCCCTATTACTGCAAATGTTATCTGTATTATTATGTTTTTAATGATGTATTTTGTACCGTTGTTATTGTATTCTTATGTTATAAAATTGTAATTGATACCAGTTCATCATATTATTAACTTTTAAGTTACATTTCACTGCACACGTTTCTGTTGGTCATAGTATATGGACAATATGTGAGAAGTAGGGACTGTTAGTGTTTTCACGTGTGTTAATAATTCAGCAAGGGACTGGATAACAGCATTGCTGGTTCTAAGGACAATTCCAAAAACTTTGTGAGTGCACAAGTGGTGGTTATGGACTTGCTATATTATCCGCAAGACTCTTCAATGGTGATTGTGCACCAGCACAGTCACAACAGATGGCTGCTGGCCATCTCTACAAGGACTACAGTGGGTCTGCATCTTTGATGACCCACTAATACCATTATTTCTACAAGGACTACAGTGGGTCTACACCTTTGCTGACTCACCAGTACCATTATTTCTACAAGGACTGCAGTGGGTCTGCACCTCTGGTAGCCCACCAATACCATAATCTCTACCAGGACTACAGTGCGTCTGCTCTGTGATGACCTACCTACCAATAGTCTTCAAAACTTCGAATGACTCTGCTGTGGGTTTGCTCTGTTGTGACCCATTACCTGTCTGCATGTCAAGAGTCAGCACTGTCTTTCCGTTGGAAGGACAACACTACTTCTTCAAGACTGCATGGAAATCCACTACTTCCATGTGCATTTTCTTTTACTGCTGAGACTTTGAGAAAAACACTGCAATTTTACTGTGATGAACGATCAGGACTGTCTTTATGGACTATAAAAAAATTTTAGCTTTTGACCAACATTGTATCAATAAGTGTGTGCATTTGATATCTTTGTTATTGTAATTATGAATAATTTTATCAAATCATTATTGGCCACTGCCCAAAACAATTTGTAAAATTTTTTGTGGGGAGCATGGGGGCTATGTAAGTAGGCTGTTTATGTTTTCTTATTGGCAACGTTACGTAGCGCTCTGTATGAAAATCACTGGCTGTGCTGTGTGCAGTCTGTGGCTAGTTTGCATTGTTGTCTGCCATTGTAGTGTTGGGCAGCGGCAGCTGGATGTGAACAGCGCGTAGCGTTGCGCAGTTGGAGGTGAGCCGCCAGCAGTGGTGGATGTGGGGAGAGAGATGGCGGAGTTTTGAAATTTGTAAGACTGGATGTCATGAACTGCTATATACATTATGACTTTTGAACACTATTGAGGTAAATACATTGTTTGTTCTCTATCAAAATCTTTCATTTGCTAACTATGCCTATTAGTAGTTAGTGCCTTCAGTAGTTTGAATCTTTTATTTGGCTGGCAGTAGTGGCGCTCGCTGTATTGCAGTAGTTCGAATAACGAAGATTTTTGGTGAGGTAAGTGATTTGTGAAAGGTATAGGTTGATGTTAGTCAGGGCCATTCTTTTGTAGGGATTTTTGAAAGTCAGATGGCGTTGCGCTGAAAATATTGTGTGTCAGTTTAAGCACAGTCATGTATAATTGTTCAAAGGGGACGTTTCAACGTCAGGGACAGGGATGAGTCCATTTGTCTGAGCTCAAGCGGTATCTCTCCAATCAAACTCCGTCTTCCTTTTTGGTTTCATAGGAAGTGTATCCGTATATCAAGGCTGTAGAAGGTTCAAGAAACCCACATTGGCCCTTCTCCTTGATTCATCTTCCACCCATGCCAGAGTTCCCACTGCTTTCACCGCTGTTGCTCCTCTCGCTTTTTGGAACAATAGTAAACACTTGATGAAGGTTTCTCGGGTCTCCAGCCGGGTGGTAGCGCTGATATCTCGCGACGTTTCTGGCGAAGATGGGTAGTATGACACTTCCCGAAACGTCGCGAGGTATCAACGCTACCACCCGGCTGGAGACCCGAGAAACCTTCATCAATAGTTTACGCCGGGAAAGCCTACAGTCACATAATAGTAAACACGGCTACGTCGGTCTCTCTCGAATACTGCTATCCCACTGCCTTCCAGAATGCAAAGAAATCAAACAATAAGTTCGATTCATACGCGGATTGCGTCAATTGTTTTAACATTTTGCACTGCTTCTCCGCAAATGTAGTACATAACAATCTATTCATTACTTTAACTTACGTTATTACTTAATATTTGCATTCAACAATGAATGTGGGTAGTGCAATGAAATATCACTGCCATGTGCCAATATATTTATTTTCAATCATCATGCAAACTGGTGTAATCGCTGCCGTGGTAGCAATAAGTTAGGGGGTTAAAAGCACTGCTCGGTACCAAAGTCAAGCACGAGATGTCTTCGGTGTTCGTCTGTAGTGTCGAGCGCTGTTTTTAACCCCGTAATGGGTGCAATGGTTGTCTGACGATGGTCATGCCTGACGAGCGAAACCGGTTAACGTAAATCGAGCTGTGTACAACCTTTGACTGTTTTTTCCAGGGTTACGCTCTACTAAAACTATGGTTTGGTAGTTTTAGATCACTACGTAAATGTTTGAACGACATGGTAAATGACAGGATTACCTGTAGTATAAGTAGTATTGGTAGGGAAAGAAACATAAATGAATGTGTAACGGAGAAACTGGGAGCCGACGACTTCTCTCTCTCTCTCTCTCTCTCTCTCTCTCTCTCTCTCTCTCTCTGTTCACATAATTAGAAGAACCGCACACCATTCCGCGCTCGTCCGTTGTACGAGAGTTGGAACTTTAATAGCGGCAGCTATTTATTTACACCTCGTACAAAATAGACACGTGTTTCAAAATTTTACTGACTTTCAAAGTAATCACCAGCATTGTCTATAACCCATTGGCAACGACCCCATGGCTTAAGCCCTCGTGCGTTCAACTCAATTTCTAAACTGAAGGAAACACTTCACGGCATTCGTTTCAGAACTGCTAAAAATTCGTCGGGCAATAGACCGCATCGCTCGAACTGTCAACACAACTGGAGCTGCTAAGAGTATCCTACGACTTCCCACATCGCTGGCAATGGGTTATACACAATGCTGGTGACTACTTTGAAGGTCAGTAAAACTTTGAAACACGTATCTATTTTGTACGAGCTGTAAATAAATACACTCCTGGAAATTGAAATAAGAACACCGTGAATTCATTGTCCCAGGAAGGGGAAACTTTATTGACACATTCCTGGGGTCAGATACATCACATGATCACACTGACAGAACCACAGGCACATAGACACAGGCAACAGAGCATGCACAATGTCGGCACTAGTACAGTGTATTCCACCTTTCCCAGCAATGCAGGCTGCTATTCTCCCATGGAGACGATCGTAGAGATGCTGGATGTAGTCCTGTGGAACGGCTTGCCCTGCCATTTTCACCTGGCGCCTCAGTTGGACCAGCGTTCGTGCTGGACGTGCAGACCGCGTGAGACGACGCTTCATCCAGTCCCAAACATGCTCAATGGGGGACAGATCCGGAGATCTTGCTGGCCAGGGTAGTTGACTTACACCTTCTAGAGCACGTTGGGTGGCACGGGATACATGCGGACGTGCATTGTCCTGTTGGAACAGCAAGTTCCCTTGCCGGTCTAGGAATGGTAGAAAGATGGGTTCGATGACGGTTTGGATGTACCGTGCACTATTCAGTGTCCCCTCGACGATCACCAGTGGTGTACGGCCAGTGTAGGAGATCGCTCCCCACACCATGATGCCGGGTGTTGGCCCTGTGTGCCTCGGTCGTATGCAGTCCTGATTGTGGCGCTCACCTGCACGGCGCCAAACACGCATACGACCATCATTGGCACCAAGGCAGAAGCAACTCTCATCGCTGAAGACGACACGTCTCCATTCGTCCCTCCATTCACGCCTGTCGCGACACCACTGGAGGCGGGCTGCACGATGTTGGGGCGTGAGCGGAAGACGGCCTAACGGTGTGCGGGACCGTAGCCCAGTTTCATGGAGACGGTTGCGAATGGTCCTCGCCGATACCCCAGGAGCAACAGTGTCCCTAATTTGCTGGGAAGTGGCGGTGCGGTCCCCTACGGCACTGCGTAGGATACTACGGTCTTGGCGTGCATCCGTGCGTCGCTGCGGTCCGGTCCCAGGTCGACGGGCACGTGCACCTTCCGCCGACCACTGGCGACAACATCGATGTACTGTGGAGACCTCACGCCCCACGTGTTGAGCAATTCGGCGGTACGTCCACCCGGCCTCCCGCATGCCCACTATACGCCCTCGCTCAAAGTCCGTCAACTGCACATACGGTTCACGTCCACGCTGTCGCGGCATGCTACCAGTGTTAAAAACTGCGATGGAGCTCCGTATGCCACGGCAAACTGGCCGACACTGACGGCGGCGGTGCACAAATGCTGCGCAGCTAGCGCCATTCGACGGCCAACACCGCGGTTCCTGGTGTGTCCGCTGTGCCGTGCGTGTGATCATTGCTTGTACAGCCCTCTCGCAGTGTCCGGAGCAAGTATGGTGGTTCTGACACACCGGTGTCAATGAGTTCTTTTCTCCATTTCCAGGAGTGTAGTTGCCACTATTAAAGTTCCAACCGTCGAACATTTATATCCTTACATAATATAAATTCCGTTTTACGAGCAATAAAAATTAGTTTATTGCTTGACTTATGAACTTTTACGTGATTAAAGCAATTACTTTTGATGCAAGTACAGTTTAAATCCAGAAACATAAAAACATATATAATTTATTGTTGTTATTTTGTAGTCAATAGAAAGTTCTTCATCGCGATCCAATGCAAGAGTTTTCTGCTAGTGCGAAAGTTGTTTATGAACAACGACAACACGTTTTATGTAAGTCTGACGGAGTATTGAAGAGATTTTTTTATACATTTTTGTATTGCGTTTTTTTCTTATTTTGCCAATTTTTTAAGAAAATTGCGTTTTCCAGCGCTATATGATAAACCTGTATTGATTTCTTCATTTTTACTACAACATCCCTCTGTTTAACATTATTTATGAACTATTTTCGAATAAAACCTGAATTAAACATTGACAGTTTCAGTTTTGCTATAAATACTGTTTATTATTTAGTAACAGACAGGAGGGGAACTATGTAGAACGTGAATATTCTGTAAGTTACGTGGTCCTTTATATGTCCTCACTCAGTTTCTAGACAGTATACCACTTACTTGTTTTAGGGGCTCTAGTAAGACACTGATCACACACGTAAAGAAAGAGATCGTTGTAAGGTAACGCCTGATACGTATGCGACACACCTAACACACAGGTAATACGTGTACCATCTTAACCGACCAAAGCTACTAGGTGAACTACCTAGTCTACGCTTGCTTATGACAAGCGGCGGTAGGCTATGGTAGTTTTGCGACTCTACTTTTATCACATTCATCGTTTAGGTTCTGTCAGAGATATGAAGGGACTGTCTGCGGTTCCGCTTAAGCAACCTCGCTGGGTTCTCTTTGGAAAGTGAGGCTGGCGAAACTGCGGATCTGCGTCGGGGATGCCCGGGCCGCAAACCGTCGCCTGCGAGTCACGCCTGTTTGTGTGTTCGGCGCCTCTCGGTCGCCATTACGTATTCCGACCCGCTGGGAGAAGCTCAAGTCGGCGGGCTCTCCGCCTGCGACGCTAAGTCCCGAGTTACTCGACTCGGATTTGGGATTCAGCGGCCAGCCTGTTACCATACACAGCACCTATAAGTGAGAACATCGTCATCTGCATATCGAGCGATCTCCAACGCAAATGAGCTTCACGCTCCTTACGCCCGTATCAGTCTCCATCTCGCCCATTAGGGGCGAGCATCTCTGTTATTTTTAACAAAGTTACGCCTAAGCACGCTCGTCCGCTCCTGATTAGAATAACTCCACATTTTTCAAACGTTCGTAACGGCTTAGTATCCATTAGAAACTGCATCGGCTTACGTTTGAGCTGCATTGCTCTTGGCTCCTCTTACGCTGCTTATCGCGATGGCGTCTCGGGTGAACGAATGAACATCTTATTCCCACTGAAAACTTTCGACTAAGGAGAATTTCTTTTTTGTTTACGGATTCATATTTTCCATCATTACGGCTCTTGAAAAGTAGACAAATGTTGCCTGCAGTCGATTCATGTTACTTAAGAGATACCATGCACGTATCCTTCGTTGAATAGATGTGCGATTATTATTATACGCCTCAAGTGAGTCGTCGTAGTCACAGCAACGTGATCACAAGCTGAATCACGCAATAAGTGACATTACACGTCCACTCCGGCTCCTGTCTACTGATTCACCGTTACGTTATTGCACAGATTACAGGTAAAGCTTCGTCTCCAACAGACAGCTGCAAATTATTGCGATTTGTCAATCATATATGCAGTACTATCCTGTAATTCTGAACTTCCTGATCGGTTTTTAAATTGGTAACAACTCAGCAAACGAAGTTTCGTTTCGGGACGCTATTTCCGCGTTATGGCAATTTAATGAAAGAATTATATGTGCAAGCACAATAATAATTACAGCAATTATCAAGCGAAACATATTGTTGTTGGAAAGAGAATCATCTGGAAGTCATACTATTATGCTGACAGTTATTTTGTTGCTCTTCTCAATATCTGTATAATTTTATCCACCCATGAAAAATAGACCCTCGTGTTTTTCTCTCATCTGGCATTTCTAACCGTAGAGACGCAGCGATTTGTTAATTCACTTTATTACGATGAAAATACGAGGGCAAGGTCGTAATCTGTCGCCGAGGGCATTTGATATCTGGTAGATTTAGTTTCTGTTAAGTTGATACTTCTTGCGGAATACAGTAAGTTCAGTATGAATGTGATCTGAGGAGAACGTTTATTTAAACGGCCGTTTAACTAGAAGCACTGTGTCAGATTCGTTCAACCGATTAAATAGGAATACTGATTCGTAAAAGTCTTTGTTTCATGCACTTTATCAGCAGCGGAAATCAATCAAAAATTTACTAACACTCGTAAGAAAAAAATGTCCTATATCTTCAAGAAATGAGTAGTGTGGATTAAAACATGACGTACCTCTTTCAGAAGACGTCCAAAATCTTCAGCCACAAATTAAATCATCAAGTAAATTCACAGAATAGTCCACTGACTGTACAGGAAATACTAACGCCATTGATATGCCAAAAGAAAGAGATAGCAGCTACTTTTGTTGATTGTAAAGCAAAAGCAAATGGAGTTCCTAATTTCCCTGCCATATTATACCCATTTAAAAAATGCAGCTGTTGTCGTGAACGAGACGTGGTTGTTATTCTGTTCAAATGGTTCCAATGGCTCTGAGCACTATGGGACTTACCATCTATGGTCATCAGTCCCCTAGAACTTAGAACTACTTAAACCTAACTAACCTAAGGACATCACACAACACCCAGTCATCACGAGGCAGAGAAAATCCCTGACCCCGCCGGGAATCGAACCCGGGAACCCGGGCGTGGGAAGCGAGAACGCTACCGCACAGTGTTATTCTGTATATAAGAAATGACACAATATAACAAGCAATTCTTGGAAATCAAGGGACGGCAACAGAATTTGTGAATATTTATTTTGCCAAAAAGTTTATGACCAATGTTTTCTGGGGCGGTTTAGCGTTTCTTCTAACAGATATCACTACAAAAGGTAAAATGATAAGGGGTGAATAGTAAACAAGTCTCTAGAAACAGTTATAGGAAAAACTACGTGATAACTGACCTGGACCGCACGCAGACAGGGCATCTGCCCACCGTCAGCCTTCGCTGATAGGACAACTGAGGAACTTAAACCGCGATTTCTTCCACATACACCCTAATCAGCAGATTTCGTACCCTCCGACGTCAACCTGTTTCCACATTTACAGAGCTTCGCGGCCGTAGGTCGATATTTCGCAGGTAATACAGAAACTCACTTTATGCTTGAAATCTATTTCCTGTAAAAATGCTAGACAACTACACTGAAATATGAGGGTACTATGTCGAAATAAAAACAGCATGTCTGATTTTGTCGTGTGCGTTGTCGTGTAGAAAATACTCCTCTTAGTCATCTTCACACGGCGCTTCATATTGATAACCTCCTGTAACCTCGTTAAGTGATTTAGGTAGCATGCCGCTGTGATGGTTGGCCCCTTACGAACGTACTCAGTTAGCACCACACCACGGCATTCCCAAAAAGACATGCAATATCAACTAGCCCAGTCGTGATTGGGTCTTCGCCTTTTAGAATACTGGTGAATACACATGTTTCCGCTGCTTGCTTTGTTCGTTTGTCTGGGTCACCGTGATTAGCTTAACACTAGTCTATGGTAATTAGGTCAGTAAAGGAATGATCAGAATGGCCCTGGCACAGCTGCAACGATTGCTTTGCTGCCTCCGTTCAATTCAATGGACTGTGCCATGTTGCTCTGACTGTTCTAACGTGCTACGGTGCTCTGGCACGGGGATTTCAATGTGATCCGAGATTACAGAAAAAGGATTTCCGCTTCATGGCGTGTTGGTACATCAACCAGTATGTAGAACGTATTTATGATGCGGGTTTCGCCTCTAATACAAGGCACCTGCAGATTGACCAGTACAGCATCGGTAAGTGGTTGCCCTAATGGTGGCAACCAAAACCCGTTTACTTTCACTGTTTCTGCATATAGGGGATCCGAGAGTTTGTTGGTAGGTTTATGGAGGTGCGTAGCATTAGATGTCTACGCACAGGTCATGTAATTCGCTTAACTAACGGGTCGCTGATTTGAGTACTCGGTGATGACGCCCGTTAGAGACCCAGGGGGGTTCCATAGGATTTACATCAGGCGAATTTGGCCGTCGAGACATCAACGTGAGTTCACCATAACGCTCGTCAAACACTATGGCACGGTTCTGGCTCCGAGACAGGGACAGTTATGCTGCTGAAAGATGACATCGCCGGCGGGTTGAAAATGGTCCAAATGGCTCTGAGCACTATGGGACTTAACAGCTGAGGTCATCAGTCCCCTAGAACTTAGAACTACTTAAACCTAACTAACCTAAGGACATCACACACATCCATACCCGAGGCAGGATTCAAACCTGCGACCGTAGCGGTCGCGCGGTTCCAGACTGAAGCGCCTAAAACCGCTCGGCCACATCGGCCGGCTCGCCGGCGGGGAAGACATAAAGTATGAACGGATGCAGGTGGTTCGCAGTTGTCACCGTGTCTTCGATTACTACCACAGGTCTCATGAAAGCGCAGGAAGATGTGTCCCATAGCATAATACTGCTTCCAACTGCCTGCGTCCGTGGCGCGCTGCACCATATAGCCACCGTTCACCCCGATGAATGCGATTGTGGAGATGACCATAGAGTTAGTGTAGCAAAAATGTGACTCACCCGAAGAGGCCACACGTGCCCATTGATTAACGGACGAATTCTGATGGTCTCGTTTCCACTGCAATCTTAATTGACTATATCGTTTGGTCAACATGTTAACACGTAGAGGTGGTCTGCCGTAGAGGTCCATGTTCAACAATGTACGACTGACGGTGTGCTTCGAAAGACTTGTACGTGCACCAACATTGTGCTCTTTCGGCAGAGATGTTGCAGATCACCATCTAACCTACTTTACAGGGCAGACAAATCATAGAAACCCAGTTTGTGGACGTCCTACCATTTAGCACCTGGCGGTAGTTTCGCTGTCCGTCTACCTCTTTCCGTAGATGCTCACGACAGTAGAACCTAAACATTCTACCAGCTTCGCCGCTTTCGAGATACTCTTTCTCAGGCTCCGCGTAATAATTGACTTTCATTTGTCAAAGTCGCTTACCGCAATGGAGTTCCACATTTGCAGCCCATATCTTCGCTAGCGTGATACACCATCCGTGTCTGTTGTGCTAACGTACTTTTGTTACCGCGTCACGTGCCCTCAGCGCAGCCAGGCAGCATCCAACATGACCGTGGGCAGTGCTCATGATGTGCTGAAAATAGCAGTCTTGGTTGCAGAATTGGTTTATTGGTTTATTTATTCGTGAGTCGTGTTTCGTTTAATACAAGGCATCTTCACATCGACCAGTATTATGCTATGGGAGACATCTTCCTGCGCTTTCATGAGACCTGTGGTAGTAATCGAAGACACGGTGACAACTGCGAACCACCTGCATCCGTTCACACTTTATGTCTCCCCCGCCGGCGATGTCATCTTTCAGCAGCATAACTTGCCCTGTCTCGGAGCCAGAACCGTGCCATAGTGTTTGAGGAGCGTTATGGTGAACTCACGTTGATGTCTCGACGACCAAATTCGCCTGATGTAAATCCTATGGAACCCCCCTGGGTCTCTAACGGGCGCCATCACCGAGTACGCAAATCAGCGGCCCGTTAGTTAAGCGAATTACATGACCTGTGCGTAGACATCTAATGCTACGCACCTCCAACAAACTCTCGGATCCCCTATATGCAGAATCAGTGATATGTTTCATTCCAAAGACGGACACTTAAGCTATTAAGCAGGTGGTCATAATGTATTGGCTCATCGGCGTATATGACTGTATGAGAACTTGATTCCAGTCCTTCTAGAATGCGCGTCCAGTGTGCCACCTCAACTTTCTGGCCCTTCTAGTACAATCCTCGTGAACAAGATTTAGAAAAACTGTACCAGTTGGACCTGTATGAATCCTTTCCCGCCTGTACCATTTCAAGTACTCGTCACAAATGTGAGAAAACAGGATTTTTATACTTAATTTTACGGGTATTGTTTTTCACAGTAAACAGTTAATCTTACCTGACATTGTAATCACTTACTTCTGGGCATCTGCTTTATACAGGATGTATCACAATTAATATCCATAACTGACACAAATGAGAGTTTTCGTTAACGCAACATGTGTATTGAATCCAAGTGCGATCTTGTGGCAGCTCCCCTTTAGTGGGAAGCAGTAACGTATTTTTTGTTGATTGGTTGGTTAGTTGTTTTGGGAGAGGGGACCAAGCAGCAAGGTCATAGGCCCCATAGGATTAGGGATGGATGGGGAAGGAAGTCGGCCTTGCCCTTTCAAAGGCACCATCCCGACATTTGCCTTAAGCTATTTAGGAAATCACGGGAAACCTAAATCTGCATGGCTGGACGCGGGCATGAACCGTCGTCCTCCCGACTGTGAATCCAGTATTTTTTTTTTTTTTTTTTTAAGAAATGTCGTGGGTGAAATTTAATTCCACATATATAAGAACTTAGAAAAATTTATGTTGCAAGTACAATTCTATTAATTACTCCAAAATTTCATACTGAAGTCAGTGGCAGTCCTTAACTACATATTTGTGATTATCTCACTAGCGGCTCGTTTGCGGATCTTTGTTTAGTGGAACTCTTTTCTTCTACCATCGTGAACTTCCACCTGGGTCAGTTTACACATTTGTTACTGTAAACCCTGTGTACAAATGAGATGTGTGGAGGACATCCACAACTGAATAACAAATTCGTGAAATAGCAGTCCGTCTAATTTGTACTAAAATTAATTTCCTTAACTACACGACCGATTTCAGAGAATTCGAGCTCCTTTCTCGGATCCTAGCAACTGCAAAGACGAGGCGGGAAAGAAAGTTCACGCAAAGGGTTACGAGAAATGGTTGGCCTCGACGATGTGCTCTGCTGATTGCTCGTAGCGTAAGTGGTGTTTCACAAACTCTAACATAAATAAAGACGCACCAGGAAGGAATTGTGCAAATGGGACAGAAATCTGTAGATGTGATGTACGTATATAGACAAACAAATTAAGCCTATTACAGTTTCAGAAAAATAGGGCGATTTATTGAAGAGAAAGATGTTCAGATATTGAGCAACTCAGTAACGCGTTGGTCCAACTCTGACTCTAAAGCAAGCAGTTGTTCAGTTTGACATTGATTGACAGTGTTGTAGAACGTCCTCCTGATGATATCGTGCCGAATTCCGTCCAGTTGGTAAGTTAGATAGTCAAAATACCGAGCTGTTTGGAGGGCTCTGCTCATAACGCTGCAAATGTTCTCAAACGGCGAGACAACCAGCGACCTCACTGACAAGCATGGAAACAAGTAGTAGAGACCCCCACCGTGTGCGGGCGGGCTTCACCTACGTGAAAAGTAGGGCCACAGTGGCTTGCCATGAACGGCAACAAAACGGATCATAGAATGTCGTCGACATTGTTGGATGTGCGGTCCGCCAGTTATGTAAAACACCGTTTTTTTCAGTACCCAAACATGTTTCGGCACCACTGTGCCATCATCAGTGGGCTTTCGTTTTTATTTATTCTGCGATGTGAACATTTTTGTTAAATGATTAAAAAATTATGTGCATCTTTAGTTCAAGCAACAGATCGTTTCTTTTTGTAAATACCTTTACATTTGGCGTGCATGAATTTTCTGGATCACTTGTGCATTAATTACTACAGATATTTACAAAAATAACCAATCTGTTGTTTGAACTAAAGATGCACATAATTTTATGCACATTGCAGAAGAAATAAAAACGAAAGCCCGCTAATGATGGCGCAGTGGTGCCAAAACATGTTTGGGTACTGAGAAAAACGGTGTTTTGCGTAACTGGCGGACCTCACCTCCAACAATTTTAACTGCAAACACGGCCAATACGAGGTGCATTCATGTTCTAAGGCCTCCGATTTTTTTTTCCGGACTGGAAAGAGATAGAAACATGTGCATTGTTTTAAAATGAGGCCTCGTTCATTGTCAATACGTCCCAGAGATGGCAGCACCATACAGCAGATGGAATTTTACCGTCAGTGGCGAGAATGAGAACTGTTTTAAATACTTAAAATGGCGACGTTTTCCTTACTTGAACAGCGTGCAATCATTCGTTTTCTGGTGTGAAACCAATTGAAATTCATCGACAGTTGAAGGAGACATTTGGTGATGGAGTTATGGATGTGTCGAAAGTGCGTTCGTGGGTGCAACAGTTTAATGAAGGCAGAACATCGTGTGACAACAAACCGAAACAACCTTGGGCTCGCACGGGCCGGTCTGACGACATGATCGAGAAAGTGGAGAGAATTGTTTTGGGGGATCGCCGAATAACTGTTGAACACATCGCCTCCAGAGATGGCATTTCTGTGGGTTCTGTGCACACAATCCTGCATGACGACCTGAAAATGCGAAAAGTGTCATCCAGGTGGGTGCCACGAATGCTGACAGACGACCTCATGGCTGCCCGTGTGGCATGCTGCCAAGCAAAGTTGACGCGCAACGACAACATGAATGGGACTTTCTTTTCGTCGGTTGTGACAATGGATGAGACGTGGATGCCATTTTTCAATCCAGAAACAAAGCGCCAGCCAGCTCAATGGAAGCACACAGATTCACTGCCACCAAAAAAATTTCGGGTAACCGCCAATGCTGAAAAAATGATGGTGTCCATGTTCTGGAACAGCGAGGGCGTAATCCTTGCCCATTGCGTTCCAAAGGGCACTACGGTAACAGGTGCATCCAATGAAAATGTTTTGAAGAACAAATTCCTTCCTGCACTGCAACAAAAACGTCCGGGAAGGGCTGCGCGTGTGTTGCTTCACCAAGACAACGCACCCGCACATCGAGCTAACGTTACGCAACAGTTTCTTCGTGATAACATCTTTGAAGTGATTCCTCATGCTCCCTACTCACCTGACCTGGCTCCTACTGACTTTTGGCTTTTCCAACAATGAAAGACACTCTCCGTGGCCGCACATTCACCATCCGTGCTGCTATTGCCTCAGCGATTTTCCAGTGGTCAAAACAGACTCCTAAAGAAGCCTTCGCCGCTGCCATGGAATCATGGCGTCAGCGTTGTGAAAAATGTGTACGTCTGCAGGGAGATTACGTCGAGAAGTAACGCCAGTTTCATCGATTTCGGGTGAGTAGCTAATTAGAAAAAAAATCGGAGGCCTTTGAACTTGAATGCACCTCGTACAAGGAGCTGCAAATCAAAATTACGAATGTCGTCGACATTCCGCTGTCCTGAAAAGATGTGGCGCGGATGACAACCAAAGGGTCCTGCGGTAAAAGAATTGGCAGCCCAGATCACCACTCCTTGTTATTGGATTGTGTCGCAGGCGACAGTCAGGTTCGTATCGCATCTGTGTCCAGGGCGTCTCCAGACACGCCTTCGGCCTGAAGTAGAATAGTCTTGAATGATGAGTCCCGATTCTACACTGGTGTCCTAAATTAAAGCAACGAACCACTATTTCCCCTTCCTGTGTCTAATTCACGATATACTTATACAAACTATCGAAAGATGTCCGTACAATCGTGTTCTGCACGGAAGATGGCATTTCGGTCAGCGGAAAACCACGTCAACGATGACGTCAGGACAAATATTAAGTGGAGTAGTGTTTTCCAGGTAGTCCCACACCCACAATTACCGTGTACACAGTCACAGAGGGTGTAGTTTGACAAAGAAAGACAACTACCAGACTCTCTGTGGTGGAGGATCATAGGAAGAGTAAAGGCAGGACAGCCGCAAACTCATGTGGTTCGACGGCGTAACGTGGATCGTTCAGTTGTTTCTCGGATGTGACGACGGTTTATAGAGACCGAAACTGCATCCCGAAGACCAGGGCAAGGCCGACCACGAGTGACATCGGAAAGAGAGGAGCTTTATTTGGCTATAAGGGCACGACGATGCCGCCTTAGTACTGCACAGCAACTGGCATCTAATCTCGCACCATCCACTGGGCGTCTTGTATCGAGGCCAACGGTGTACAGAAGGCTTCGAGAGAGTGGCATTTACTGTCGGAGACCTGCTGTATGTGTGCCTCTGACGCATTTCCACAGAAGGGAACGTCTAAAGTGAAGTCGTCAACATGCCACCTGGACAGTCGAACAGTGGGCCAATGTTCTTTCCACAGATGACTTCTGATTTGATCTGGAAAGTGATTATAGATGATTTCGCATCTGAAGGGAATGTGGAACACGATTTAGAGACCCGAACATTGTGGAAAGAGACCGATATCGAGTAGGATAGCTAATGGCTTGCGCAGGGATTATGTTGACCTCTTCAACACATTTCCATGGAGATGAATCAGAAAGGTTTAACTGTTGTCAGGTATCATGATGAAATGTTGGGACCTCATGTACGGTCGTTGCGAAGTGCTGTACAGCCACACGTCGAATTGATGGACAATAACGCTCGACCTCATAGAGCACGAGTGGTTGATGTTTTCTTGGAAACGGAAGATCCGGCGCTCATGGAGTGGCCCTCTCACTATCCCGACTTGAATCGCATACAGCATGTTTCGGAAGTACCAGGGAGACGGGTTGCATCACGTCAACATCCACCAAGCACTCTCCTAGACTCGCCAGCAGGTCCGCAGGAACAATGGGCGTTATTGCTTCAACATGACATTGATGACGTTATTCGAAGCATGCTCCGTCGTTGTGAGGCCTCTATTGCTACCAGAGATGGTCACACCCCATACTGAGCACACTAAACAGTTGTCAGAGCGTGTGTGCAAATCTGTTAAGCTGGAAAAAACAAAGAACATTTTCGTCTACTGTTACGCATGTTGCAGATGTCTATGTCCTGTGTTCTTTACCTTGTTTCTACTTTGCTATCACCTGTTTATATTCTTTTTGTGGGAAAATAAATGCAAATTTCCGCTTATTGCTTTAATTTTGGACGCCAGTGTAATTGAGCCCAAATGACCAGCGAAGATGTGTGTGGAGTCGCTCCGGAAAGGGGTGGGATGCTGGCTGATGCCTGACTGACGATGGAGACGTTCATCGTGAATGCTCTTTTTTTCTGATGAAGCAGTTACGAATTACCGACATCTGTGATGCTATAGAGTAATCATCCTCCAACTCTAGCAACGTTCTATAAAAAGAAAAACGTCATTTCAGAATTCAAAGTAAATGAGCACTTGCTGAAGAAGACGCAGTTGTTTGACACACGTCTTGCGAAATGATAACAAAAACACGCGTGATTGTGTTCTGAAAGATGGTTCACTGCCAAGATACTTCAACTGGTAAGAAGGGAAATGGAAGCAATGTCGTCCTCCCCCAATGTCCCCTAATCTTTTATCACAATCATGGACTGAAATCTTTGCGTGGCAATTAAGATTCTTATTCTCCTAATGTACCGTGTCTGATGAATATACTTTTGCAGTAGCCCAGATTTGTTTTCACTTCTGATTTATTTATTTATTTATTTATTGTCTGACTACTGTCTTACTTTTTCTGCCCTGGAATCTTCCTGCTGCTTCTCCTGCTTTTATATTGTGCCTTTCTAATTTTTTTAAACTTTTCATGTCCGTCTTGATGTTAATTTATTTTTCCAGCGATACAGGAAGATAGTTTTTGTTGTCATTCAACTAGTGTAAATGAAATAAAATTCTTCTTTTGCTTAATTGCTTCTATTCTATTAAATTTATTTTTATGTGCTTCATTTTTGTTTCTTACGAACTTCGTCAGTAATTTTATCGGTCCATTTTACAATCTTCGTGATTTAAGAATTAGAAGGGTAGTCTGATACGAGAGCAGAGAAGGGCGATAAATGTAAAAATAAGATGTAACGTCTCTTTAACGGCTAAAACAACCATCAAGAATCGGCACAAACGAATCCGTAGTAAACAAATGGCATACACTACTACAAGCTGCCTTGTATTCGAGGGCTAGAAACCAATTTTAATGTTGTCGTGTTCGTCGGATCCGAAGACTGTACTATGGCAACGGATTGCGTTGAAACGCAGACCATAACTCTGCGTCGAGGGCTGGCTGCGCCCGACGTGTTACACGGCGTCGCTTCATTTCTCGGGTCCGTTCTCTCGCAGCGCTGAGCCGCGCACGTGAAACAAATACCGGGGGAATCCCCGCGGCTCACCGCGACCGCAGCGCCTCCGTGCTTTCGTGGCCCGGCCCGGCAACAAGGAAGCATCGGCGCGCGCTTTATGACAAACGCGCCGTACAAATCATCGTTAGAGCCGCGCCGGGCGCATTCCGCCAGCGCCCGTATGAATAACACGGCGCAGGGACATTATTCTCTGGGGGCCACATCGGGCGCTCATTGATATTCCCGGCGTAAAACCGCTCTTTCCCCGGTTCCCGGCCGATAAATAAGGCGGGCTCCGCTTCCCTACGGCGCCGCTGCCGCCCCCAGCCTCCGGTCGCCGCCGCAGCTAGTTGTGACAGCCGCCTCCCACCCCCGCCACTGCCGCCGGTCCCCTGCTCCAATAAATACGTCAGCGTTATTAATGCCGCGGCCCACTTCATTGTTATTCGATAAGAGAGACAAATAGCTTTCGCCATTACGCATGCCGCGCTCTTTGGGCGCGCA
This sequence comes from Schistocerca serialis cubense, assembly GCF_023864345.2. Classification (NCBI taxonomy): domain Eukaryota; kingdom Metazoa; phylum Arthropoda; class Insecta; order Orthoptera; family Acrididae; genus Schistocerca; species Schistocerca serialis. The sequence continues at coordinate 775,438,211 of NC_064638.1, forward strand.
CGCACAAGTATTGTAATGCGACTCAGCTCAGATCTGCATACAAAAGTTTCGCGGAGCGTCTTTGCTGAGACGGCGGGAAGTTTGTTCGCTCAGGGGCGTCTTCACCGTTTCCTCGTTTTCCCTGTACGCTATGAGTAGGCGACGCGTTCTACTGCGCCCACCGAGGACGGGACGCACAAGGCAGGAGCAGATACTTCCCTCTAAGACTGCCTTGGAATTGGATAAATACGCTGTTAGGAAAGCAATATGTTTCCGTTTTCTTCTTAGTTCCATAACTATTTCACATATGATGCTGGGTGCTAGCTCTGTGACAAGAAGATGAAACATGCTCACCGCTGTGTTCGTGTCAATTCAGGGCAGCTCCTGCAATTGGGACGTCATGCGTCACAAAGGAATTTTCGTAGACGGACGAAAGGAACTGTAAGTAGGCTGTTTATGTTTTCTCTATGTAAGTAGGCTGTTTATGTTTTCTCTATGTAAGTAGGCTGTTTATGTTTTCTCTATGTAAGTAGGCTGTTTATGTTTTCTTATTGGCAACGTTACGTAGCGCTCAATATGAAAATCACTGGCTGTGCTGTGTGCAGTCTGTGGCTGCTTTGCATTGTTGTAATACTCGCCATTGTAGTGTTAGGCAGCTGGCTGTGAACAGCGTGTAGCGTTGCGCAGTTGGAGGTGAGCCGCCAGCAGTGGTGGATGTGGGGAGAGAGATGGCGGAGGTTTGTAATTTGTCATGAACTGCTATATTTATATATGATGATATCAAGGTAAATACATTGTTCGTTCTCTATTAATATCTTTCATTTGCTAACTATCCCTATCAGTAGTTAGTGCCTTCCATAGTTTGAATCTTTTATTTAGCTGGCAGTAGTGGCGCTCGCTGTATTGCAGTAGCTTGAGCAGCGAAGATTTTTGTGAGGTAAGTGATTTGTGAAAGGTATAGTTTAATGTTAGTCAGGGCCATTCTTTTGTAGGGAATTTTGAAAGTCAGATTGCGTTGCGCTAACAAAATATTGTGTGTCAGTTTAAGCACAGTCATATATAAAATTGTTGAAAGGGGACGTTTCATATGTCGACCCTTGGCCTAGGATACCTCACTGGAATCTTCTGATTCTTCTTGTAGTTTGTGTAATTAGTGTAGATTTTGTTTATTGCTAGCGCATAACTGTAGTGAGAATCTCCTTTGTAGTTGCAGTCTTTCATTGTTGTACAGTAAAACAGTTGTGGTATGCATGTAGATTTGCACCAAGTATTTCGCAGCTGCAATTAACTAGATATTATTTTCAGTGCTATGTTAATGTGTTCTCTTATTTTTGATCTTCAAATTGTGCTTTTCTGTGTTGTCGTGTGAAATACTGTGACAATAATGGCGTGTGAAAAACGTAATACTAGGCTCCAAAGTAAACAGAGAAATGACAGTGAAAATGAAAGCAGTATGTTAGCGCCACCGAGTAATGAATTAACTGATGTTCAAAGTAGTAATTTGGTAATTGTGCATAGGGAAATGGAGCGGGCGGCAAACAATGGCGTGGACAGTGAAACAATTAGTGAAGAGGGAAGCATTATCGATCGATCGGTCGGCAATAGCTCGCCTCAGGAAGCCGAAATGACACGACACGATCTCGCAAATACTGTAGATTCAGGTTTTGGATCCTCACCGTTTTCTCAAATAAGTCAAGACACATTTTCTGCTTGTCAAAATGTGAATGTTTCCGGTGCAAATTCACTGCCGAAAAGCACTGAGGAACATGTTTCAGACACCAATGCATTGTTATTACAATTAATACAACAAATGGGACAAACACAGCAAAAGCTTCAAAAGTTAGACACAATGGAACAAAATCAGAGACAAACACAGCAAAAGCTTCAAAAGTTAGACACAATGGAACAAAATCTTAAAAAGTTAGACGCAATGGAACAAAATCTTCAAAAGTTAGACTCATTGGAGCAAACTCTTGAACAAACACGTGAGGATTTAACTACCGAGTTACATCACATTGAATCGAAATGTCAAAAAGTCTGTAATGACGTAAAAACACAAATTTGTGAGCATTTCCAACCTATTTTTTCGCGTCATGAAAATGCACTACAGAATCACGAAGCAGCCATAAAAGAACTGCAAACTATTGTTCATGAAAATCATGAGACCTTGCAAGCAAAATTTGACTCAGTTGCATCTACCGATACGGTTATGCAACTTGCAAAAACTCAGGAAAACTTAAAGGACACAGTAGATACGATTTCAACACAAATGGACACTCTGAAACTTGGTTCAGAAAAACATACAGAGGAAATGATTTCACTATCGGATAAAGTAGCCGAACTTTCGGATCAGGTCACTAACTTATCTACAAAGGTAGATGATGTTCTGAATGACACAACACCTGTAGCCTTCACGGACACTGAAGAGTATGAACAAATTAGAAAATTCAAACAAAATCAAAATCAAATCAATACACAGTACAAAAGAGAAATCCGGGAAGTGCAAGATCAGTTGGCACAAGTAGTACAAGAATTACGTATTTCAGAGGACACTCGCGCTCCAGTATGGGAAGAGGGACATAGAAATACGGAACAGACACAAAATAACAACACAGGGCACTTCGGAAATTGTGAAAGAAGTTGGCAAGGTACGCCGAATTTTGAGATGGAACCGCCGAAACGACGTAACAATGACCGACATGCGACTTGCCGACATGATGATTTTGACTATAAGCTGTTCATTACTACACGTAAATTCAAAACATTTAAGAATTCTGGCAACGACATTCATCCACAAGCATGGCTCCATCAATTCTCTCATTGTTTTCCTCCCAACTGGTCATTGGAGCACAGATTAGAATTTATGTGTGGCTACTTAGAGAATGAACCAGCTGTAAGAATGCGATCGGTCATTCACGATTGCCACAGTGAAGGAGAATTTTACCATGCCTTCCTCTCAGCATATTGGTCTCAAGCCACACAAGACCGCGTAAAACATGGCATCATAATGATGAAACATTTCGAACAATCTGAATTCTCCAGTCTTGTGAAATATTTTGAAGACATGTTGCACAAGAATCAGTACCTGTCAAACCCATACAGCCCCTCAGAACTCATCCGCATTTGCTTAATCAAATTACCCGAACATTTACGACATATTATTTTGGCAGGACGTTGCAAAGACGACATTGAAGCTTTTCAGGGACTGTTACAAGAACTGGAAAGTGACACTGACAATCGCGGAACACAGGAGCACAACAATTACAGATCACATCAGTCGCAATTCCGCGATGAAAGAAATAATAACTGGACGCGACAAGGCTATTCTCACAACACAAATCGTGACCGAAACAGACACCACCCGTATTACAACCGTTGGCAGAGTAGTAATAATTACAGGGAAAGATCACCTCTCCGCGGTAGTGACTATCACAGAGACAATCAGAGAAACAGACAATTTGGGAACCAAAATAATTATTATCAAGGGAGACAGAATAACTTTAGACGCAACGGTCCAACGCGCAGTTACGATTCAGGGAGAAATTCTCCACCACTTAACCGACAAGAAAGGAACTACAGGAACTACCGACATGACGACAGACGATGTGATCGTAACGACAGACCTGAATTGCATCAGAACTGGCGGGATTTAAACAGGGCAGGGTCCTCTCGTCACGGTGAATTTGTAGAAGTTAGGTCTCCAAATCCCAATAACGACGCTCGCCAACAAAGAGACAATAGGCAATGACTCACACCGCTGGCAGCCACAAAACGTTCTTATGACACTAACGACGCAGCTGCCGTAGCTAGTAATTACGTAAAAATGGAAGACATTAGGGACATCTTTCTCCAGGAACACGACATAAAACATAACAATATTGCATATCCTGTGATTCACATTACAGTAAATGATGTAAAATTTACGGCAGTACTTGACTCTGGCAGTCCCATTTCAGTAATTAGTGAAACAGCCTTTAGCAAATGCAACAAATCGAACGATTGTCCCACACTTCCGTTACGTTAGATTAAATTACAAGGTGCAATCTTTGGAAAAAGTGTAGATGTACGCCAACAAACCAACTTAGAATTCTATTGTCAAAGCCACAGCTTCTCTATGAGCTTTCTCATTGTTCCATTATTGTCGACGGAAATTATATTGGGAGTAGACTTTTTGAATGAATACAAAGCAATCTTAAACTTTCACGATGCTGAAATAGGTTTAGAGAAGGAAGGTAAGTCAATAGCTTTGAAATTTGAAGATTGGCTCTCAAACCATGACGAAGAAATCAATTGGCTTTACCTTCTGTTAGACAACAGTTCGGAATTTTCTACAGAACTTGACACTAACAATCACTCTGCAAGTACTGACAGGGGTGATATCGACGGCGCATTTGATACTAATGAGTTAATTCAGAATAAAATTCAAACAATTGAGAATTGTAATGACAATGATAGGCAAGACCTTTTTGAGATTTTACAAGCACATTCCACAGTTTTTACTCACAAAACAGGAACAATCAAGGGATTTCAATACCAATTTCGTGTTCGTGAGCATACTAAATTTTGTGTTAGACCATATGTAATTCCAGCACATTATAGGGACCGTGTTAGAACAGAAATACAATCTATGCTCGACGAGGGCATTATTGAGCCTGCAGTAAGCTCATACAACAATCCATTACATGTTGTTGAGAAGAAAAATGGATCGATCAGGCTTGTCTTAGATTCGAGACAAATCAATACGATCATTATTCCTGAAACAGACAGGCCGCAAACGTTGGAAGAACTTCTTCAAAATTTTAATGGTGTAAAAGTGTTGTCTTCCATTGATCTCAGATCCAGCTTTTATCAGATCGAACTTCATCCAGAATGTAGAAAATACACAGCTTTCCTTTGTTTCGGGGTTTGTTATCAGTTTCGGAAACTTCCATTTGGTTTGAACATTTCTTCAGCAGCATTCATTCGCGGGCTAAATTCGATATTACCTGAGTTCTTAAAACGTCACATCACCTTATATGTGGACGATATTCTAATAGCAGAAGCTTCATGGGAACTACATAATCGCATCCTCAACAGTTTGTTACGTATTTTTGCAGAATCTGGAATCACAGTTAACTTGGAAAAGTCTGAATTCGGTAGGACAAAGGTGAAGTTTTTGGGACATATTATTTCTTCTGAAGGCATTCAGCCGGATCCTGAAAAGTTAGAAGCAATCAGAGCCATTCCAGTTCCATCCACAAAAAGACAAGTCCGCAGTTTTCTAGGTCTCGTAAATTTTTACCGTCGTTTTCTGAATATGCAAATTCTTGTTACACCAAAACTTTGTTCTCTCACTGGAAAAAATACTATTTGGAACTGGGACGAACAAGCACAGTTGGAATTCAATTCTTTGAAAGAAGCGTTACTTCACGCGCCAATCTTAGCTCATCCAGATCTGTCACAAGATTTCTGCCTTAGCACGGATTCTTCTAAAGTCGGTCTTGGTGCCCATTTATTTCAAGAAGCCATAGAAAATGACACTACCGTTCAGAAAACCATTGCTTTTGCTAGCCGAGTGCTAACAAAATCTGAAAAAAATTATTCCGTTACTGAATTAGAAGCTTTAGCTATCGTTTGGGCATTTAACAAATTCCGTTTCTTTCTTTCTGGTAAGCACGTAAAAGTATACAGTGATCATCGTGCATTACAATTTCTTATGTCTCCAAAATTAAATCATGACAGGTTAAAACGTTGGGCATTGTTTCTGCAAGAATTCCGCTTCACAATAGTCTACATTCCCGGCAAGGAGAACATTGTTGCGGACGCACTGTCACGCGCACCGGCTGGGCTTGAGAAAAGTACCACAGAAGGCAACCTCGAGAAAAATTTCAGTATTCTTTACATTCAGAAAGTCGCCTTTGAAAACTTCATCACCACATCTTTAAAAGACATTGCTCATGAACAAGATAAAGATCCGATTTGGAGAGACATCAAAAGTAAATGGCATGAAAAGACACACACTCAGATTCGGCATTATTACCTGGTTAGAAACAACATACTCTTCAAACGCTGCACTGTTGATGACAAGCTATGGGTACTTTGCATTCCCGACGATTTTGTTAATAAGCTCATTTGGTACATTCATTTCAGCTACGCACATTTTGGTCCACGAAAATGTTATCATATTCTTCGAACGACTTGTTATTTTAACAATATGGAAAAGAGAATTCGAAGAGTCTTGTCTATTTGTAAACTTTGTCAAAAGGCGAAACCATCTACTATCTCCCATAGTGCTCCGCTGTTTCCTATCATTCCTTCTAAATTAAAAGAATTTGCTGCTGTTGATCTCTTGGGACCGCTTGTCAGAACATCTAATGGATTTTCGTACGTTCTAGTCGCTGTTGAACTTACTTCAAAATTTGTTTCTTTCACACCGTTGCGTAAAGCCACTGGACGGTCTGTATCCAACGCCTTTGTTAAAAATTTCTTACGTGAAGTTGGACACGTTAGTAAAGTCATTTCAGATAACGGACCGCAATTCAGATCTGCTGTTTGGTCACGCATGCTTCGCAACCATAAAATCAAACCTGTTTTTATTTCATTGTACTCACCACATTGTAACCCGTCTGAACGGATTATGAAAGAAATCAATAAGCTTTGCAGACTTTATTGTCACAGAAAGCATCAGCATTGGGACAGATATTTACACTTATTTCAAAATGTGCTGAATGAAATGCCTCATGATTCCACTGCTTTACCACCTACTCTTGTACTAAAGAATGAAGAACCACCGAACAGAATCAGAGAGCTTGTACCTTTCCCAAATACACGTAAACTTCGACACAAAGACATAATTGATTTGGCTCTTAAAAATATAAAATCTGCAGCAGACAAAAGGAGAAAACTACACGGTAAAGCAAATGCAAAGAAATTGTATATTGGTCAGAAAGTTCTCATTAAAGCTCATTCATTGTCACATAAGAAGAAACACTTGAGTCACAAATTCTTTCTAGTTTACAATGGACCTTACAGAATCCGACGTATACCACATGATAATTGCGTTGAAGTTGAAACTCTGCGTACTAGGAAGAGTAAAGGTTTACACCACATTTCACATGTAAAACCGTTTATTGAAAGATAATCTGGCTTTTAACTTTGTCTTTGCCATCAAACTTTTCACTTCACATTTCTAGTATGCTTTGTCAGATTTAGAATCTGTTAACATGTAACAATGTTTGAAGTGAAATATCCAGTCAAGAACCAAGAGAACTTATTTAAACAGAAATTACGAATGCATTGTTATAATGAACAGACGACACAGTGTTGTTAATTGTACATTCTTGCTTGTTAGTTGCACGATTACGTAACGACTATCAGGCTTACGTACTTAGGACACATACTGGTACTGCTAATGATATTTTAATGCAACTTTTGGTTTACTTGAAAATACATTCTGGGTTTAAAGTACTTTCTGTGAGATACCAGAGGACACAGTGGTTAGTTTATGTGACAGCTACACGATGTTATCACGACGCTACTAATGAGTGACAATTCACAATGTTGCTTTTGCGGTGTATCTGTTTTATATCTGCACAGTTTTCTGAATTCTTCTAGGAAGAAAAACATGTTTTAGTAGTAACTTTTGTGGTATAGCAACAATGAGACAGCCTTTTTCGTGGCATAACAATACGTTACTGTACAGTACTTTCTTCATTACAACAATAAGCGTAATAACTACGATATCTATACGCAAAGCATTTCACTTTTGTGTATTTTGAGGTAAGTACATTGACTTATGCAGAACTTAGCTTTCGGAGGACGATAACTACGACACTTCCACACAGATAATGTGCAACAAGACGCACATTTAGCGCTACAGTACACGTATTTGAGTGATTAATTTTGTACTTAAAACATTTATTTTTAAAGATTTTTGAATTACAAAGAAAGTTTTCCGTGATACATTTCATTGCATTGCTGTAATCTGTAACACCTGAGGGTATAATAACATTAATCCTCAGGGGGGTACACGCTTGCTTTGTGTACCATGTGTTTGGCAAGCACAAGGAGCCCTAGCTAATATGGTATTTGCTTATACAACTTTACACATCGGTACCATATTTCTCTAACACAGAATTACACAGCTATCTGATTATTTGACAGAGAAACAAACATTCTTTTTACTATGTCAGTGACACATGTTTACGCAATTACACAGTTGGATAACTTCACACTTATGAAATTGTATTTTGTCTGTACTTTGTGAAATGCTCATATTTTTTCGGAACCATTGTGATACTATGAGAGCTTTGAATGATGTATTTGGTATGGATTCATGATTTTTAAAGTACGTTTGAGGCAGATGACACTTTTGACATGAGCAGAGAATTTTCTTTAGGTTTTGAAATTAATGCAGAAAGCTACGACGTTTTTGAGATTTGACTGAGGTGTTATGATGTTATTTTTTTACGACGACGATGTGTATTATGCTGCTGAGGTATGTTTACGATTAATAGGCTGAGGCTATATGAGTTATTTGATTATGCTTCATATTTATAAAGACGAAATATTGACGAGTGTCGATGGATACGTATATGTGTAATAAGGTAAGGAGTAATGAATAGTGATTAGGGACTCTGACTTATGGAAAAGGATGTTGGAAACCAAGAATCGTACTTTAGAATTATGAAATGTGTGTACATGTGTGAATCATGTGTGAATGTATCACAATGCCACTGAAAATTTTTTTGGACACTGTTATATTCATAGGATTTTGTTTTTACACATTTGCAAAGTAAATTCTCGACCTGTGAAATTTTGTATATATGACTGTCACTGCAGCGGAAACTGCTGTCGTAAATATTTCCGTACGAAAGTTAAGTGACCACCTGCACATAATGCGTCGTGGGCACCCAGGTGTGTCAGACGCCTGGAGAACAAGCCATTAGTGTGAGTGCCTCGTCAGAAGCACAGGTAGAAAAAAAAGAAAGGGAAGGCCATTGTCCGCGCTACTGACATCTCCTTGTTGAAAGCATACTGTGGAGCTCGTAATTTATGATATTTACTGAAATGCCTAATGAAACGATGAGAAACATTTCACAGCTATTGCCTTGCTAGTTAAGAAAAATGCCATATGGCTTGCTTTATGTATTTATTTACACATTTTGTTTAATATCAAGTTTCTAGCTGCACTGCAGCATTGGTTAAAATAAAATTTTATAGATGTACTAATATAAATATTTTCTGTCTACAGATCGAGTATATAATAATTTTTTTCAAAAAAATGAGGGAGCACAAAGCGACATTTACCTTCACAGGAACTGCATTCATAATTTTCTTTTCAAGTACTTGGTAATTTCTTTTGTAGAATAAATTGTGATGCATCACTCTAATGTTAAGATGTGACATAGATATTAGACATGGCCATTTTAGTGTAATATTTTTTCTGCTTGCGCTATGTCATGTTTAGGTATAAGTTGCTGCTGTTTGCCAGGCATAGTGTTATTGAATTTGACTTTTGCTAATTTATACTGTAGCTTGCTTTGCAATTTTCCATTTTTTTCATTGCTGTTTATAATAATTGTTTTACGTGCTGCTGCATTGCCTCGTCCCTTAGTTTAGCATCTGAGCTCAGTAGATTTAAGTTAGCTTAAGAGGGGGTAGACTATATGAGAAACTGACTATGGAGAATAGGTAAAGAATGCATTGCGAAGTTATATAAAAAGGATTTGGGCCCAAATGAGTATTGTACAATCAGAAATAATTATTTTGAAAGAAATATGAACAGAATACAGAAAGGATGCTTCGATAAGATTTTTTTGGTGGAAGCAAAGGTTGAAATAAGACGAAAGATCTATAGAATGAAGTTTTGGGATGGACTGCAGTACCAAATGTTACACTGAAAACGAACCCTGTCCTTTCCTATTGGTGTTATCCCACTATATGTTTGTGTACCCTTGTGTATTTGTTTTCTTCCTGTCTCTGTGTAGTTTCATAGAATTTTTTCTTCTTTTAATAGTAAGCTACATTCACTATGATGAGGAATAATGTTATCCTCAAATATAATTTGCATTAACAATATGTTATTTACCTTGTAAATATGCTTAGACATTATTTATTCTGGTTTGTTGCTCACATGTGAAGGTGATGTTTCAAAGGTTCTTGTGATCTTTATGTATTTACTTATGTCATAATTCCTGTAACACTGATGTATATGTCTATTTCTATTCTTTTGTAAAGCCTGTACTACAAATGTTATCTATATTGTTATGTTTTTAATGATGTATTTTGTACCTTTATTGTATTCTTATGTTATAAAATTGTAATTGTCACCAGTTCATGATATTATTAACTTGTTAGTTACATTTCACTGCACACGTTTCTGTTGGTCATAGTATATGGACAATATGTGAGAAGTTGGGACTGTTAGTGTTTGCACGTGTGTTAATAATTCAGCAAGGGACTGGATAACAGCATTGCTAGTTCTAAAGACAATTCCAAAAACTTTGTGAGTGCACAAGTGGTGGTTATGGACTTGCTATATTATCCGCAAGACTCTTCAATGGTGATTGTGCACCTGCACAGTCACAACAGATGGCTGCTGGCTATCTCTACAAGGACTACAGTGGGTCTGCATCTTCGATGACTCACCAGTACCATTATCTCTACAAGGACTACAGTGGGTCTACATCTTTGATGATCCACCATTACCATTATCTCTACAAGGACTGCAGTGGGTCTGCACCTCTGGTGGCCCACCAATACCGTAATCTCTACCAGGACTACAGTGGGTCTGCTCTGTGATGACCTACCTACCAATATTCTTCCAAACTTCGAATGACTCTGCTGTGGGTTTGCTCTGTTGTGGCCCATTACCTGTATGCATGTCAAGAGTCAGCACTGTCTTTCCGTTGGAAGGACAACACTACTTCTTCAAGACAGCATGGAAATCCACTACTTCTGTGTGCATTTTCTTTTACTGCTCAGACTTTGAGAAAAACACTGAAATTTTACAGTGATGAACAATCTGGACTGTCTTTATAGACTGTGAGAAAATTTTAGCTTTTGACCAACATTGTATCAATAAGTGTGTGCATTTGATTTCTTTGTTATTGTAATTATGAAAAATTTTATCAAATCATTATTGGCCACTGCCCAAAAAAAAATTTGTAAAATTTTTTGTGGGGAGCATGGGGGCTATGTAAGTAGGCTGTTTATGTTTTCTCTATGTAAGTAGGCTGTTTATGTTTTCTCTATGTAAGTAGGCTGTTTATGTTTTCTCTATGTAAGTAGGCTGTTTATGTTTTCTTATTGGCAACGTTACGTAGCGCTCAATATGAAAATCACTGGCTGTGCTGTGTGCAGTCTGTGGCTGCTTTGCATTGTTGTAATACTCGCCATTGTAGTGTTAGGCAGCTGGCTGTGAACAGCGTGTAGCGTTGCGCAGTTGGAGGTGAGCCGCCAGCAGTGGTGGATGTGGGGAGAGAGATGGCGGAGGTTTGTAATTTGTCATGAACTGCTATATTTATATATGATGATATCAAGGTAAATACATTGTTCGTTCTCTATTAATATCTTTCATTTGCTAACTATCCCTATCAGTAGTTAGTGCCTTCCATAGTTTGAATCTTTTATTTAGCTGGCAGTAGTGGCGCTTGCTGTATTGCAGTAGCTTGAGCAGCGAAGATTTTTGTGAGGTAAGTGATTTGTGAAAGGTATAGTTTAATGTTAGTCAGGGCCATTCTTTTGTAGGGAATTTTGAAAGTCAGATTGCGTTGCGCTAACAAAATATTGTGTGTCAGTTTAAGCACAGTCATATATAAAATTGTTCAAAGGGGAAGTTTCAGAACTTCTCAGGGGGTTTGTCGTACACCATCCTGAGGAAGTCCGCTAACATCTCGACTAGTTACCAACTGGAGCTGGCAATTACTTATTAGCAGGTTGTGAGCAAGTGCTTTCCAAACCAGCTGCATCCGGCGAGAGACACGGGGAATCGAAGGTAAACTGGTAACTTAAAATTGCCTGGTCTGAAAGCACCCTCAGTATGATGAAAATTGTGATTAGCCTGCTGTTGTTCCACTATGCGCAATAGCTCGTCATGGAAAGTAGAGAGAGAGCTACTGTCAGATTAAAACTGTGCGTTGGATTAGATGCGAAACCTGACCATCCCTCGTGCGAGCATGCTCTTGCCGACAGAGCTATGTAAACACCTCTCGAGAGCCGCCCGTACTGCTACTTCTGCGAGTAGCTCTCTGCTAGTTCCGAAACTGAAGTTTTATAACAATGTACATTCATATGCAGAGAGTGACAGACTCAGTCTTGAAACAGTCCCCTAGGCTGTGGCTAAGCCATTTCTCCCCGGTTTCCATGAATGTTAATTAGGCAGGTATGCAGGAGGTCTTCGTCGAGTTTAGAAGGTAGGCAAGAGCTATTGACAGAAAAGAAGCTGTGAAGTCGTGATGACAGCCGCGGGTACATTACTCATTTGGTAAGAGGATATCCGGAAGAAAACGAGATTACGGATTTCGATTCCCTGCTCAGCAAACAGTTTCAGTATCAGAGTAATAGCGAGTGTTAGTATTACAATTACACTTAGTATTACAATTACACTTATCCCAGCGACTACACTATTCCAAATACTGTCGTTGTTTAAAGCTATAAAAGTGGGAAAGTTTCACATGGGTACCCTAGTGTTACTTAATAACAGAATTAATGGTATGCCTTAAGCTTACAGAAAAGATGATTAGTTAATCTGTTATTGCAAACTGCTATCGATTGGATTCCTAACAGCAACTGAAAAGTGACAGTATAAACACGAACCAAGGTTTTAGTGGTTTACTGGCATGATCACTTTGCCAAAGTTCTTGGTTAATTTGACTATTAAGATCTTCCAAGATTAACATAAAACTTCAAAATTAACTATTGAGGAAATTTCTCTTTGAATAATTAAAGTGATGTTGGTCGCAAAAGTAGAAATATAGTTTGTGCTTGCTTGTTTCACTTTTTTCACAAAATTCTAGTTGTAAAATTGTAATAAAAATTCTGTTAATGATTTTGTGAGCAGATGACGAAATAATTCTCAATTTTGTTTCTTCAGGTCTGATGATCGATTTCTTTCCCTTACAGTACACGGTGAGAAAAATAAAACAGAAATGGAAAATATTTACAAGTGTGTTCGAAGTCCTTTTTAATACTTACAGTACTTTAGTTATGCGTTGCAGACTTTGCTAGAAGCTTTGCCAAAACGCTTTCAGTTTTAAACTGCCACGCAACCAGTTCTGCACACGTTTTCCACGAATTGTGCTTGCCATAACACTCCACAATCAACAAGCACTGTTTAATTGTTAGCACCATTTCCTGTTGCATTCAACTGGTCACTAAACGCGTCTGCTGCTGTCACTCACTCAAATGTAATGAAACAATGAAGTACTCCGTCCTGTGCATAGGGTAGATGCACATGCACAGACATGTGACAGCAACAGACTCAGAGAAATATATACTTATATGGATATGGTGTCTATTCTTTCGGACATGTCCGAAAGAACAGACACCATATCCATATAAGTATATAGTTCTGGCAATACTGGCCATGAGCTTCTTCTTATTTGCGGATACACACATATTACCCGAACTCTTACGGGACTTGGGAAGAATGTCTTCCACGAGTAATGAGTGTGTTGGGGTGGGACACTACGAATGTAGTGTGTGGACATATAAGGTGAGAATGTGGGTCTCATGGGAGGCGTGCGCGAGACAGTCCCTGCAGTCGCACTATCCTCTGTGCGCTCGGTGGCTCAGATGGATAAAGCGTCTGTCACATAAGCAGGAGATCCCGGGTTTGAGTCCCGGTCGGGGCACACATTTTCACCTGTCCCCGTTGATATATATCAACGTCCATCAGCAGCTGAAGGTACTAATATATAATTCTAATTTCGACTCAGAGAAACGATGACGTTTCTCAAATTTACCGAGGCTGTGATGTCCCTTCAGAAAACATCAGTCTACCGTCAGTACTCTGATCCTAACGAAACTACAGTCATAATTCCTTCACACAACAGTATCTTGATAACAGAGGTAAACGCTGGTGTTGGAAGATACAGCGCTGCAAACCATTCGCCAATTCGAAACTGGACATCTGGTGAGCCGCCATGCTATCAAGAACCACCTTCGCCATAGTACCTGGACTCGCGGCTGTACAGATCCTCGTCCGATCACTCAAATTCATAGATTATGTGCTTTTCCTTAAATGCTACAGGCAAATGTTGGGATGGTTACTTTGGAAATGGTGCGGCCATTACTTCCCCAGTCCGTCCTTGTTGTGCCATGTCTCTAATGGCCTCATCAAAAAAATGGTTCAAATGGCTCTGAGCACTATGCGACTTAACTTCTGAGGTCATCAGTCGCCTAGAACTTAGAACTAATTAAACCTAACTAACCTAAGGACATCACACACATCCATGCCCGAGGCAGGATTCGAACCTGCGACCGTAGCGGTCACGCGGTTCCAGACTGAAGCGCCTTTAACCGCACGGCCACACCGGTAATGGCCTCATCGTCGAAGAAATGCTTAACATTTATCATTCTTCGCTATTGAGTATAGAAGCTGCTACCCCACATGTGCCTCTGTTCACGTCACGGGTCACGAAGATTGGTATGTTCCCAAGTACATGGTTATTGACAACTTGCAAGCAGGCTGTTTACGTTGATGATCGACGGTTTACGTAGGAGCACTCCGACGCCATGCTAAGAGTAAATTTGAAACCACGAAGTCAAACGCATCCCTACATACTCAGAAAGCACAATACAGGCAAGAGATGGAGGTATTCTCCGGTGGGTGATGTTTTCGTATGTCATGTGAAACGTTTTTTAGTGAAGAGTGAAAGAGGAACCAACTTCCTGAATTTGCATAGAATTATTCCCATACAGCAATCTGCAGACGATATAACACAACTACTCGTCGCTCGCAAACCAAACCAGAATATCTTGAGGAACACTCCACAGACTTTACAAGTTGTCGTCTCGTGAATGCCATTTTTAATTTTAATCATGGGGCCTATCGCATCAGAAATAGCGGGACGGCACCCGTGTGTATTCAGCTTATTCATCGGTGTTCATTGACCTGAGGAAAGAAAGGAATATTATCTTTAGTATCTCAATAAATAGCGGAAATGAAATAAATTTCATTTGATTCAAAGTGCTCACACGAATGCTACTCTCATTAATAGGATTACAATATTCCTAGAATCTGTATTTACTACACAATTGAAGTTCACACGCATTGCACTGCTTCCATTAAACTCTTCCGTGTGAGACAACAACGTATGAAGAAATAACTGCTCTGACCGTGCGCGGGTAACGTGCAGGAGGTACGAGGATAAGTTGCAGGCAACCGATCGACTAACAGCTTGCGTACATCCCCATGTAGTTGGCGGCACAAAGGGAACGCCACGAGGAAAGCACCCCAAGCATTCACAACGTATTTATTACTCTCTAGTCGTATTATTGCAACAAAATTAAGAACTGAAGCGAACACCACCAGGCACTATCCACCCTCTACGCGACATGCAACAGACTACCCTAAGACACGTCGCTCGATTAACAAACAAAACTCTGTAGAGATTTAGAAATAATCCACAACAAGAAAGGGAAACAGCTATGACTGCGGTTTGAATCAGCTTAATTAATCACGGAACACTGCAAAAGATCTGCCCGGTTTCCCGAGCGGCATGAGACACTGTCTAACGAGACGTGTAAGCTGTCGCAAGGGAGAACCAATTAATTGCTAAAAATTGTGTACCTGATTCATTAGAGATATTAAAGAACCTCATTAAAATGATTAACAAGAAAGAGCAAACACAGTGGGTTTGTTTAAAATCAGGAGATGCACAAAACACTAATGGGCATCACGCTGAAACACTCAACAACGAAAGATTGGTCAAAACTGAGAAATGAAGATCGCGAACTATAGGCAGTGTAATACAAACGTTATTCAAACGAACATACTGAAAAGAAAAGACTGCACTATCCGGAGTGATTCTACAAATCGTCACGAAAGCACACCTAACCACAAGTGGTACCAATGATAAATCTCATAATGTAATGCAACAAGTTAAAAAATTTAGAAATGGCAAAAATAACTCAATAACGCAGTTTGAAAATTTTTCAGTCGAGAATGACTCAGAAATCTTTTTTTTTTTTTTTTAACAAAAAGTCGACATACTGCTAATTGGAAGTATGCGCACTTTGCAAATATTTGTACAACAATTTATTAGGTCACGATCGTTAAGATACTAAAACAAATTGAAATTACCGTTTACAATAAGTAGCTGCCATCTTCAGATGAGCTTGTTCCACTGAAGTCCACCCCTGACAGCTGAGTGGTCAGCGCGACGGAATATCATACCTAACGGCCTGGGTTCGATTCTCGGCTGGGTCGGAGATTTTCTCCGCTCAGGGACTGGGTGTTGTGTTGTCCTTAACATTGTCATTTCATCCCTATCGACAAGCAAGTCGTCGAAGTGGCGTCAACTCGAAAGATTTGCACCAGGAGAACGGTCTACCCGACGAAACGCCCTAGCCACACGACATTTCCATTTCCATTCCACTAAAAAGCTCCTTACAGATATAGAAACAAATATAATTAGGCACTGAACATCATGAAGCCATTTAACATGTTTCAATGAATTGCATCATATCATCACACGATAAAAGGACTGAAATGCGAATATCACCCTGCGCTATTATATCGGGGAATAGAAAAGAGATGGGGACACAGGAAAATAGAGCAGGAGGTAAGAGGGTGAGGCGGAAAAACGTAGGCAATGTGGGTGGGTAACAGTTGAATCTGAATATGCTTATATTTACTGCGTCCATTCATGTAAAACTGGTATTTTAAAAGCGCATAGATAAAAACATAAATAAACTTATACAACTTTAAACATTTTAAAAATGTTAGAAAGAAACGATAAATGAAGACAATTCAGATACAAGCTTATGAACCGACAAATACCAGAAATTAGATCACAAGTCAGACTACATAAAGCGGAAAAGCCGATATGCTGAGTTGTAAATAACGTCAGATGCCCAAGCTATAAGTTGAATAAAATACTGGATGACAAATTCAAACGTTATTTTAATAAGATCATAAAGCGTATACCTTTCAATGATCTTATTAACATAACGTTGAATTAGTTCATTAGAGTCGGGTCGGTACAATACTGCAATGAGCCATTTTAGCTTCGCTGGACGTCAGAAATCCGTATCAAATGTTCCGCTCAGAGAAACCATTGACATCAATAACAAGAGGCTAATTACGTATGGAAAATCATACACTGATGAAACAGTTGACCTAATAGAATTTTAACAGTTGTTTCTGGATTTAAATTATTTCATATTACAGACAAAATGCATCAACAATATGACAGCTTAGCCACGGGAAACAGCCTGAGAAAATTACATACTACAAAACGGATTCTGGCGATTCTATCCTGTTGTTCAAAGGTAAGTAAGCTGAACTAAATTATTTGGCAAGCAAATTAAATACAATGTACCTAAGATAATTGTCATGGTTGATGTTGATGTAAACTTCAGTCCCAATTTCTTATATTTGACAGTGACCAAAATTAGAGGTAAAAACGAAATACCCGTTGTTAGAAAACTTATGACCACTAACGGCATTATTAATGTGCAGTTTGCCACCCACAACAACATAAAAATGCGTACTTTCACACTTCATCAGAATCCTCAAACTACCGCTAACTGAAAATGACATAATTAAGGAACTTAATATCTTAAAACAAATATCAATGAATAATGGATACAGAAGCAGTCATATGACTTCTCTGTACAATAACAGAAAAGCAAGAAAAAATACAGCATATTGTAAACACCAATGGAGAGAACTCCATACTAAGGACGAAGAAATGACATACACTGATGGAAAAAAATCCTAACACTAACAGATGTGTCTGTGGACCTGAAAGATGATATCTATTCAAATTTCGTGCCAGTCACATGACAGGCGTTAGTAGCACCATTATGAGGATGCAAATCAGTTTGCTTTAAATACACTCTGTAACGGTGGTGAGCGTTAGTTACCTTTGAGATTGGAAATCGTGAGTTGGTATTACTCAAGATTGCTTTTAAGGCGATAAAGACGCCATTATTAACACCTCACTGAGTTTGTACGAGGACCTGTAATAGGCCTCCGAGAAGATTGATGTTCCTCATACGATATTGCCGAAAGACTTCGCAGGAATGTATCCACTGTACATGATTGCTGGCAAAGATGCTCATGAAAACGTACGGCCGCGTGGCACCACCGAGGGGAAGACCTTCGTATTCGGTGTGTGGTTGTGTCGCATCGTACTGCACATGCAGCAGCAATTTGAGCAGCATTTGACACAAATAACTGTTACAAACCCGTAACTTCAAGGACACTCCTTGCCAGACGCCCTGCAACGTGCATTCCACTGATCCCACACCACCGCCATTTTCGACTCCAGTGGTGCCGAGCGAGAAATCATTGGAGGACAGGGTGGAGTTCTGTTGTGTTTTCTGACAAAACCTTGTTCTGCCTCGGTTAGCAGGAGGCCAATTAAGGACCTGCGCCCAACATGTCTGCGTGTTAGACACACTGGACCTACACCTGGGGTTAATGTCCGGGGTACGATTTCGTATGAGAGCAGGAGCACTCTCGTGGTTATCCCATGCGCCCTGACTGCAAATTTGTACGACAGTCTGGTGATTCTACCTGTGGAGCTGCCACTCATTAACATGATTCCAAGGGGTGTTTTCCAAGAGGATAACGGTCGCTAATATCACGCTGTTGTAACACAACATGCTGTAAGAGTATTGACCAGTTCGGTCACCAGATCTCTCTCCAATCGAGCACATGAGGGGCATCATCGGACGATAACTCCAGCATCACCCACAAACAGCATTAACTGTCCCTATGCTGACCGACTAAGTGCAACAGGCATGGAACGTCATCCCTCAAATTAATATCTGGCACCTGTGCAACACAATGCATGCACGTTTTCATGCTTTCATTCAACATTCTGGCGATTACATCGTTTATTAATGTACCAACATTTGTCATCTGCAATGGCTTATCTTGAGGTTACATTAACCGATGACCTTGCAATGTTAATGAGTAAATATGTTATCTAGACAATTCCCAAATTTCATTATTCTACATTAAGTATTTTTGGTGCTGCGATTTTTTTTTTTTTTTTTTTTTTTTTTTAACGTCAGCGTATGTGCCAATGACCTACTACAGTCAGATATCCGCTAAGATTGCAAAGTTTTTCATAACAGCATATTTAAAGTATGTTTCTGGACAGAAAAACCTTTTAAAATGCAACTACGACAGAATGTCTGGAATAACTACAATCGGTTTGCAACTTCAGGAGTGTACCAGATACCCAAGTGTAGTAACTGCAACAAAATATACGTAGGGCACACAGGACGAGATTTAAGACTAGCTTTAAAGAATATTCATGTCTCCAAAACAATAACACAGCTTTTGGTTCATGCTTGGATGAATCTAAACTCTCCACTGAATTTCCACAAGGAAACCTTAAAATCACACATAGCGCAGTTAAGAGACACAAATGTACAGTCGTGTATTGGATGAATCTGAATCTCACATACACAACGTGCTGGATCCTGTAAATGTCCAAAACATCCTCCCAGAGTTCCTTTTTCAGTATTTTCGACGTTCATGTCCTCTGGTGAAACGCACAAGGACAATGAAACACTACCAAATGGCCAAGTAGAGGGCGTTGTTCTCCAAATGTCATAATGCTTTAGTAATATCTGTATTGTGCATATTTTTTTCATTAATGACACATGTTCTCATAAAGTGTATTTTATAATTGTTTATTTATACTCGTGTAAGTGGTTTAATATGTACATTTGTTTTAGTATGACACACTTTATAGAAAATTCGCTTTGTGTGTTAAGAGCAAAACATTCATATACTTTCTTTGATTTTCAGCCACAACAGTTGTTCAGGCACACTTGTTTCAGTACGACACATTTTTTAGAAAATTCACTTTGTGTGTTATGAGCAAAACATCCATATACTTCCTTTGATTTTTAGACACAACAGTCACTGATATGTACTTATTTTCTTCATTAAACACTTATATTCTTATAAAATGTATTTTATCATGAGTCTGTCAATCATTTATTTGCACACATGTGAGTGGCTTAACATGAAGACTTGTTTTAGTAAAATAGGTTCTTAGTAAACATGC
The DNA here is from genome assembly GCF_023864345.2 of Schistocerca serialis cubense. Lineage (NCBI taxonomy): Eukaryota > Metazoa > Arthropoda > Insecta > Orthoptera > Acrididae > Schistocerca > Schistocerca serialis. The sequence goes on from NC_064638.1 coordinate 775,458,430, forward strand.
TTTGAGTATTATAATAGGTGTAAAAATGCCTATCAAGGGCAAATCACCTTAAACTTGCACCGTAAATATTGCCAAAACGGAAAGTGCTGTTCATGTGCGGTTTTCACGGAATGGTTTGGTAGTCTCCAGCCACCATGAACTTGTAGGATTTTTCTGGACTGATAAATCTCATCGTCCACTGACGACCTACTGCGTGGACTGTCACATAGTGACTGACTAGTAAGTCGCAATGCAGTCAAGGAACACACAAGCATATTGTAAGCAAACATAACAAAATCGTATGCAGGTTGGATGGTGCAAACAAATGTCAGTGTGGAAACTTTACACAAAATGACATCTTGTAAACAAACTGCACTAGACTCCTGTAATAAACACCACTGACATTCTAATTTACTTATGCACAATTTACTTTTGCACAAATAATACACTTTCTAAATATGATTACAATTTGTTCATTGACTAACAACCCACTCTGTGAAAACAACACATCAATAGAACTTTCAGTTTCCACAGTATTTATGGTGCAAGTTTTAGGTGATTCATCCTGTATACTTTTTATAATCTAAAGGTACAACAGTTGAAGTTAGGTGTATAAGTTTTTAATTTTTCACATTATTTTAAAATTTTTATTAAAAAGTATTTTAAAATTTTTAAATTTTATAACTTCAGTTATCTGCATTCTTGCCTATTTTTCCCAAAATTCCAGTATTACGCGATTGCCCACAGAAAAATAAGTAGGTGCAGAGTATGCTGTTATCCACCCACATGTTCTTCCCCACTGCCCCTCTTTTCCCCTCCTTCATTGTTCCTGCAGTCCTTCTATTCCATTCCCTTAGATAATAGTGCAAGAGGATATTCTAATTTCATTCTTCACATCATGTGGCAATATGATGTACACTCACTAAAATATATAAAATGATTTCTCAAAGTTCAAACTGCCTAGCAATATTTATTTACATATCTGTGCAGAGATTTTTAGTGGATTAAGAAGGAAACAACTTGCCAAAATAGTTAATGTGATATTTTTATATATTGAAACAATCATGACTTAATAAATTATTATACAGACTATGAGATCGTTATGTGCATCTATCTAGCCTCACACCCTAACACCCTGAATTACCAGAGCTGCTAGAACTTACCAATATCCATCCATCTTGGGCTGGACTTCGAGAGAGAGTGCCTGTAGTTTTTTCATAATGTCCGACATCCTTGCTCCCACTGCACGCCAAAAACTCTCAACAATCACACTAACCATGTGACCCCAACAACCTCTGGACAATAATCCCTCTGTCCTTCCACATGACCAAAAATCCCTCATGTTTTAAGCCTAATCCATTATGCACGATTTTGAAGGCTGGTAACGGATTTCCATAACAGTACTGCTTCTTAAGGACTTAAAAGGTGTAGGATAAGCTTGATATATTCACAGATATGAGTCATTTATTCTATTCATGCAGACTTCTTCTCCTTCAGAAATAACTGGAGAGTAAATCTTTCATTTAACGACACAAGACTGCCCAAATCTTGACAGCGGCTATTCAGTTTCAAGATTTACATAGAAGAGGTTTTCTTCTATTGCTGAATTATAAATTTTTAAGCAACAAGCAGGACTTAGCCTCACAGAACTCCATTGAATATGCTTAGGGGTTATAATGTTTGTAAGTTTAGTTGTTTTAACATGAATACAACAGCATGAAACAAATTAATAACCCCATTAACGAAACAATACAAACATTACCTTCAAGAATGGGAAAGTCTTTTGTGGAAAAGCAGTATGTGCATTTCACAAAAAGTCATGCATTTTTGTGTACTCATCATCATAACAGTGCTTGTATCACACGGAAACAGAACTAATTCTGTCCCCTGACTGAAATAATATGATAGATATTAACATAAATCAATAATAGTGTAGGGCAATGATTGAACACTGTGAGATTAACATTTCAGTTTTTCCCATGCAGAGGATGTTGCTGATCAGCCTAGGGTAACTTCCTGCACTCTCATTCTTAAATTATAACTAAACCAGTCATGTAGTGGACTACATATTCCACAAAAACTTAACTTACATAAGTAGAACATTGGTCGATCAAATGACTTAGGTAAATCACAGAAGATCCGAACTGATACATTTTATCATTTAAAGATTTTATTACATGCTCAGTAAATGTAGAAACAACTTTCTTCATAGAGTGGCTATTCTGAATTCCAAACAGCGATTGGTTAGGTGTGACAACCCTGAAGAACAAAACCTACTCAGAATTTAGCAAGTGATGTAAGAACACTGGGTGGTAATTACTGACTTCTGTTAAATCATCCTTCTTATAGAGAGGTATAACACTGGCGTATTTTAATCTGTCTGGGAAAGCACTCTGAATTAATTATGCATTTCATAGCTGACTAAGAACATTACGTGTTGCAGGGCTATAGCTAACAGAAATAACAACATCTTCCATGGCTTCTTTCCTTGCCTCTCTTTTAACAATATTCTGTACTGATTTTATTTTATGCTCTCATCTCAATTTCAGCTAAGACATGCCTAATTCTAAATGTTTTTGGACTTCTGTTAATACGCTGCAGTACTGTTTGAAACATGTTGGAACAACAACTCTATAAACAGAAGGGAATTTTGATAGCCTTCATCAGCATGTTAGTAAATGCTACATATAAATTTTCTTAGCTACCCAACCATAGATAATATATTGTCCAAATAACAGATTGAATTTTTCAATGTTTCTAAAAGTTACAAAGCTATTTACATGAACATTATGAGAATGTTATGGTACTGTTTAAAATATGGAAGTATTTCCAGCGTTCCTATAAGGACTTCACACAATTACTTTTAATTCCCTTTTTAGAAAAACTACTTTTCAAAAATGGAAACAAACTCATTTACAAATATACTGAATTGATAGCTAGCATTAGACTCATTGTAAACTTCATCAGTATGAGAATGTCAATAACTATTTAGGTAATAAATTATAGTCAATCATACTTTTGTAATTTGTTGAAGTCATTTTAATGCATGAATCACAACAGAAATGAAATAAAAAGAAGAATATTATGGTACCACAAGCTATGCTGTAAAATTGTTCAGATATTCCTTACAAAAAAGAAAGTGTCAGTATGAAACATTACCAGATTAATCAGTACTTATCGAATTGAGAAGTACTTACATGTGTTGTACCTGAACATTCCATCTTATAACTCTTGGTTTTTATTGTGATTATTCATTATCTGTAATCTGTTAGATTATCAGACTTAAAGATCTTTTTGCAGATAATAAAAATACTATGATAAATCACAAATAAATTATCATTTAAAAATTCTGCTACTGAATATATATGGGCATTAACAAATACTTTGAAGCAATTTTATCATCACTACACTTTCAAAAGTTCCATTGTTTGAAATAAAGAACCTATAAAAATTTCTACAAAACATGTGCATAAAATATGTACAGTTAATTCAGATATTTTATGCACCTGTAGGAAAAATATAAGATGCTCACAGAGTTTAATTCTTGAATTTACAGCTGGATAATAAAAGCAGCTGAGAAAAGGCACAAGGATACTGAAATTCTTAAATAATATATTATTTCTGAAGTTTATGTTGGCAAATAGATATAACTCTACAAATATCTAACTTACGTTCATTCTATAATATCATGTGGTACCACTTTATGATGAAATACACAAGAAAAGAAAAGGCTCTTGTGTTAAAAATTCTAAAATATGTCCTATTTATGGGGTGAATTTTAAAATGTTTTATAAAATCCTGTCCAACAAATACTGTATAGCAGTTAGTGCTTCACAGTATTTAGTGAAATATGACATACTTGTAAATAATTTGTAATTTTTAACAAACAGATCAGTACAATAATTCAGTAGTAGGAATAAGCCAATTCTGCATAAAGTTCCAAGAACTGACACTTTAGTTCAGTTAGGTGTCAATTTTTAGCGATGTGCACGCTAGTTATTTTCTGGCAATTGTTAAAAGTTTAGCAGCTAGTAAAACATAAATTAAGAAGAATCTAGCACATTTCCATTGCTAACCAGACATTTAGCAATAAATACTGATCTGTATATTATTAATAGTATCATATGAAGCATCATATTTGATTTCCACATATCATAATAGCAGAACATGACCAGTATAAAAGTGTTATATTTCCCTTGAATGAGATTTACCTATAATAATGTAGAGAATATTTTTGAATGGAACTTTGGTATATATAGGGTGTAAAAATTATGTACACCGATTTGTAGTGTTGTTACATTAGATAAAAAGAAATAGTTCTGTTATGTGGAACAAATGTCACTGGCATGTTATTTACACATTAGGTTTCCTTGAAGGGTTTGATGCTGGCCTTCTCTAAGACCACCATTCATAGCTGTTGTGACTGCTTCGTATAGGACACACTGACTACTAGAAAGGTTAAGTTTTCGTAACTGCCCCAGTGTCCACATCCCCAGATAAACAGTTACACCTTTAATGTTTATGCTGCCTTGTGTTTACATGAGAGCTACTACCAAAGTGTACAGGTTCTCGATAGCTGATTACAGTCTAAGTCAGTATGATACATCTCATTTATGGGGAGGTGTGATGCAATAGCTGTCCAGCAAGGAGCCTGAATGCATAACGGGTCTTAGAGAGGTGGTTTGTCTTATTTTATTTTAGTTGTGCAGGAAGACAAAAACAACAATGTTCTTAGTCAACTGTTGACCACCCAAAACTGAGATTATTGTGCAGTTTAACCCCCTGTGATTCTACGAAAGCCAATCAGTACTGAAACTTCCTGGCAGATTAATATTCTGTATCTTTTTCCCTCTAGAGCTTCACATTGAAAGATTAGATGTGGTGCAGTTTCATCCTCTTAACCAGGGAGCCTACACTTAGGGGCTTATTTGTCTATACCCATTTTGTGTAGGTGTCTCTTAAAGTTTCTGTGGCCAGTCGTGAGTTCTACCATGAATTTAATCTGTTTGCTGTGCAAGTTCAGGAATACAGAATTTCTCTTTAAACATTAGCTTGCCACTTTTATTTACTGTAGTATAATAATCTATGTGCTGCCTCCTGATCGATCCATGAAGCTTTCATTTTTGATTTTACCACCGCCTTGGTGGCAGTCTAGCTCAGGTTCTGGTCCAATTGGTCCAATAAATGAAGTCATCAAGCCTGTCCTGGCCAGTCTGCCTCGTCTCCCAAGAGCTTCATGGCATTCTGCAACGATCTTTGATCATCTATCAGGATCTGATAAATATTTCAGAGGTTCTTGGCTGTTTGAACAAATATAGATGTTACAATTCTTATAGCACCTACAAAATTATTCTCCATGCACACTATGGAAGGGTATATTTCCACCCGGAATACTAAATCAGCCTCAATAAGAGATTGCTCTCACTAACCTAGGCTATATCCTGAATCTTCCAGTCCCCATACCTTCATCTGTTTTAGACCCAACAGAAAATCGGAGTGTGTCTTCTGACCAGTGTCGTGATCCAGTCTTCAACAGCTCCCTTCTTCCAGTTGTTACAGTGAAAGGTTTATTGATGCAACTAAAACCTGTTGTATGGTTAGCCACCACTTCCTCGACCATTCCTGTATCTACCAATCTCACTATATTGGTGTGAGAGTCTGGATACCCTAAAGTACCCAGTTATTTTCCGTTTTCAACCTGTATGCCACTGCTGCCGTCACCACTGTGACCCAAAGGTGTAATAGGGGCATATCCAGCATGGTATCAATCTAACAGTGGGTGTGCTGCTAATTACGTCCTTAATAGCTAAACAGGCCAGTCTTGCACCTTGCCAAACTCCTCAGCAGGCACCTTCTGTTCTACTTTATTCCACAAAACAGTAGCGCCATACATTACAATAGGTCTTACTACAGTGGTGTATATCCACCATGTACTACACCAGGGTTTTGACCCCAGTTTTTTCCACAGACCCTTCTAGTGCTCATAAGAGAACATTTCCTCTTGGAATATATATTCTTTATATGAAGCCATAATTGTTTCACGTCCAGAGTTATCCCTAAACACTTCACTACCCCCTTTACTAGTAGAGTTTCCTCAAGGAGTTTTAGATTCAGGTTAGTGCGCTGGATTTGCTTCCTCACAAACGGTATGACAGCAGTTATCTAGGGACTAACTCTTCGATCCCCTTTTCTGCACCAGCTTTCAATGGGGTGATCGGGGCACATGTGGGATGTGCTCGATGTCCCTTGCATCCCCACATCCGACCACCCCACAGTGATGCCCCTTGGAAGCAGCCTCAAGCTGTGTGATGGAAGCCAACATTGCCTGTGTCATCCCCTGATTCTTTCCCATTGTAGACTAAGAGATTGAGCCTGCTGAGTTGGTGACAGGTGGCAAGGCAGGAGGCAGTGCATGTCAGGTCAATACAAGCACCTGACTCTTGGTGCTACTGAATCTGAGGCGCCAGTTTGCGTATCAGAAGCCAAGAGTATCATGGGTGAGTTGCAGATGCTGTCAAAGCATCTCCATTTTCATGCTCCAGGAAAACAGGTGCAATGTCATTCACATAGAGTAGCATCTGAATGCATGCCATTCTCAAGACACAACTGCATCATATTTTAGATTATTTTTCTCTAAATCATTATGCTAGTTATCATACATAAAGAAACAATGTTATAATGGAAGATGTTTTGGTGCAAATATTTTATAGATACTGGATGAAATGGTGAAAATCAAACTGAGCCACAATGCTCCACAGTACTGAATTTTCTGTATGTGTTATATCAATGTGATACTATGCACTGACATTTGCTGAGTAACAGAGTAATGTATATACATTTGGCATTACTAACTCGTGTTGATTTTCACTTTGTAAAAGAATTATCACTTTTTCATGTATTAACAGTACTAGATGCCATAGTGAAGGATAAAAATTAGGCATGAACTATGAGTAGAGACGAAAATTATAGTTGTACATCATCCAGGTACCTTTTTTTTCCTTCATTAACAAAGTGTCTTATTTGTGCTTTATACACAGCTGTCATGGCTGTAAACGAACATTTAAATAAAAAAATTAACCATTTCAAATATTTTGTAGCTTTTCCTCTTATACTAAACAGATATATTGGAACAAATTTTGAACTCTCTTGTCAATATAAAACAATTATATGTTTTGTAATCATATATGTTCACTTCAGTAAATACATTATTCATTACATTAGAAACAAGAACTGACAAAATAAGTGAATAAACAGGTTTGCAAGTAGCTTTGTTATAAGCTTTTGAGACTCCGTGTTTGTTATCTTCTGTGTGCAGTTAATAACTAAAAGAAATTTGAACCACACTGCAGAAGAGAATTCTGAATTTTAAATAATATCTGAGCATGAAATATTTTTGTGTCTTGTATGTGCTTACATACATAGTTGATATTTAACTAACTTACATTATTAGCAATAAACACTAATAAATTGTGATGCTATGATGCACATGTACAGTGACTCCAAATTCCTTCAGGATATGTCTAGTAGATATTTGATTTATTCTTGATCGTCAGTCATCTAACTAGTTTGATGCAGCCTGCTATGACGTTCTCCCTGTGATAACCCCTTCCTCAGTTATTATATGTTCCAATCTAGTTTTTCTCTGACATCTTAGCACATCCTAACATCATGTCCATTCCTTTTTTTAGTGTCTTCTACATATTTTTTCCCTTGCCAATTCTGCAGAGAATCGATAGTCGAGTCTACACAAGGTAGATGCAGTGGGCTCAGCACAGCAGCTTTGTGCACCTTGCTCAATATCCAGGCATCGTGCCTCTGCTTAGAGGACAAAATATGTAGCTATTGTCACAGAAACAGTAATGGGCCTGGCTAACATAAATACTGCCAAACAGACAATAATTCTCATAAATCACCTGCAACTATCTGAGGGGAGGAATTTGTCAGTCTATGCATCAGTACACACCAGCCAGCAGCTGTTGTAAGACTCTGCCATCAGTAATTGCAGGTTGCTACCTGAACTGAGTCTAAACAATGTAGATATGCTGTCTTCCCACTGGTGGGTAACTGACTGGGTAACTGCCATCTGCCACTGGTCACCTCCCTGGCAGACGAAGTTTCAAATCTAGGACATCTAGCTGCCCAGCCACTATTGCATAGTGCTGGCAACCATTGTCGTTGTCCTTCACCCAGTGTGGCTACACAACACCATCATCAGCCATACTGGAGGCCACAGTTTGATCCCATCCACCCTGGTGTGTGTGCCACATAGCTACAGAAGCAGGACAGCAGTTGTAGTCACTTTCTGCTGCCCACCCCTCACTGCAGCTGCTGCATATCAGCTGACTGCAGCACCTCGCCAGCTGCCACCAACATGCTGGGGAATACACAATGCACTACCCTTCCAGTGGGCTGCTGCCACACCAGCAGACGCCACCTATTTCGTGGAGGCCATTTACTCCCTGTCCAGACCCATCTGCACTGCTGTCGTTGCTATGGAGTAAAGGAGTAAGTCAACTTGCACTGTTTCCACGAAGGCTCACCATCCACCACATACCACCACTCCACTGCACCCATTCTCTTGGAGATGACGAGCTGTATATCCTGACTTTCACAAGCTTCATCTTCCACCATAGCGATTGCTCACATGCACTGTTACGGCATCACATCTGAAACGCTTATATTCTTTCCCATTTCCACACAGTCTTCAATTTACTTCCTTAAAGTGCTATGCTATAGCTATACACTCTCAGAAACTTCTTCATCAAATTAAGGCCAATGTTCGATACTACTAAACTACTTTTGGCTTGGAATGCCATCTTTGTCTGTTCTCCTTACGTGGTCTGTCATACATTATCTTGTTTCCAAAGCAGCAAAATTCCTTCTCTTTGTCAAGTAAATGGTCCACAATTTTTATTTTAAGATTCTTATTAATGAAATTACTTCAGTTCAGTTTACTCTCAATTCATTATCTGTGTATAGTAGAAAGTTCATTTCGTCAGCACATCCCGTAATTCTTCTTCGCTTTCACTGAAGAAAGCTACGTATTTCGCGATTGTTACCATTGGTAGTTTTTGACCGTGATTCTTATAATCCCACTCCTGAAGTCTGTCCTTTATTTCCGTCACTGCTTGTTTAACGTACAGATTGAACAGCGTGGGGGAACGACTGCATTCCTGTCTTGCCCCCTTTTAACTCCAAGTACTTCATTGTTTGTCTTCCATTTTTATTGGTTCGTCTTGGCCTTTGAATGTGTCGTATGTTATCCGTCTTTTCTTAAACTTACATACATTTTTGTAAGAATGTCAAATATATTGCACAGTTTTACATTGTCGAACGCGTCTTCTGTATCGACAAATCTTATGAATGTTTCTTCGTTTCTGTGAAACCTTTCTTCCTTTTTCAATTGTAGCCTCGAACTACCTCTAACTTCCTAAAGCCAAACTTATTTTCATCAAAGGGACCCTCACTTTTCTTTCCCATATTATTCTTGTTAGCAACTTGGATGTACCAGACTGTGTAAACGATATTTTTTCCGAATTTCTAATGATATGACTGCAGTCCCATAAACTTTACACACAAGACTTAACAGTTGTTTGGCTGTCACTTTCCCCATTATTTTAGAAATTCTAAAGGAAAGTTATATCTGTGTTCTGCCTTATTTGATCAACAAGTTCTATCAAATTCTGTAATACTAGGCCCACTACGTCTTCAAAATCAACTACTGATTCCTCTCCTATTACGTCAATAGACAGCTCCTCCCCCTTGTAGAAGTCTTCAGTGCACTCTTTCCACTGGTCAGCTCTCTCCTCTATGTTTAACACCGATATCCTGCTGCATTAATAATTATGGCAATTTTATTTTTAATTTCACCGAAGATTTGTTTGACTTTTCTATATTGTGAATTAGCCTTTTCGACGACTATTATCTTCCGATATCTTCATAACTGTCTGCAGATATTCCCCTTTGTCTTCGATAAATTGATTTACATTCCTGTATTCCCATCTCACACTGAACACCTTGTTCTTCCTTCTTTTATCGATCACCTGAAGCTTTTCTTCTGTTACCCAAGTTTCCTTCGTAGTTACCTTCTCTGCTATCTGTGTTTGTCTGTCCAACTTCTGTGATTACCTTTTTTAGAGATATCCGTGCCTCTTCAACTGAATTGTCTACGTGGTTTTCATATCGCAGTGTCTGTAGCCTAAGAGAATTGGGAACGCATCCTCTCTTTCCTCAGTAGGTCAGAATCCTGTCTCTTTCAACACTGATTCATCTGGTCGATTCGCTTAAACTTCAGTCCACTTTTCATCGTTACTGAATTGTAGTTGAAATCTATATTCGCTCTTGATTGCGCCCTATAATGCAATTTCTGTTTTTAGAATCTGTCTGATCATGGTTTAATCCAGTTAGGATTTTCACATGTCTCTGGGACTTTTTGGACTAAGTTACATCTTCTAGTCTTTCGATTTGTGAACAGTGTATTAGCTGTTACCTTGTGGAGTTTATTGTAAAACTCAATTACACCTTTTCTTCCGTCACTCTTCGCACCAAGCCCATATTCTCCCCTAACTCTGTGTTCTGTTCTTCACATACTAGCACGCTCCGATCCCCTATGAGTATTAGTTTATCATCTCCCTCGGCATAATGAATTACACGTTCAATGTCCCCATAAATTTTCTGTATCTCTACATCTTCTCACTGTGACGTCGACATGTGTACCTGAACTAATGTTGCTGGCGGTGGTTTGTTGTCGATTCTGATTCGAACGAGCCCATCACTGAACCGTTGACAGTAACTCTCTCTGCTTCTTTTTCTTATTCATAATAAATTCTCCATCCTTATACCATTTTTTGTTGCCGTTGACATTACCCTATATCCTTATATAATTTTCATTTCATTTCACTGATCCCCCACCATATCTAGACTGAGATTTTAAATTTCACTTTTCAGATTTTCTAGCTCCCCTGTCGCGTTCAAACTATTAATATATTCACTCTATGTTTCGTGTAATGGCATCCTACATCTGGTATTAAATCGTTTCATTGTCACCTACACTTTGGCAGTCCCCTCCGAGAGATCCGAGTGGGGGACTGTTTCAGAATCTTTTACCAACTACAGGGCACATGACCTGTGGATACACATTACGTATGTTTAATGCAGTCGTTTCAATTGGTTTCTGCACCCTCATGTGGTTGATCATTGTCGATTCTTCCGAGTTTTAGGGGCAGTTTTCCATGCCAAGGGCAATAGAGTACTTCACCCCGATGTTCACTCCTCTGTTCTCTTTGACTAGCCTGTTGGCAGGAGGTTTTTTCTTTTTTTGCGCTTGTCATTCGCTGCCATAAGAGGATAGAGCCCGCTGTTTTAGGGCTTTCTGCTTGCCCTTTTAAACTATAGGATTCTACAACTTGCTTTTACTGTATTTATTTTCTCTGTGTTGGAATACAGCGCATATTCATTTTAAGATTGTTACAGTTTTACAATGATTCTCTGAATTTGTAATTTTACAATGTATGGTTATGATGGTACCATATTACAGTTGTTTCTTGGAACTTGTTATAATTTTACAATATAATCTATTTTACATTACCATAATTTTACAAATATAACATTTCTATTTTTGCATATTAACAGTATTTAGTGCTGATGTAGAGCAGTGTGTGGAGGGACAAGACACAGAGGACATTTCAGAGCATAGAGTTTGGGCAGAAAGTGTTAGCAATAGGGCAACAAGCACATGGCCCCACCTTGCAGTGTTTCCAAATTTATTCAAGATGGCGAATCAAAGATGGCAGCAATAGATGTGGCAATGTCGCATTGACGTCATGGTGGGAAAACAGGTCAAATGGGCTACATCCAATAACTTAGCTCCACCCATCTTCCCTCCCCCTCTACTCCCCCCTCCCCTTCCCTCCCCTCCCCCATATAGACATTGGTGAGAAAAGGACTGTGTTGGGCTGGTAGATAGGATGGATATAAGTCTTTATTTTTTCTGTATGCTGTAGTATATTGTTTATTTAAATAAGTTGAGTTGTCATAGACAGTAGCTCCATCCAGTGTGTTCACCTTGAGGTCTGGAGCCCAACTGGCATAGTTCACAATACCACCACCAGAGGGTGCTGTTGCCCCCGCCCCCTCCCATGACATAATCCAAGATGGCAGTTTGGGGAAAAATGGTGCGTGAAGTACGCTCAGTCTCTGATAAGCTTCCCAAGATAATGGATGTAAACTGTTTGCTGTCTACTATGTGTTCAATGGGTGAGACGTCTGTGCTGGAGAAGGAGGAACTTAACGGTTATATTAGCTGTAATCATGCAGCTAAGGACTGTGTCCATAGCCACCTGCATGATGTGTTGGAAGCATTAATAATTGGTGAATGTATGAAGAAGATGAATAAGCTTCATCAAATAATGAAGATGCAGCAGCACGGAGCTAAGTTACGCTTCGCTACTCACGCTGATAAACGCGTGTAGGTGTAACTGCTGTAACTGTGTGCAGCACAGGCACACGGTAGATGCAGGGTGGCTGCGGGCTTAGCACTTCCTGCCATGCTGCAAATGCCTCAGCCTTCTTTATGGCACACAAATGCCCTTGTCATTGAAAACTAACTGCTTCAGTAGTTACTAAATCTGGTGTACAAGCAATGTGCGGAATATTGATGTCACAGGAACTAAATGTACCATAGCACAAAGAGAGAGAACTTAGCAGATGACGCAAGAATACTTAAACTAGTTGCGATATAGTTACAAGTTTTATTCCGAGGATTATCATCACCACAACTGAACATGGACTCTAAAAAAAAAGATCACGGCATACTTGTGAAACCACACCTAAAACACTTTGTGCGCTTTTGAGGGAAATACCACATCCTTGCCTTGTCCTTGAGCATGAACTGCTTCAAGAGTTCTTAAATCCTACTGAATATGTCTATAAAAACACTTTCAAAACAAATTGGCTACACAGTAGTTTGCGTCAATTTTGCGATGTATGCCGTCACACTCGAGCGTAGACTGTATAATGATCGCGGCACACTTTTGAAACCTCCCAGTCTTCGTCCCAGAGACATTTCCAAAACCGATATCAGTTGCAATATTCGATTTTACACGCCAAAATGACGATATATGGAAGTTGAAGTAAATACCTCTGCAACTCCAAACAAAACTAGCTGCTTGTTTGAAGGCTCTGCAGGGGGAAAGAAATTTATGAGTCCTACAGCTGCTGTATTGTTCATCACTTTTCTGAAACGCTGAGTGAGCTTAGTTTATACTTGCTGCTGGAGTCAGTGTTGTTAAAGATCTTATTTCTTAGTTTCCTAACCTCTCGAAGACGGGAAATCAGTACAGTTTCATGACATATTTCGAAACCCACAAAAAAAAATGGTTCAAATGGCTCTGAGCACTATGGGACTTAACTTCTGAGGTCATGAGCCCCCTGGAACTTAGAACAACTTCAACCTAACTAACCTAAGGACATCACACACACCCATGCCCGAGGCAGGATTCGAACCTGCGTCCGTAGCGTTCGCGCGGTTCCAGACTGTAGAGCCTAGAACCGCTCGGCCACTCCGGACGGCGAATCCCTCAACAGATCGTGAAGAAACACACAAACAGAATTCGAATCACTGTCCTGCAGATGAGGAAAAATTACTGGAATTTTCGAGTTCCTACAACTGCTGGTCTGAAGATGCCCTAAAGCCACAGTGGCGGGTGGGTGACAACATCCCATCTGTCCAGGCCAGAGAAGGATGGTCTGCTTGGACTTGTCTCTGAGCACTCGAACAAAGAAGATATCACCGGCCGGAGTGGCCGAGCGGTTCTAGGCACTACAGTCTGGAACCGTGGGACCGCTACGGTCGCAGGTTCGAATCCTGCCTCGGGCATGGACGTGTGTGATGTCCTTAGGTTAGTTAGGTTTAAGTAGTTCTAAGTTCTGGGGGACTGATGGCCTCAGAAGTTGAGTTCCATAGTGCTCAGAGCCAAAGAAGACATCACGTGACACTCAGACGTTGCGGAACTTTCCATAGATACCTTGCCCCTGTCTTCCTTCAGCCAGTCTGTGGAGGCTCCTATGCCTCGCAAATAGGATGACATGTGACCGTCTGACGTCATGGAACTTCCTGCGAATGGTGCATTGTGATTGGTTCTTACTGAACTTACTCACTAAATTGCTGCTACTGATGTGGGAGTATTGTCCACCACTTTCTGCAGATGGACAGATAAGGTGAATTTTAGCTTGAAAACTATTTTGTACAGTTTGAAAAAACATACAGCAGTCATATTACACTGAAAGCTAAACCTTGAAAAAGTGGTCCACAGATTATGAAACGCGGAAACCACAGCCAAATACACTTCATCAGTTACTCCACTCTGCTACAGTCGAGGAAAGCTCGAATTTTTCGACGTGAACCCGACTTCCAACCAAGCTATACCACCACAAACGATTGTACCACCACGCTGTATCAATACAGTGAAACACAGTTCGTATCCTGCACCATACCATCAGCTCTGTATCCTGCATATAGCTGTCGACCACCAGACATTCATACATATACTGCAAAGACACACAGATCCAAAAAAAAAAAAAAATCATATGCACTTTATATAGTCGCAGCGCTACATATTTACCGCAGGGTAGGTTGGTCATCCACCATGGCCAACGATGACGGGTCAACTGCCCACCACACACACTGGCTTGATGAGCGACCAGAGCGCCCTCCACAGACAGCGGTCACTCTCGAAACTGGTGTACAAAGGGTGGGCTGGGTCTCCCAGCATAAAGGTGTTACTGTTTCCGGACACGTCCTAACTGCTTGCTTCTACAGCCATCTCCAGAGTCTGGGATTACAAGAACATATGTATTTTCACGTTATTTGCCAGTTATCATACCATTTACGCTATAGTTAGCATAATCAGTCACGTAGCAGTATGATACTAACAGGTAGCACAGTATAATTCCGAAGATAAGAAGTGGATAGAAACCCAAAACTTTGGTGAGGTCATTATGTGGGACGTGTTGCGGAGCACTGAATAACTGGAAACTTATCTCTTCTGCAAAGATCTTTACGGAAAACCCGGAAACAGAGGAAACTGGTAGTTCCATTCATTGTTTTTAATGGGTACCGATGTCAATGATATAACAGATTACAAATCATCAATGTACTTTGTCAGCTCAACTAAGGTTTTGCACAAGTTTAGAGAACCTGGTTTTCACTATTTAGATGCACACAAAGCACATCACAACCGATCTTCTCTTAACCAAATAAAGACGTGAAATGCGTAGAATGGCAGCACAAGAAGTCAGCTGGCCATCCATATTAAATTTTCTCAAATTTCCACGGAGAATATAACCAGCACACACATTCACGAAGGCTGCCCAACACATCCTAAGTATTAGTTCGGTATTCAGCCGCCTAGAGGGCGACGCAGTTCAGTCAGCTGTATTCCTGTGCCCCAGCCTCCCCGGTTCGGGCAGCTCCTGCATTAAGCCGGAAATGTTAATCGTTCGGCCACAGCCTACTTTTGCCTTGCGCTCTCCGCATGCCAAGCAGAATCGTCCTAGGAAACCAGCCAAATATTTGTACTTACACTTAAATATTACAATTGCAGCCTCAATCTGACGACATTCGACAATGAGCGAATTATCGGAAATACCCCTTCTGACAAATGTGGCTCTGGAAATAGCAAAATCTGTGGCATTCTTATGATTGGACACAATTTTCCACATAAAATCCTTTGATCCCCCTTACGGCTGCCGATGCGCTGAAGTCATAAGTTTCCACATCAAATCCATACATACCCTTACAACAAGACAAAGCCATTTTCTTTGCACTTTTCTGAACAACGACCACTGAAACTTTACACTGCAATACATAATCTATAAGCCTGCTGATTGCAGCGAATCTATCACACACCCCTAGTAAGTATAATAGTTCGCCAGTAACTGAATGCTGGTGACAGCAAACAATATTGAGCGAAAATCCTCGCTGGATGTGCATGTCTCATTTGTTTTTCTTGTGAGTGGAATCAGTGTGTCTTACGAAGAGAGACCTAATTGTCTTATAAGCGATCAGGTATGAAAAAACACAGTCGCAACAACTATGTTACTTTCACCCTGCATAAAAAGCGGTCTTGGTTCTACAGGAGCACACAAGGATCGCTAACGATATCCATGTTAAAAGCTATACGATCTTTATAACTCGAGATATGGTACTGCTTCCGAATGAAGTGATCTTCCACACAAATACCGCGGCACTGAATAGACGCTGATCGCTGGGGTGTGTATAACAGACCGAAGCGGGCAGGAGCAGCTTGTAATAAAATGACCGAATTTAGAAAGTGATTCGGCTAAGGAAAATGGAATTAAGCCGATATTTGCAACTCCCTCGTGTCCCCGCTGGGTATTTCTCACGCTAACAAACAAAACTTGTAACGCATTCTAGCTCGAAGCCATGGCAGAAATTCTGCAATATATCCACTGGGTTATAGGTGAGGGAGTATGAGGGCGTCGCAGGTTCGAATCCTGCCTCGGGCATGGATGTGTGTGATGTCTTTAGGTTAGTTAGGTTTCAGTAGTTCTAAGTTCTAGGGGACTGATAACCTCCGAAGTTAATTCCCATAGTGCTCAGAGCCATTTGAAGCATTTTTGAGGATGATGGTCGACTGAGGATAATCACATACACTAGATGGCATACTATGTGATGAATAACTTTAAGAAAAATGCAATGCTAGATTGAGGCTGTAAGACATGTACAAAATCCTATGAC
Source organism: Schistocerca serialis cubense (assembly GCF_023864345.2). Taxonomy (NCBI): domain Eukaryota; kingdom Metazoa; phylum Arthropoda; class Insecta; order Orthoptera; family Acrididae; genus Schistocerca; species Schistocerca serialis. The sequence continues at coordinate 775,475,168 of NC_064638.1, forward strand.
CAATACAGTGGCTGTTCAGATCTGTATTATTGCGTTTTCTGGTAGGTATGCTGTCAGTGACTTGTAAAATGGCTCTGAGCACTATGGGACTTAACATCTTAGGTCATCAGTCCCCTAGAACTTAGAACTACTTAAACCTAACTAACCTAAGGACATCACACACATCGATGCCGGAGGCAGGATTCGAACCTGCGACCGTAGCAGTCCCGCGGTTCCGAACTGCAGCGCCTAGAACTGCACGACCACAGCGGCCGGCCCTGTGACTTGTAATCAAGTCTCTGGATTAAACCACATCCAATGGAGATGTTTTTTAATGATTACAGCCACTAGTGAATCATATCTGTAGCACTCTCGTATCTTGAAACGAGTCACGTTTTTCGAAACTGTCTGGTAAGAACCCCATACAGTAAAACTCCAACATGGTCTTAGACAGTCCCTCTGCATCTTGTAACTGTTCCTCAGTCTCTGCCTCACCCTCCCTGCAGCTTTATCCATGTGATCGTCTCACTTTAAGTTGGAAGTGAGCAGAAGTCGGACAGCGCTGTACCTAACACCTTCAGCAACCCGTACAGAAACAGGGAGAGCTGAGTTAATGCGACAGGGCTGTGTCCTAACCACTCGTGGAAATGGGACCATGTTCTCGTATATCCGCCAACCGTTTACAGTGTCTAAGGCCAGCCTTAAAAGATGCTTTCTCCTGTAACGAGGTAGTAGAAAAGACAGTGCGAGCGGTTACAGGAGCGGGAAGAAGGACGATGATTTTGCTACTGCACTGTCGTGTGTCTCCAAACTACATACTGGCACCACAGTCTGAAGGATATCTAAGTCCCTCACGGAGTATTCACGCCTGTCACCCAAAAATTCTCTCGATCATCGTTATTTTGTACCATGAAACAGAGAAAAACTACAAACTATAGAAACTCCGTTAACGTTATGCGATAGAGAACTCGACAAGATTTTACCACATCTCTCTCTTCCGGTATATCAGGAAACAAATACTGGCTGTGTGCTGGCATATGTGGCGATCCGATTAAATATTCAGGTATTGATCCATTGGAGTAGAGAGCCAATGATCGAAGTCACTTGCACAGACCAGTGTAAAGTTTCGTCGCCTGTCCTGTAGGAGGATCATATCCCAAAGACTATCAGCCGCAAGAGAGGGTCGCGGTGTTGTTGTTTAATACTTTGTTTTCTTTGCTGTAACACATCGAAACCGTGCTTGACTACAGCTTTGCACACTGCCATATATTTTGTTTTGTCTCTATCACAGCTTCGAGGTCTGTATCAGGTTCTAAAGTGACATTAGCACGTATCGATCCATTGGCTCTCACAGAAAAGTGGACACCGCACAGTGTAAATTATGTTGCTGATGCTCCCACAACACACAGGGTGATTGAAATAAGACAGTGGCGATGTTTCTTGCCGACAAAAAATATGGAAGACATCACAACGTATGGAAACTGGAAGAGTTTTGCGGTACTGTGGAGCGTTTCCAGACAGCAATCCGAAGGTGACTGATGACCTCTGCATTTTAATTCATCTTTCACAGTGATGGGGTAGCAGATGACTCGGTGTTGAATTTCGATTGAATTCTCATATGGCATAATATACGCTGTAAATGCTTCATTTTATCACCTATCTCATTGTTCATGATGTCATATCTCTTAAATTATGTGTTGTACAACGTTATATTGGTGTGGGTAGATTCAGTGACGTATGTGGATACTGTCTATAAAATGTGTTGCGAGTAGAGTTAGTAGCAAAGAAGTAATAAATTTAAAAGTCATGCACAATGCGCCACGTTTTCACCCATCTTAGTGTTCATGACGTCATATCTCCTGAGCTGTGTTGTCGTAACATGACATAATTTTGTAGGTGCATTTAGCTACATATATGGATATTGTCTGTGAAATTAATTGTGAATAGGAGCCGTCTTAGGTTTTTCGCAGATGACGCTGTCTTTTATATCAAGTCATCAGAAGGTCAAAACAAATTGCAAAACGATTTAGGAAAGATATGTGAATGGTACGAAAATTGGAAATTGAATAACTAAAAGTGTGAGGTCATTCACATGAGTGCTAAAAGGAATTCGTTAAACTTCGTTTACACGATAAATCAGTCAAATCTAAAGGCCGTAAATTCAACTAAATACCTAGGAATTACAACTACGAACAACTTAAATTAGAAGGAACACACAGAAAATGTTGTGGAGAAGACTAAACAAAGACTGCGTTTTATTGGCAGGACACTCAGAAAATGTAACAGATTTACTAAGGAGACTGCCCACACTACGCTTGTCCGTCCGTCCTACGCAGTGTGGGATCCTTACCAGATAGGACTGACAAGAGTACATCGAAAAATTTCAAAGAAGGGCAGCACGTTTTATATTATCGCCAAATATGGGGGAGAGTGTCACTGAAATGATACAGGATTTTGGCTCGACAACATTAAGAGAAAGGCGTTTTTCGTTGCGACAGAATCTTCTCGCAAAATTCCAATCACCAACTTTCTTCTCCGAATGCGAAAATATTTTGTTGACACCGACCAAGATAGGGTGAAACGATCACGGTAACAAGAATAACCGAGCTTAATGACGCCCGAAGTGGCTCCAGTATGTCCTTTGGCTGCAATAATGTAATGTAGGACTTCGCTAGAAAGGAATATACCACCCTACTGTCAGCACTGACTGCCATGACTTTCACGCCCTTGAGCCAGGCTTTACCTGCTGGAAGCCGGCCGTTGTGGCCGAGCGGTTCTAGGCGCTTCAGTCTGGCACCACGCGACCGATACGGTAGCAGGTTCGAATCCTGCCTCGGACATGGATATGTGTGATGTCCGTAGGTTAGTTAGGTTTAAGTAGTTCTAAGTTCTAGGGGACTGATGACCTCGGAAGTTAAGTCCCATAGTGCTCAGAGCCATTTGAACCATTTTTTACCTGCTAGAAGCATTGTAAATTCATTCAAGATAAAACAGGGGAGAGATGGGCACATTGCATCAGAGGTATAGTCGTGCTCAAAAGTATCCGAACTACCTGAATTGCATGTCACCTGATTCGAATGCATCCTACATAGTGCAGCTGTCTAGCAGGTCCTCTAATCGCCCCTCGGTAGGGTCTTTTGACTATTGAAAATGGTTCCAACAAGTCACCACTAGAAAACACTGCTCTGTATCGCAATAACTCAAGATGTAAAGTAATATCAAGGTACTACAAATATCAGGGAACATCTTATCACATATAAGACGGTTCTTAAGGCTCGTAAGCTCACATTTATTACAATAAATGACATACATGAAATGTTACCACTCTCATTATTAGTCAGATAGGTAACTGACATAGTAAGTTCGTCGTATTCATGATTTCCTCTTCAAAATAACATACCGTACTTAATATTTAACACAAAATGACATTAAAAATTTAAGTTATTCACGAGCAGCTAGTTGAGAATATGTATGAACTTCAAATGACACGACGAACCGTCTCGTTCTGCATATGGATTCAAGCCCAGGTCATGCAGACTAAGCAAAGATTTCGTGACTGACGGAAACTAACAGTCATTCCTGACTAGGCATACAGAGAGTGATAGACTTCGATTTTAGACAGCATCAGTCAGCAATTATCAACTTTAAATTACATAACGAAAACATTTTTAACGTACGCGAATTCCTACCCAGCATCTATTGTCCTTGTTAACGAACTACGAGAAATGTTAAATATTGCTTCTTCACAAGTAACTTACTGGGAATGCCGTGAGGTAAAGCTTTGTTTTGGACAGGGATCCGAACCCAGAACCTAACTGGATTGTCATCGAAGCACAATCAACTGTGACATTCCCAGTTCAGAACCAATTTTATCGACATACAGAAGATGGAATAAGTGTCCTGTGACCCTACATAGCGTTTGTTTCGTCACTAGAAATAAATAACTAGTATAAGAAAGGTTACTGTTGATAGAGTTTCTACGTGTCGCGACTCCTGACTTTATTGTGGTTCAACCTAACGTCTACTGGGTAGCGAAGAAAAAATCATATTTAACGTGAATGTCAGACCACAATGCCATTATACCTTCTTCACCTGGCGTAGCCAGACGAGAACAGAATCTGTCTCTCCTTATCAAAAATCATCAGCAGAAGTTGGAATCGAATCCAGATCAAAAGTATATGAACCTAGCAACAATCCAAGAGATCACTAAATTCTCTTCTCTATCACTCATTTTTCTATCATAACAATGTTGCGCCACACTGGATGAGACTTCTGACACACAGGGTCCCTGTAGTGGTTTGTAGCATGTTCAGTACATTCATTTACTTGGTTGACCGAATCGCCATGAACTAGTGCCTCGGCTACCCAGTGCATACATTCGACTCTGTTTTGTAATCACCGAAATAAAATCACATATCTGACACCTACACGAAACTGCCAACAGTGTAGGATGCAGAAATTTAAATAGGAAGAGTTCCTTTCGAATTGAGCTACTCTATTGCGCTATCTGTTTGTTAAAAACGTCGTGCAGTGCAAAAGAAAAGCTGTAACTGTCTGTCTCTCAGAAGTCTAGATCCGGCCATATGCATTATCTCACAGCACTGTGCAATGCGAATGTTCTGGAGGAATTGTTCTTGAGCTCTGGAGGTGTTGGGCTATGTGTCAGCTAGTAGCGTAACGGTAAGCGTCGCGCACTGTTGATAAGACGTCGCGAATTTGGGTACATTCACTGCTACATTTTTTAAAACGCCATACTGCTGTCTGCTGAAGTTATCTATCTAATGGAACTTTGAACATAATTCCATTCACTTCTCAACCCAAAATAGTCACATGTGGGAAAACGGCTAACTTCTGCGACATTTTGTTCTTTTCAGGTTTAATAGATGGCCAGGCTGCAGAAGCATCTCGAAACTTTTGTATTATGTATGGGGAGAGCGCATCGTGCTGAAATACGACAGAAAAGTATTTTCTACATTAGCTGTCGTGTGGCAGTGGCATTTTATTCTTGATCAAACCTTGTTTGACAGCTTTAACTCAGAAAAAGTTTTCTACATGCATGTAATCAATAAACTGCATGTACATTGTCAGACTGTTATAGATAACATCAGAGAATTCGCATATATCGTTGATGATTAATTTCTCTCTCATGTTAACTAATGTTTTAACAACACTAAAAGAAACCGTACGAAAATTGTGCATTGTATTACAAGAAATGAAATAAAACTACCCACGATAACCTTACGACGAAAGTCTGTTTCAATAAAACTATCTGTACACAAGCGTGCCTCTATCGGCCCGAATTAGTAAAATACTAATCACTTAGATTTCGATTGGGTCTGTGTTTGATTGGTATGCTGTGTCATACTCAAGTGGTATGCAAATGCGGCATTTCATAAATAGAGTTATGTATTCCTAGAAACCCAAAATATACTTGTCAGCAGCGGAAAGAGGCGTTACCTGTTGTGCAGCATTGTAAGTTTTTTACCATTGCACCATGAGCCGAAAGTATTTTCTTGCGATTTCCCTATCGATGTGTGATCTGACTGCTTGTAGCTCTTTCACAGAATGGATAAAAACGTTACAGTCAGCAATACTGGAACCGCAAACCATAACAGATGCTTTCTCAATGGCTAACACGTTTCTACAGAGCCAGGGAAGAGGCATACGCGTACAGTTCCTCTTACGAGACCAGTAGTGGATAGAAATCGCAAACCTCTATTTAAAGGACGAGATTAGATGGGATTTTCACGTGCAACGACTTTCCTGGGCTGAAAACCGTAAATTTACTATCTTTTGTTACAGCTCAAGCGTAAATAATAAGTCAGATCATTCAATGGAAATGACAGGAAAAATCAAGTGAACTTTGAGGCTTAATTCCGTGCACACCAGGAAGTAACTTGTCGATCACAGAGTTGCCAAATATAACTTGCCTTGTTGCCAAATCTCAGTTACATTAGCAGCAGGTAGATGACGATCCGATGTGATCCTACAGTGGGCTGGGAAGTGACCATAGCTGACGTCTCAAAGACGCGGCTACTACGGCCTGGAATACGTAATCCGTCTGATTCACATTTCTGTAACTGGGTTTAGGGACTGGAGCGTAGTTACTAATAATACTCAGAACTGACTGCAAACTAAGCTTCATAAATCAGTAATTGTCATAGTTGTTTTTATATATCTTTCGTAAGTGTACTCAAAACTAAGAAAATCATTGACGAGTGTTTTCGTGCCTCGCCGACAGTCGAGCACAAGAAACAAAAAAAAAAAAAGAAAAAAAAGAGTGTGTGTGTGCGTGTGTGTGTGTGTGAGAGAGAGAGAGAGAAACAGACAGACAGACAGAAAGAGAGAGAGAGAGAGAGAGAGAGAGAGAAGAGAGAGAGAGAGAGAGAGAGGGAGAGAGATGAAAATAAAAAAGAGTGAGAGAGAGAGAGTAAAAAATTGTTGCAAAGAAACTGAATCATGGTATGTAAAGAAATCTTTCATTAAAATGACACTTTCTACATCATTACGAAATGTCGTATTCATTATGTATGGAACAAGTATTAATCTAATCTAATCTAATCATATCATATTGCTGACTAGTCATGAAGAGGCACGAATTACAGAAATTATTGCCAATATCAGTAACCATATCTAAAGTTGAAAATAAAAAGACAGTTTTTGTAATAAATCGGGACTCCTGTAAAGACCCTGTAAAGACCTCCATTCAGAAGGAACGAAGTGTTCAAAATGGCTCTGAGCACTATGGGACTTAACTTCTGAGGTCATCAGTCCCCTAGAACTTAGAACTACTTAAACCTAACTAACCTAAGGGCATCACGCACATCCATGCCCGAGGCAGGATTCGAACCTGCGACCGCAGCGGTCGCTCGATTCCAGACTGTAGCGCCAAGAAACGCTCGGCCACCCCGGCCGGCGAACAAAGTGTTCATGCGTTTAAATATGAAGCGCATGATGTGAAGTTCTGTGACGGAGATACGAACCCAACACGCAATCGGATTGTTACTAAGTAAAATCAAATGTTACGTATGGGTTTTTCTTACCAGCTGCTAGATGTTTGAATCCAAAATAAGGATACAAATTTTTGTGCCTGAGCGACAATCGAACCGCACACCTACCGTCCTTCTTTATCACCCACGAACATAGCTTAAGTAACACTTGCTTACTCACCATCAGTATGATGTGTGCATGTTTGACAAGAAATAACGACATCTATTGCGATTGCTGGCAACACATGAACAGACATTAAAAATGCACGTTAATTTTCACTACCAGACTGGTTCAAAAATGGCTCTGAGCACTATGGGACTCAACATCTTAGGTCGTAAGTCCCCTAGAACTTAGAACTACTTAAACCTAATTAACCTAAGGACATCACACACACCCATGCCCGATGCAGGATTCGAACCTGCGACCGTAGCAGTCCCGCGGTTCCGGACTGCAGCGCCTAGAACCGCACGACCACCGCGGCCGGCACCAGACTGGTATGCACGTGGTAGGGCTTGAAATGAAATTATGAATGTTTTTGTACTGGATCAGGATTCGGACCCACGTACTTACCTTTGGAGGAGACCTAGAGAAGATTGCAGTCTTGGGAAAAGGAACTAAATGATTGAACCATACTGTTCCGAGAGATTCAGATCCTCGAAAGAGGAGATACGGATTAGAATCACAGTCCAGCACCAAATTTTTCAATGTCTCTGGTTCAATCAAGCACAAGAAAAATAAGAGCCCTGTTCCTTTAAATGCCTATCGTTTCATCAAATAAAATAAAATTTTCTAATGTAAGTAAGTTTACTGGAGGCAGTATTTCTGTTTACCATGACTTCCACCTATGTCATTTCCCAACGTAAACCGGCTCTGCCCAATTGGTAATGAAGGAACGTGATGTTTAATGCGGATTTTGGATTATAACGTCTTTCTCTTTAGGTTACCAGAGGTAAAGTAAATCTGTTTGTGCCTCTTAAAAGTAAATTCCTGAACCCACGCTGCCTCGTGATGACTGGGTGTTGTGTGATGTCCTTAGGTTAGGTAGTTTTAAGTAGTTCTAAGTTCTAGGGGACTGATGACCATAGATGTTAAGTCCCATAGTGCTCAGAGCCATTTGGAATTTTTTTTTTTTTAACCCACGCATTGCACCTGTGATAGTTCGTTTCACCAGACCATTGTGGCCACATTTCCCAGCCCCAGGAGTGTGCTGTAACGGATGATGTGCTTAGCTTACGAAGTTAGTCACGGTGGAAAAAATGCGAGTCTATTAAATGGTTAAGTAGAAGCAATCTTCCGACGTGGAGATTATGCTATTCTCATGTCAGCAGGATGCAAAGACTCTTCCAGAGCATCATAGCATCGATGTGAAGCCCTTTTTAAATATTCACTAATTCAACAATTTTTTTAGTTCGAGAAAATCCACTGCGAAGTGTGAAGTTACCGGATAATTCGATTATTACGGTCATTGTTACTATCATTTTCTTCATACCGTTGTTGGAACACATGTGCTTGAAGATCATTTAATGCCTTTTGGCCATTATAGAAGTAGTTGCCCAAGAAGAGGTTCTTTCCCTGTCTACGGAGTCCTTTTCATGTTAATATCAAACATCAGCAATTACTCGCAGATTACATCAAAACTAAAGTAATTCCCCCTCCCTATATACATTTCCTCTCCCCCACCTCTGTCCACCTCCTTCTCCGTCCCTCGTCCTCTCACACTGAATCTTGTTTATCTTTACCCAATTTCAGATTCCCTAGTACTCTAATCATAAGCCGATAAAAATGGCTCTGAGCACTATGGGACTTAACTGCTGTGGTTATCAGTTCCCTAGAACTTAGAACTACTTAAACCTAACTAACCTAAGGACATCACACACACCCATGCCCGAGGCAGGATTCGAACGTGCGACCGTAGCGGTCGCGCGGTTCCAGACCATAAGCCGATAAGCAATAAATACAACTTTCCTGTTTTCTTGAAAACCGCCTCCAAGGAATCCAAAAAATAGCACACTGTTGTGAATACAATGTTCGTTTACTAATATATTTTTGGGAAAGAATATATGTATATGGGAGAAATAATTTGTCCAATGATTTAAATGCTCTGCTACCGTAATTATAGCTGACTGCGAGAAAGAAAACAAAGCCGCACGTTTCCACAACAGAACATAGCAAGGATTTTTCTTTATCGCAAGTGGTTTTAACCGAAAACATAAATATAGGTTATGTCTGTCTGAATAGTAGGGATCCCTGTATAAATCCGAAGTAAACTGGTCAACAACTTTTCCAGATTCTTGGTAACTATATTTCCCAATTATGTATCATATATACATATAATTATATATATAATATATATATATATATAATAATCATTTGTAATAATCACATATATATATACAGGATTATTACAAATGATTGAAGCGATTTCACAGCTCTACAATAACTTTATTATTTGAGATATTTTCACAATGCTTTGCACACTCATACAAAAACTCAAAAATTTTTTTTAGGCATTCACAAATGTTCGATATGTGCCCCTTTCGTGATTCGGCAGACACCAAGCCAATAATCAAGTTCCTCCCACACTCGACGCAGCATGTCCCCATCAATGAGTTCGAAAGCATTGTTGATGCGAGCTCGCAGTTCTGGCACGTTTCTTGGTAGAGGAGGTTTAAACACTGAATCTTTCACATCACTATGCGTGAAACTTGCCTGCACGCGTTCAACCGTTTCTTCGCTCACTGCAGGCCGACCCGTTGATTTCCCCTTAGAGAGGCATCCAGAAGCTTTAAACCGCGCATACCATCGCCGAATGGAGTTAGCAGTTGGTGGATCTTTGTTGAACTTCGTCCTGAAGTGTCGTTGCACTGTTATGACTGACTGATGTGAGTGCATTTCAAGCACGACATACGCTTTCTCGGCTCCTGTCGCCATTTTGTCTCACTGCGCTCTCGAGCGCTCTGGCGGCAGAAACCTGAAGTGCGGCTTCAGCCGAACAAAACTTTATGAGTTTTTCTACGTATCTGTAGTGTGTCGTGACCATATGTCAATGAATGGAGCTACAGTGAATTTATGAAATCGCTTCAATCATTTGTAATAGCCCTGTATATATATATATATATATATATATATATATATATATATATATATATATGTGTGTGTGTGTTAAAAAATACATAGCCTACGTCTGTGCATATGTTTATTAGAGTAATGTTTAAAAATTTGAAGTATGTGGCTCGAGAAGTTTTCTGAATTTTTGGTAACAAAAAGTTACACACATTCAGTATATATATTAATATCAGTTTCACCTATGGCAGCGCCTTTGGTGGGCCAACGATAGCGCCATCTGGTTTCCCCCTTCAAGCTAGACGAGTTTCGTTCTTTGTAGTTTTTTCGTTTGATGCTTATTTCGTGAGATATTTGGCCTGGTCACTATCTATGGATCTCCCTATGGATGACTGATGTCGTCCAGGATACCGAGCATCATACACAGCACGCGCCCGTTGGGCATTTTGATCACAAAAGCCATAGATCAACACGATATCGACCTTTTCCGCAATTGGTAAACGGTCCATTTTAACACGGGTAATGTATCACGAAGCAAATACCGTCCGCACTGGCGGAATGTTACGTGATACCACGTACTTACACGTTTGTGACTATTAAAGCGCCATCTATCATAAAGCGTAAAAAGTGGTCCAACTAAAACATTCATATTTCTTTGCGTACTACACGAATATGTAGTAAAAAATGGGGGTTCCTATTTTTAAAAAAGGCATTTGATATCCGTTTGACCGATCGCAGCGCCATCTAGCGGGTCAACCATAGCGCCATCTGGTTTCCTCCTTCAAGCTAGACAATTTTCGTTCTTTGTAGATTTTTCGTTTGACGCTTATTTCGTGAGATATTTGGGCCGGTCACAATCAATGGACCACCCTGTGTATATTACGTAGGGAGAATGATGTCTTTTTAAAACAAATGTCAGCCGATGATCGGAACGGAGCAATAGCTTAACGTAAGCGTCGCCATTAATTGTTTTGGCACCAGCAGACTTTTGCGTTCCAAGAGACGGTGCAAGATTTTTATCAGGCAACGAAAGCTTCATGTGTGGTACACGTTGCAAGATTTCCCACAAAATATGGAAATGCATGTGGTACCATCAGTACACATTAGAGTACGAATGAGAGTTAGGCAAAGAAGAACCGGGACGCGAGTGCCCGTGAGGCTCCAGTGAAAATCGATGAGCGCGTTTCAGAATAGACCTACACCCTTTTCCTAGGCGTTTATTGGGTGTCACGACGAGACGAGGAAGGTCTCTCGTGTCAGCCCGTGATGTCTATCTGGGCCGGAAGGGTGAGCTCTCGTTAGTCCGAACTTGCTGCGGACACCGGGCTTTCGGCTAAAATAGTGACTGTCGGAACCGCGGCCGGTGCTGCTCCATAATGCAGGCGCGCAGTTGCCTCCCGGGCGGAATGAGACGCCGGGGCGAGGAGGGCGCGCGCAGCGGACGCTGGCTGACAGGGCGCACTTGCAGCCAATCTCCTGAACTGTCCTAAATAATTAGTGCGGGGGCGGAGGCGGCGGCGGGGGCGGGCGCGGCGCCGCGGACACGCCCTGCCGCAATCTGGCTGCGCGGACGGCCGCGGCGGCGGCGGCGGCGGCGGCGGCGGCGGCGGTGGCGACCAACTCAGGCACGCACGCACGGTTTCTGCTGCAGGAAGTCCCACGCCCTCGGGCAGAGGCCCTGAAGGCGGTTCGGAAATTAAAACTTGACACCTACTTCCGCGCTGGATGCGAGTCCGATGTACGACGGACGTGTACTACTCATTTCATACAGACTGCCGCGTATGGTGTCAACTGCTTCAAAACCGTTGTGTGTGTACTACACCGTCATAACAATAATAAAAAAACTATAAAAAAATTAGAATGCCAAGGCAACCAACGTTTCATCATACCCTGAGCTGATGAAAGTCATGGGATATCGATATGCATATGTACAAATGGCGGTAGTATTGTGTACACAAGGTACAGAAGCACAGTACATCGGCGGAGCTGTCATTTATACTCAGGTGATTCATGCAAAAAAAGATGATCGAAGCGATTAAGGCCGCACGACGAAAACTGATGGACTTTGAATGCGCAATGGTAGTTGGAGCTAGACACATGGGAAATTCCATTTCGTAAATCGTTAGGAAATGCAATATTCCGAGATCCACAGCGTCAAGAGTGGACCGAGAATACCAAATTTCCGACATTACCTCTCAGAGCACCGGCATTTGCATAGAGTTGTCAATGTTAACTGACAAGCAACACTGCGTCAAATAACCGCAGAAATTAATGTGGGACGTACGGTGGACGTATCCGTTTGAACAGTGCGGCGAAATTTGGCTTTAATGAGCCGTAGCTGCAGACGACCGACGCGAGTTCGTTTACTAACAGCACAACATTGCCTGCAGCGTGTCTCTTGGGCCTGTGACATCAAATGGTTCAAATGGCTCTTAGCACTATCGCACTTAACATCCGAGGTCATCAGTCCCCTAGAACTTAGAACTACTTAAACCTAACTAACCTAATGACATCACACACGTCGATGCCCGAGGCAAGATTCGAACCTGCGACCGTAGCAGTCACGCAGTTCCAGACTGAAGCACCTAGAACCGCTCGGCCACACCGGCCGGCTGTGACAACATCGGCTGGATCCTAGACGACTGAGAAAGCTTGGCCTGGTCAGATGACTCCCGACTTCAGTTGGTAAGAGCTGACGGTAGGGTTCGAGTGTGGCACAGACCCCATGAATCCATGGATCCAAATTGTCAACAAGACACTGTGCAAGCTGACCAACTGTACCGATCATTGGTTGCAAATGGTTACTTTCGGATACTTGACAACCATGCGCAGTCATTCATAACCTTGATTTTCGCAAACAATGAAGGAATTTTTATGGATGACAATGCGCCATGTCCTCGGGCCACAATGGTTTGCGATTGGTTTGAAAAACAGTTTCGACACTTCGAGAGAATGATTTGGTCACCCAGGTAGTCCGACATGGGACATAATCGCGATGTCAGTTCGTGCACAAAATCCTGCACCGGCTACTCTTAGTAATTTTGGCTGGTTAAAGAGGCAGCGTGGCTCAGTATTTCTACAGGGGACTTCCAGCGACTTGTAGAGTCCATCCCACGTCGGGGTGCTAAGCTACGCCTGGCGAAAGAAGGTCCGACACGATATTAGAAGCTATTGTGGCGCTCTACTTGATTGCGTAGAATCTACCACCGATACATGATCCTAAATGTAGCATGTCTGCTGATCGGACAAGAAAGAAGTATGGAATAAATATACAGGGTGTTTCAGCACTGTAGTACACCTAGACGATGGAAAATCACATAGTAAAAAAAAATGGTTCAAATGGCTCTGAGCACTATGGGACTTAACATCTATGGTCATCAGTCCCCTAGAACTTAGAACTACTTAAACCTAACTAACCTAAGGACAGCACACAACACCCAGTCATCACGAGGCAGAGAAAATCCCTGACCCCGCCGGGAATCGAACCCGGGAACCCGGACGTGGGAAGCAAGAACGCTACCGCACGACCACGAGCTGCGGACAAATCACAAAGTAATGAGTGGTCGGAATCACTTTACTGGAGTGGTAGTGATGATTCAGAACACCAATAAGGAAGGCCCGAACAGGATGATTAAACATGTTTATTATGCTTAGTACAGCAGAAACCAAAAAATAAGAACAAAAACAGACAACGATCGTCATCAAAGCAGTGTTCGAAATTACGACCCCGAATCGTGATCCAGTCCTCACAGCACTGTGCCTTGGCCTGTGAGATTGTCAGACCTCACTTGCCGTCACTAATTCCTCTGGTGACGAGTCAAGACACTGGTGTACGAAGCCTACGTTAACAATGCTGAGAAAGTTCTTGCACGCATAGTGGCAGCTGCTGAGGAAGTTCGGGACGGGTCCGGTATTTTTCAGAACACTTGATCTTCCAATGCGCCGGAGAAGTGATTCCTGCACCACAGTGCTTCGAACACCTTCTTTGATGACGTCGTTGTCTGGTTTCTTGGTTTCTGCTGAGCACAATAAAAATGTTTCCTCACTCTAGTCGTGACCTTCCTCTCTTGTGTTTTGTGTCTTCACTACTGCGCCAGGAAAGCGTTTCCGACCAAGCATTGCTTTGTGACTTTCCTATAAATGCTGTATCTCTCGCCAAAGTTTGTAAATACTGTGCTGAAACACCTTTTATAAAAGGGCTGTACCGAGGTAACAAATTTGAACACACTCTTAAGGAAAGGTAAGACGAAGTAGATGACAGTGAAATGAGGTATGTGATACTACGAAAAGAATCTGAGAGGTTCCTAAAACTACAAGTTGAAACAAGGTGCGTGCAGTGGACGATGTTATATGAAAATTATTAAGACTTTTGAGAGAACATATGACAATTAGAACACTGCGCCACACATTTAGAGGTCATTCTTAATCGAACACTAACATTCAGAACCCACTGCTTGAACACCAAAGGAAAGGTCTTAGCAAGAATTAACGTCCTCGGAAACTTGATGGTACAACTTTGGGATACAGACCCGTGGTCTAAGAACATCAGCCTTATCCCTGTGTTACGCAGCAGCATAATGTGCCTGTCCTGATTGACTTTGCCCTAAAGCAGACTTGCACAATAATCACAGGCTCCTGAGAACAAGTATACTCCAAACGTTCTATTGTCTGTCAGGTATACCACCCCCGGACATCCACCATGAATCAACCGCCAGACTATAAAGAAATAAAGCAACAAATCTAGAGACCCGTTCACTATATGGGTACTTACAACCAACTTCCCGACTCAAACGAAGACGAAATTTCCTCAATACTGTGAAACCTATAGCACTGAGACTATATTCCTGGCGCAATAGAGACCGCAACATGATAGAATCTATGGTACCATGTGAGAACTTACCTTCTCGCCACGAAGAAAGCTGGTTGACATGGAAACGCTCAACAAACTACGATCTGCAGTGGACAGGAGGAAGGCCAATCCGAAGAAATGGTCATTTTCTTGTGACTCCACCCTGAGAGAATGCGGAGAAGAGCACATTATGGATCATCTCCTCATGTGCAAGCCATACTTGCTACACGCTCGCTAAAAGAACTGATGACAGCTGCCCATGATGCCTGTGAGCTGGCTAAATAATGATCACACACCACTCAAACTGTTTTTTATTACTTAACATCTGTTGGTAGAAACTGGTAATGCTACAGTTCCAGACTGAAATGGTCTATGTATTGTTTTGATTATGTGATGTACAAAATCATGACGAAGCTCTGCTAAGAAGTATCTTAGATAAATGAAACAATCTCAGAGTTCAAGAAGAACATATAATCACAATTCCAAGAAAAGCAGGTGTCGACAGCAGCGAATATTACCTAATGCACGATCAGTTTAATAAGTCATGGTTACAAAACGCTAACCTGAATTATTTCCAGTATACTTGCAGATCCCGACTGGAGGGATCATCAGCGTGCGTTCTGGGCTTATGCTCAGATGATAGACTGAAAAAAAGCAAACCTAAATTTGTGGCCTTAACAGATTTAGAGAAAGTTTTTGACAGTACTGAGAACAGTTCGTTCAAATTCTGAAGAGAACCGCGAAAATTTACGAAGGGGAAAATTGTACACAACTTTTACAGAAAGCAGTTAACAGAGTCGAAGGGCGTGAAAGGCAGAAGTTGAAAAGCGAGTGAACGTGGTTGTAAAGCGTTCCTATATTACTCAATGTGAACATCGAGCAAGCAGTAAAGGAAACAAGGACAAATTTCGAAAGAGAATTAATGTTCACGGAAAAGATATAAAAAATAATAGGATTTGCGAATAATAGATTTCAGCTGTCAGTCGTCCTTTTTAAATTTTATTAACAGATCTAGATTTCAGCTAGAAACCAGCCATTCTCAACACATTATCATTTTTGATCAATGCATGTAATGCCTGTTGGTCGGGCTTCTGCTGAAATCTAGATCTGCCAACAAAATTTAAAAAGGACGACTGATAGCTGAAATCTATTATTTACAAGTCAATATAACAGTCGCTGAGTGCAACAGCCTTCTGAATGAAAGGTAACCTGATGAATAATAGGATTGCGATGACTTCGGAGTTCTGTCACAGAGAGCAAAGAACATGGAAGAGCAGTCTGGAACCACGCGACCGCTACGGTCGCAGGTTCGAATCCTACCTCGGGCTTGGATGTGTTTGATGTCCTTAGGTTAGTTGGGTTTAAGTAGTTCTGAGTTCTAGGGGACTGATGACCTCACATGTTAAGTCCCATCAGAGCCATTTGATCCACGAAAGACCAGTTCTATAGACAGTTTCATCAGCATATCGATGACCAGCATAAAGACAAAGCTTACGCATAAAATGATAGCAATGATGCAAAACCACTTACTGTGGTGGAGGCCTGTATGAACTAGGTGTCCGACGGACCAGAAGGACTGCCAGGCATGGTGTTGCGACCTATAGGCCTCGTCTCTGCGAACTGTATTAGGCTGATTTAGGATTTCTATCGCTGTCAACAAGATGGTGGAACAGATGAATATCTAATATCAGTGACAATGTGCTTGTTAACAAGTACGAAACGCACAGAGGCACGAAAAAGAGGAAGAAAGAACAAATGACAAACTGGAGCCAAGTATCAGCTGTACTGCTAATGGCAGACAGCCACACGAGCATCCAGAGGCTCTACTAAGATAACAAATGAATCCGCTGGTGATTTTGAAGCTTCATCGAAACATGTTTGCGTTTCAGAAGAAGAATTTGTGTTTCCTTAAATGTAGAACTACATTTACAAGTAAACACGGATAAAATGTGAGCTTCAACCACAAGACGATTAGTCCTTAAGTGCTTTTCTTGTACTTGGTTTCAACAGCTCTCAAATATCTGATAAAAAAACCTCACGGTTCCACTGAGACTGCCTTAACTGAACAAAATGTTTAATTCGTCATTATTGATCAATTTCGACCACATGGTCATTATTACCACGCATCATTTATAAGAGCACATATGAGTACACATAGGAATAAATTGAAAAAAAGAAAATCTTTTCAGCCGTAAAATAAATTGTGTCGAGATCTTCCCACCTGTCGGTCTTACAACATTCACGAGAAAATACCTCTCCCAGGTACAGTCCTGTTGGATCAGTTTCACAAGCGTCAAGACGTTTTTGGTACGGTAACATCTGGCTTTCGAGTTTATCATTCAAACAAGCGTATCAACGGCACTTAAATGTTTGAATAAACCTTTTGGCTGCACTACGACGAAGTTATCAAGAATGAACCCTTATCATCTTCCCGCGTAAATGGGTAGCACACGTCCACAGTTTGAGCCACGCAGGCTGCATAAATTCACGCTCTATCCTTCCAACACTACGCCTGAGTCCACATGGTATGAGGCCTACTGCCTTCAGCGTAAGAAGCTTTCACCAACGTCGCATCTTAGTCACATACTATGCCAACATAAGTTCCTTATAACTGATCTAATGACGCTAAAATTTTTAAATTCCGTTCCTCGATAATTGTAGCTTATCTATTTGCCTTCATGCACGGTCATAGCTGACTTCTTGTCGAACGTCAAAGGCAGGTTGCCCCTACTGTCATTCTAAACGCTACCAATAGTCCAATAATAATTATTCACGTTTGCCGCAGATGCACAAGGAGATTTGTGACGTTTTGTTACTTTGTAAATAGCAAGCATTTCCTCGTGATTCGAACCCCTGTGACGTACCTTTTTACTATTTTGGATAAATCGATTTCAGCAGGGTAGAAAATACACACCGCCGCTCTGTCTATGCGTATTTCATCAGTGTGCACCACTTCCTGCACCTTGCGAGTTCCACTCTCTTGATCACGAATCTATAAGAGTGTCGTACCAACACGTCCGGTTTATGAGTACATGAGCAGACTGGACAATAAATTCATCACCAGGAGACGTCACGCTTATACTGCGTAACACCACCGGCAACTTTAATAATTGATTCAATTCAGCGGGGAAGAGTCTACAAGTTCCTTCACGTACGCGATATACAGCTAAAGCCACACACTGAAGATTGCATCCCGTAGAGCTACCAGATTGAAAGGGATTATGATCACAATGAATCAGGGGCTGTTGAAAGCAGGCACTGAAATTGTCTATGGAATTAATATCGGTTGGTTTAGAGGGTCAGTAAAGCTGTGACTGTGTGACAGAATGTTCGTAAACCAGAAACATGTGGTGGTGAGCGAAAACATTATGGCCACTTTTTATAAATTCTGTTCAACTCACCGCGCTTTTCATTAATCAGAGATCGATTGCGATCCATGGATCTATTCCTTGTCCATTGTTTCAGATGTAAACTGCTTTGTTCGTCATAATCTAAGCTCTACGCAAGAAAGTTGGTTCTGATCTAACAAAGCAGACACTGTCGGCCACTTCACAAAATTTCTTCAAGTTATCCGACCGTCTCCATGTCGATTTATGTTTACCTACACTTACATAGTCAGTTTTCTACATGTGTTTGAAGCTTTCGTATTTGGTTTGTCTTCCAGAAATTATCCTCACCTTTGCTGACATGCATTGGAAGACAGAACCATTCCTTATCCACAAAAGCATAATTGGTACCGTGAGGGATGCCTTCCAACAACTTATCTTGCAGAGCCGGAGATGAGAACACTACTCATCGTAATGTTGACATTTATTTAGAAAAACCTTTTGAAGCAACTGATGTACTTCAGTCAAATCAGGAGGTGAAAACATCTCACTTACGACAGTTTCATTTAAAAGACGAAGTTTTAATTATTGTTAATTAAAACACGGGTAAAAAAATATCAACAACTTCCAAAATACTTTACGTAGAAGAAATCAATTACAGTTCTGCAGTCGTCTGAGTACACCATGATAACATTGTTTGGTTTCTGTTTTGTCAGTTTTCTAGAATTTTTGTGTTTTGTTTTTAGCCCTTTTCATGCAGTTCAATCAAGACATTATAAACAGCGTTTGCATGCGACCAGGATTAGTAATTTATGAAGGTCTCCCAGTATCACTTCAATGCACTTAACTGTGTATAAATTGCTATCAACATAAATTTACACAGTACATGATTTGAATCATCAGATATGTTGTAATATTCTGTCGTATGGCTTGTCTGATGTCTTGGCAATGACCTCACTACCCACTAGAATACAAGAAGAAGCGTCAGCTGATACGCAAGGGGAGCCATTGTGGCAGCAGCACTTGCTTCGGCAGTTACTGTGATGAGAGTCTTGGCATACGCTTTATCAGACGGACTGACGTGAGTTTATTTCCAAGACGACACTGCATTGGTTTTGCCAAGGATGAAGGTGACAACATTGACTCACTGAGGCAGCAGGAGGTTTTAGTGCATCGCTCGTATTTTGTTGTTTGTTGTTTATAAAGGAAAAAGATCACCGCAAACATACATACGATGAAGACTTGTATCTGGAACCCTGGACACCGAACAACAGCATAGGTACTCCCACAGAAATTGGTGATTTGGGCCCGGTGCCTGGGAATGACATCGGAAATGGCGAAGCAGGTCGGCTATTCACTTGCCATTGTAATGAACATCTATTGAAAGGTTGAAGGATTGCGAAATCATGAGTACGTGACAAATTGTTACAGAACGTGAAGGTCGAAGGACTGGCTGCAGGACAGACGACAAACTGTGGTATATTTGACGACAGAATACGATTCTGTCGTAGATACATCTGTTTGTCAGAGCACCCCGTTCAGCGCGCATAGTCGAACATGGGGCTCCGCAGCAAACGATCCCAACCTTTTCCCATGTTGACCAAATGACATCGTTAATTACGGTTGTAATGGGAATGAGATCGTGGTGCAATGAAAACATATGCATCGCCGGATAAATCACGTTTCTCGTCACACTTGGTCTGTGATCGTGTTCGGGTATGTCATCTTCCAGGCCAATAGCTGCCCGAAACACGCACCGCGCCTCTGTCACAGGCCGGTGTGTGCCAGCATTAAGCTACAGATGATATTCTCTAGGACTTACATGAGATTTGTGGTAGTAATGAAAGGTATAGTGACAGCTGTGGATATTTGAACATATTACTCTGGACCAGCACCACCCGCTCATGTTTGATGTCATCTCCGACGAGGATGGCATATCCCAGAAGAATAACTGTCCATGTCACGAAATTAGGCTCATGCCGCCGTGGTTTGACGAACACGATAGTGACAACGTTGTCTTATCATCAAATTCGCCTAATGTGAAGCCGATGTAAAATATCTGGGACGTTAGCGCGCACCAGCTCCTCACTCACAAACCATAATCCCGTATTTTATGAGAAATTAGTGATAAATAATGGCTCTGAGCACTGTGGGACTTAACTTCTAAGGTCATCAGTCCCGTAGAACTACTTAAACCGAGCTAACCTAACGACATCACACACATCCATGCCCGAGGCAGGATTCGAACCTGCGACCGTAGCGGTCGCGCAGTTCCAGACTGTAGTGCCTAGAACCGCTCGGCCAACCCGGCTGGCAGTGATAAATATACCTCCGGAAACCTTCCAGGGACGTGCCTTACAGAGTTGCTGCTGTATGCGTTCCAGAGTTGGACCAAGTCCTTTTAATCTGGTGATCTTCAGATATTGGCTCAGTGTGTGTGTGTGTGTGCTTTTGTTTGTACACCTATGACCATGGCTGTTGTCATCTTGGAAGATGGATTTTGTCCACACCATACCGATGAAAGACATATACAAGAAACCGCAACTTCTGTACATTGAGAATATTGGTATAAACATCCTGCCTCGTGTTCAAGGGATCCTGAATTAGTGGACCCTAGTTATGGTACGAAAACTTCCCCAGAACATCACATACTCACCTGGAGGACACGCCCCACACGCAGAGTTAAACGCCTCATTGAGCCGTTGTTACTATCGATGACTTCAATTCTTTGAAAAGAGATCAAATCAAAATTCATCGAACCATACTATGCGGCTACAGCCAGTTACTGTCCAGTTTCTGTATTGTTAGGCCCACTGAATGCATGCACATTTATGTGTCACTGAGACAAATGGCCTTTTACGAGATACGAGACTATGTCTACTGCAAGCAGTACTTATCGAAATGTTTGCTCAGAAAGTGGTTGAGACGGGCGTACATTCAATGTCAAAAGAATTTCCTATCGGGTTTCAAACCGATCATCATTCACATAGTGTGACACTTATCTCCAGTTCCTGTCAGTAACGATCTAATTATGACCACTGTCTTACACCGCATTGGCAACGGCCTTGCCGCAGTGGAAACACCGGTTCCTATGAGATCACTGAAGTTAAGCGCTGTCGGGCGTGGCCGGCACCTGGATGGGTGACCATCCAGGCCGCCACACGCTGTTGCCATTTTTCGGGGTGCACTCAGCCTCGTGATGCCAATTGAGGAGCTACTCGACCGAATAGCAGCGGCTCCGGTCAAAGAATACCATCATAACCACCGGGAGAGCGGTATGCTAACCACACGCCCCTCCTATCCACATCCTCCTTGAGGGTGACACAGCGGTCGGATGATCCCGATGGGCCACTTTTGGCCTGAAGACGGAGTGCTTACACCGCACTGCATGCCTCCGAGTCGTGCGCCCTTCTTACTAGGCATTTTGGTCGGTCGACATTGATACACCAGCAAAACGGGCAGTTGCATTCACTGTGTGATGATGAGTACGTCCCAATCAATTGTAGTTTTCCTACCATTCTGTCTTACTATTCTGATTTCATACATCTAACTAGCACACACATACCACCCCAATGCCATGACTTACGTCAATGTCTGGTATCCTAAAGCGACCAGTATGCTCTATTAAAGTTGTGATTAATGTTTTGTCCGATAAGCTTACGTCCAGCTACTAAGCGTAGAACTACGTCAGCGTGTATTGTTTCAAGAACTGCGCGAGCACCGCTTTGTATAACTCGAAATATACACTGAGGTGACAAAGGTCACAGGATAGCGATATGCACACATACAGATGGCGGTAGTACGACGTACACAAGTTATAAAAGTTCAGTGCACTGGCAGAGCTATCATTTGTTCTCAGGTGATTCATGTGAAAAGGTTTCCGACGTGATTATGACCGCACAGTGGGAATTAACAGCCTTTGAACACGGAGCTAGAGGCACTGAAGATTTTATTTCGTAAATCGTTAGGGAATTCAATATGCCGAGATCCATAGTGTCAAGAGTGTGCCGAGAATACCACATTTCAGGCATTACCTCTCACCACAGACGACGCAATGGCTAACAGCCTTCATTTAACCGAGAACAACGGCGTTTTCGTAGAGCTGTCAATGATTATAGAAAAATAACACTACGTGATGTAACCACAGGGATCAATGTGAGACGTGCGACGAACGTAATCGTTAGCACAATGCGGCGAAATTTAATGGGCCATGGCAGCGAACGACCGACGCGAGTGCCTTTGCTAACAGTACGATATCGCCTGCAGCGTCTCTCTTGAGCTCGTGGCCACATCGGTTGGACCCTTGACGACTGGAATACCGTGACCTGATCAGATGAGTGCCGATTCCAGTTGGTAAGAGCTGACGGTGGTGTTCGAGCATGGCGCAGACCGAAGTTGTCAAGAAGACACTGTATAAACTGGTGGTGGCTCCATAATGGTGTGGGTTGTGTTTACATGGAATGAACTGGGTCCTCTGGTCCAAATGAAGCGATCATTGACTGGAAATGGTTATGTTGGACTACTTGAAGACCATCTGCAGCCATTAATGGACTTCACATTCCCAAATAACGATGTAATTTTTATGAATGACAATACGCCATGTCACCAGGCAAGAAAATTCTGGACAATTAGACCGAATGATTCGGCCACCCAGATAGCCTGACATGAATCCCATCGAACACTCATGGAACATAGTCGAGAGGTCAGTTCGTTCACAAAATCCTGCGCATGGCTATAGAGGCAGCATGGCTAAATATTTCAGAAGGGGACTTCCAAAGACTTCTTGAGCCCATCCCACTATTCCGGGCAAAATAATCCCGTAACTTTTGTCTCCTCGCCGTATAAGGGTTTCATACCATTGTGTCCCGACAATGCATATGTAGCGTCGTGCTCATTACCTTTACCGTTGTAAGGGTACCGGACGCAGGGTGTGACTGGTACCTGACGCCACGTGTGGAGGCACGTGGATTGCGGTCCACGTGTCGGCGGCCACCCGCGCACAGCACCCGCTCCGGCTGTCGGGCGGGGTGTGCCTTCTTGTCCCGCGGCGTGGCACGGCGCGCGACTGTTTTAATAAATACGGTAGGTGCCGTTTCCGCTTCCTCGCTCCCCCTTTGTATTTAAATGACTGTTCCGCTCGTGCAGAGCGGAGGTCCTACGAGTTAGGTGTCATCCCCACATATTAATTCCGGTAGGCTTGTCTCTCACGCCAAACGCCTAACGCCTGTTTGCATGCCGTCGTATTTATTTATCCGGTTAATTCTTCTTAAAGGACGTTGACCGATACATAATTCATTAGCGTCGGGTGAGGAGTCAAGATCGCCTCAGTGCTGACCCTTCGTGTTGAGGTCTCGATGTGTCGGCTGTAATGACACATGTCACAAGAAAAGGCACCAGTTCAAGAGCAGTGAAAGCCACCAAGATCAGCATCACAAGTTAATTGCCTCAAAATTTTTAAATATGCCCTTTCAACTTTTTAATGAGAAGCAAAACCTTTATCACCGAGTGGTTAAAATCAAAGAACAGCTACTCAAAGATGTCCAGAGTGGGCAGTTAATTATCGTATGGCTCCGAAACTTCGTAGATACGTCAATGCGAAATCGATTTACGCTAGAAAAAAAATTAGTTCCAACTTTGGCCTCCAGGTGCAAAATTGGTCTTGTGCATGCAAGAAAGGCGTTTAGAAATGTTTCCATATGTAATGGATTAGGAACGGAACGTGGGCAAAAAAGGTTAAGCAAGTCATAAAGGCACAATGTTTATTTTATTACTAACCGCCGCTTACACAACTTATTCAGTGTGAACACAGGGGACATGGACGAGATGGTGCACCTACAATATAAAGTGTTCGACAGTTGCTCGCAGCAGTTCCGGTGGAATCTGAGCAACGAGTTCCTGTATACTGGCCTTGAAGTCAGGTAGAAATCGAACGTGCCCTGGTAAACGTGCTCTTTTAGATATACCCAGACCCAAGTATTACACGGAGTGAGATCAGGTAATATTGCAGGCCATGCATCTGGAAAACCTCTGGAGATAACACGTTCGTGGAAGGTTGCATTAAGCATATCTTCCACTGGAGGAGCGACATGTTGTGTTTCTCATCTTGCATAAAAACAGTGGTTTTCAAAGCACGAATCACATGCTGTAAAAGGAGCTCTCGACAACATGTAGACGTGTCGGTTCACCTGACGGGCATTCTGGGTATATTCTGTCCAAAGAAGGACGGGCCGAGAATAAAGATTCTTGGGGATCCACACTACACACGGCGGGTGCAGTGACTCTTGGTGCACAGCCGGCCGAAGTGGCCGAGCGGTTCTGGGCGCTACAGTTTGGAACCGCACAACCGCTACGGTCGGAGGTTCGAATCCGGCCTCGGGCATGGATGTGTGTCATGTCCTTAGGTTAGTTAGGTTTAAGTAGTTCTAAGTTCTATGGGACTGATGACCTGAGAAGTTAAGTCCCATAGTGCTCAGAGCCATTTGAACCATTTTTTTTCTTGGTGCACAACACGCTGTTTAACAGTACCCTAAATTCGGCAGTTCTGTGTATTCACTACACTCTGAAGCGTAAAATGTGCATAGTCACTTCACGGAATATTGCCTGACCACATGTTATCAATTTCCATCGGTGTCAAAAACCGAAGAGCAAATTCACAACGGTGCTGCGGATCATGAGGTTTCGGTTGATGCACCGTCTGCCTCTTCTACAGGCACCACTGTAAAACAGATTGCAAAATTGTCCGTACTGTTGACCATGGGATGGATGATTCTCATGACACTGCACTGGTACTAACACTGTCTGGGGCACGAGCTGAGTGGTCAGCTACAGCAATAGCTACCTCGTCAATAACGTCCACCAGGACAGAACTCTTTCCTATTACAGGTGCGTCGCCAAGTTGAATAGTGTTTCCGAATGTCGTTATCATCTACGTTAAGCAAATTACATCGGGCCTCTCTTCAAACCTTTCAGTCGGAGATACTCTCTCAGTGCAGCAATGTGATTGCTGCTGTTTACATCAAACAGTTTCACTAACTATGCACGGTGCACGGTCCCTCTCCTCCATAGTCGTATTGTTCACTCACGCTCCGGCCTATCGGCTAACATCGTAGATGTCTCGCCGTCATACGAACAGTGTGCAGCACAAGATTTGCGCCTGGTGGCCGTAATTGAAAGTAATATTTTTTTCCAGTGTTAATCGCTTCCGCGTTAACGCATTAGTATATCAACCAAGTTTCGCTGTCGTACAATAATTACAGCCTACACTGGACCTCCGTGAATAACTGACGTTATTTATAACCACCAGGTACCAAGAAGAAATTCCCATGAAGTAGAGGAGCGTCCATCATACCACTTACTGTCACAGAAGCAGGAAAATTTATTCAACTGAATAGCATTGCAGATTTCGGAATGAACAGGAATGGCGATCAAATTTGGATGGCTTGTCGAGATTTCCAACCTGTTCCTCCATAATTCGAGCCAAGTTTGGTAACCACTGCACCACATCACTTGGTGTTGCAGTTTGGAAGTCCTAGAGTGACTGTTCAATACTCTAATCGGAAAGATTGGTTTCCTTTGCATATTGGCCTCTTCGTATTGAGATATACCTGTTTTTCGTTGACTTGGTATAAATGGCGAGCTGACACCATTAGACAACTCCCGTGGGTTCATGTAGGGCTATCTTAATTTTTACAGTCAGGGCTGCAGGTCAACAGCTTCGCAAGTCTGAGACGATATGGAACGGTTCAAAAGCAAACAAAAAATCTTTGCTTAGTGTTCGTTCACTTTCATTCAGCCCAAAACAAACCATGCTGATCTACCTCAAAGTGGCGTCGTCGCTAATGCCACCATATTATTTATTACAATAGCATAATTTGAAACTGTTGCTCCCGCCATTTTACAGGTATAGCGTCACGTATGCTACATGTCAGCACAAAAGCGTCCCTAGAGCAGGGTGCGAAATATTGGAAATTCCATGCGTTGCATATGAACTGCGCTACACTGCGACTTCATGTTCCGTTTCTGGCCGAAGGAATCATTCAACTTTCTAGCAGTGTGCAGCGATAAGCAAGGTTGAGCCCACAGTATCTTAGAAATATTCAGACACTTGGACACCATTAGCCTCTCAGACGACAGAATTTCGAACAGTCTTGTGGAAGTTTCTACGAGGGTGGGTTAAATGAAAACCTTAAATTTGTAATAACAAATCGAAATTTCGCGGCGTTATCCTGTAAGTTGATAAGCGAGCAACAAACAGCGTGCAGAATGGCTTGTAGGTGGCAGAATAGTGCAGATGCACACACACCGTCGCAGTATCAGTATAAAGATGGCCGCCCCACTTGGACTTGCACCAGGGAAGAACAGTGTCTGTTATTCGGTTTTTGCGCAGTGAAGGTGTGAAACCTATTGAAATTCATCGACTAATGAAGGTTCAGTATGGTGATGCATGTTTGTCACAGCAGCAAGTCTACGAATGGAGTAGGAAGTTCACAAATGGTGTGACGTCCGTGGAAGATGCTCCTCGTCCAGGTCAGGCACAATGAGTTGTGACTCCACAAAACATTGCAGCAGTTGAAGCCACAATGAAGGGAAACCCCCGAGTGACACTGAATGACATTGTAGCATGTTTACAGATTAGTCTTGGGCCAGCACACCACATTGTGCATGATGTGCTCTAGTTTCACAGTGTCTGCAAGATCGGTGCCACGGCAACTGACTCCTGAAACGAGAGAACGACGTGTTGGTGCTTGTGAAGAACCTCTTCGGCGCTTTGAACGAGAAGGTGATGGTTTCCTTGCAACAATCTTTAATGGGGACGGAACGTGGGTTCCGTTCCACCATCCGGAAACGAAGAGAGCGAGCAAGGAATGGCGCCATTCAGCATCACCAAAACCAAAGAAGTTTTGAACAGAACCATCAGCAGGGAAGGTAATGCTGACTCTCTTTTGGCAGGAAAAAGGCGTCATTTTGGAGCATTACATGCCTAGAGGGACCGCTGTCACCAGTGCATCATACACAGGTCTCCAAAAAAATCATCTGCGGCCTGCAGTCAAATAAAAGCGACGTGGATTGCTATCAGCAGGTGTCCTTTTGCAACATGACAATGCAAGGCCCCACACTGCCCGTGCAACAGTTGCAACAATCACAGACCTGCATTTTGAGTGTATTCCTCGTCCACCATACTCACCAGACTTTGCCCGAGGGATTTACAAATGTTTTGACCACTCAAAGACGCAATGGGAGGAAAGAAGTTGCGTTCTGATGAAGAGGTACGCCACGCGGTGCATGAGTGGCTGCGCGGACTACCAAATGAATTTTTTCTAAAGGAATTTATGCACTCTGTAAGCGCTGGAGGACTTGCGTTGAGCGTGGGGAAAATTATGTTGAAAAGTGATACAGCTTTGTACCTCTTCTGCACAATAAACAATATTTAAAAAAATATTTAAGGTTTTCATTTGATTCACCCTAGTATTAAAATTTTTTTCTGTAAGCTGGGTAGATAAAGAAAAGAAGCGCTCATAAAATCATTACCGAGAGCAGATTTAAGTTTTCATTTGTAATGTCTGTCATACCATCCACTAGAAAGTAAAATGTTGGCGTGTTTACTTACGTATAATTCGTACTGTAATACAATTGCAAGAAACATTTTCTCGATTTCAGTCAGAGTACAATGTCTGACGCACTATCTCAGTATCTTAAGTCGTTACATCGTCAGACGCTTTATACGCACAGACTGTTGACATAAAATGATTATGCAAAGTGAGTTCGGGAACCCTAACATACAGTCCATAATCAGTATTGAAGACAATGTTTGTAGAATTTACAAAGAACTCGTTGTAAGAACCATAACTGAGGTCTTATCAGACATTCATGTGTGGCGATCTTTGCGTTGTTATACCGTGGTGAAGTCCATCAGTTTCTTTAATCGTTTTCGTAGTTTTGCTTGGCTTCAGAAAAAAAAAGCAGAAAAGGCACCTCGCTTGAGACTTCGGTCACTAGACACAGAGTGTGTGATAATAAGGAGCCATTACTAAAGTTTTCCCTGACGTGTTGTTGTTGGACAGAGCGCGTTCTGAAACAGAAAGAAAGGGGGAAGGCGTACCGTTACTGCTAGCAGCTTCTGTTCTCATTAAGGGCTAAGGTGATCTCATCCATCAGCGATCCGCAGTTAGTTCAAAAACTTGGTACCTCTGGCAGCGCTTTGTTGTTCCAAGAAACGCTTAGTCGCGCCGTCGTTCGGAGTCGCTCATTGCTTATTTGGTTAAGCCCGTTCAAAGGTCGTAAGAAACCAATGGGATTAGTCTACACCTGTTACCGCACTTTCTTGTTCAGATATAAAGCTACAGGTTGATGACAGTTTTAATCTAATTATTGATATTACCAGTCCATGAATAGTTTGGATATTGCACTTTGCAAAGAAGTTTCCAGTTTTTTATCTAATTTTCAGGTCAGCGACTTGTGAAACAAAATTCAGGTGTGTGTCAAAAAACCAAACAAAACCCAGTTCTTATAGTTTTTCTCCACTCCCTCAAGAGGATGTCCTTTTCGATACTAAAAAACCATAGAGGGGATATACAGCAGCCTTGTCTTACACCTTCGATAGCAGTAACTTATTTTGTCGAGTGTCCATCCTTATCAACGAGTTATGATTGAAACTTATACAATACCGGAACTATACTTTCGTTTTCATTACTGCTTTGCATTTAACTCTTTGAGCTTTATCGAAAACTTTCTGAAAATCGGCAAATGCATTTGTTGCTCCACGATTAAACTCCGTTATAAATTCGTCTATTATTTAAAACTAGTGTGCGTCTAAAACAACCCCCCGTAGGGCTTCAAGGATTTATTCGGTGTTTTTTCTTCGACTAAGTGAGATCACTCCGGTTTTGTTCCAAGATTTGTGAACTTCATGTGATTTCCAGCACGTAGACACCAGTGACGTTGAAGTGCGTACGCACCACATTTAAGTTCCGGTCCTCGTGATTTTCTATTCTTATCTTGTCTACCTTTACCAATTGTTTGGTGTTTATATCATCGAAACACATAGTACTGCTTTACCCAGAACTCGTATTCTGCTGCTTCAGGGTAAAACCAAACCTTTCGTTGTCCTTCAACACAGTTTAATCTCATTCGTTGTTCTTGTTGTTGGGCTGAGTTCAAATTTATCACCGCGTTGTGCGAGTATGCTAGCCACTGTCTTTCATTTGTGTCGCTCAATTCCGGCCGGGTTCGAGATTTTCACTGCTCTGGGGCTGGGTGCTTGTGTTGTCCTTATAATTTCATGTCGTCATCATCGACGCACAAGTTGCCATAGTGGTGTCGAATAAAAAGACTTGCACTTGGTCGCGTAACTACTTGGCCAACAATGTCGTATTCATTTCATTAAAATATATTACATTTGTCTGACAGCGAGTTTCAAGGGCCTACCGCTTCCGTTATTGATGCTTAGTTCAGCATTATGTTTGTAAAACCAGTCTTCAAGGTCACGAGTGGTCAATATTTGAACTACGAATATTTAGCTATCAGATGTTAGATGCTAATCTTTGACTCAGAAGGATGTTTACATTATTGTAAAGTGTACCGATGTTCCAGACAGAGACTTCGCCATTCATGATACAAAAAATGTGCTGAAAATTGTGGTGTGTGTGTGTGTGTGTGTGTGTGTGTGTGTGTGTGTGTGTGTGTGTGTGTGTGTGTGAAAGAGAGAGACATTTCAAACTTTGAGCGATGATTTTCGTGTTGCTGCGCGTTTACTGAGGGCTGGTTTGTTATCAGTGCTTTTATTTTTGGAAGGAAACAGGCCAAATATAAAAAATAAATAAGGCCGACAGTTTGAAAGCTTTATAGCATGTTGTAAACAGCAGCCATTTTCAGAAGCTAATGTGCCAGTAGTCGAAAGACAAACTGAATTGGTTCATAACATAGCACCTCATGTTGTAAGACTTTATAACTGTCAATGCTAGCCTATCTTTGTTTCTACTATTGTCCATGAAAGTCTCTTGCGTAACAGATTGGTGATGAATGTATCAGTCATCCACGATTGTAGTAACGGACGGTATGAAAGCGAAGACCCCCAAGGAAATGAAATCACGAAGAAGAACCACTTAGTTTTATTCGCACGTATCTCTGAATAGTCATCTTAACCAGAACTGGGCGCACACTCTCGTCTATCTCCTGCTGTGGAGGAACACATGTATATATGCATAGTGTCTGATTCCCCTAAGAATTCATGAACAGAACGGTGTTCTCCTTGGCGAGACGTTTCAGCAATGTAAGAGTTGCAATCTCAAACTGTTGCGTTATGTGCATATGGTTCGCAAGACTATAGCGGTTTCAAACACAGCACCACCCAGTTGTTTGGAGTTTGTTCCACTAGTGCTTGGAAAAGAGCAGTTATGGAAAACGAAAAAGGTAAAAAGACTATCTGGTTCACATAGAAAACATCTAGAATGCTCTCAGGTGTAGCTTGACGCGTTATCTCCCAGACTTCTAACATATACATAAAAACAAAAGAATTTCCTGAAACAGACACCCTGACAACCTGCTGAACTGATTTGTTGAGAATTCAAAGACTAACACCAGCTAAACTTGTTCGAAGACTTGTTACCAAGATGATTCAAAACTGTGTTCTGTGTTCACAGATTTTATTATATTTTTATTTCGATTTTTGTTGTTGGATCACTGTTCCACAAATCTGATTCACAAGTTTCATCTCAAGGAAACGTAGTTGCTGTATCTGTAACGCTCCTTAATGCCTTAATTTACAACAACAGTCTATAAATAGAATCTTTTCTTCAACACATTATGATGACACTGATGACAAAACAATGACAATTCCCTCTCTTACACTCATTTTGGTTGAGTATTTCCATTTCAAATACGTTTTGCTTAGTTTCCCCCAAAACTGTTA
Organism: Schistocerca serialis cubense; assembly: GCF_023864345.2. Classification (NCBI taxonomy): domain Eukaryota; kingdom Metazoa; phylum Arthropoda; class Insecta; order Orthoptera; family Acrididae; genus Schistocerca; species Schistocerca serialis. The sequence goes on from NC_064638.1 coordinate 775,506,282, forward strand.
GTGACCCAACAGAAGATAATAACTTATACCGGCATTTTATGCACTTGACTGAAGTAACAGACGACTAGAAGTGTTAAAAGTTACCTGTATTGGATGCTGGTTCTCTATGCAGTCTGATGTTTACTATGTAATTGTTACAATGAGCAACGATTTTTGCACTATGTAATTGTCACACTGAGCAACGATTCTTGCACCTCGGCACAACCTGCTTTTCTGTTTATCAGTATTAATTTGTCTGTGGGCTGCACAGTGGTGCTGCTACTTCTATGCAGCTCTGTTGTGTTTCAAGACTTTTCCATTCAGAAATGAGAAGAACGAGAGAGAGGAAACATACAGAACATGTTTTCAATATTTGTGTATCTTCAGATGTGTGTGGTTTCCTGGGTCCAAGTAATTTATTACTTCAACTTTCACTACTGTTTCTATGTTTGCATACTACAGTTGCATTTGACTACACGTCACAATGTTGATTTTTCAACAATCTTTTCACACATTAGCTATTCGTTTTATTAAAGGGAATGTACAGATTCCCATTCAACATCCTTTAAAACCGAGATGTCACTATTTCATGTGTAAGTACACAAAAGAAAACTTTCTAATTATATTTTTTCATTTTACTTAATTTAGTATTTTATTATTGTTTTATGACTTTTTCACTAATTAATTCTTCTTAAAGAAGTATGTTGTTCTGTAGGCCTTTACTGAACTTGCACCTATTTGGAACACAAAATGCACAATGGAAGTCTGCTGTGCAGATGAATCTGACCAAAGAAAGAGTGAGTTAAAAGAGGCATACATGGATAGTAATAATGCAAGTGTAGTGGTCTCAGTGTATGCAGTAAGATGAATAAGCAAAGATATTAGTTTATAATAATAATTTGTTTCAAAATCTGAAGCAAAACTCCACAGAGTCCAATGCACCTTCTTCATCATACCCTATAAGAACTCAATGTTACATTTTGTTGCTGTGTTTTTGCATGCTTTGTAATATTTGAAAATCTAACTCAAAAGAACTATGATGTCTATGATAACTGAATTTAACATAGAAAGAGGAAAGTTTTTTGCTAGCAGAAACTTTTTTCACGAAACTTATTTCAGGATTTAGGCTAACTGTAATTCTTTATCTTTTTTGTATTAAAGGTACTGTAGCATTCATTCATATGCCTGTTAGAATTCATCCAGTGTTACAAAAACTTCAAAGTACTATATCAAGGAGTCTTAATTTATCAATTCTTTCAGTAAGCTACTGAATTATATGTTTATCATAACTGTAATGTTGCAGGTTCAGATGTCATTCACAGATGCTGTTTGGTTTTGTACGAGAACTGCTTACATGCTGAGAGAGAGGTCTTCTTCTGGATATATTACACCTACAGATAGGAATCCTTGTAATTACTATATACATTCTTTAACCCTTTTTTTCCTGGGGAATGTTCTTACCCTCATAACATAACTTTGGTGAAATTTCATAAATGTGAATCATAGCTATTTCACCTATTTTCTCCCCTTGCTTCTGAAACAACAAGTAAAAATTGTATGACTTTTATTTTAACACGTTATCTTACCAAACCATGTAAAGATTTCAAATTAGTTTCATTTATAAGTATGTGATTAGTTTTTCATGAAAGTATTCTAAAATGCATTATTAATTTTTGTATTATAAATTAGTAAATTCATACTGATGTAGAAGTGACACTTATTGCAACTATTATATTCAGACAGCATTTATATTATATTCACACATAAAAACATGTGGCTTCATGTTTACATTAATAAAGTATCTCCACTAGCAATATAGAATTTTCTGCCTGGGTGGTTGAAGTCCTTACAAGTAAGCTTCAGGATCTTATTAATTTCCTATAAACCATATAGGAATGATGTTACTAACATAGCAGTAATTGCTTGTACATTATGTTCCATGGTCCTATAACTTCTGAAATGTGAATTCAACATGATTAAGGACAACTGAAACATAACATTATACCTCATTGAAAATTACAAATCTTCCAGAAAAAGGAGAACAAACTATGTAATTTGCTGAAGTTTTCAGTGGTTTGTGCAAAACAGTATGGAAGATAATTTTCAGCACCATACTTACTCATTTCGTTTTTTCCAGTTATTACTTACCCTCCTATTCATTAAGCTTGGTATCCTTCAATGTTATACCCTTGACTGGAGTTCTATATAAAGCAAGATAGGATGTGCAAAATGGTAATATTGTCACTTTTAATGAGCTCAGATTATTTCATTATGATAATGGTTTGTTCTCACAGTTACCAAATCAGAGACATACAATATTTTAATTATTAATAGCAGTTCGGCACTTGCAACTCTGTTATGCTTCTTGGAGAGAGAGAGAGAGAGAGAGAGAGAGAGAGAGAGAGAGAGAGAGAGAGAGAGAGAGGGCGGGGGGGGGGGGGGGCAGGAGTAACTGCCTCCAAAACTATTTCTCCTATTTCTCTCGGAAATATTTCTTGACACAATACCATCCTCCTATATGACCCGTCAGTTTCATTAAGGTATGGTGATACTTAAATGACACATTTGTGCCTCCTTGAAATTAGATATTCGAATAAATGATGTAGAATGTCGCATGTTTTTATCTCTTTATTGAAAAGTTAAAGATGCCCAATACTCGACGTGAATGCCATAAGATACACACAAACAATTTAGCGTACTATCTTCTTTGCGTTGCTGTTGTCCGACAGGCAGTAGCGCTGTTGCACAAGTTCTGCAGCACCTGCAAATGTTTGGGACTGTGGGGATGTGGATGAAACACAGTGCATGATACACCGCTTGGAGAGACGCGGTTTAATCAGTTAATGAAATAGACAATAATATATCTATTCACACAGGGCTATTTACAAATAAAATTTACATGGAATCATTAATAAATTTCAATATTATCGTTAATATAATATTATCATTACAAGAAATAATAAAACGGTATTTTTGTAGGTTAATTACGTGTTCATGTTTCTGCAACGGGGTTACAATGGATTTTCACACAAGATTACTCGAATGAAACGTGAAGACAACCGAAGAATTGGTGCCCAAAGACAGCTGTGGGTACATTTTTCCAAATACGAGTCCATCTCTTCACCACAGCCCCCTAAATACATCTACTTTTTTCTTTGTTTGCTGTCATCTCCCGTCGTTTATCACAGATAAATAAATGTTCTTTCACAATACAATTGCCCATTTACGTCATAATTGTCTCAAGTTTTAAGTCAGTACAATAAATACAACCTGTGCACATTCTTTACTTTTGTTTAAAATGTCTCTGAAGCAAAACAATGGTAGTGACAACGAAACTGATATAGCGACAGATACACAGCGTCTCTTACGAAATCGGACCTAATCAGCCGTCGTTTCTCTCATGTGGGCATTCTGTAGAACGTCTCTCAGCTTCGTCACCACATTTCTGTACAAGCGCAGCTTACAAACGGCTGCAAGTTGACCGAGGAGGTTCACCTGTGGTGCCCACGGATTGGGGTACTGTTTTCGTATACCAAGCAGGGCTAACACCTATAAATATGTACCCGGGTTCCGTGCACACCGAGCGAAGCCACCTCATAGCACAATCCCTGTCAACCTTCGTGTTATAGAAGGCAAATATTGCACAAGCGCCAAGCGCAATAGATCTAATTACTTTCAGGTACCACAAACAAAAACAAACACACACACACATAAAGCAGCAGTAGGCCCGATGCCGACTTGAGTGTCAGATCTGTCATCTCCGTTCACACAAGGCTTTCGCCTCGTGCCTGCAAATGGTGTGACACTATTTCCTAATGGTAACGTCAACAGGGCCTTATCGTGGACGAATTGCAAGTCTCGAGGAACGCCCCTGTATGACGGCGACCACGTCGGGAGCTGAAGATATCTGTAAAATACCAGCCGCTGGACGAAGTGAATCCATTGAGACTGAGAAGCTCGAGGAGGAATTTTACAGCTTCGCGTGGCGACAGAACAACAAAATGTAGACACCGAGCGAGGTGGCGCAATGAACAAGAAGCGGGGACTACAGTGTCGTCCGTTCGTATTTATCTTAAGTCACTTCAGGCGAATGCCGGGTTGGTTCCATCCACGACCAATTTTTCCCTTTTCCATATAAAAAATGCCTTTTCCAGCCAAGTCACATCCTTAAAATTCTAGATGACTGTATATCAAACCCTAGGAAGAGAGGGAAAAAAATGGACACAAAATTTGGAAAGCGCCATGTTTCTTGCAATTTTCCGCTGTCACTTGTCCGCTAAAAAGCATCAGTTTCATCTATGTAGTTGGCGGTATATCCTCTTCACGTTTATGCCCAAAAAAAAAGTTTTTTTTAGTTGCACAGCTCTATCCGCAAGAGTCTGCAAGTCGAAATATGTCAGCGGCAATCTGGCACTTGCAGGAAACCAAACTGAATACTACGGGATAGAAGCCACGTCTCCCAAGCTCGTGGTCCACAACAGGCCACATCCGAGGCGCACTGCACAACGAATGAAAGCCACCAGCGACTGGGCGTTTGACGTAGTAGTCTCCAAAAGCACAGTAAAGTTTAACGAACAACAACAAATATATATATGTATGTTTAACTATACAAGGTCCGCGTCGCACACCCGCACACAGTGTTCACACGCGCTCGTGGTCGCCGTCGTGCGCCCGCAGCGCCGCCGCGGCGCGCCTTCAGTCTGGCGACGCCCCTCCGCGCACTGCCCCGTCGCACACTCCGGCGCGGACGCACTGCTCCAGGGCGTCTGCGGCTGCGTCGTCGCCGCGCACGTACCTGAGGACCAGAAAACCATCCGAGTTACCAGCTGCAGTCGCGCAGTTACCACCTAGTGGTGGTACCCCGTACATCGATGTGTCGGAAGTATCAGCGCATCGTAAAAACAGTATCGATATCTACATATTGATGTACATATAAAACATAGTTGTCTAAAAATAGTATCAAAATCATACACCCATGTGGCGTAAATATCAACTTTTTTGTTTATAATTTGGATAACCAAATACGTAACGTAAACATCGACATGTTGTACACAAAACAACGAAATGTTGCATGGATGTTATCGGTATCGTCTATACAAAACATCGATATTTTCTATACAAAAAAATAGATGTTACGTATAGAAACCAACTACAAGCTGCATGTGGCAACTCAAACTTAAAAAAAAAAAAAAAAATATATCCCTGAAAATTCCAGGTTTGAGGAGCAACATGGCGTCAAGAAGGTCCTGACATTTTAATGGAAATTAATGTTGAGCGGCAGGAAAAAGGGGGGTGGCAGAATACAACAGTAATGATACGTCTTTCGTCTCAGCTGATCTGTATACCATCCAAAAGCAACATCAGTTTTTAAACATCAACAATTTATACGGAATAATATTCATATAATTAACACACTTTGAAACATTAATTACTTTAAAATTTGTGATTTATAAAACTCAAAAAAATTTAGTTTTAGTCCAAGGTTAAAAACGCAGAATTCCTTGAAATTTTATGAAATTCCTGAAATTCTCTGAGATTTTCCAGGTTTTTTCCAGGTATAATACAATTCCCTATAACGCAATACCCTGAGAATTCCAAGTTTTCCAGAAGAATCGCCTCCCTGTTGTCGGACCTCGCATATTGCTTTCTGAGAACTAACAAAGACTGACTGGCGGTTCCATTCCTTTGATGTCTGTATCAGTCTGCCACTTGTAACCACAGAATGCGGATGAGTAATGACAATGCTGTATGTTCACACCTGGCTATGGCGTGGGAAGTTACATCGCTACCAAAGAAAATAATCATTGCATACCTACACAAAGGATTCAATATGATAGTAAGAAATCTAGGGTTCTGGTTTTATTTGCCACTCAGTAGAGACTTTTGCAGAAAGCATTACGAAAATGGTAGTAGTCTACTTTTGCGAAAAACAAGCTACTCCTGACAAGCTTACCGAAATATGTTCCGGGAATGTGTGCCATCAGCAGTAGCTTTACCTTTCGTACCTTTGTTATTATTTTGTTCGACTGCAAAATATTTTATCCGATTTGGGTGGACAGTGAGTCACGACATTAGTCAATAGTTTTCATGTGAGCACACTCTCCACACCTGAAACTAGAGCGTTAATGTCTTTTTATTGATAACACTCTCGAATCAATCAAAATGTGTATTGCCTCAGCTTATAAAACGCAGTTTTCGCATTTGCATTACCGTTGCGGATTTTAATAGATTTGCGTGCCATCAGTAAAGTAACAATCCACACTGTTCGCAGAAAAAACACTGGCAAACAGGCTACCCAACCAAAGGGAATGAAATGTTGCACGATCGCACTAAATGGTAACTAAGATATGAAACACAGAAGCACTGATCATAACGCAAATGCATATGTGAAACATTAAAGCTGAAGGTACAGAGTTTTCGGAATTGTTATTTTATTTTATGAAGACTAAAAACATGTCTATGGATCACAACTTGCGCGTCGAACGACTGTTCCTGTTTGGAAGACACCGTCCCTTTCAGGGGAGGTATGCTACTAAAGGTCTGAGACGGTAATCGCTCCATCCAACGGACGGACTCCCTCTCCCATCCCCATTCCCCGTCACAGCTTTTCACCACTATCGAACTATTTTATCAAATGATGCCAACCTCGTTTAGTCAATTCGATTCTTTACCTCGTCATTAGTTATTTTGATCTACCCAACTAATCTTCAGAATTCTTCTGTAACACGACACTTAGGATTTCATAACACTAAAGCTTATATTTGATGTTAACACATTTCTCTATCTGAGGTAACGGTTTTCTTGCTATTGTCAGTCTGCATTTTACATCCCCGTCATTTCGGCCATCGTCGATTATTTTGGTGCCTAAATAATAACACGCAAGTACTGTTTTAGTGTGCTTTTCAATACTGCTGCTGGGTGGGCGGAATCACTAAGTAGCAGGCTGATGCACAGGCTGTATAAAAAGCGCTCTCGCATTCCCACCTCGCTGCAAAGCTATTCCACTCCGGCCATGTCGCAGCATGCGATCCAGGAGTAAAGCGGCCGTCAGAAGCGCAATGATGCTCATTGTGTAAAGAGTACGGCGACTCTCGGTCGTTTGTCTGCGCAGAAACAAAGCGCCGCATTAACGGTTTAAACCGCTCTGCGAATAACGCAGTTTAAAATAATAGCGGCCATATTTTCGTCAGCTCGGCCTACGCTGGGCCGCGCGCCGAAACTCGTGGTCAGGGCTCCGGCGATCTGCGAGAAAGCGCGGCCGCTTGTGAAACACGCCGTGGATGGCCGAGCGGCTCGCGAGCTGAAACAGCCTTCGCGGACGCTACGCTAAGCTACAGTAACATTCAGCTTTAAGAACTTCCACGCTGCTTTCAAGGTAGAGTAAACCCCGAAAAGCCGTGTGGAATGCATGAGATTCTCCAGAGATTAAGCGAAATAACTTATTCCTCTGCAGGCAGCAGTTTCATCGTAGCCCTCTGGACCACCAAAGGATACCTACGCGATTGAGAAAAGGGTCGTTCGACAGATGCACATAGTTCCAGGCCTGTATCTCTGGCGACAGTCTGTTGCAGTATTATGAAACACATTTCTCACGTTTTGTGGCTTATTGAGACTCGAATATGTCTTCTATGAATTTCGAAATTGATACCTTAAACACGTGTTACGAAACTCAGTACACACTGATCATCTATGAGTTCCAGATTAATGTCGTGTTCCTTGAATTAAAGAAGGCATTCGATAGAGTTACCCCACTGTCGTTTAGTGAACAAAATACGAGCTTACCGCGAACCGACCAGATTTGTAATTTCAGTCAAAACTTGATGGCAGAGATAAATCAACGTGTCATTCACAGAGGAACGAAACTGACCAATGTAAAGATATTTTTTTTTAATATTCAAATGGAGTGTTACAGGGCTGTTAGTATTAACAATATTCATAAATGATGTAACGGATAACAGCGGAAGCACCGAGAGGCTTTTGTTAGACTCTGATGTCGTCTATAGGAAGGCTGCAACGTCGGAAAACTTACGAAATGCAGTAACACCCGCAGAGGATGTAAGATCGGTGCAGAGACAGTCAGTTGCTCCCAGACTTAACTAAGTGTAACGTACTGCGCACAAATAAGCAAAGCGGTCTACCACCGTCCGATTACGCTATTGGTTACAAGTAATTGCAAACCGCAAATACCGTACAATTCCTAGGCTTAGCCTTCTAGAGGACCTAAAATATAATCAGTACATGAAATTAGACAAGTCATTGAGGAAAATTGTAAGGAAATGTACTTATCTGCAAGTTAAGTGACTTACTAGTCTCTTGGTCGGACGATTCAGTGTGGAACAAATGGTTCAAATGGCTCTGAGCACTATGGGACTTAACTTCTAAGGTCATCAGTCCCCTAGAACGTAGAACTACTTAAACCTAGCTAACCTAGGGGCATCACACACATCCATGCCCGAGGCAGAATTCGAACCTGGGACCGTAGCGGTCGCGCGGTTCCAGACTAAAGCGCCTACAACCGCTCGGCCACACCGGCTGGCGTAGCTGCAGTGACTGACTGACTTTACACTTTGCAGATAACTTCTATTTTGCGAATTCATATCACAAGTAAATTTTGTATACTTTTGTGTTCAAGTCTGAAACTGCGGTTGCGGCGTGCACGAACAAAGGTTTGATTAGTCTCACATGTATAATAGAAGTGAAACACTTCTAAAACGCACGCAATTTCAGATGTGAAAGACAACAAAATACTCATCATAACAATGCTGTGACCATAGAAACGGGAAGTGGAGTTACATAAAAAGAGTAGCTACGGCAGGCAATTTTTTTTTCCTTTTTGCATTACATAATTAGTCGGAAAGCTTGAAAAACAATGAACATGGAAAGAAGTTATTTACAATTTTAAAAATCCAAGCTGTTCTCTTTCCATCAACAAGAATACTAATGACATTATATTTGCGGTCAGTGGGTCTGAGAACAATCACAGATCGCAACCAGTTGTACGAGTCAGTAAGGAAACGTAGTTGCATTACGTCCCCTATTTATTCGAAGGGGACTTGGCGATAAAAGCCGGTCTCTAGCGAGTGCTGCCACTGCCTTTTAGAGGAGATCGATTTTTTTTTTTCTCATATGTTGCGCTGATCGAGCAACAGAAAGCGGATAGCGAGATAAGAGTCTTTGGAACAGTGCTAGTAATGTGTAAAACACACACACACACACACACACACACACACACACACACACACACACACGAGCGCGGAGAGAGAGAGAGAAAGAGAGAGAGAGAGACGCTGGCTAATTTACAAGTAAAATATTGGAGCGTTAAGATATAGGGGACTGGCGATAATGTGGAAGCCACAAACGGGTCGTTCGTTAAGAAAATGGGAAGGTAGAAGTGACAGCACGCACCTACAAGAAACAACTCTGTGGGTGCAAATTAAGGGGCGTTATCTGCCGCATTTCTGGCCTCGACATCACAACAGTACAGTAATTATCTCCTAAAACTGCAAGGCGTCCGCAGAGTTATTAAGCACTCAATATCTGATCTGTAAATAGTGCACGTTAACGAAGAAAGTATCGTGCAGTCATTTAGAGGTATTCAAAATTAACGAAAGAAAATAATCATTCTGAAAACTGTCAGCGCTTTACTTTCGTAACGAGACCTGGTTCCTACCAAATCTTCTGCGCATTACTTTGGTACGTTCCGCACGTCACCCACCACCAGTCTAGCGACAGGGAGTGCGTAATCTTTGGGCATTAACCACCGAATATTCCGCCTCTTTCCATTCACAGCCCTGCACAACTTATTTGCGATCCATCAGTGCATCCCGTGGAGACGCGTGGCACTCCACACGCGTGCACACAGCAGCGCGGCGCGGCTAGTCCTAGTGTCCAATGCTGAGACACGGGGACCTGGCGCCGATTCAGCATAAATTATTAATCGCCGGCTCGTCCTGTCAACAAGGCGACGTAATCGCCGGTACACGGGCCCGCACTAATGTGTGCAAACAAGCAGATCGCCATTTGCAAACAGGCTACTGCATTCATGTCAGCCGACAGCATTGTCTACAAATTATTCTATGAGATGTGACACCCATTAGCGCAGCTTGCGTCAGTCTTTCTGTTCGGTATTCACTGCGCAGCGGCACTGGGAGCACGTGGCTTGCCACATTCGTATGAAACGCAGATACCTGCACAGAGGGTTGATGCTTTTATTTTCTCTCTGCCAGCGAAATGGAACACATAGGAACTGCACAGACTAGACTTTGAAATTAATTTCCAAAAATAACTACTCCATGTGACACATCTCACGCAAAGGATGTATCACCAGAGAAGCGTTGTCTAATTCTTTGTCATTTGCTCGTTCCATACAGTTAGGAAATTCAGTACTTTATATAAAAATACTGGCAAAGGCACGAAGGTAGTAAAGCATTATGACTGCAGTAGACAGACAGGATTAGAACTAAATTACAATAAATTACACAGAGTTTTCTCTTTCGTAACTGCTTGCTAATTAATCTAGCCCGAGGCCTGTCGGAGGCGCATTGCCTAAATCATGTTGCCTTATACTAACGTTTCACAATACCCTAGCAGCGGGTAATCTCATCTTCGTCATTTTTGTTACGTTAATTGTTCTGGTAAGGCTGAAGGTTGCACTTTTACAAAATTATAAGACACTGTTATGAGGCAAGAATAGCTATTTCTACCGTAAAGCGTCGTACCAATTTAACTAGCAAACAGTGATTGAAATGGAATGACCACTTTATCTTAAATTTTCGTAACTGTCGCAGACCTCCGAAAACCTCACTTTTCACAAGGGAGCAGACTAAGAACTGTAACTGTCACTCAATTAGCTTTGGCTTTTGCAGAATCAGAGTAACTATTGTGAGCAGGAAGAAAAGTATTGTCTGACAATTAGACTTCGAAAATGTAATTAGGATACACTCCACGCAAACTCCTGTAACTTTTTTGATGAAAGCTATTCATCGGGAAGACCCTATGTCAACTGTTGCCCGCTTTAACTTGTTCTTAATTATATTTAACTAACATCGGTTAACATTTCTTTCATCTAATATCAGTTTCTCACGCCTTTTTTTTCGTTCATCCTGTGCTTTTCTTTCCATACAGATATTTTCGGAATGCCGTTGAGCACCAAACTGCACGTTTTTAACCACTGTATCCGGAAAGGAAAAGTACCGAGGCACGTTACTGCTCCAAAAATTGAATTAAGGAATCGTTCTGGTACATCTACACGAATTTGTCGATTCCCATTTAAAAAGTGCTCCTATGGTTATGCACTTAGTGTTCCCAACATTTAATATTTTGCAACGCGTAACAGTGAGAGTATTTGAGATTTATGTTTGTCAAGGAGCACAAATCCATCGAAACAGAACTCGTCCACATTGTAGCAGTGCTTGTAGTGAAATCCATAAAAAATCTCTCTTCAATACTTCATTGTTTATGGAATGCGTCACATTGCACATTTGAAAGTATACAGCTTGTTATCGAAGTTTGATGTGTAAGTACGGCTGCATGACACTAACTAACAAGCCTTGAGCTGCCTTCGAGGACTACGTTCCACTAAAGCGTACAAGGGCCCAGCTTCTTAATCTTGTCACACCTTACTTTCTTTGAATAATTTCATTTTCAATAAGTATCTCTTCGATCTCCGTATTTTCAATGCAATTGGTTTGGAAATACACTCCTGGAAATTGAAATAAGAACACCATGAATTCATTGTCCCAGGAAGAGGAAACTTTATTGACACATTCCTGGGGTCAGATACATCACATGATCACACTGACAGAACCACAGGCACATAGACACAGGCAACAGAGCATGCACAATGTCGGCACTAGTAAAGTGTACATCCACCTTTCGCAGCAATGCAGGCTGCTATTCTCCCATGGAGACGATCGTAGAGATGCTGGATGTAGTCCTGTGGAACGGCTTGCCATGCCATTTCCACCTGGCGCCTCAGTTGGACCAGCGTTCGTGCTGGACATGCAGACCGCGTGAGACGACACTTCATCCAGTCCCAAACATGCTCAATGGGGGACAGATCCGGAGATCTTGCTGGCCAGGGTAGTTGACTTACACCTTCTAGAGCACGTTGGGTGGCACGGGATACATGCGGACGTGCATTGTCCTGTTGGAACAGCAAGTTCCCTTGCCGGTCTAGGAATGGTAGAACAATGGGTTCGATGACGGTTTGGATGTACCGTGCACTATTCAGTGTCCCCTCGACGATCACCAGTGGTGTACGGCCAGTGTAGGAGATCGCTCCCCACACCATGATGCCGGGTGTTGGCCCTGTGTGCCTCGGTCGTATGCAGTCCTGATTGTGGAGCTCACCTGCACGGCGCCAAACACGCATACGACCATCATTGGCACCAAGGCAGAAGCGACTCTCATCGCTGAAGACGACACGTCTCCATTCGTCCCTCCATTCACGCCTGTCGCGACACCACTGGTGGCTGGAGCCCAAGGTGTTTGTTAGTCACGCCTTTTGCGTTCTTGTGGTAATATTTCCATAGAAATCTTCATCCCCTAGCTCATGTATCTGTATATGTAACAAGAAGTGAAATATCAGTCTTCAAATATTTAGCTTTAAAAATTATTTAATATAAATATTGCATCCGCTATTTCATCCCCTTAGGGGCTGAATTGCAAAACACAGTGAAACACTTAGTTTTTATTTCTAACAGGGAAGCCAAATACCAATTTTCGTAGATCTAGCTTTAAAATTCTTTCATAGTGAAATTTCTCGCAATACATTTCATCTCCTATTTCACCCCGTTAGGGGTTGTACTTCCAAAACAAAAACATTTTTTTCCCTTGTAACCGAGAAGTTAAATACAAATTTTCACAGGTGTAATTTTAAAAATACTTCAGCAGGTCTTTATTAATGATTTATTTTAAAAATCTTTCATTCATTATTTCACTCCCACAGGATTTAATTTCAAAAAATGCTGAAACACGTGTTTCTTTATTTCTGACCGAGCTATCAAATAGCAATTTTCGCAGGTCTAGCTTCAAAAGTGTCTTAATAGCGACTTTTTTTTAATCTTTCCATCCTCTATTTCCATACCCTATTTCATCCTCTTAGCGGCGGAACATAGAAAAATAGGTTCTTAAACGACACCTACAATATACGAGCAACACCCTCTGCAAATTTACAGTTTCTATCCTATCCTATCTATACAGGGCTGGGCGATGATTAGCCTGTGAGTGATATATAAAGAAATTACCCCGTTAGCGAGTCAGTGCTTCACTATAACAATGTTGACACGAAAATTGGAACCCTTTTTAAAGCATTACCTCCTCCTTTGTCACCCCCACCCCCTGTCTACATGTTTATCTTTAACAGGCCGTTGCAAAAGAGCCGCTTCTCGGTGAACTTGCAGGTGATACGTGCAACTGGCGCCCGTAGCCAAAAACTAGAAATATTTGACCATCAGGTGGCACCACATAACTTGGAAAGGGCTCTGGTATGTAAAAACTATACGAAACCCCAACCAAAATCTATGAGACGCGAAGATTCTTCGCAGCTGAGTACGCACATTACCTCCGAAGTTGATGTAGTGGCCAGCGAACTGGAGAGGCAGATGGGAAAGCGCCTTCCGTATTTGCGATCGCAGCGGGCAGCGCGTAGCCGGTTCTGGGCGCGTTAAAGAGACCAACGCGAGTATTTGGGTCAGGCCAGCGGAGCCGTGTGTGGTGTGGTGTGGTTCTGCGTGGCGTGTCCTGTCTCCCGCCACGGCCTCGCTTATTATGCGCGTAAAGCTGCCGGCCGCCGTATAAGAAATAACGCCCAACGACGCCTTTAGCAACTTAATTTCGTTCGTTATAGCCGCTATTACCAGGTCTGCCGAATGACGATAAATAAACGCCATTACGCTCAAATAAAAAGCAACAACATTTCCGCAGCATTTTACAGCAGTCTTGCTCCATTACCGACAAGTTACGATGCTTTCACGAGATACCGGCTCGAGTAACATGGAAGATCGGTATACGAATTGTGCTGTACCTCACCAACTATCGGCGATCTCTTTAAACGGTTATTGATGGTACAGACAAGCGGCGACCTATAGGCCCATTTGCGAGTGAAATGCATTCGTCCGAGCAGAAAGCATATTGCGTCATTTGCAATCTACATTAAGAGGAAGAATTAAGCCCCATGTGACTTGGTCCTTTTGCCATCTCGTGGGAAGCTGATATTATGAGATTTCAGCCGTGTGAAAATAAAGGGAATTCCTTAATGGAACTGAGACAACAACCAGCCTGTATAATTTACTTAAGGAGCCATTCACGGGTTTTGGGCATTAAAGTTTCATTTGTAGACGAATGTACAAATTATGTATTTTTTCACACTGTTTTATTAGCGATTCGCTCTCAGTATTGGTACCTGTGTACTCATGCAGCCAATATTTTGTGGCGTTGTGTTCCCGTGGAAATTCACGAGATATTGCAATGGACTGAGGTAATGTTTCACATTGCAAATTCTGCTCTTTCAGCGAGAATTTCATTACACTTTTCGAAGTACATACGCCTTGGGGCACCATAAACATCTCAACCCTCTAGCAACACGGTTACCTGCAAATGTAGATGATTTAACTGCGAAAGACGAAAACATTCCCAAAGATTACTATGTGCGCCAAAGAGTATCAAGACAAATTAAATGAAAAGACAAAACATTTCAACGAACTGCAACAAAGTGAGTACATCACCGAAGGGCAAAACGTTTATTAACAAACTTCAGATCACGCAAAACTCCATTCTTATTATTATTATTTTAATTTGTGTTAAGCTCCTATGGGACCGAACTGCTGAGATCGTCGGTCCCTAGGCTTACACACTACTTAAACTAACTTACGCTACAGACAACACCCACCCATGCCCGAGGGAGGGAGGACTCGAACCTCCGACGGGCGGGGGGGCGGGGGGGGGGGGGGAGCCGCGCGAACCGTGGCAAGGCGCCCTGACCCCGCGGCAACCCCGCGTGACCCCTACTACTTCTTTAGTTCTTCGCTGACGAACAGTAGCTACTATGGAATGCTTCAAAGGACACACTTGCTGTATTATGTACTACTTAATTCTTGTATATATTCTAACGCGTCGTCAAATGTAAACATTACTGACAATGATCATCATCATCATCATCATCATGATTTGTAAGAATAGCTCTCTTATTTTCCCCCATACCTTACGAAAATTTCCGACAGCGCTCCACATATGAATTTCAGTATTTCGACGAAAACACTGCGTCATACAATCCAAATAAAATTCAGATCTGACTGTGCAATTGTTCACGGCGACTACTCGCCAAATATCATTATTTCTTGTACGTTACTGTTCTCATCAGGACCGGCGCACAGCAGCACGGGTCGTCCTACCAGCTCTATGCATAATCGGAAGAATACAAATAACTTCCCCTTCCATTTAGAGGTCCTTTGTTGTGTCTGACAGTCCAGCTTTTGACGTTTTCGGGCGTTGGCACTGCAACCGCCCCTCGCTTAACACCTCAACTGCTGCCGCAGTAACGTGCTTACATATTCGTAGCACAAAGAGCTAACGGAAGGAGAAGTGAGGAGCAAAGTCGCAAGCGACCGACGTCCTCGGAAAACTGTTGTGTCTGCCCCACTCTATGTTTCCTATCAACGGCAGAACTACCTACCCAGTTCCTTGACATAGTAATTGTATTACTGCACTTTCTGGTTCCACGTTATCATTGTTCTCGCAAATCTTTTATGAACTATGTCGACACGAAAAATGAAATGAAACGCTAATAAACCAGTCGAACACAGGACGCTGCAGTTAGTTACTTATTTGATGAACAGAAAGTTATACTAAATACCGCCAATAAATGCTGATAATGTCAGCCTCTCTTCGTTACCAGACCATCACACAATATAGAATTATTGCAATAACTTATACGGTACCACTGTTACTGTGGCATCTATCAAAATAAACCAGTAAAAGTCCATCCAGCATGACTGTCGTAAAGGGTAAAATGCGTTCATACAATTACACTGTGCTGTATGGTTTTTCTTTTAAGGTGCATTTTTACTCGCGCAACAAAATATCATACAGGTTCCTGTTGTACTTTTATTTCCTGTAATGGTAACAGTTTCCATTGAAACTGGTAACAATTACAGGTGTGTTTTATGAACATCTGATGGTGATACGTAAGGAACGGTGGTGCGACGCCTGCGCAAAATACACTGCCTGACGAAGTATGAAGCACAAGAACAAAAAGACACAAACTGAGAGTTCAGGGTTTGTGAGGGTACGGTACGTTATTTCATTGTTTACAACATTTTGGCACGTTGAGAAATAAATTGGCAGTTTGAGGCCATTTATCAATATGGTGTTTCACCACCTCTGGTCTCGATGCATGCATTGATGCATTGATTCGGTTCGAAAGGAGGTAAGAAAGCCGTT
The DNA here is from genome assembly GCF_023864345.2 of Schistocerca serialis cubense. Classification (NCBI taxonomy): domain Eukaryota; kingdom Metazoa; phylum Arthropoda; class Insecta; order Orthoptera; family Acrididae; genus Schistocerca; species Schistocerca serialis. Next base: position 775,522,701 of record NC_064638.1, read on the forward strand.
CACTCCTCTCCTGAGACAAGTTAGGCCACAGCTGTTGGACTTGGTCCTCTAGTCCTTTATATCCTGGCACGGAATTGACGTCCGAACTGGTCCTTCAGCTGTTCAGTCGAGGACAGAAGTGGGAATATTATTGAGCACGGGAGTACGTGAACATAATGCAGACATCTCAGAGAGATTTCCCACACGTGTGGTCGAGCACTGTTCTGTTAGAATACATCACCGCGATTCTATCGCACGGGAAGTACCTCCTGAGGAATTAGGACGTCCGTAGCGTACCGCTGCGCTGTCAGAATTCCCTCAATCATTGCCTGACGTGACCTAAAGCCATGTGATGAGGCCAGGAAGAATGGAGCCTGCTACCTGTGACGCTCCCCTGATTGCTAAACACAATGCGACGCCATTCGTCAGCAGGTCATGATTCCCGGTCACGGCACCGTTCCAAACGCAGCCATTTGCGTGGCTTTGTTAATAGCAGCCTCCGCATGGAACGATAATTCCTTTGACCAACTGCTGCTAGTCTCCGATCAACAGTGCAGGATGATACATAATACGAGGTTCCATTACTTGTTCTTAGATGGCAGGCATAGATGTGTTGTCAGACGTGGTCGACGAGTATGCCTGCTTTCACGTCCCCATGCAGTCCAGAATGGGCCCCTGTCACATCAGAATGTCCCAAAAATCTGGATAAGGCACGATTGGACCAGCTTACCGAACGGAGACCCGCAATGACAAGCCTTTAAAAAGCTCTGTGAGGTGCTGTTAATGCTCTCTCACACGTCTGCTTGGAATCTTCGTTTCCTTCACACTGATCAACCGACATCTGAGGTGGTCACGTCCCTTATATACCTTACCAGACCTGGTAACAGCACCAAACAAGAAAATCACAAAACAGTCTGTATACCGTTCTACCCGTCACAGAGAAGCGCAATTCCAATAATTTTACCGACAGTGTGTACATATGCGAAATTACATGCGAATCCGACAATGTCTTTTGGGTGCCTCGGTTTTTCACAAAAATGAAAAAATAAATAAAAAATTCCATGCGAATATATTCCCGCTCTTTTTAATATGCAACTCACTTCTCACTCGCATAAGCTCTCCTAAATGTAACTCACTCACATCCAGTAGTCCATCACTGTAAGTAGCTCGTACCCGTCCATTCCCACTTTCCCATTCTCACTCAGCCGAACTCATTGTCGTTATAGTTTTGTGTGTCTCTGTGACTATCTACTGTCTCACAGCCACAGTCTCCTCCTTTCATTGCCACTGTCTCCCTTTTGCTATCTCTTACCTCTACTACTGTCTCTTTCATTCCTTCCCACTGCTGCTGTCTCTTCTCACGGTCACTAGCTAGCTCTTCCTCATTGTCATTATCACAGACTCTTGTTTCACATCATCACGGGTTCTCACCCACTGCCACCTTTTCTTTATTTCTCTCCAACTGCCATTGCCTCCTTAACTTTTCCTGGCATTGTTCTGTTACTATCAACTATATTCCACTGACACTTTATCCCTCTGTTTCTCTCTCACTGCCATTGTCTCCTTCCCCCTTTCTAGACAACAACCACTGTCTACTGTGTTCCAGTACTTACTTCTTTTCCGTACCTTTCCCACTACCAGTCTTCTCTCTCAGCATAAAAGAGCGGGAATACGTTCGCTTATCAAAATTTTTGGGAAAATTTTTAAAGGTGCTGAGGAACGGAGAATAAGCTAACTGGTACGCCACTGAAAGCTAGTCTTTCAAACAGGAGCATATTATCCTGTTTTGTGCTCGATAGGAGCATTTTCCAGTTGATTCCCTTCTTTTCCCTGACATAAGGGCATGTTACTCATACGAAAGATCTTTATGGGTCAATAAAATTTTTATTGTTTACTTCTGTGAAACTGAAAACTGAAGTAACGCAAAAATAATTTGATACCTCAGATAGGATTTCACGTGCATAGAAATTTCGTATGTGCTTCAGTACTACAACATGGGGTTCTCATAACCCTTCTGATGAGAACGGAAACAATTTATAGCATATTCCTCCGTGCTATGTGACTTTATAAACTACGTTTTCGCCCCACAATCGCTTTTGTGCGTCCAGTTAACTTTGAACCTCTGTATCTCGGAAACGGATAAAGATAACAAGAAAATTTTTGAGAGTGGCGAGATCGGAATCTTATTGTAAAAATTTCAGCCATTTGCTGTGCACAGTCGTCTTGTAATCTCCTGCTCGACTTTCATAGCAAATACGGAGAAAAAAATCCTTGTTTGAGGGTTTTCTAAGGAACCACCCCATGAACTAATGATGCCCCCACAAGTATCTTAAGGCCCACCGTAGACCACACCAAATGTAAAAAGAATGGACAGGTTTTCTAGATTTGTCTAATCAGGAGGAAATGTGTAATATTCATTCTTTTACCCTATATTGTAGCCAGGAAAAATCCCGTTTTTAGGTGCGGCGTTTTGGAACACATTAGGTAGCCTTCTGTTGAGACAATATGGCACAGTATGTGTGTATCACCGAACCAGGAATCGTTAGTTCGATACCCATGGACAGCAGAAGGGAAAAATTAGGTGAAAACACCAATGGCTACTACAAATTAGTGATTATATTGGCCGCATAATAACTTTTATAGATAACAGATCATACATGAAAGTTCGAAATTTTTCATAAACTTCTGGTTTGAAAGATTGGCACATGAATACCGAAGACTGTTGCTAAGTCGAACGTTCTCCTCTGACGCCCTTATCATAAGCTGTGCTGACGGTTTCAGTCTTTCCGAATACGATGAGCCGTGGTAGACACAAGATTCCTCCCAGCCTCAGACCTTGACAACAGTTACTTAGTTCATACGGCGAAAGAAGAGCCCTGACAAAGTGAACTCGGCTAAGCTGCTTCGCGCCTCTAGAACAACTAATCACGTAGCGGTTTTGTATACGCCTCTATGGCAACACCTTAGGTATGAAACTTCCTGGCAGATTAAAACTGTGTGCCGGACCGAGACTCGAACTCGGGACCTTTGCCTTTCGCGGGCAAGTGCTTGCACACTCCACTGCAGAGTGAAAATCTCGTTCTGGAAACACCTTAAGTCTTCCCGCAGACCCATAGGTTACTTTTTACAATCACACAGCATCTGCATCGCCAACAGCATTCTGCGATTATCATCTAAGAGCTGGCGATAGCACAGGTGACTGTCGGGGCTATTCTTATGCCGCACCAGGTATTGGCGCTACACACACAGCGATGATACAGTGGCAGAGACGAGATTAGAGAGCGTGTGCGTACCCCTTGTAGAAAGGCTTGAAGGCGGTGCCTTCGGCGGGCGCGGGCCCCGCGGCCGCCTGCCCGCCGCCCACGCTGACGCTGACGCCCACGCCGACGCCGACGCCGACGCCGGCGGCCATCATGGCCGGGTGGTGCTGCGGGTGCTGCTGCGGCGGCGGCTGCTGCTGGGGGTAGGCGGGCTCCTTGACGCCGGCCATGGCGGCCAGGCCGCGCTGCTCCTTGTGCGGGGACTGCGACTGCGGCTGCTGCTGCGCCTGGCTCTGCTGCAGCCGCGAGAAGCCGCCCAGGAAGGTGGCGTTCCCGTGGTGGCTGCCGTAGCCGCTCGACGACGCGCCCATGCCGCCCACGCCGCCCAGGCCCATGCCGCCCACGCCACCGCCGCCCCCACCTCCGCCGAAGCACGACGAGCCCGACGAAGGCGCCAGCAGATTGCCCGTCACTGTGGGTGGACAATGCGTTTTGCTGTTCTTTACCGTCAAATGCACCTCATCTTAAAAAGATACACTGTCTTATCAGTAGAAGCTCTGCACCCCTATGTAATGGAAACTGACCACTAGATGTCACGAGAGGCGGACCCGTCGGCATAAAAGGAGGCAGGGAGTGTTGTGTTGTCAGTAGAGAAGGAGGAACAGCGGAATGGGTCACTCAGGAGAGCTCGGGGAATTAAAAAATGGCTCTGAGCGATATGGGACTTAACATATGAGGTCATGAGTCCCCTAGAACATAGAACTACTTAAACCTAACTAACCTAAGGACAGCACACACATCCATGCCCCAGGCAGGATTCGAACCTGCGACCATAGCAGTCGCGCGGTTCCGGACTGAAGCGCCTAGAACCGCTGGGCCACCGCGACCGGCGCTCGGGGACTGCTAATGTGGATTTCACCTCACCAACAAATCCATCTGCTACATTTCAACCCTTTCAGAGATGCCCAAATTGACTGTTGGTGATGTGACTATGAAGTGGAAACACCAAGGGACAAACACAGCTCAGGCGAGAACAAGACAAGCCTCCTGCACCGACGGGCAGTGAACATCGGCGAAAAGAATCATTTGTTAGTTTAAAGGTGGTCCCATCAGTTCAGCTGCCACCGTTACTGTGCGTGGGCAGCAACAAAATGGAGTACAACGGTGGAACAACTCTTCATAAAGCACACATTTTTGTAGTCAGTGCTAAGCAGCACTTGAGGTGGTGTAAAGAACGGTTCCACAGGACAATGGATGACTGGAAACTACTGACATAGAGTGATGAATCACGCTACATATTGTGGCAATTCGATGGAAGGGTTTGAGTTTGGCGAGTTCCTTGAGAACAGGCCGTCATATGTAGCGCGAACAATTAAGTACGAAGGAGGCGATGTTATGGTGTCGTTTGCTTTTACGGTTTGGGCATGGTCCCCTTATTGTGCTTGAGAAATAGGTAAATGCGGATGGAAACAAACATGTTGTACTACGTACAAATTAGGATAAGTTCGCAGACGAAGATAGATTGTATCAGCAGCGCAATGCACCCTGTCATAAAGGAGCATCTGTGAAGCAATCGTTTGTGGACAATAACATTCCGAAAATCGATGACTTATCCAGCCTCCCGATGTGAAACCAACGGAGCTCCTTTGGGATGAGTTAGAATGAGGACTCAGTTCCAAACCGCAGCGCCCAGCGTGACTACCATATCTGGTGTCGGCTCCTGAAGAATAATGGGCCGCGATTCCTCCACATACATTCAAAAATCTCATTGACAAAGTCCCCAGCAGAATTCAAGCCGTCGTAACGGCGAAGAGTAGAAACACACGACACGAATGTCCACCAATAGATGCACAGATATTTTTCATCACATGTTGTAGGTTGAGGAAACGCTAAGCGACGTTTATAGTATTTGGAGATTTAAATGAATGCGCTCGTCAAACAATTCATTTCCGAGTATGGACTGAAAGTAAAACGAACAAACACTAAAGCAACGACAAGCATCATAAATGAGAGAGGCAATAAATTTCACATAAAAGCTGGGTACCATGAAGTAAGCGAAGTGAGGGAATTCTACTACCTTGGGAGCAAGTAACTGTCAGATCACCGAAATTAAGCGCTGTCGGGCTTGGATGGGTCACCATCCGGGTCTGCCGAGTGCTGTTGGCAAGCGGGGTGCACTCAGCCTTACGAGGCCAACTGAGGAGCTACTTGAGTGAGAAGTAGCGACACCGGTCACAATAACTGACACCGGCCGAGAGAGGAGAGTGACGACCACATGCTCCTCCGTATCTGCATACAGTGACACCTAAGGGCGGAGGATGACACGGCGGTCGGTCGATGCTGCTGGTTCTTCAAGGCCTGTTCGGCCGTTGCTTGTTTTTGGAAGCAAAATAACACATGACGGACGGGGCAAGGCAGACATGAAAAGGAGAATCGCACAGGTAAAGAAGTAAGCGTTGGGAAAAAGACGTCTGTCATTACTATCAACCACCGGCCTTAATCTGTGCAAGAAACTTCTAGGAAATTGCTTTTGGAGTGCACCACTGTAAGGAAGTGAATCATGGACTGTGAGAAATCCGTAAAAGAGAATCGAAGCGTTTGAATTTTGGTGCTAGATAGGAAAGTAGAAAATCAGGTGGACTGGTAAGATAAGAAATGATGCGGCTCTCGACAGACGCGGCGAGGAAAGACGCATGTTGAGGATACTGACTAGAAGAGGGGACAGGACGATAAGACACCAGTTAAGGTATAGAGGAATAACTTACATGGTACTTGTGGGTGCCGTAGAGAGCAAAAACTGCAGAGGAAGACCGAGACTGTAATACATTCACAAATAAATGAGGATAATGGGCGTGAGGGATACTCAGAGACGAATAGGTTGACACAGGAGATGAAGTCCTGATTAGCCGCATAAGAGCAGCCAGAAGACTGATGACAGTAACAACAGAAAGACTTAGAGAAAGCTTTTAAGAAAATTGAGTGTAATACATCCATCAATATTCGGAACCCAGCATGATGAAACATAGGGAACAAAAGGTTACCTACAACTTGTACAGAAGCGAGACTGCAGTTACAATGATGAGCAGACATGAAAGGAAAGTACTGGCTCAGAGGGGAGTGAGGCAGGGGAGGAGCCTTCCCTGACGTTATTCAATCTGTACAACAAGCAAGTAGTGAAACATACCGAAGTATGTAGTGAGTTAGACCAGGCGATGTTGAGAGGATCTGATTAGGAAATGAGACACTGAAAGCAGTAGACGAGTTATGTTATTTGGTAGAAAAATAGCTGACAATTGCCGGAGTATAGAGGCCATAAAATGCAGACTTCAAAAAGCAAGAGAAACGGCTCTGAAAAACAGACTTTCGATTACACTGAACGTAAATTTAAACATTTATATTTTCTAAAGGTATTTATATGAAGCGCAGACTCCTATTGAACGGAGACTTCTGAAATATAGTGCTAGAGAAGATCGGTTAACATTACATGGGTAGAGCGGATAAATAATAAGGTGGTACCAAATCGAATCTGTGAATAAATAAAAAGAAGAGATTGGTTAATAGCACACATCATCAAGGAATATCCAATTTGGTAATTAAGGGAAGTGTGTGGGGGGAGGGGAGGAGGAGGAGGAGGAGGAGGAGGAAAGGGGTGGAGAGAGAAGGGTAAATATTGTTGAGGGAGACCAAGACAAGATTCAAAAATCGATTTAGATTACAGTAGGTATGCGGAGATAAAGATTTATTGGATCAAATAGCTTATTTCATAGACACGGCATATTTCACTATTTCTTCCATTCCTCTATATAAAGCACAGAATGCATCACAACGGAGGAGGTGTTAGTTATCAGAATTAACTATGTGTGTTGGTTCGTGAGTGCTAGTTGGCCGGTTCATAGGCTCTTTGCAATTCTAGGCTTGATTATGTACTGTTGGTACATGCCACGAATTAGGAGCCACCAGTGCCAACCGAAAAATGCGAACTGCAGTACGTCTAGCTCGTATTTCAGTTTCATTAATTGTTCGAATGGTTCAAATGGCTCTGAGCACTATGGGACTTAAAATCTAAGCTCATCAGTCTTAGAACTACTTAAACCTAACCAACCTAAGGACATCACACACATCCATGCCCGAGGCAGGATTCGAACCTGCGACAGTAGCGGTCGTGCAGTTCCAGACTGAAGCGCCTAGAACCGCTCCTCCACTGCGGCCGGCTCATTAATTGTATTTACATACTTGGGCCATGGATGAACCTTTGTAAGTTCCCTCTTCCTAATGAACAAGCAACTGCCAGGAAGTATGCGGAGTGTGATGTCTTTTTTTCTACAGGTGAAAGTTTCTTGTTTGTGCTCTGACCTTCAGACAATGTATATAAAATTTTGGTATCTTTTTATGACATCGTGTCAAAACTGGACTACGAGTACGAGTTCACTGTCTTTAAAACTGCGTTCAGAGTGCGATTGTTTCCACTTAGGAATGTCTAGTGCGTTAAAAAGAACTTCACTATAGAAATTAATCTATGGTTGTGAAAAGCGAACAGTTTCAGATAGTCATTTTTCTAAACCCAAAACTGTCTTTCGCCTCATTTAATCTTGACGATGCAGCTTCATTCTGTTGTATGTATCAGGTGAAACTTTTGACATTGTTCTTTCTTCTTTCAGAAACTCACTTTGTAGCAGCGTATTTTCAGTTTTCATTTTATTATTTAATAATAAACACAGAAATAAAGTCAAGAATTTCCGTCAGAAAAAAATGGAAATATATGACTGAAGTCATACACGCTGAATGCAACAAGTAGAGCATTAAGCCGGACCCCGGTAGTTTTACTCAACTTATTTTAATACAGCCAAGGAAAGCTAATACTCTACCTTACTGCATGCAGGAGAAAATAAATGATAAATCTGTTGACAAACGGTTACGGTGAGTTCATTGGAGGTAAGAGGATAATTAGGTATGAAACTGCTGGCCACGAGAAACGTAACAGGAGAAGAGGAATGACAAAAATCATTGAGAATCACTCCATTCAAATTCTTTTAGCCACAGGAGCGACAGATGCAGACGCTCAGATTTGTTAGAGCAAGAAGGCGTTTCCACCATTACGGCAAATAAAAGTTTATTTAGTAACGTTATGAGCTGTGATATAGCATATATATATATATATATATATATCAGTTCTGTTCAAGAAAATTACGCAGGCGAGAAGTTAAGTATTTGTCCAGAGAGAATAAAAATTCTCGGGCCTACTAGAATAGAGGCAATAATTTATCCATTAACTTTTTCTCTTTTATTTGGGAATGCATTCAACTTTGAGCTTAGGCCTGAAAAATTTAAACAGTATTTTTAAATGTTGAAAGGAAATAGGTATTTACTTTCTTTCCTGTCGAATGGCTCGGGAAAGAAAGAAAAACAGAGCCATGACTACACGATGGAGAAGATGAAAACGCAAGGAAGAAGAATACGTCGCTGCAGAGAATGTTGAAAATTCCTCTGTAAAATTCTTTCATTACTATTCATCCCTTATCCTCTCAACAGCCCACATTATACGTAGGAACTTTAGAAAGTAACAGATGTCGTTACTCGCTGAAACCATAGCGCAACAAGAGTGGCTCATTGTCAGAAGAGTGTCGTGAAGAGAGAGTTCTGCTGTGTTAATGATAACAGGTGCATCAGACTGCAGACTGTCAAACGAAGTTATTATGGTCTTCCTGGATTTCCTGCCAGGTCAACTGTCTTGTCCTGAACCATCTATGTAATACTTTTTTTTTCTGCCTGGTGTGTCACTTGTATTATTTCTGCCTGCTGCAGGTCATCTTTTGCTGCACCTATCCATTTCGTTGTCTCTATTGTACCTTTATTACTACCTTTGAAGAATTCCATAATCTGTTTCCAGTCTTTTAATACACCCGTAGAACTGCGGCGTACGTTTATTCATATCACAATATTATTGAGGTTGGTGTACTTTTCATTTTCCTTATCTGCTCTCTTACTGTATGATCCTTCTTTATTATAATTTGGGCCTAAATTTTTTTTTCATTAACAGTCGTTCTGTCTCCTGGCTTTCTTCAGTGTCTCTGTTTCTGATTATAATGAGGGCTTCAGTCCCTTACAGACATAGTGGTTTGTTGGCTACGATATAATGTCCCGGGTACTCATTTTGTCAATTTTCTACTAGCAATGAAAAAATTTCACTTCTTTGTATTCACGGAACATCCTCGAAAATGTGAAACAGTTCTACAAAGAAATATACTTAATGCACAATGGTTAAATACAGTATCCAAATTGGAAAATATGGATGCAGCGGCTTCGCGTGTCTATAACGCGATTTTGTAAACGTCTCTGTGCCACCGCCTCTTCATAGCTTAATAGAGGGCTACAGTTTTCGCCTACAGCCGTTTGCTTTTCGCAGTTGACAGCTGAAGAAAGCGCTGCCAAGTGTAGGGATTTCCGTATTATGACTTGACTGTGTGAGTGTCTTGGTAGTAAAGAACAAATGTATTCAAATTTCATGCACGATGCAGCAATTTCTCACGCATCTCATTGTCTATGACGTCATGTCTCATGAAGAATGTTAGACACGTGTCTCTTACCCTCTCAGCGATTGTTGCCTGACAGGACATGTGTACAAAGTTTGGCTGAAATTGCTCCAGGAGCTTAGGAGAACATGTGGAAGATACATACATACCTTTTATAACGTATATGGATTCATAAATGTTATGTTGCAGTAGCTGAAGAGATGTAATTTGTCAGCTGCCAGCCTGCACCGAGGAGGAGAAGGAAAGTAAATTAATTAAATAAGTTTCTGGAAGGAGGTCATACAGCAAGAAGACCGAAAGGTTGTGTCAGAAGGCTTCACAAGAAAGACGCGGTACCAGTACCCATAAAAGTGTAACATTAATTCGAGTAGTGCTGTCATTCTTTCCAGCGAGTGAAAGTGGAAGAGCCCTGGGCCTAGGGAGGAGAAGCGCCCGTACCTGCGACGCTGGGCAGCTTCATGTTAGGTGGCGTCTGGGGCGGCGTGTCAGTCTGCACCTCGGGGAAGCCGGACGAGCTGCCTCCACCCCCTCCGCCGCCGCCGCCCCCGCCACCTCCGCCGTACGGCGCCGTGATGAGGCCGCCGTAGCGCGAGTAGGGGGCGGCGGCGCCGGCGGAGGAGGCCGGCGAGGGCAGCGCGAAGCTGTTGATGGCGCCGACGGGGGCGGTGGCGGGCACCAGCCACGGCTGCTGCGCCGCGGGCGGCGGGGGCGGCGGCGTCTTGCAGGCGGCCGTGTCGGCCAGCGACCAGATCTTGGGCTTGGTGGCGGGCAGCGGCACGCCGCAGTCCTTGGACAGCTCGTCCTTGAGCAGGCCGTGGTGGCCGTGCAGCAGGTGCTGGTGCGCGTGGTGCTGCTGGTGCGCGTGGTGGTGGCGCCGCTCGTCCAGCTCGTCGTCCTCGTCGAGCGCGTGCTCCGCCTTCACGTGGTGCAGCCCGTCTGCGACACACCAGCCACAGCCTGCCTCACGCCGCCCCGACATCTCTACTCTACTCCTTATGCTATCTAGCATGCACTACCCTACTGGCGGAACCCCGGCAAAACAGTAATTCTAAGGATCCCTCTTTTCCGCAAATGGGCCATCCAGGCGCAACAAAGGTTAGAGGTGTTAAATCTCAAATGCTACGCCCCGCCTAGCTTACTAACACCAGGATGATTCTAATAAATATGAATCTCAAATAAGTTTTGCACCACTTGCATGCGTGTGTGTATGTGCGTGTGTGTGTGTGTGTGTGTGTGTGTGTGTGTGTGTGTGTGTGTTAAAATTCGAAGTGAGCAGGGGGGAAGAGAGTAAGACTTCTGAAAATTTACAGTGAAATAAAAGCCAAACATGAAGTAAGGGTTGTCTGTTCCGATGAGCACGTCTTTGCACATCGCTGAAGTTAAAATCTGCTGGACAAGCATTACAAGGTGCTTGGACCTTACTTGGCACGCTGTCCAGAAGGTGGTCGACACGTTGCTGCTCAGACTTGTCCCGCTGATCAACGGCGGCCCTTCCGAGGCCATCCAGTGTGTGAGGTCGGTTCTTGAGAAGACACATTGTAGGTTTCAGTTGGTCAGAAGCACGCTCAGTAGGGATCATTTTAACATATCGTAGAACATCAGATCGGTCCCTCCTTCCTGAAGGAAGGTGTTCAAGAGTCTGTATATAGAGAAGGAATCCAGCACCAAAATGTTACCTGTAGGACTGTTGGCGAATTTCCTACATAGTTGATAGTGAGCAGATGCGCCCAACATCCGAACATGAAGTTGTTATGTTGTGGGCTTCATTCCGAAGACTGCTTGGATGTAAATCCCCCTGCTAGTATATCCTGTGCAAGCCTCTTCACCTCTGTGTAACTATGGATTCTAGCGTACGTGATATCAGCCCAACATGTGGCTTTCCTCCACCTCTTGAACATGTGGGACTCAATTCCCGAGGTGTGCATCTGGATGCGGCCGTTTCCATGCTCTTCAATGACGATAGTCGGGCTCCAGGAAAACGCTTCATTCGCCAGTGACAACCCGACTCCACCAATCCAAGTTCATTCCCAGACGTTCCCCTGCCCTCCTCTCTCGCAAACCTTGGTGCTAGAAGATGTGTACTGCAGCCCGTAATTGGCGCCTTGAAGCCAGATTGATCGTGTGGTGAAGGAAGCGTACTGACTAGTTCCAAACTGCCCTCACACCCGGCTCCAGAAGGAAGTAGTAATTCTTTTGTATTCTTCTCAGGATACCTACGAGCCACGACAACTGCAGTCAGCAGCTGGTTAATTAAAAATTGCGTTGATATCAACGTCATAAGAGAGGGCGTTCTAGCTTAGTTGTGCAAGAATGGCCTCTCGATAGAAGCAGATCAGCTTTCTTATGAAGTTGTTTAGCACATCCATGTAAAATCAAAATTCGGGAAGAGCGAGAGGAAGTTTTTACAGCCGGGTACTTCGAGTCAGATACTGCACGTGAACGTCCACAGAGTAACTTAGGCCAAACCGTCTGTTTGCCGGATACAAGAGTGGCATAATAAATTTAAAATAAATTCTGTGCAGCCGATGACGACAGTTTAATAATTGCAAATGAAGTTCAGGAGTTTCGTGAGAGCTACAGAGCACCGAATGCATAAATCAAAGCTATTGCTCCATCTAAGGCCTTGGAAGGAACTCTGTCTGGATAGTTTAAGAGATCTTGTAACTGCCGGGCTTCTCCTTAGCAGCCGTCTGTGTAAGAAAAAGTCAAGCGTAGGTATGAGGAAAGACGGGCCACTGCAGTCGAGCGCACGTCACGAGGTGGGCCGGGCTATCTAAATGAAATGCGCCGTCTCCATTAGGGTTATGGCGGGGCTAATGCCGGGCCGCTGTTAATCTTGCGCCGCGGCTAACGTGTAACGTGCCGAGACGTGCGTGCCTTATTAGGCTAAGCGAAGCTCCTCCTCGGCGACACGCTGACACTTTAAATAAGCGTCTGCCCCACTGTCGCCCGAGGCGCCTACATCATTCCGTAATTAGTTTTTATTAAGTCGCGGTCCCGGAGAGACCGGCGCGTGCATTGTCAGGTCATTTCGTTTCATATTCGTGTTTGCCATATCACGGTCGGAGGGCAGTAGCGAGCGTAGTCCTTTTCAACAATACAGTTTATTACTGTCAGACATTCGCGTAAAAGGTTCAGCATCCCAACCGGTTTCCACTAATAAGTCATTTCCAATAGCCCTGCAAAAATTCAAAAGAAACATGGGGCTCTCCTACATAGTCTTCAGGACTATGGGAAATGACTTTCACTCCATTTTAAACAATTATTTGTAAGTTCATTTTATTTCTAATCTTCGCCTAATCCTGCTGTTTCTTTGTATGTAATTCACAAGTAAAATTTCTACACAATTATATACAAAGACAGAACAATCAAATGTAATTCCTTCACACTACGCAAATTCTGCACAACCTAACATATTGTCAGGAAACAGGAGACCCCTTAATCAGCACAGGAATTGTACGTCAAATTAAATGGATGACATTTGTTCAACTTTTATTAACTGACGTCAAGAAGGAGAAGGAAGAGCAAATGCGATGAAGAGAATGCGCACAGCGAGAATTTCTAAATCCAGTGTTTCTATGATATAAGGAAAGACCAGAAATAAGAAAGCACCACCCGTTAAAAAAAATTAATAAAAATTTCACTGACAACTCTATAACCGAAACACGATGGTATCAAAATGCAAAGGATTGAAGATAGAACGCTATCATTTAGTATTCTGTCCATATCGCAGTCAAATTAAGGTGCTCTGTCTGTGAGTATTAGAAGGACATACATCTACATCTACATCTATACTCCGCGAGCCACCTTACGGTGTGTGGCGGAGGGTACTTATTGTACCACTATCTGATCCCCCCTTCCCTGTTCCATTCACGAATTGTGCGTGGGAAGAACGACTGCTTGTAAGTCTCCGTATTTGCTCTAATTTCTCGGATCTTTTCGTTGTGGTCATTACGCGAGATATATGTGGGCGGTAGTAATATGTTGCCCATCTCTTCCCGGAATGTGCTCTCTCGTAATTTCGATAATAAACCTCTCCGTATTGCGTAACGCCTTTCTTGAAGTGTCCGCCACTGGAGCTTGTTCAGCATCTCCGTAACGCTCTCGCGCTGACTAAATGTCCCCATGACGAATCGCGCTGCTTTTCGCTGGATCATGTCTATCTCTTCTATTAATCCAACCTGGTAAGGGTCCCATACTGATGAGCAATACTCAAGAATCGGACGAACAAGCGTTTAGTCTTTAGAGAGGTAGAACTAACTCTGATGGTGGAGGACGTTGTCTGCGGCCTGATTTTTGAACTATCCCTACAAGGGGTTGAAATTATTTAGGGGAATCCAAGGAAACTACAAATCAGCATGACCCGACGGAGATTTGAAATCAGATCCGTCACAATACGAAAATAGCAATCAGTATCAGCCTGTCAATTATTCAGAGTCTGCGTCAGTGTTTCGTGCCCAGAAAAAGCCCGGATCTCTGTTCTGAAGATGAATCCATGTAAGATACATTCAACGAAATGGAAAAAACTCAACACGCCAACTGGAACGGTGCATTATTTTTACTAACTGGCAGTTATGAGACGGAAAAAAGTAAGTTGCGAATGCCACAAGAACCATCCTTCGTAGTCATATATTTTGATGCGAACAATATGTCGGCTTATTTTCATATAAGGAAATATCTAGAATTCCCGGTGTCCACAATAAGAACAGAATTCAGACGCACAAGCTGACAAAAATACATTTATTTATCCTACGAGAGAAGCAGGCGAAAAAGTATTTTTCTATTTCAATCGGCAGAGAACGATCACTATTTTCATTTCAACTGAGCCAAGACATGGGGGCAGATGAAGCCGCACAAATTGAATAATCTCCGGACTGTTTTATGGAACAGATAAAAAAAGAAACACACATGATGAGCATTACGAAGTTTGATGGGGCAATAAGCAGGTGCTTTGGTGGGACCTAGTTCAGTGTCCAATTGTGTACGGTAGAACGGTGGAAATGCGTTTCCCACATGGGATCAACGAGCGTGGACTCCAAAACGCTGAGATAGGTGTACATAGGAGCTGTGATAACAGACAGCTCCAGTTACAAATATTCGTGTTTTATTTTATTCACCATGTGTGGATTACTATACACGCAATCAGCGAGGAAAGGAATATGCGTGCACAATAAGCAGAAAAAGGAAAATGATGATAAGACTTGTTTAAGGCATCAACGAGTAACTTCCACTGAACTAGAGGCGCCTGTGAACCGCAGAAACTGGAGAGGAATGTAAGCAACAAATAACAGATGAAGCAGAAGAGGAGAAACTGTAGTGCGTCACATGAAACCAATTAGGAGATTTAAGGAAAACAAATAAGTGCAGGACTTCTTATCTTTCGGTGAACCAGGAAACCATAGCGAAGAAGGGTAAAATACGTAAAGCTCGAGAAACTTGCCAGGGGTGATGAAAGGACCATTTATTGATTTTATATTAGTTAACAGTTCGGAGCATAGAACATCACCACTCAACGTTCACATGGTTGAGCATAGTATACAATAGTTGACAAATGTTATAGACCAAGTGTAAGTTTTTCCCTTCGTGCTGAGTATGTAGTACTGCTATGCTTTTATGTCGTTAGTAAAGCTTTTTGTTCACCGTGCGTTGTGCAATGGCTGAATTTTTGAAGCAATTTAATCTGTAGTCAATGGTGGGTCCTCAGGAACGGACTTGTGTGTGCATGTCTGTTACTGTACTATTTTTTTTTAAAACAACGATAACAAGTGGTTGGACTATCGATTTTGCACTGCTTGGATAAAATGAAGTGGTTCTCTCATCGGCTCTGAAGGTTCCTTGTGTTACGCTTATTTTCTCCTCGTATCATCCATTTTCTTTGATCCACGTTTTACATTATGTAACATACAACCTCTTAGCGACAGCAAAGCAATTTTTTACGAATTCATTTCCCTCACGAGCAATGGAAATGATGTAAAAAGCTGAAGACTGATCCGCAGGACCAAAAATTAGTTATGTAATATAGAGTAACACGGAAGTTTGTGAGAAAGGTACTGCTTATGTAATCAATATAGTCACGCCTGTAACTGTAAATCATGGATCAAACTGAAGTAACTGAGAAGGTTTTTCTGCATTATTAACGATAATCTTTAAACCATCTTAACACGAAGAGGAATAAGAAAGGCGCGGAGTTTACCCTTCAGTGCGAGCTGAGGATTTTTCGGCAACATTACAGTTTGTTATCGCGTACATGGAAACCCTCGTACCAAACAACATGCGATAGTGCCTTGGTCGGCTCCTGTAGGTATAATGTACCGTCCGCCATGCCACAGCCAGAGCGGCAAAAATAATTTCAGATTAATCGCAGTTCCGCGAGCCGCGGCGTGCACCCCGTTAAGGCGTCGTTGCAGCCATATCACCGGAGGGCACCTTATACTTAGGCCTTTATCGAGCGCAGGGCATTGGCTGGCCCTACAACACGCTCATTACAGCCGACAAGATAAAAATACAATTTGGTAATTTCTTCGTCCGCCTTGTTAAGCGGACGCAGTAAATTCCGAGCGGCCGTGTTAGCACCGCTGTAGCCAGGTACGCCCTCTCGCCGACCTCGCATCGCGCCCCGTAATTAAAAAGCGCGATGCAAATTCGCGGCCAATTAGCATGAGAATTACCGGCGCGCCGCTCTCCGCCAATCTGTAGCTTGCGGCCGAACAGCCAATGAACTGCACCCACCAGCAATGCGGACCAACAGCTACAGAAGACACAGAGAGAAAGAAAAGGAACGAGTAGGGCGTGTAATTGCAAAGAAGAAACAGAAAGGGAAGAGTAGAACGGAGAGAAGAAAAGAGCGGAGCGGACAGAAGAAAAGAGCGGAGCAGACAGAAGAAAAGAGCAGAGCAGACAGAAGGAAAGAGCGGAGCAGACAGAAGGAAAGAGCGGAGCAGACAGAAGAAAAGAGCGGAGCAGACAGAAGAAAAGAGCGGAGTGGTCTTAAGAGAAGGAAAGAACAGAGCAGACAAAGAGAATAGTGGAAAGGAGAGACCAAAAGAGAGAAGAAATGAGAGAAGAAAAAGCAGACAGGAGAAGCAAAGATCAGATAGGATTTTCAGTTTTGACTTGACTTAATTATTTGATAAACGAGAGCGAGAATAGCGAAAACAGAATTGCATTTATAACAATGCCAAGACTGTGTCAGGCCGAAAAACACTTTCTTTTTCGTTGTATTCCGGTAAGGGACGAAATACAAACGCAAATGGTGAGGTGCGAGAAATAAGAGTGATTACGTATGGTAGTGGACTGGTAAACACAAAATAAAGATTTCTGAATTTTTAACTGTAATGTTTATACTCCTCTCCTCTTTCCTCATCTCTTCTCTGCATCATGTCTCTCTCATCTCATCACTTCTCATCTCTGCCCACATCTTCCCTGTTCTCTTTATTTTGCCCTTTCTTTTCATCCCCTCTATGTTTACTCTCGTTTCTACTCTTTTCCTCCCTCCTTTTCACTCCTTTCCTCTCTCCTTTCTATTCTTTCAGAAGAAAAGAATAGAAAGGAGAGAGGAAAGGAGTTTTTACAGGAATACATTACTTAATTCCTTCAGTTTTCCAGTTTTTTTCTCTTTGCTGCCACAGTAATTTCTACATTAATTCGTCGTTTCTTTTCACTCAAACTGTTACAAACGTCTGCTGCCTTCGCCATTTTATCAATAACTGAGGAGAAACCGCGCGGAACGTAAAGCCTCTCATATGGTAACAGCATTGCTGTTAAACCACGTGGCATCTATTGATTGCGTATGGTGCTACATTTTTATTCGTGATAGTTTGACCCTTTCATACGTTACTGGGCTTGAACCTCTCACAAAACTACAGAATTTCTAATCATGGCACTTGGAGCCTTTTTTATTTCAAAACTTCAACTGGTCAATGTGTTAACGGTACGTATAGTTTTTGTTCCATTGCTAGATTTAAGAGGTGAAGTTTTCGTATCAGTTCTGCATGCGTTCATTGCAGTCAGGACAATAAACGCTGAAGATATAGATACCCTAGGGTTTCTCTCGTGAATGTGCACCGACAGTTCTCCGCGACTGAAGCCTGAAACTCTTCAGCTCTTCAGCACAGTGATCGCAGACTTACTGCGTAAGAGGAAACGGGACAGTGTGGTACATTATTTTCAGTCATCAGCCTTTTGAGTGGTTTGATGCGACCTTTCCCCGTCGATTCTCCAGAGAACCTCCTCATTCCTTACCTTACCAGTCGACCTAATTTTCAATTTAAATGGTTCAAATGGCTCTGAGCACTATGGGACTTAACATCTGAGGTCATCAGTCCCCTAGAACTTAGAACTACTTAGACCTAACAAACCTAAGGACATCACACACATCCCTGCCCGAGGCAGGATTCGAACCTGCGACCGTAGCGATCACGCGGTTCCAGACTGAAGCGCCTAGAACCGCACGGCCACACCGGCCGGCCCTAATTTTCAACACTCTTCTGTAGTATCAGATCTCATATGCTTCCGTTCTCTTCTGTCCCGGTTTTCCCACAGTCTGTGCCCCACTACCTCACAATGCCGCGCTCCGAACGAATATTCTCAGTGGGGTACTGAGAAGCCCGGAAGTGAGGTGTCGGTTCTAGAACCCTCGTGCCGTGTTCTGTCGGAGCCCTTCAGTCCTCGCGACCGGAGCGTCGGCCTCTCGCAGTTTTCAGGAGCTCTCGCCGGCTAAGTGAGAGGGAATTGGCGCGGGTGGGCCACAGCGGTTGCGGCAGACCGCGCGGTCAGCCGCGGCCGCAGCCGCCCTCCGCAGCCCCATAACGCCGCCATACGCCGGCTGTGCGCAGGCGCGCCGCCCGCAATCAATGGTGGCGCCAGCCAGCTTGCTCCGGAATTGCCGCCGGCCCAGCCCCGGCGCCAGCCCGCAAGCCCGGCCCGCCTCGTGAATACTACAGGGCCGCGACCCAGAGACACTCACGGACCGGCACAAGAGTCCGCTGGCACTTCGGTGCCGATACGTGTTGTTTCCCCAATGTACTCAAATCCACAGAGGAAATTAATTCCGGCCTAGCATTCCGCGAGAGACGTTTCTGACATCATTTTATTCCTGATACTTGCGGCTGAGCAATATGACACTCTAAGGGGTGCAGTCAACGTTTTTATTTTCACTTGCGAAAAACAGTTTGATGCTTGCAGCTACGTGTCTGTAATCGGGTGAATCCCCGTGGCATAGTACCATAGCAAGCCGCTACATGAGCCGCAACAAAATGCCACAGCACTGGATAAAGTAAAGACCAAAGAAATTATCAGTTACGTAACTTTTTTTTCCGATCTCATACTTAACCCTTCGTACACGAATGACACAAAAATCCATAGCGGAATTTTATTTTGAGAACTTTTAACATTCCTGCACGTCAGCATTCGTGAATAATTTAATGATTATAAAGAATCCGCCTCGATTCCAAATAGAAACCGGATGTTGACCTAGGTTTCGGCGCGGAAGAAGGCGTGGTTATCCGCGCCGAAACCTAGGTCAACATCAGGTTTCTCTTTGCAATCGAAGCGGATTTTTTATAATCATTCAAATGGTTCAAATGGCTCTGAGCACTATGCGACTTAACTTCTGAGGTCATCAGTCGCCTAGAACTTAGAACTACCTTAAACCTAACTAACCTAAGGACATCACACACACCCATGCCCGAGGCAGGATTCGAGCCTGCGACCGTAGCGGTCATGCGGTTCCAGACTGAAGCGCCTAGAACATGGTCCTAAATGGCGTCATTTTTCGAGAGCCGACTCTCAGTTGCTCTCGGTGATCTACTGGTAAGGGTGTGCATGATAACGTAAACGTCGTGAGATCGAATCTTGGCAAGCCGTATTTTTTTTATGTTTTGTTATTTTAAACTGCCGATCACCTCTCAATAAAATCGAGATTTGCCGCAAACGAAACATGTTTCGAATTCCACGTTAAATTGCAGGTCGTCTTTTCCCCGTTAGCTAACTGGCTACAGAGACCTAATTCTTCAAAGTGCCGTCCGATTGAAACACTTACGCCTGACGTTCAGCCACACGAAGGAATCTGTACATACACATAAACATTTTCCTAGCATACAGGTTATAAATTAATGTCCCTCGCCGCCTTTTTCCGTCTGATGTGAAGTCTGCTCTCAGTAACGTACAGTTAAGTATTTTGATAGTCGCAGCGCACTGGCGCGACCGCTTCGTCGTCAAATAAATCGCCGCGGAGCCTATGATGCGAAGCTCACGTTTTTAGCGGGTTGCGCCCGGGCAGTCCGCTCACGCCTCTAGGCGCTGCAGTGCACAAGCAAGCGGCGTGTGCTGCTTCGACTGCGCAATTTATACCGAAGTGAGGACATTCATTTACCCGTCGTTGTTCTCTTACTTTTAATCGTAATTCCACGCAGTACTCCTTAAACAAAATTACCGATACGCCAGACAAGTCGTCCGGACGTAAATGGTTAGTGACCTGTGCAAAGCGGCCTATCACTAAGTGTAAGTATTTGCCGTTAGGTTGTAGTGAGACACTCGTCTGTACCGTACCGCGAATCTAAATGAGGTTCGAACATCGTAGTTTGGTTGTGAGTTGGCCACCCAACATGATGTCAATGAGAGTAATTCTTGTTGCGGCTCTATTTTACACACTTTTGGATCCGGTGAGTGTTTCATGTCAATCATTTTGGCACGTCACGCTGAAATCATAGGAGTAGTCACCGTAGTTTCACTATTTCTCCGTTCTCTTGAGCTGTCGCGAACTTTTTGAAACAGCACACTCTTAATTCTATGTGGCGAATCACCTTCAGAAGGGCGATGGGTGATGGATGCTACACAGCTTGGCTGGTGCTTCACGATCTGTGTAGTTATTAGAACATTTTATGGTACACCGTACTTGTTACAAGGGGAAAAAATGACGTTAGATGGGGCCCCACAATTGATGATCTCACATTGGTAGTGGCAACAAGAGTGGAATTAAGAAAATAATAGCGCGGGTTAGCCGAGAACTCACCTTTGTCTGAACTCCGAGAGTCCTTGAGCTTGTCGTCGAGCAGCAGGTCGTCCTTATCCTTGTCGTCGCCGTCCGACACGATGGCGTCATCGTCGTCGTCCGTCTTGTTCTTGGGCTCCCACGTCATCTTGTTCTCCTTCTTGAGGCGGCGACGCGCGTTCGCGAACCACGTGGACACCTGCGTCAGCGTCATCTTGGTGATGATGGCCAGCATGATCTTCTCGCCCTTGGTGGGGTACGGGTTCTTCTTGTGCTCGTTTAGCCAAGCCTTGAGCGTCGCCGTCGACTCGCGTGTCGCGTTCTTCCGCCGCGCCGCCAGGTCGTAGCCCGCGCCGTATCTGCAACAGAGCAGCAGGTGAAGGAGGCTTCCTGGACAGCGGCCATTAAGTAGCAACCGTCTGCACAAGAGAACGGGGTTTGCTGGAAGACTATGACGGAAACAGAGGGGTGTCGAGAGTAGCTGGAGCTGGTATAGCGTGTTAATGAATCACGCAACTCATTTGCGCGTAGACTAACCGGAAAATCGATGCAAGGTGTCATGCACTTTACTGCAGTTCACAAAGGTGTAAAACAAGTTCTGTCAAATTTAGGATCGTACACAGTTCTTCAATGAAATATAGCAAACATTCTCAACCGTAAGGTTATTGAGCCTTAAGGGGAACCGACTGTACTCATAGGTGGTGAAGTCAAAAAAATCAAATTTCCTTTCGATGGATTAAGGAACATAACGAAAATAAAAAGATTTTCAATAGTTTCACACTGTTGCCGTACAGAACAGAAATGCGAGGTGTTAGAGAGACTTTTTTCTTAGGTTTTTAATGTCCCGTCGATGACAAGCTTGTCATCGACGGGGACATTAAGTGAGATAGATGAAGAATGGGCTGTGACCATTTTGAAGTAACCGTCCCTGGAGTAGCATGAAGTAGTTTGCACAAACGCCATAGCAGAACGTGTTCACAACGTCTGTACTGATACTAAATCTTACTTGTGTCGAGACTTTGAAGTGATCGACAATGATGCAGTTTATTAGCAAACACAGTATACAATCCTACACTCAAATTTAAGCTTTAAGTAGTTTCTTTCTCAAATTACTTCAGCCGAATGGTGGACCTGTTTCTTCTACAGATATACCAATTTTAAATGAACCATAAACATAAAAGATTACGTGTACTGAACAATATTTTTAGTTCTGTGATTAAGTAATCTTAAGTGGACGAAAGAGCACGAGGAGACAAATCTCTTGAAACATGCATGTCCTAACACATTTAAAATAATTGGGCAGACACACAAACACGAAGAAACTAAGAGAGACGAGTATTAGTTCCGCTAAAACAGAGTATTTGCCTGTTGAACTCGTGCTCGTTTGGCAGCTGCTGAGCGTAATGAGAAAGGGGAGGAGAGTGAAATGTTTCTCTTGACTACATTTATCTGCCAGTGTTTCCAAGGTGCAGTGAGCTTAACATTAACTAAAGATGTCCTCAACCTCAAGATTTTAGAATATCTCTACTCTTTACTGGACTTTATAAAATTTTTTGCGTAGTCCTACCGGGAGATGCTATGCACTTAAGTCCTTTCGATCTTTACTTGTCCAGCGAATTACCTAAAATATAGTGTGGACGCCGAGCAAAGATACGAATTGCAAATATTCACATTAATAAATCAAATCCAGAGGTGAACGAAGCAATAAGCAATATGAAAAAGCTTAGGACCGACCAGTCGTTAAGACACTAAACCTTTTGTACTTACCCAAGGAAGGACACAATATGTACCGGAACACCTGATACAAACGTGAAGGGAAGCTGGACAATACAAGATTGCTCTCATCAGTATTAGCTGACCTGACACGGTGGCTTAACAAAAATCATTCTTCGGAAGCACCATTCGCTGTTGGATTACAAAAGTAGTGAAGTGGCAATAGTACCAGCAAGTGCCTTCCGCCACACATCATACGGTGGCTTACGAAATATAGATAACAAAATGGCTCTGAGCACTATGGGACTTAACATCTGAGGTCATCAGTCCCCTAGAACTTAGAACTACTTAAACGTAACTAACCTAAGGACATCACACACATCCATGCCCGAGGCAGGATTCAAACCTGCGACCGTAGCGGTCGCGCGGTTCCAGACTGAAGCGCCTAGAACCGCTCGGCCAGAGCGGCCGGCTATAGATAAGAGTATAGAGCGTAGATGCCTATGCAGCTTATATATATAGCTTGCAGAGTATAGATGTAGGAGAATATGTAGCGCATACGTAAGCCGACAGAAGAGATGTAGATGAGCAGATAAATTATGCCGACAGAATAAGCTTAAAGCCTGGACGACGACGCAGTAGAAGTAGTAGTAGTAGTAGTAGTAGTAGAAGAAGAAGAAGAAGGCGAGGGAGAATAAGCAGGAAGAAGTATAAACAGTACGCAATTTACGATTTAAATCTTAGCATTACTGTCAGTCTTCAGCAAGGTTATCAGATTCATTCTTACCAAACACGGCCGCTCAGGATAGCGCAGTGATTAAGGTACAACTCTCGTATTCGAGAGGAGCCAGTTCAGACCCAAATGTAGCTATACTGATTTAGGTGTTCCGCAGTTTGCCTATATTGATTAATGTGTACACCTCAATTGCTCTTTCGCCATCTTTGTTCACACTGCGCCTATACCTAACAGGATATTAACCCCGAATAAACTCCTTTGTTTATCGTCAATGTCGTAGAATGCCGTTTCAGATATTTCACCAAATGTGTTTACAGAAAGATAAATTCAGAGCAATAAACTATTAATTTCTCAACTTGGCACGTTTTTAGAGAAATTACTGAAATTGTTATCTCCCGCGAACCGCAAAGTTCAAAGATAGGAAAGTCTTAATTTATAAGACATGTAGACGCGGAGAACCTGCAGGAAAGAGATTTGTACTGCCGGAGTGGAGTCTAGAAACAGGTATTTTCAAAGCCCTACGAAACGACCTGTTACGGGATTACCGAGACAAACAGGAACCTTATCACCTCCTGTTCGGTCCGGCAGAACGCAGCGGAGGATATGTTACGGGATATGAGAGAGTGCGGCTTGTACGGAGCCCGCGCAGACTCTTCCCGGTGCTGGAGCGGCGCAGCACGGTGCACTGCGGTGCGGTTTCGGCGTCGTCAGTCAAGCTGTCTGCACGTCGCGTTACACGCGTTGGCTGCGCCACTACTCACGCCGCGCCGGCGCGTCCATCATTCATCTTTACGAAACCGCGGCGGCCGAGCCGACTGCCGTGCTGCGCTGCACTCTGGCGGCGAGCGTTGACACGTGTAGCAGAATCATCTCCACAGGTGCACACTTGTACATGCGAGAGCAGCCGCAAACATGCGCCAGAGCGGAGCCGCAGCCGCGCGCTTATCTGGAGATGCACGAAGCGTGGCGCCGTGTCCTGCAGTGACATGAAGGACAGCGTCCGACCGCTGCACGCAGAGCAAATGGAGACTGGGGAGGCCTATTATCCTTCTTCGCGTGAAAGGAATTTAAAAGGAACAGATGTCTTCTGAACGCTCAAGATATTTTGGAAAATAACAGTTACAAAAATGCACATTCAGTGATGCTCAAATGAACTGTTTATTCCTGCCCCTTCACACCTCGCATACTCGTTTTGATAACCGGTCAACGTAACTAACTGAATCAGCAGGTCAAAAAATGTGTCGTCGTATTTAATAGCAAACAGTTTGCTTGGTAGAAGTGTAAGAGGGATTACACGCAAGCGTTTCAGCTTGTTCGGCAATGAAAAGCTAATGCTTCTAACTACCAGCTGTCGCTATACTACCAACTCCGTTTGTTCAAAATTCCCTAGCATTAGACCTGAGTGAAGCAGTAAGGTGTCGAACTTGAAGCTTTGCTTTTTTTGCGATGCCAACCGTGTTATCCGATTGACAGAGTAGAGAACACATTGGGCTGATAATCAGGAGCAAATAATAGATTCAAGTATCGGGCTTGCCACTCTGCGTCAGATTTCTCCTGACCTTATTGCGATCCTTCGCTTGTACGCGGAGTATTTCCTTCCACAGCTCTCAGTCTTGTTATATTGTAACAGAATGCCTACACACAGTCACTGAGTAGATGTATATTTTAGGAACAACAAAGATCTTCTAACGTTTCATTTTTAAACCAGAAGCCCTTGCTTCTGCAAATGAGCACCGTGGCTGCATACGCTTGCGAGTTGAAAACGAAACCGTTTTATTTTACAATCGGAAGATTAGATTAAAAAATTTTAACGACTAACGCTACATTCCAAAGCTTAAATGTATGCTGTGCAGCTTTTCCTCATCTTTCAAGTGCTTTCCTGAATATAGGACCAACGGATCGCCAAACTGAAGCACTCCGTACGTTTCTGGTTCTTGCGCACGAAGAGAGCGAGCTGGGTTGCGTTCTTCGAACACCAACAAGTGGTAAATGCTTGGGACATCTTGGACTGCTTGGGTGCATATTAGGGGGATACTCATCTCACACAAAGAATAAATAAGACTCCTTGCAGCCAAGATAGCGTGTAGAATTATTTTTATTTCCTCTACACCAGGAAAAAAAAACATTACTATGACAGTCTACATTACTCTACAACTAGCGTACAAGTGGAAAAGCATAATAACCAGATCACAAGATTTTTTTTTTTTTTTTTTTTTTTTTTTTTTTTTTTTTACAGATCTTTTGGAAACAATATTACTTTGTATGCATCCTACAACCATAACGAGAGCACACTCGATTTATAAAACAAAGGCACCACACTGGCTTGTGGAATAGATAAAACAGATAAAATAAAACGTAGTACCAACAGTGTGCTCCGGAGTGGAGGCGAGTTCGTCCGTGGAGCCTTTATAGCTACCCCTCGTCAGGAAAGACTGAGCGGGAACGTAGCGGAAGTGTCGATGGGACGTTATGCGCTCAGAGAACAGGTGGCATAAGTGAGCCATTACTTCGATGGTTAAATATTGTTTGAAATACGACACTGTATTCGCTAGAACCGTTGACATAGGAATGGTTATTATATAATTGAAACTTATCTACCGGTCTAAGCGAAAACAATAATAAGCATTTATATAGTACCTCAAGAGAGGGAGGAGACTGGCGGTTCACCTGAATCATCGATACACTTATGTTGTAAACTACTATATTAAAATCTTATTTATACATACAGATGAATTATCTTCTTGAAGGTAACAATACATAGAGACATAGTTCCCGCAGTTACAGGATCAAAAAATGGTTCAAATGGCTCTGAGCACTATGGGACTTCTGACGTCATCAGTCCCTTAGAACTTAGAACTCCTTAAACGTAACTAACCTAAGGACATCACACACATCCATCCCCGAGGAAGAATTCGAACCAGCGACCGTAGCGGTAGCGCGGTTCCAGACTGTAGCGCCTAGAACCGCTCAGCCACTCCGGCCGGCTTACAGAATCATCCACAAAATCACACCGACTACATTGTCGTGCAGACATTCTAAGTGTAATACAACAATAGTTGGCTACAGAGATACTTCTATTATACGCGGAAGGGAAGCACGTATCATCTCAGATTCGGTTGACCCATTGGAGAGATGTGGAATAAACTGAACAGACAGGCCCTTGAAGACAGACGCAAACCATCTCGTCGTAGGCTACTTAAAAAGTTCCAAGAATCAGCTCTGGCTGAGAAATCTAACAACTTGCTACAATCCCGTACCTACTGCTCCTATAGAGACTAGTAAAATGCGATGAGAGGAAGTACAGCACGCACAGGGCCATTTCAGCAATCATTCTTGCCGCCCTCCAGGCGCGAATGGGATGGGGAGTTTGGTAGTGAAAGCGTTTGGACTGATGAGACAGCGGTCCGCAAGGTCACAGGAGTGTGTCACCTGGTGATATACGATTAACGCAAACAGTATCGAAAACTGCTTTCTAAACAGCAGCTGAGGCAGGGAATTGTAAATACACTGAGAGGGCTGTACAGGGAAGTGGCTGAAAATAATCTAATAGCGGGCATTAACGATACATCAGCGTGGATCCACCGCGGGATTAAGGCGCGTCCTGCCCCGAGCCGTCAGCCAGAAGCTGCGAGGGCGCGGCCCCGATGGGGCTCGGTATTGAGCCAACAGTGCATTTGACTTGTCTCACCCTCCGGCCATCAAACGGCACACAACAGCGGCAGCAGCAGCAGCCGGCTAAGAGAAAAAGAGGGAGGCTAAAGCGGACAGATAATGGGCTCGCCGGCCGTGACTGGGGCGGCCCTCGTCCCAGGCTGTGGCGTGGCCCGGCTGCAGAGTGTCGGCTATCGACCGCCGGCTGCGGCAGCGGCGGCTGCGGGCTTAGCCGGGCGGTTACCGTTAAAGAGAACCACTCAGTAGTGGCGTCGTTACCCCCCTCCGGCCGCCTCTTAATTCCTCCTCTCGGTCCCTCGGGCCCGGATGGCTCACTCCCCCGGAGCCGGGCGCGAGGCGAGGGTAAACAATAGATTGCGCACTTCATATAAAAGGGGTCGGCTCTCCGTTCCCGCAGGGGGAGCATCCCCCAGCCGAGCCGAGCCGGCCCGGAGCTGTCAAATAAGTTCCCCCCGCGCGCTCCGCGGCG
This sequence comes from Schistocerca serialis cubense, assembly GCF_023864345.2. Classification (NCBI taxonomy): domain Eukaryota; kingdom Metazoa; phylum Arthropoda; class Insecta; order Orthoptera; family Acrididae; genus Schistocerca; species Schistocerca serialis. Next base: position 775,550,050 of record NC_064638.1, read on the forward strand.
CCGAGGGGCGACGCGATACGTCAGCCGGAGTGGCGTTGATTATCTGTTGATGCGCGCCGAGTGCCGACGCAGGAGCAGGAGCAGCCTGGCGCGGGGCCGGCGCTACATAATTAGACAGCCGGGTGACGGTCCCGCGCACTCAATCACGGCGGCCTCCACAAACAGCGCCGGCCGGCAGCCGGCCGTTATTAATTCCGTGCGACGCGCCGAGACGCGCCGTGCGTTTATCTTATCGATCTGGCGGCGCCCGCGGCGCGCCGCCGCTGTCAGCCGCGCCTTCTTCCGCTGCCTGACGCTCTCCGGACAGCTCAGCCGGCAGCCACTGTGCCGCGTCACGTCAACCTCTAACGCAGCGGTAGTAAACTACTACCGCGGACCTACCCGTTAATCTCTAACGATACATAATAATACTTAATAATGAAATCTTGAGAAACATTCGACTATCTCTCAGTAAAGAAACTAACAAGAAGATGAATTCAGGGAGTTAAATAAAAATTGGTTATGTGCAATTAGGACTCTCATACTGAGGGTTCCGTACAAACTTAATTATGTATATAAACAATTCATCCACCCCGAGAATCTCGCTCGGTTTTGCTTGCTATTAATACTGGTAAGATGTTGGACCCACCGATTCCAAGATTCTCTAGTACTTTCACTTTCAATAACATAGGTAGTATCAAAAAGAATCACTTGATTAAAAAAAATCATAACTAGCTTAGACAAGAAGAGAACAGAAGCTTTCGAAATGTGGTGCTACAGAAGAATGCTGAAGACTGGATGAGTAGATCACATAACTAATGAGTAGGTGCTGAATAGAATTGAAGAGACGAGAAATTTTGTGGCACAACTTGACTAGAAGAAGGGACCGTTTGGTAGGGCATGTTCTGAGGCATCAAGGGATCACCAATTTAGTATTGGTGAGCGGCGAGGAGAGTAAAAATCGTAGAGGGAGACCACGAGATGAATACACTAAACAGATTCAGAAGGATGTAGGTTGCAGTAGGTACTGGGAGATGAAGAAGCTTGCACAGGACAGAGTAGCATGGAGAGCTGCATCAAACGAGTCACTGGACTGAAGACCACAACAACAACAACTATTCTATTATTCGAGACTTGCGCGTTAACAGGGTACTGTTGGCAAGAGTAAACTCTCGCGTTTTACATGGCTCCCGCTAGGTTCTCCAAAATTTAAAGTGTTTTGTGCAGTTTCTCGGGAGAAGGTGTGTGGTCCATTTTTCTTTGCCAAGAATTCCGTTAAGGCAACCACATATCTCGATATGCTTGAGAACTTTCTTCTCCCACAATTGGAGACTGATTCGAACGATACTTCATTTACCACCGCCACACTGGCATCTGAAAGTGTTGGCATTTTTTCAATGAAAGTATTACTGAACGATAGATCGGACACAATGGACCAAATGATTCAGCATTACATTACTGGCCTCCATGGGCACAGGACCTGACTGCATATGAATATTTCTTGTGGGGGTTTATAAAAGACTGTTTATGTGCCTCCGTTACCAACAACAATGTAAGAACATAGAATAACAGCATTTGTAGAAGGTCTAACTCAAGACATGCTCTCTACAGTGTGAGAGCAATCTGAATACCGCTTTGACACATGCCGTCCATCTCAAGGTGGGCATATTGAACACCTATGAGAAGTTGTGGAGGAAACAAAAAAAAAAAAAAAAACCAACATTCTGAGTTTCCGGATCATCAAAAAACAAAATTCATTCTATATGTTTTTTAGTTTCAGGAATATAGACGTGCCAAATCGGATGAATCTTTTTGATACACCCTATATAAATGTGACATAGTCGTGCAAGAGGCAGGCCACCATTATTTTAATAATCAGTAGTTCTCCGTTCAAGCTGAGTGCGTCGCAATGGTAAAAGTCAAACATCAGGCAAGGAATGACTTTATTGTTCATATGACGCGTTTCGAAATTTATGCTTTATGAGATCTGTGGTCTCCGAATGTCATACTCTTCGAATGTTTCTTTAACATAGACTACAAAATGAAACGCCGTATCTACGTGCAGTAATCGCTCCTGGATAACCGATGGATAAACCCCGAAACGCGTCGTATGAGCAATAAGGTCATTCTTTGCCTGATGTTTGACTTTTACCATTGCGGCACAGTCAGCCTAAAGGCAGAACTATTGATTGTTTTAATTTCAAGTTTGACGTCGGATAGCAAATGACTGAAGAAATATTTCTGTCGCGTGATATAACTACAGATTATCGATTTTCGAATTTTTTTCCTTTGGTTGTACTGTAAAACTTGAAGCTTCCTTTCTGCCAAATTTCATGATTCTAGGCCAAAGGGAGGTACGGTATATATTTTGATGAGTGACTTTGCTTGTATTACTATATATGAGATAAATGGCCGTATCTTTTGACCTAGAAGCTTCAAATTTTTACAAAGCTAAGAGAGTTGGTGACTGCTGCCATGTTTGAGATTTTAATAATCTACACATACGCGCTTCTGTAAGTCTGCGTAGGTTCCACTACACGTTCGAAAATTTAATTTTTTATTTATCTGAGTCCAAAAGACCCACTAATACACAATATAAATTAAAATGTAATACTGATAACAGAGTATTTGATGCTTTGTGATCTAGTGTTAAGTAATCAAAACGGCACTGTCATTCACTGTGAACAAGTCTTCCATGTTACATGGCTCGATCAGATTACTGAAAACCAACAAGTGTTTATAGAGTTCTGTCTTGTCCGACACACTGTCCAGCTCATCAGCCGGCCGAAGTGGCCGTGCGGTTAAAGGCGCTGCAGTCTGGAACCGCAAGACCGCTACGGTCGCAGGTTCGAATCCTGCCTCGGGCATGTATGTGTGTGACGTCCTTAGGTTAGTTAGGTTTAACTGGTTCTAAGTTCTAGGGGACTAATGACCTCAGCAGTTGAGTCCCATAGTGCTTAGAGCCATTTGAACCATTTAGCCAGCTCATCACTGGTGATACCCACATCTCAAAATTAGCCTTGCACCTTGTCACTCCTGTGCTCAAGTTTCTGGAAAATCGGTATACAGAATTTGTCCTCTTCAGTAGCTTTATTAGCATCTCTTGAGGTATACTTGGTATCCAAATTATTGTTTTACATTCGATCTAATTTGCTCTCTAAACTGTAACAGTTCACGAGGTAAAATGTATGATTTAATAGGAAAAACAGCAGTAAAACTGAAGTGTCTAGCCTTCTTCGCCTTCTTCTAAGATTCCTACCGTATTCGTTATTGCGTAAGCCTCCTCCAGAAGGCGCAGACGACCTCTACGTGAACGTGAGCAGCGTTGAAAGAGAGATATTATTTTACGAGCAGGCAAGCGGCCGTAGTTAGTTACACGCGGCGCACTCGTCTGGTAGCGATGGACACACTCATCACGGCGAAGCACATGATCAGGGCGCCGTTGACGGGCCCAGGCGCCGCCTGCCATCTGCGATGCGGCGACGGAGCTGCGATGCTATCGGCGCCTGCCGTGTTAAGGGTCCGTGCCGGCGCCTGGGGCGGCATTCACAGCGCCTCCCACAGGACAGGGGCGCCGCGGGCGTCTCGGGGCAGCCTCACCGATGATCCGTAATGGCGCCCAACACACTCCAGTAATTCCAATCGCGACGTGCCAAAGTTGAGTGGTTGGTGCCCGAAGAATATAATCGCACAACCTTCTTTACAGATCAACATGAAGTGGCTAACATATGTAAAGACACACTGAGAATAAACAAAATAATTAAAGAAGGTGAAACGACGCCACGAAGGAATTATCTGAGTGCGACGGAAATCGGAAGATGTGATACATGTACAGACAAAAAAAAATCGTTGCAAGTTCACAAAAATTGTGTGACTTATTTAAGACGAAGAGCTTCACAAATTGAGCCAGTCAACAATGTTGAGCCATGTCTGGTCTTTGCAGGCAGTTATTAGGCATGGCACTGACTGGAGAGTTGTTGTATATCCGCCTGAGGGATATCGTGCAAAATTCTATCCAATTGACGCATTAGATAGTGATATTGTTGAAAGGCCCTTCCCATAATGCTACAAATGGTCTCGGCTGAGGAGAGATCCGGAGACCTTGCTAGCCAAGGTAGGGTTTGGCAAGCACGAAGACAAGCAAGAGAAACTCTCGCCGCGTGCGAGCGGGCATAATGTTACTCAAATGTGAGCCCAGGATGCCGGCCGAGGTGGCCGAGCCGTTCTAGGTGCTACAGTCTGGAGCCGCGAGACCGCTACGGTCGCAGATTCGAATCCTGCCTCGGGCGTGGATGTATGTGATGTCCTTAGGTTAGTTAGGTTTAAGTAGTTCTAAGTTCTAGGGGACTGATGACCTCAGAAGTTAAGTCCCATAGTGCTCAGAGTCAGTTGAACCATTTTTGAGCCCAAGATGGGTTGTCGCGATGGCCAGCAAAACGAGGCATATAATATCGTCGACGTACCGCTGCTCTGTGAAGGTGCCGCGGATGACCACCAGAGGGATCGGGCTATGGCACCCCAACCAATAACTCCTGGTTGTCGGGGCGTATGGCAGGCGACTCATGTTGGTACCCCAGTGCTGTCCAGCTCGTCTCCAGACACATATTCGACCTGGAATCTCTTTAACTGGAGTAGAATCGGCTTCAGTGATGCATCCCGCTTCGAATTGAGCCCTGGTGACCAGCGAAGAAGTATCTGGAGACGCCCCGAACATTGGTGTGATACCAACCGGACTGTCGCTCACCATACGGCCCTGCAAAAAGCAGTGATGGTTTGCGGTGCCATTCCTTTTCATAGCAGGTCCCCTTTGGTTGTCATCCGCGGTACTCTTACAGCACAGTACAAACAGTACTTCACGATATTCTACATTTCAACAAGATAACGCCCGCCCGCGAGAGTTTTTACTGTTCGTCTTCGTGCTTGCCAAACCCTATCTTCGCCAGCAAGGTCTCTGGATCTCTCCACAACGGAGAACGTTTGAAGCATCATGGGTAGGGCTCTCCAACCGTATCGCGAGTTTGACGATCGAACTCGCCACTTGTATAGAATTTTGCACTGTATCCTCAGGAAGACATCGAACAATTTTCAATCAGTGCCAAGCCGAATACTGCTTACCTAAGGGCCAGAATTGAGCCAATGCGTCATTGACTTACTCGATTTGGGGAGCTCCTTCTCTTGAATAACTCTTTCATTTTTTTTTCTGATACTGAAACTCTTCGTTTGTCTGTACATCTACATCACATCTATCGATTTCGCTCCCTTTCGGGTAATTGTTTCGTGGTGTTTTCTTTTTTTCTTTTTTATTGTTTGATAATTTATTCACGTACTTTTGTATTTTTTTAATGTGAATCTTTGGCCTGAATTCTGTTGTAGACGTAAGAAAAGAAAAGAGAATCTGCAAGATGCCGATGCTGATGGTAGCCAAAAGCGCGGAAATACCAAGGTGGCAAAGGCGTAACTGCAGCAAAGAAGCAAGCAGCAATACGACTTCCATATCTTGAACTTAACTACTGTTGAAAAGTACTAATAATTCTGTTCCTCTGTCGATCTTTAATTGTTCTTAAGTTTTAGGTATGGGCTAATGGCAGCTGTGTAGAGATACTGAGCCAGAGTTGATGGAGTAATTGAGTACCAGATGGGTGAGTTGGTTAACTTCGTAATTGAGCACTCGTCAGGTCAGGTAAAAGCGAACACTCGAGACCATAAATTTAACACTCTTCTGATAATTACAGGTTCATTTAATTTACGAAGTTGTAAGGAAACCGAATCAAATTCCTATTCTAATTCAAGGATCCTGTACAAGGAAGGGACATACAAGTTGAGAAAACTTTTAGCGGTTACAGACTGATCATTTCATTCGCAGACTCAAATCCGAATAGTGGTGCATATTGGTCGGAATGATCTCCTATTGATTACCGGTGCAGAGGAGACTTGTCTTTGTAGGGCCGCATCTACGGAGAGTGGTGTCTGCTACTCAGTGTGGAAGAATTCTGGTAAGTTGCCTTGAGTGCTAGTGATAGACAACCGCCTGACTGTTTCTGAAGCACGAACCACTTTTGAGTCACCGGACAGAGTTGTTCAACCTCTATTTGTGGTCTTACGAAACTGTTAAAAACCACAGTATAGCCTCATTGGTTACTTACTTCACACGCTGGAAAGAGTTTGCAGCATGTCCAACATTACAACCCGCCTTACAGCACAAAAATAAGAAGTTCTCAATTTTTGTTTTGTAGTTGACCCTGAAAATAAAAGAATAAAACAATCTAGTGATTCAAATGTCTTGAAACTGCCAGGTAAGTCGAAAAGCTAGTTCCCTTCTTTTACATCCCTAACTCTCCCCAGGACATATTTGTCATTTTTTGTTCTATGACAGGAGAATTTTTCATTCTAGTAATAGTATAAATCATTGTTACGTAAAAGGTAATTGAATTTTCATTTGTTATGACCGACCGATTACAACGTACAGACTGTCTATGCCAAAAGACTAATCCGTACTGCAACGAGAGCAAAAGAAATAGACATCACGTTAATACCGTGTACCCCTCCACTAGCCTCGATAATGGGCTCACTTCGGCGAGGGAGAGAGCCCACAGGTTTCTCCCTGTATGCCATTCCCAGCTCAAGTCTGACTGACGACTAGGTCCAGTGCAGCCGCCGAACTGTGTGGATGTTGATAGCGCTGTTCCAAATACTATCAGACATTTCAAGTGGGAGTCAGACCGGCCGCTTCAGCGGTTCATTCGAGGGGATCGTAGGGTGCCTAAGTGTTGTCAAAACACGAAGGTTCGCGTATATCCCAACACGGTTGTTGTCATATTGGAAGAAGGTAGCGTCCACAGCACACTAATCGTGAAGATGTAGAAGAAAGGGTTACACTTGGTCACCGACCATGTGCCTTCTGCGCCAACTGATGTGCACACAAGGACTGGCATATAGTTACAGTCGCACTACTGATTATCGATGAGGTTAAGTTTCGTGTCGCTTTATGTACTTCAACATTTCTTTTGAGTTAAATTGCCACAAGGACCTCTAAAGGTAAAATTGAAACAGGCTATGTGACTTAAATATTATCAGTAAAACAGCTGAATGGGTTATGCAGAAACAGTATATTAAATACTCTCATGTTCAGAAGAAATACGAACACCTTGAAGGACTAGAGATAGGACGTTCATATTCACAGGTCTTGTTCTGCAGAAATGATTAGCATTTCAGTCACGTCGGTTCATCTTGTGTCCTGTTGCCTAATAGGCACAGGGTCCACTATGGGCCCTGATAACTTGGTCCGTGATTCATGGCATCGACGCGTATAAGGCGCGAATGGAGACCTGTGGTACAGCCATCCACGCTCCATTCACCTGATCCCACAGTTCGTCTGCGGTGGCTGGCACTGGGTCACAGCACAGCAGCCGTCGTTTCACCGTATCCCACATATTGTCGATTCGGGACAAGTCTGGCGATCTGGCGGACCAGGACAAAATGCTGACATCCCTTGACAGAAGGCACGTGTTCGTGCAGCTACATGAGAGCGTGCATTGTCTTGCTGAAAAGTGGCGTCTGGGGTATTGTGCAGAAAGAGAGTGGCTACGGGTCGCAGGACGCGTGTTACGTAGGTCACAGTGCCCGTGACACGCACCAACTGTGATTTGTGATTGTACCCTATAGCACCTCACATCACGAGGTCTTGAGTTGGCGCTGTATGTTTTGTGCCGCTCCCCCTGTCTGCGATGAATCAAAATGCGGCCATCATTTTCAAACAAACAGAACGTGGACTCGTCCAAAGCACTATCGGATACCATTCCTGTCCCCAATGACGTCGTTCCATACACGCTCACTGTGTAGCATGTTTCCACACATTCGTCGAAGGCAGGCGGAGAAGTGAACTACGCTCACCATAATAAACGGCGATGAACTGTCACCCCTCATAGTGTACGATGTGTTCCGTGCTGCGCCAGAGCCGAGGAGGATACAGTCCTGCCCTGCAATGCCATTCGGATGAGATGTCGATCTTCTCCGGGAGAGGTCTCGGTTGTGCGACCTGACCCACCTCTTAGTGTTCTACGGCCTTCCGTGAACAATTCTGCTCACACCCGTCGCACTGACGAAACACTTCGTCCCCCACGAGCAGCAATTTCTCGGATGGTTGGATCACATTCTCTAATGCCAATAATGCGTCCTCTTTCAAACTCACTGACTTGACGGTACGGTTCGTGCATACATCTTCGAGGCATCCTGCACGTCTTCTTAAGTCACACCGATCCATTACTTTCGGTTTATAGCGACAACGAGAACCGCAAGCACATTTTACCGGTAGATGGTGTTGCGACGCGGCACTGATGCTAACCTTCAACCGGAGAGCCAACGTGGTTCAAATGCCAATCGTTTCTGCAGAACATACATATATAAACGTCCTATCTCCAGTCGTTCTAGGTGTTCTGTTTTTCTGAACATGAATGTAAATACAGCTGAACGCCTCCTAATGTTCCTTTAATGAAGATGACTCACACAAAATAACTACTGAGGTCCATTAGAGCGTGCGTAAGATACAAAAGAAAAGTTAGGAGTGCCTACATGTACCGAAACGTTCTATGAAATGGCGTGGACAGCAGTCTGACACTGCTTACGAGGCCGTTGCTTACGCGAAAAAGTCGTCGACGAATGACTCTAGCGGTATTCAGGATGATATCGTCAGAATTTGCATTTGGTGTGGCAAATATCAGCTTGATTTCAAAACAGATCTCTTAGTTAATGCGGTTGGGTAGGAGGAACACTGCTGTATTGTTCCAGTACAGTATTAACGGTATGCTTATTCTCCTCGTCCCTGTCATATTTATTAAATATCTGAGCTAACGTCGCAAAAGACATGAAATGGAAAGACATGTAGGCCAGCTGAAAAAATGGTTGAACGGTCAGCTGTCGTCTACTTTGCGAGTTCTGGGAACTTGCAGTGCACTTGAAAGGGAGGGTGTGTGCAGAACGCCTATGAATACATCTTTAAGAACTGCTCTAGTGTTTCGAATCCCTGCCAGGTCTGATTAAGTACAGACTTCTAAGCAATTTAGAGGAGAACTGGTAAGGAATAAGAAGTAAAAACTTCAAACAGCCAAGATCGGTATAGTACAGCATTTATTTTCATTGCCGCTTCCAGCAAACTATGTTGCCATCTTCGGGTCTTCAGCGACACACGTCATACGTTATACCGTGTAACATCGTTTGAACAATATGGTCGAGACTCACTGAAGTGTATTGCATCAGATCCTAAGATGGCAACATAGTTTGCTGAAAATGGTCTCAAAGTGAAGTGTTGTATTATAGCGATCTTGGCTGTTTGAAGCTCTTATTTCTAATTTCATTTTAATCTACATCGCACCCATAGGTGAAGAACATCAAGCACATACAGCGTACTGCTAAGACTTGTCATAGGTCGCTTCCATGAGCTTGAGTGCGTTATGGAGATTCTCGGAGTTCTTAAAAACTAATCCTCGGAGGAAATGGGACGATAGTTTCGTGAAACGCTAAAGAGGAATCTTGCAGAACCAGCGTTTTCATTTGCGACAACGATGAAAACTTACAGGGACCACTAGTACAAAATAACGGAGATTACGTCTTGAACAGAGATATACGAACATTTTCCCCTCATTTCGTTTATGAATAGAACAGGAAAGGAACGACTAGCAAAGGTAAAAAGTAGCATACCATATACTGCACAGTAGCTTCCGAACTACTTACATAGGTGTAGATTTAGACTCTAATAAACTAAGTAATGTAATCGATTACGAATGACTGAGGATATTGCAAGAAGACAGTGTAAGACGCACAGGACAGATGTGTGGCTATCGTCTAATCATGCGATCTCCTGAGCGCGTAAGGTAGTTGGAAGCGGCGACATCAAATTTGCGAGCTTCTCGGCCTGCGTGGGAGAAGCGAGTGATAGCGCGATCCGCCAGACGGCAGTACAGTAGGTCGCCCATTGTCACACGCAGCAGGCGTAATTGCGGTCACAGTATCGACAAAAAACCGGTCTCCGATTGTCAGCGCACGCTACGCCGCGAGAGCAAATAATGCATCGCTTGATTTAGCCAGAGCGGCTCTCAGTACCCATATCTGTTTTGGATTCTTGAGCAACGGTGAACGGCACAACATGAATTACACATTGGATAAATTTTTAAATGGAGACGTTCTAAAACACTTAGCTGACATCTATACTAAGACGTTCAGTGAGACTTTGGTACGGTTCGATTAATATCGAGTGCTGTGCGTTCATATTCACGATTAATATTTTTTTGTGCATTGCCCTTAGGGGAGCTTTGGAAACGTGCCTAACTTAATTTATAGAAAAGTAAAGAAGTCCATGAACATATACAAATTACATGTTGTAAAAGACCTAGAGTACCGAAAAATGCATTGTGTAGTGCAATAATATGTCGTGATAGATAACAGATAAACAAGCAGAAGAACGGTGAAACTGTTTATATGTTGTGTATCATTATTTGTTGTTCAAGACTGTGCTAAGGTGAAAAACTCGTATGGTAATATGGCTTCATACGTAACTGTGTTAACGAAAAACAGTAAAGCAGCTAATACCTCTAGATGTCACTAGAGATTCATTATCCTCATGGGCTCAGGTTCATAGGAATTGTTGAGCTAGGCCAGTTTCGACGTTTAGAGTCAACCAGAACAGAAACATCGAATTAATTTCCCCTGTCTGCAAGCTGTGTCCGCATTCAGTTAGCTAGTTCAATCGATGTTATTTCTTCACAAGTGCTGATCTGAAAGTTTACACTTTTTCCTTTGACGTCCACTTACATATATCCAACTGGACGTAAAACACAGCAGAATATTAAGGAAAGCCATCATACAAAAATCGAATCCTCCTCTCAGTGGTCCTGTATATGATGAACTGGTCAACATTAAAATTACCTTTAATATTACGGTTTCAAAACGTAAATAAGTAAATAGAGAAGATATTTGGGATTCATAGACCGCACTGCAAATATTGCCTTTCAGGTTTTTTTTCTTGACCATTAGTATTGTTTTCAGTGTCTTTTGCCAAACCATATGAGTTAAAAGACTGGAACAATACTTAGAATATGAACAACAGACAGGACCCTGAACATTTAAAAAGATAGATGAGATAGTGTAAAGTAATTTGCACAACTATAGATAGTTGATCTGATATTATTAAAAAGTGTTACAATATAAAACAGCAGCCAATATGAAAAGACAAAGTATGCTGGACTTTCTGGAATGTAGACGTGGTTCTACTGACGAGAATTTCTCAGACAATAAATGACCAAAATGACGACTTTCAAGAGCATGAAACAAACTTACACTGTAGTGTGACTGAGAAATATACGTAAGTATTTTCAAACTTAACAGAATAA